>NC_090930.1:207573154-208227398 GCF_040938575.1 Ambystoma mexicanum | reverse complement strand
TCACCCACTCTTTCCCTCTCCGACTCTCTCCCTCTAACCCCATCCACCCACTCCCTCTCCCCCCACCCACTCAACCTCTCCCCCTACCCATCCACACTCTCCCTCTCCCCCGACCCCCTACCCCCACCCACCCTCTCCCTCTCCCCTTATCCACCCACCCACCCTCTCCCTCACCCCTTACCCACCCATCCCACCCTCTCCCTCGCCCCTTACCCACCCACCCACCCTCTACCTCTCCCCTTACCCAACCACCCCTCCCTCTCCCCTTACCCACCCACCCACCCTCTCCCTCTCCCCTTACCCACCCACCCACCCTATCCCTCCCCTCTCCCTCTCCCCATCCCCTTACCCACCCACCCACCCTCTCCCTCTCCCCTACCCACCCACCCTCTCCCTCTCCCCTTACCCACCCACCCACCCTCTCCCTCTCCCCTTACCCACCCACCCACCCTCTCCCTCTCCCTCTCCCCTTACCCACCCACCCACCCACCCTCTCCCTCTCCCCTTACCCACCCACCCACCCTCTCCCTCTCCCCTTACCCACCCTCTCCCTCTCCCCTTACCCACCCACCCACCCACCCTCTCCCTCTCCCCTTACCCACCCACCCACCCACCCTCTCCCTCTCCCCTTACCCACCCACCCACCCACCCTCTCCCTCTCCCCTTACCCACCCACCCACCCTCTCCCTCTCCCCTTACCCACCCACCCACCCTCTCCCTCTCCCCTTACCCACCCACCCACCCTCTCCCTCTCCCCTTACCCACCCACCCACCCTCTCCCTCTCCCCTTACCCACCCACCCACCCTCTCCCTCTACCAACCCACCCACCCTCTCCCTCTCCCCTTACCCACCCACCCACCCACCCTCTCCCTCTCCCCTTACCCACCCACCCACGCTCTCCCTCTCCCCTTACCCACCCACCCACCCTCTCCCTCTCCCCTTACCCACCCACCCACCCTCTCCCTCTCCCCTTACCCACCCACCCTCTCCCTCTCCCCTTACCCACCCACCCTCTCCCTCTCCCCTTACCCACCCACCCACCCTCTCCCTCTCCCCTTACCCACCCACCCACCCTCTCCCTCTCCCCTTACCCACCCACCCACACTCTCCCTCTCCCCTTACCCACCCACCCACACTCTCCCTCTCCCCCCCACCCACACTCTCCCTCTCCCCCCCACCCACACTCTCCCTCTCCCCCCCACCCACACTCTCCCTCCCCACCCTTTCCCACTCACCCTACCCCAACCTCTCCCTCTCCCCCTACCCCACCCACACGCCCACTCCCCCTACCCCTACCCCACCCACCCGCCCACTCCCTCTTACCCACCCACCCACCCGCCCACTCCCTCTCCCCCACCCACCCACCCGCCCACTCCCTCTCCCCCACCCACCCACCCGCCCACTCCCTCTCCCCCATGCACCCACCCGCCCACTCCCTCTCCCCCCACCCACCTGCCCTCTCGCTCTCCCCCCACCCGCCCTCTCCCTCTCCCCCTACCCCCACCCACCCTCTCCCTCTCCCCCCACCCACCCATCCACCCTCTCCCTCTCCCCCCACCCACCCTCTCCCTCTCCCCCTCCCCCTACCTGTACCCCCCCATCCACCCACCCTCTCACCCTACTCCTACCCGCCCTCTCCCTCTTCCCCTACCCTGACCCACCCTCTCCCTCTTCCCCTACCCTGACCCACCCCTCTCCTCTCCCCCCACCCTCTCCCTCTTGCCACACACCCACCCACCCACCCACTCCCTCTACAAATCTCCCCCACCCTCTCCACCCACCCTCTCCCTCTCCCCCCACCCACCCACCCACCCTCTCCCTCTCCCCCACCCACCCACCCACCCTCTCCCTCTCCCCCACCCACTCCCTCTCCACCCAACCCCACCTCCCACCCTCTCCCTCTCCACCCAACCCCCCCACCCTCTCCCTCTCCACCCACCCTCTCCCTCTCCCCCCACCCTCTCGCTCTCCCCGTACCCCCACCCACCCTCTCCTTCTCCCTCTTCCGCTCCCCACCCACCCTCTCCCTCTTCCCCTCCCCCTACCCCCACACACCCACCCTCTCCCTCTTTCCCTCTCCCTCTACCCGTACCCCACCCCCATCCACCACCCTCTCCCCCTACCCTGACCCACCCCCTCCCTCCACCCCCACCCACCCACCCCCTCCCTCTCCCTCCCCACTCCCTCTCCCTCTCTCTCTCCCTCCCCCCTCCCTCTCCTTCTCCCTCTTCCTCTCCCTCTCCCTTCACCCAGCCCCACCCACCCACCCGCTCCCTCTCCCTCCACCCCCACCTACCCACCCCTTCCTCTCCCTCCACTCTCACCCACCCACCCCCCTCCCTCTCCCTCCACTCTCAACCACCCACCCACCCACTCCCTCCCTCTCCCTCCACTCCCACCTACCCTCCCTCTCCCTCCACTCCCACCCACCCACCCCCTCCCTCTCCCTCCACTCCCACCCACCCACCCCCACCCACCCCCTCCCTCTCCCTCCACTCCCACCCACCCACCCCCTCCCTCTCCCTCCACTCCCACCCACCCACCCCCTCCCTCTCCCTCCACCCCCACCCCCCACCCTCTCCCTCTCCCTCTCCCTCTCTCTCTCCCTCTCCCTCTCCCCACGCCCCCACCCACCCACCCTTTCCCTCTCCCTCTCCCCTACCCACCCACCCTCTCTCTCCCCTAGACACCCACCCACCCTCTCTCTCCATCACCCACCCACCCCCTCACTCCATCACCCACCCACCCCCTACCCCCAACCCACCCACCCCCTACCCCCAACCCACCCTCTCTCTCCCGATATCCCCCACTCACCCACCCTCTCTCTCCCCCACCCACCCACCCTCTCTCTCCCCCACCCACCCACCCTCTCTCTCCCCCACCCACCCACGCACCCTCTCTCTCTCCCCCTACCCCCCACCCACCCACCCTCTCTCTCCCCCTACCCCCACCCACCCACCCTCTCTCTCCCCCCTACCGCACCCATCCTCTCCCTCTCCCCATATCCCCCACCCACCCACCCTCTCTCTCTCCCCTACCCACCCACCCTCTCTCTCTCCCCTACCCACCCACGCACCCTCTCTCTCTCCCCCTACCCCCCACCCACCCACCCTCTCTCTCCCCCTACCCCCCACCCACCCACCCTCTCTCTCCCCCTACCCCCCACCCACCCACCCTCTCTCTCCCCCTACCCCCCACCCACCCACCCTCTCTCTCCCCCTACCCCCCACCCACCCACCCTCTCTCTCTCCCCCTACCCCCCACCCACCCACCCTCTCTCTCTCCCCCTACCCCCCACCCACCCACCCTCTCTCTCTCCCCCTACCCCCCACCCACCCACCCTCTCTCTCTCCCCCTACCCCCCACCCACCCACCCTCTCTCTCTCCCCCTACCCCCCACCCACCCACCCTCTCTCTCTCCCCCTACCCCACACCCACCCACCCTCTCTCTCCCCCCCACCCCCCACCCACCCTCCCTCTCCCCCTACCCCCCACCCACCACCCACCCTCCCTCTCCCCCTACCCCCCACCCACCCACCCTCCCTCTCCCCCTACCCCCCACCCACCGCCTCTCTCTCCCCCTACCCCCCACCCACCCACCCTCTCTCTCCCACCTACCCCCCACCCACCCACCCTCTCTCTCCCACCTACCGCCTCCACCCTAAGCCTCTCCCCCCACCCCTACCCCACCCTCTCCCTCTCCCCCTCCCCCACCCCTACCCACCCTCTCCCTCTCCCCCACCCCCACCCACCCTCCCCTCTCCCTCTCCCCCCACCCCCACCCACCTACTCTCTCCCTCTCCGACTCTCTCCCTCTAACCCCACCCACCCACTCTCTCCCTCTACCCCTACTCCCACCCACCCACTCTCTCCCTCTCCAAAACACTCTCCTCCCCCACCCACCCACCACTCTCTCCCCCCAACCACCCACTCACTCTCTCCCTCTCACCCTACCCCCACCCAATCACCCACCCACCCACTCTCTCCCTCTCCCCCAACCACCCACCCACCCTCTCCCTCCACATCCACCCATCCACCCTCTCCCTCCCCACCCCACTCTCCCCCCCAGCCACCCACCCACTCTCTCCTCTCCCCCCACCCACCCACTCACCCACTCTTTCCCTCTCCGACTCTCTCCCTCTAACCCCACCCACCCACTCTCTCCCTCTCCCCCTACTCCCACCCACCCACTCTCTCCCTCTCCAAAACAGTCTCCCTCTCCCCCTACCCCCACCCAATCACCCACCCACCCACTCTCTCCCTCTCCCCCTTCCCCCAACCACCCACCCACCGTCTCCCTCCACATCCAGCCATCCACCCTCTCCCTCTCCCCCTACCCACCCAGCCACACTCACACTCTCCCCCACCCACCCACCCTCTCCCTCTCCCCCTACCCACCCACCCTCTCCCTCTCCCCCTACCCCCACCCACCCACTCTCTCCCACTCCACCCACCCACTCTCTCCCACTACACCCACCCACCCTCTCCCTCCACCCACCCTCCCTCCTTCTCCCTCTCCCCCACCCACCCAATCTCTCCCTCTCACCCTACCCCCACCGACCCTCTCCCTCTCCCCTACCGCACCCACCCTCTCCCTCTCCCCATATCCCCCACCCACCCACCCACCCTCTCTCTCTCCCCTACCCACCCACCCTCTCTCTCTCCCCTACCCACCCACGCACCCTCTCTCTCTCCCCCTATCCCCCACCCACCCACCCTCTCTCTCCCTCTACCCCCCACCCACCCACCCTCTCTCTCTCCCCGACCCCACACCCACCCACCCTCTCTCTCCCCCCTACCGCCTCCACCCTAAGCCGCTCCCCCCACCCCTACCCCACCCACTCCCTCTCCCCCACCCCCACCCACCCACCCTCTCCCCCACCCCCACCCACCCACCCTCTCCCTCTCCCTCTCGCCCTCTCCCGCCCCCACCCACCCACCCTCTCCCTCTCCCCCACCCCCACCCACCCACCCTCTCCCTCTCCCCCACCCCCACCCACCCACCCCCTCCCTCTCCCCCACCCCCACCCACCCACCCCCTCCCTCTCCCCCACCCCCACCCACCCACCCCCTCCCTCTCCCCCACCCCCACCCACCCAGCCTCTCCCCTCACCCCACCCCCCCCCCACCCACCCAGCCTCTCCCTCTCACCCACCCCCACCCCACCCACCCAGCCTCTCCCTCTCACCCACCCCCACCCACCCTCTCCTTCTCCCCCTACCCCCACCCACCCTCTCCCTCCACCCACCACCCCTCTCCCTCTCCCCTACCCCCCAACCACCCACCCAACCTCTCCCTCTCCTCCTACCCTTACCCACCCACCCACTCTCTCCCTCTACCCCTACTCCCACCCACCCACTCTCTCCCTCTCCAAAACACTCTCCTCCCCCACCCACCCACCCACTCTCTCCCCCCAACCACCCACTCACTCTCTCCCTCTCCCCCTACCCCCACCCAATCACCCAACCACCCACTCTCTCCCTCTCCCCCCAAACACCCACCCACCCTCTCCCTCCACCCACCCACTCACCCACTCTCTCCCTCTCCGACTCTCTCCCTCTAACCCCACCCACCCACTCTCTCCCTCTACCCCTACTCCCACCCACCCACTCTCTCCCTCTCCAAAACACTCTCCTCCCCCGCCCACCCACCCACTCTCTCCCCCCAACCACCCACTCACTCTCTCCCTCTCCCCCTACCCCCACCCAATCACCCACCCACCCACTCTCTCCCTCTCCCCCCAACCACCCACCCACCCTCTCCCTCCACATCCACCCATCCACCCTCTCCCTCCCCCACCCACTCTCTCCCCCCAGCCACCCACCCACTCTCTCCCTCTCCCCCCACCGACCCACTCACCCACTCTTTCCCTCTCCGACTCTCTCCCTCTAACCCCACCTACCCACTCTCTCCCTCTACCCCTACTCCCACCCACCCACTCTCTCCCTCTCCAAAACAGTCTCCCTCTCCCCCTACCCCCACCCAATCACCCACCCACCCACTCTCTCCCTCTCCCCCCAACCACCCACCCACCCACCCTCTCCCTCCACTACACATCCACCCATCCACCCTCTCCCTCTCCCCCCTATCCACCCAGCCACACTCACACTCTCCCCCACCCACCCACCCTCTCCCTCCACCCACCCTCCCTCCTTCTCCCTCTCCCCCACCCACCCAATCTCTCCCTCTCCCTCTCCCCCTACCCCCACCGACCCTCTCCCTCTCCCCTACCCCTACCGCACCCACCCTCTCCCTCTCCCTCTACCCCTAAACACCCACCCTCACCCCACCTACCCTATCCCCCTACCCCTTACCCTCCACACCCACCCACCCACCATCTCCCTTCTCTCCCTCCCCCTCCCCCTACCAACCCACCCTCTTCAGTTACACCACCCACCCTCTCCCTCTCCCCCCAACCCCACCCACCCTCTCCCTCTCCCCCTACCCCCACCCACCCTTTCCCTCTCCCCCTACCCCCACACCCCTCTCTCTCCCCCCATCCATTCTCTCCCTCTTCCCTTACCCCTGCCACCCTCTCCCCCACTCCCACCCACCCTCTCCCCTACCCCCACCCACCCTCCCTCGACCTCTCCCCCACCCCCACCCACCCTCCCTCGACCTCTCCCCCACCCCCACCCACCCTCCCTCTCCCTCTCCCCCTCCCCCACCCACCCTCCCTCTCCCTCTCCCCCTCCCCCTCCACCCACCCTCCCTCTCCCTCTCCCCCACCCACCCACCCTCCCTCTCCCTCTCCCCCACCCACCCACCCTCCCTCTCCCTCTCCCCCACCCACCCTCCCTCTCCCTCTCCCCCTCCCTCTCCCCCTCCGCCCCTACCACCACCCACCACCCCACTCCGACTACCCCCCCACCCACCCACTCCCCCTACCCCACCCACCCTCTCCCTCTACCCCTAACCCCACCCACCCTCCCCTCTCTCCCACCACATACCCTCCCTCCCCCCTCTCCCTCTCCCCCTACCCCATCCATCCTCTCCCTCTTCCCTTACTCCACCCTCCCTCTCCCTCTTCCCCACTCCCACCCATCCTCTCCCTCTCCCCCTACCCCCACCCACCCTCTCCCTCTCCCCCTATCTCTACCCCACCCACCCTCTCCCTCTACCCCTGCCCACCCACCCTCTCCCCACCTACCCCTTACCCCCACACACCCACTCACCCACTCTTTCCCTCTCCGACTCTCTCCCTCTAACCCCACCCACCCACTCTCTCCCTCTCCCCCTACTCCCACCCACCCACTCTCTCCCTCTCCAAAACAGTCTCCCTCTCCCCCTACCCCCACCCAATCACCCACCCACCCACTCTCTCCCTCTCCCCCTTCCCCCAACCACCCACCCACCGTCTCCCTCCACATCCAGCCATCCACCCTCTCCCTCTCCCCCTACCCACCCAGCCACACTCACACTCTCCCCCACCCACCCACCCTCTCCCTCTCCCCCTACCCCCCACCCACCCACTCTCTCCCACTCCACCCACCCACTCTCTCCCACTCCACCCACCCACCCTCTCCCTCCACCCACCCTCCCTCCTTCTCCTCTCCCCCACCCACCCAATCTCTCCCTCTCACCCTACCCCCACCGACCCTCTCCCTCTCCCCTACCGCACCCACCCTCTCCCTCTCCCCATATCCCCCACCCACCCACCCACCCTCTCTCTCTCCCCTACCCACCCACCCTCTCTCTCTCCCCTACCCACCCACGCACCCTCTCTCTCTCCCCCTATCCCCCACCCACCCTCTCTCTCCCTCTACCCCCCACCCACCCACCCTCTCTCTCTCCCCGACCCCACACCCACCCACCCTCTCTCCCCCCTACCGCCTCCACCCTAAGCCGCTCCCCCCACCCCTACCCCACCCACTCCCTCTCCCCCACCCCCACCCACCCACCCTCTCCCTCTCCCTCTCGCCCTCTCCCCCACCCCCCACCCACCCACCCTCTCCCTCTCCCTCTCGCCCTCTCCCGCCCCCACCCACCCACCCTCTCCCTCTCCCCACCCCCACCCACCCAGCCTCTCCCTCTACCCCTCCCCCACCCCCACCCACCCAGCCTCTCCCTCTCACCCACCCCCACCCACCCTCTCCTTCTCCCCCTACCCCCACCCACCCTCTCCCTCCACCCACCAACCCTCTCCCTCTCCCCCTACCCCCCAACCACCCACCCAACCTCTCCCTCTCCTCCTACCCTTACCCACCCACCCACTCTCTCCCTCTACCCCTACTCCCACCCACCCACTCTCTCCCTCTCCAAAACACTCTCCTCCCCCACCCACCCACCCACTCTCTCCCCCCAACCACCCACTCACTCTCTCCCTCTCCCCCTACCCCCACCCAATCACCCAACCACCCACTCTCTCCCTCTCCCCCCAAACACCCACCCACCCTCTCCCTCCACCCACCCACTCACCCACTCTCTCCCTCTCCGACTCTCTCCCTCTAACCCCACCCACCCACTCTCTCCCTCTACCCCTACTCCCACCCACCCACTCTCTCCCTCTCCAAAACACTCTCCTCCCCCGCCCACCCACCCACTCTCTCCCCCCAACCACCCACTCACTCTCTCCCTCTCCCCCTACCCCCACCCAATCACCCACCCACCCACTCTCTCCCTCTCCCCCCAACCACCCCACCCACCCTCTCCCTCCACATCCACCCATCCACCCTCTCCCTCCCCCACCCACTCTCTCCCCCCAGCCACCCACCCACTCTCTCCCTCTCCCCCCACCGACCCACTCACCCACTCTTTCCCTCTCCGACTCTCTCCCTCTAACCCCACCTACCCACTCTCTCCCTCTACCCCTACTCCCACCCACCCACTCTCTCCCTCTCCAAAACAGTCTCCCTCTCCCCCTACCCCCACCCAATCACCCACCCACCCACTCTCTCCCTCTCCCCCCAACCACCCACCCACCCACCCTCTCCCTCCACTACACATCCACCCATCCACCCTCTCCCTCTCCCCCTACCCACCCAGCCACACTCACACTCTCCCCCACCCACCCACCCTCTCCCTCCACCCACCCTCCCTCCTTCTCCCTCTCCCCCACCCACCCAATCTCTCCCTCTCCCTCTCCCCCTACCCCCACCGACCCTCTCCCTCTCCCCTACCCCTACCGCACCCACCCTCTCCCTCTCCCTCTACCCCTAAACACCCACCCTCACCCCACCTACCCTATCCCCTACCCCTTACCCTCCACACCCACCCACCCACCATCTCCTTCTCTCCCTCCCCCTCCCCCTACCAACCCACCCTCTCCCTCTTCAGTTACACCACCCACCCTCTCCCTCTCCCCCCAACCCCACCCACCCACCCTCTCCCTCTCCCCCTACCCCCACCCACCCTTTCCCTCTCCCCCTACCCCCACACCCCTCTCTCTCTCCCCCATCCATTCTCTCCCTCTTCCTTACCCCTGCCACCCTCTCCCCCACTCCCACCCACCCTCTCCCCTACCCCCACCCACCCTCCCTCGACCTCTCCCCCACCCCCACCCACCCTCCCTCGACCTCGCCCCCACCCCCCACCCACCCTCCCTCTCCCTCTCCCCCACCCACCCTCCCTCTCCCTCTCCCCCTCCCCCCACCCACCCTCCCTCCCTCTCTCCCTCCCTCTCCCCCTCCGCCCCTACCACCACCCACCACCCCACTCCGACTACCCCCCCCACCCACCCACTCCCCCTACCCCACCCACCCTCTCCCTCTACCCCCACCCACCCCTCCCCTCTCTCCCACCACATACCCTCCCTCCCCCCCTCTCCCTCTCCCCCTACCCCATCCATCCTCTCCCTCTTCCCTTACTCCACCCTCCCTCTCCCTCTTCCCCACTCCCACCCATCCTCTCCCTCTCCCCCTACCCCCACCCACCCTCTCCCTCTCCCCCTATCTCTACCCCACCCACCCTCTCCCTCTACCCCTGCCCACCCACCCTCTCCCCACCTACCCCTTACCCCCCCACACACACACCCTCTCCCTCTCCCCTACCCCATCCATCCTCTCCCTCTTCCCTTACCCCACCCTCCCTCCACCCACCCTCCCTCTCCCTCTCCCCCACTCCCCACCCACCCTCTCCCTCTCCCCCACTCCCACCCACCCTCTCCCTCTCCCCCTACCCCCACCCACCCTCTCCCTCTCCCCCTATCCCTACCCCACCCACCCTCTCTCTCTACCCCTACCCACCCACCCTCTCCCTCTCACCCACACACCCTCTCCCTCTCCCCCTACCCACCCACCCTCTCCCTCTTCACTTACCCCACCTACCCTCTCCCCCACCCCCACCCACCCTCTCCCTCTCCCCTCACCCACCCTCTCCTTCTCACACTACCCCCACCCCCTCTCCCTCTCCCCCTACCCCATCCATCCTCTCCTTCTTCCCTTACCCCACCCACCCTCTCCCTCTGCCCCCACCCAAACCCACCCTCTCCCTCTCCCCCCACCCCACCCTTTCTCCCTCTCCCTCTCCCTCTCCCTCTCCCCCTCTGCCCACCCACCCTCCCTCTCCCTCTCCCCCTCCGCCCCTACCCCCACCCACCCCCTCAATCCCCCTACCCCCACCCACACTCCCACTACCCCTACCCCCACCCATCCTCCCACTCCCCCTACCCCCACCCACCCTCTCCCTCTATCTCTACACCACCCATCCTCTCCCTCTTCCCCTCCCCACCCACCCTCTCCCCACCTACCCTCTCCCCCTACCCCTTACCCTCTCCCTCTCTCCCTCCCCTTACCCTACCCACCCACCCTCTCCCTCTTCACTTACCCCACCCACCCTCTCTCTCTTCACTTACCCCACCTACCCTCTCCCTCTCCCCCCACCCCCACACACCCTCTCCCTCTCCCTCACCCACCCTCTCCTTCTCCCCCTACCCCCACCTCCCCTCTCCCTCTCCCCCTACCCCATCCATCCTCTCCTTCTTCCCTTACCCCACCCACCCACTCCCTCTCCCCCACCCAAACCCACCTTCTCCCTCTCCCCCTACCCCACCCTTTCTCCCTCTCCCTCTCCCTCTCCCACTCCCTCTCCCCCTCTGCCCACCCACCCTCCCTCTCCCTCTCCCCCTCTGCCCACCCACCCTCCCTCTCCCTCCCCACCTACACCCACCCTCCCTCTTCCCCTGCCCCCGAAGCCACCAACCCCACCCACCCACCGTTCCCTCGCCATAGAACCCCACCCGCCCACCATCCCTCACCCCTACCAGACCCACCCACCCTCCCTTGCCCCCTAACGGCACCCTCCCTCGCCCCCTACCCCTACCCCCTAAGTGTAAGGACAATTTCACCTTTGGTACAACCCTGTATTACATAGTAAAGTGGTAGCGATGGCTGAGCAGCCAGACTTCAGATACTTTAAAAAGGGGTAAAAAAGACAAGGTTATAAGAAAAGACAGCACAAATACTTGCATAGGCAGTGGCAAGGGTTTCAGTAAACTACAACCAGCAATTTAGTTCATAGGTCTGAGCCAAAGTCAATGGTTCAGAGTCTTTGTATAGGAATGCACAGTTCTGGTAGTAAAGGTTAAGTCTTTGCTACGGTGTTTAGAAGAATTTGGCTAGGCGAAAAGTTTGACGAATGTTTAGGAAGGACAAGCCTTTGAAGTTGAGAAAGCTTCCATAAACTTTCGCAATGTCCGAAATGATTTTCCGGACCACGTTTGCACAGTACCTTTGTATTGAAGAAGAGCTGTAGCTGAGGCAGTTGTTCCTGGCCGTTCAAGCAGATCTCGCAGTTCCTGAGCTTCAGTAGTGGGGACAAGGACGGTGACGTCGGGAGGTTCCTTCACTGCCCAGGGATGAGGCCAAAAGCTTAGCAAGACGTCGGTTTAAGGTTTGAGTGCCTTAAAGTCCACAAGCTCGTTTCCTTCACTCTGGCTATCCGGTTTTCAACAGCACTCTGATGAAAATTCAACCAGTTGGGGACGGTGTCCAGGTGTTTTACGAGTTGGTTGTTGCCACCAAACTCAAGGGAAGAAGTTAACCTTGAAGGGCTTCTCTGTGGATGGAGTTTCAGGCAAGTCAGACCTGCAGCAGGGCTTCACCTGCCATCCAGGAGTTGCAGCAGTCCTCTTCCTTCAGCTCGTCTTCGGTTCTTTCATTCCAGTGGTCGACTCTGATTTCCAAGTCCCAGAGACCTGCTTTTAAACAGTTTCCCCCATTCATTCCAGCCTGGCTGTCACTCACCCAGCAAGGTGGCTGTCCTTGCCAGACAGCCAGCCGGCCAATCACGCCAGAGTGCATTCAGGTCTCCTAGGAGACTAAGCACAGGGAGTTTCAGGCACCTGCCTCATATCCTGTCCACCCCAGACACTCAGGCGCCAGAGGAGGGCTTCAGCACTGAAGCCCGCCAAAAATCCAACGAACAACGGGACCAAACCTGCTTTGGCGCGCAGAGACAAACACAAGAAGGACCTTCCTAAAAGAAATGACGAAAAAAGTCGACCCAAGTCTGTTTTTACAGATAGGTCTGGGGCGCCATATTGAAAAACATGGCTGACTCGATTTTTAGCTACCGTTGTTTGCGGTCGGGAAAAATCATGGTAGTTTGATCTAAACTTCTGCCACCAGCCATTTAAAGCAGGAAAGGGTAACATTTGACTGTTACATGAGTGTTTTGACTCAGGGCAAGCTAGGCTATTCCCTCCAGTACTTTATACGAAGATAGTGTGTGCTGGGTCAGTAAATTTAAAGAGACTAGTAAAGTCAATTTAACTTTACATGCTCTGGGAGACAGTAGTCAGACCCAGAGAAGGTATTTAAACCTTGGGAAGTCTGAAAGACATCCCTGTGCCACTGCACTGAAGGTGCTGTGTGACACACAAGAAAAAGATGATGCCAATGGAGTTTGTCTAAAAACTCCATATCCAAAGAACACAAAAGTAAAACATACATCAGAATACATGAAAGAGTGGGAAAAAAAGGCTCACACTCTTCCCAGGTAAAAATGTAAGTCCTAGAAATCCAGCAAAGTTGCTGGGGGTCTCAAAAGGTAAGGGATATTAGCACATTTCTGAGAATTCTCCCTAACCCTCGTCCCCCCAGACTAAGGGACAGGAAGATTTAATCCCACCTTCAATCTCCACTTCTTTTCTAACCCTCCTTCCTCTCCTCTCTCCCCTCCCCTCCCATCCTACTCAACAATCTGGCTCTACTATTGATCTCATCTTTTCTTCCTCCTTCACTGCCTCCCCCATCTCCTCCCTCCCCACCTACCTATCTGATCATTCTCTACTTTCATTTTCCCTCTCCCCTGCCTCCCCATCTCCTCCTTCCCCTCAATCCTCTACCTCTTTTCTCCGGTGTGACCTGCGCTGCTTTAACCCCTCCCTCTTTCTAGCATCCATTTCCTCTTACCTCTCCCTTTTCTCCCACTTCTCCTCTACCTCTGCCTCTGATGCCTCCCCCATCTTAACTTCCTCCCTCTCTACTACTCTTGATCTTCTCTACCCCCTCTCACCATTTTGCCCCTTTCACAAACCTGCTCAACCCTGGCTTTCTTCTCATCTCTCCTCTATGCGCCGCCTCCTCAGGTGCCTTGAACGTCAGTGGCTCAAACACCCATCCCCCTCTAACCAATCTGCTTACTTCTCCTATCATACCCTCTACGACTCATGTCTCAACTCTGCGAAACACACCTACTACTCTGACCTTCTCCAATCACATTCCTCTCACCCGTGCCGCATCTTTCAAACTTTAGCCCAACTTCTCTCTCCGTCTACTCCTGATCCCTCCACTACCTCTTCCCTCACTGCCACTGATCTTGCCTCCTCCTTTTCTAGTAAAGTCCTCAATCTCTGTCAAACTATCATCCCCTCCCCCTCCTACTCGCCTCCTTCCCCCCTACCTTCACTATGTCCACTTTCTCTCCGGTCACGGATTCTGATGTCACTCTACTCCTATCCAACACTCATCCTACTGCTTCTCCCTCTGACCCTATTCCCTCTCTCCTAAAATCTACCCCCTCCTAATACCCTACCTCACCTCTTTCTTCAACATCTGCCTCTCAGCTTCCACTTTTCCTTCTCCTTTTAAACATGCTACTATCATCCCTATTCTTAAAAAACCTTCTGCTAACCCCCATCTTGCGACCAATTATCGCCCCATTTCTCTACTACCCTTCCTTTCTAAACTTCTTGAACGCATTGTCTATTCTAAACTCGCTTCCTTCATCTCTAACCACTCACTCCTTCCCTCCACCTAATCCGGCTTCTGCCCACAGAACCCCTCAGAAACTGCCCTCACTTCTGTTCTTAACTCTCTCTTCTCTGCACGCTACTCAAAGCACTTCTCCATTCTTATTCTCCTTGACCTTTCCGCTGCTTTTGATACTGTCGACCATCCTCTTCCCAATTCCCTCTCATCATTTGGCTTCAAGGACAACGTCCTTAACTGGCTCTCCTCTTATTTTCTAACTGCACCTTTTGGGTGGCTCCTCCTCCCCTACTTTTCCCCTTAACCACGGCGTTCCCCAAGGCTCTGTCCTCGGCCCCTTTCTTTTCTTGCTCGACACCTCATTCCTAGCTCCTATTATCTCCTCTTTTAGCATCCTGCACCATTTCTATGCTGATGACACCCAGCTCTTCCTATACTTCTCCTCCTTCTCTCCTGACATTCATGATAAACTCTCTTCTTGCCTTTCGGCCATTAAAACTGGGTGCTGACAAAACTGAACTCCTTTTCTTCCCGGCCAACACTGTTCCTCCTCCCTCCCTTCCCCTCTTCATTCTCTTTCCCCCCTCCCAGCTTTCCTTCTCTCCCCATGCCCGTAACCTTGGTCTCCATATCGACCCTGTCCTCTATCTCACCACATTTCTCTCACTGCTAAATCCTGTCGCTTTCACCTCCACACCATTCGTAAAATCTGATCCCTCCTTACCTTCCACGCCACTAAACTCTTAATTACCTCCCTCATCTTCTTCAGGCTCTTCTACTGTTCCTACCTTCTTTTCGGACTCCCCTCCTCTCATCTCTCCCCTCTTAAATCCATCTACCACTCTGCCATCCGCTCCCTATGCCTTCTCTCACCTTTTGATTCCATCTCCTCCTCCCTCACCTCTCTAGGCTGGCTCTCTTTTCACTCCCAACTCAAGTTCAAGTTCCTCTGTCTTGTTTTCAAATCACTTTATGGTCTTGCCCCCCCACTACCTGTCATCCCATCTTTCTTTCTACACCCCTTCTCGTTCTCCCTGCTCTGCTAATCTTTTCCTACACATTCCTGCATTCCCTCTTTCCCCCCGTTATAACCTCCTCTAACATCTACTACTCCCTTGCACACCTCTCGCATCCCTACACCCTCCTCACCCCTGCAATTTTGTAAGTTGTTCTTTATACTGTTTTCAGGTTGTGGTTCAATTGTCATCTCATGCTTGCTGCATTGTTTACTTGTTCTCATATAAAGCTCTTTGGAGTAAAGGGCTATATAAATTAAATAAAATACAAATACAAATCCACTCCTGGATGAATCTCTTTACTTCAGTCGGTCAAACATCCTGGAGAGACCATCAGCATTTTGGTGGTGCCACCCAGACCTGTGTTCAATGGATAAATCAAACCCTTGCAGGCTGATTGACCATCTCAGTAGTTTAGGGTTTTCCACTTTCATTTGCATCAACCATCTCCAGGGTTGGTGGTCAGTCTGAATCACAAAAGTAGATCCATACAAGTATGGTCTAAACTTCTTCAGTGACCACACAATAGCAAAACCTTCTCTTTCAATGGTTGCCCACGTTGTTTCAGGTTCCTTCAGCTTCCTTCTGATGAAGCAAATGGGGTGCTCCCTACCTTTCTCATCCAGCTGACTCAGAACGGCACCTATACCTGTATTGGAAGCATTTGTTTGCACTATGAAGGTTTGGTTGTAGTCAGGAGCTCTTAAGACTGGAGCTCGACAAGGGGCTTTCTTAAGTCCTTCAAATGCTTGAGTGTATTCCTCATTCCACCTGACTTTTTTAAGGAAATTTGGCTGAGGAGACCACATTCAAAGGAGAAGCTATGGTCCCATATTTTCTTTTTAAATTATGTTTATTGGTTTGTTACAAACCTTTAAAAACGGTAAAACACTATGAAAGAAACAGACAATTGCTTATGATATTATTACAAAAATAAAATTAGGAAGCAGAAGGCATTAAGCTAAACAAGCTAAAGAAGCAAAAGCTAACAAAATAACAAAGAAAAACTAAAACGAAAGAAAGAAATAGACAAAAAGTGGAGAGAAATAAACGTGTAGAATCCCACAATATGTTTTTTCTTCCATGACTGTTTTCTCTCCTTTGTGTTTAATGAAAATACCAACAGCTTCTTTTGTTCAAGCTTTAGGTAAAAGGTCAGCTTTTGTCAATTTCATTACTACTTTTTCTAAAAAGAAAGTTAATTCAATCATCAACTTTCGATCAGAGTCAGTAAACAGCTCACGCCACCAGCCATCGGCATCCAAGGATGGTCTTGCCCCGAAGAACCTTCCTAGATGCTGGTTACATTCCTGTATCAAGTCCGGACAGAATAAAGTAACGTGCTTCAATGTCTCATATGGTTTTTGGCACAGTCGGCATGACAATGGTGTTTGTTTGTCTCTTGTCCAGAAATTTAAGGATTCTCTTGTAGGTAGCTGATGTAAGCGGAATTTGATAAATGTCAACCTATGGGCTCTTCCAGGAAACTTCTCCAGGTACGACTGGGTCGTGTTGTACCTCTTTGCTTCACTCAGAACCATACTCATGGCTCTATATCTGCACCGAGTATCTCCAGTATCGATCCAATCTTGGATCCATAAAGATGTTTTAACTTTATTTGGGTTATTTTGCAATGTCTGATTATCCGAGCCTATGTCAGCTAATATTTTTTCCGAACATCGAGCTCATAATGTTAATACACTCTCCCTGTTGCCACTCACTGGATCTTTCAAGATTTCATATTGAGGAGCCACCTGTGTTGAACTTATTTTGTGACACTCATTAAGGATGTTCCACATTATTCTTGCATTGTTGGATAGTAAGCCTAGCTCATATCTTAAGCATGCAGTAGGAACATCCTTTGGTAGCCACAAAACGTTTGACCAAATAGAGTTTTCAAGAGAGGACCAGAATTCTGCAGTGCAGCCAAGCGCACTTTCGGCTCCATGTATCAGGGCAGGAACAGCTTTTTGCTTATAAAAATCAATACCGGCGTTAACGAAAATGTGCCAGATTTTTTGTTCATCGTGCAAGCTTGAGCAGTCAGTTGCTTACATTTGGCCTTAGTTCTTTCAACCCAAGGGGTGTCATTGATGCTGCACTAACACACACGCCTAAGTATACAGTTTGTGTTACTAGTTCAATGGTCTCATTTCCCAGTTTCCATATGAACTTTTTGTTCTTGCTCCCTTCTCTGTTCTTCTGCAGGTTTTGTAGAGCCAAGATTTCAGATTTGTGTTGTGTTGACAAATAGACCATTTTGATTCATGTATTGTTGTAAGATGTTTAATTTGCGCTGGAGGCCTATAGATGTCACGTCCAGCAGGACCAGATCGTCTGCATACAATATCCAGTTTACTTTGTTGCCATTAATCTTTGGAGGAAACACCTTTGCTGTTACATAGGCCTCACTAATGTCAGATATAAACAGGTTGAATATGATTGATGCTAGTGGGCACCCCTGTTTTACTCCTCAGCACATTTTTATAGGTGCCGATAGTGTGCCCTTTTGGTCCAATCTCACTCAAATCTCTGTGTCAGTGTGCAGATCTTTTATTGCTATTAGAAGACTGTCAGGACACTTCCAAGCGCTCATTTTTGACCAGAGCAGCTCCCTATCGATGCTGTCAAAGGGCTGCGATAGGTCAATGAACGCAAGGTATATCTTCTTGTCTGTTCTGATAGCCTCAATATTTACTAAATTGAGGGTCATCAAATTTAACCCACAGTCAACTCCCTTCACGAAACCAGACTGCCAATGGTCCAAGTGGCCGCTTGTTGTTATTCACTTCAAAAGTTGTTTTTGCAGCTGGGTGGCGTATAACTTGCCTAAAACATACAGAAGTGTGATGGGTCTCTAATCGTTTGGTTCTGCACGATTACCTTTTTTAAAAATCGGGACTAGCTATATTTGCAAAAAGCTTTGCACAGAAGATTGGCCACTCTTTTAGATGTTGTTTTAGAGTGTGATTTGTTAGTCCATCGGGCCCAGGTGACCGTGAAGAGCTACATCGTTGAATACTTTGCAAGATGTCCTCTACTTTGAACTGAAGAATCCATTTGGATAGCTCTGGCAATTTGGGTTCTGATAAGATTGCTTTTTTTTCGTACAATTTTCCAAAGTGACAGACCCACTGGGCTTCAGTGACCATGTTCATTTGTGTGGCATACTGTTTGCAGCTGTTATTGTTTATTAATTTTCAAAAGTCCTGCAAGTTTTTGTTAAGTAGGCTCAACATTGTTGCCTCTGCATCACGTTGCTGAAGGAATCCCCTAAGAGAGATTAGCCAGTTTTTATATTTTTGCCTGCCTGCTTTTTTCGCTATTTGTTGCTCACTGCAGCTTAAGAAGGGATGCTGTCTAAGTTCCATTCGCAGTTGCTGTTTTCTTTTGGCGATTCCTTCATCATACTGGTGCTTTGGCTTGAAGGAACCTCTTTTCAAGCTTTGTTCTTCGTGCGTGTACTGCAGTAGCAGGTGAATATAGTCAACTTTATTTTCCATGGGGCCACTTGACTACTTGGTATAAGCATCTGTGATTGATTTTACCTCATGTGGATTTATTTTCAATCTTATTCGATTTGGTTCCACTGAGACACTGCGCCCACTTCTCGGGCTTGATTCTCTCCAGATAGAGGACTGACATTTTGAGTTGACTATGGTCACTCAGAGGGTACTTGGTTATTTGCAGTGAGACAACTCGCCGGTTCACATTTTTCGGATACGTACAAATAATCTATGGTCGAGGACTGTTCCTTGTAACTCCATGTTGTTGCGCGGGGATGTCACCTTTGATGTTTCCATTTATCATCGTTAAGTTTCTCTCCTACAATGCCATGCACCATTTTACTGCAATTTTTTCGGCTCCTCCCCCGATCTTGGTAGCTTTTATGCAATCCAAATTAAAGTCGCCACAGAGTATTATATTGGGTACTTCCTGGGCACTGTTGATGTCGTCAATTAGTTCACAAACCATGTTTATAAATTTGCTTGTGCCTGCCATTTTGTGATGCCAGTAAACATTAATTACATCCAGGTGATTTTTGTTCTCCCTTGTGGTGCATTTTGTTTCCACCACAGTATGCTGTATGAAGGCAGTGTAGTTAATTGAACTCGTGATCTTCAAGCCTGATTTTTTCTTAATTAGGGTCGGTAAACCAGCAGAAGGATGATCTTTTTGTCTTCTTATGGCTGGGTTAATTACCAGGTCAAAGTCATCCGAGATAGAACAGCTAGCCATCCATGTTTCTTGTAAGCATATGATGCTAATTCCCTCAGTCCATATCAGGGGTTCTTTGAACAAGTCACTGAAACCTCTAGAATTCCAAGATACAATACTGAGGTTAGGGTCTTCAAGGCCTTGCTGGCCTTTGCTAGTTTGGCCTCCCAAGACTCCAGCTAACCAATTCCACTTCATTGGCATATTCGTAGCATTCGCACAGACAAGAGCACCATTGGTTCCACCCTTGAGATTTGGTTTACATGTGAAGGTGATTTTAATTTTCTCTCCTGGAATTACTTCTCTTGGACTATAAGCCGTTTCACACAAGTCATGTCTCTCACTGCCAACCTCGTTTTCTGGCATATCCCCAGTGTTGTGCTCTACTATTGTCTGCTTGTCATGACTGAATTTGACAAGACTGATTCTGACACTTTGGTTTATTGGGGTTTCCCCCTTAAGCGGTTTGTCATCCTTAGGATCTAGGAATTCTTCGTGAATGTCAAAACCTAATGACAGTATGAAGGGTACTGCATTTAGTAAAAGATCACATATTAATCTTGAGTCTATTTGAAGGCGAACTCTGTCGTCGTGGAGCTCATCAATGAATTGAACTATTGGAATATCACTATACTCGATAGATCTTAATCCCGGGACATGATGTAATAGTTGCAACACATTATTTAGGTTCAATGTCAAACCATCTTTGCAGGTTAGAATTTGTTCGATGACCAGATGGTATTTTGCCGTTATACCCTGGGGTTTGAGTATTTTGGTCCCCACGGGAGCTGGGCTCCATCTACTTTGAACCTCACTGAGGCCCTTCTTTTTGTAGGTGTTCGTCTGCTGATTTTGTTGGTTACTGAGTGTGACGTCAGACATGTTCTTTGCACCATTCACCAGTGGCGTCATCTGGTCTTGTCCGTTGATGTTCTGTTTCATTGCACTAGGGCCTTTTAAAATGGTATGTACATTGATCGCCGCCGCCAGACACTTCCTTTTTTCATCCATAGTTAAGAAGTTTGGTTCTTTGTCAACCTTTTTCGGCATCTTAGCGGACTCAGTTGGCAGCACCAAGTGGCATGTTTTACCAAGCACTTGAGTGTTTGGATCAGGGACACCTGTGTATGATGGTATCACTGGACGTGTGGTGCTTGCAGATTGTTGATTATCAGACTCAAGGACACCTCTAAGTGTCGACGACTCCAGACATATGATTCTTGCAGAAGGTTTGTTGCTTTCTTCACGACAAGTTCTTTGACTCTCATCTAGGCACTCGTCATCATACGTAGCCATGTTCGTTAGTTCGTTTGAAGAATTTTCTACAAATGCGTCTGGTTCTGCTAGTCGATTGGCCTGACACTCAACATTTTGGTTTACAACTTGCACCACCTTATTAGGCTTAACGTTGGTCCGCTCAGAATTAACGAAAGCATTCAAGGATTTTAAATTCCTAAGGAATTTCCTGGAGCCCAAGTTGTTTAGTTTTCTTTTGCATTTTTGTTTTTTCTATTTTTTTTCCTGCGTTGGGTTACCAGTAGTGAGACTATGTTTTTGAAATAATGCATATGTTTTAACTTTCTCACCTACATTTAGGTGGTCACTCACCTCCCGGTTACCTATGATGCCTTCACCATTCGCCGAGGTTGGCAGTTGGGGATGGATTGCATCTATTAAGGATGTGTTGTTCTGCTTTTCTCAGTTTTCACTTGAATCCGGACGATTTGGTATAGAGTTGGCACATGGAGCCGCCTGGGTTTCGTTACTCGCATCAATGTCAATTACTTCACATCTCATGGGGGGACCCGGCATAGGGTTGCACTGGGCTTGTTGATCCGTGGACACACTTAGTACTGTCTCCATCGCTATGGTTTTTATGGGCAGTGTAGGACCAGTACAATTTGTGTCAGGAATTCTAGAACCCCCATGAGTTCTCACCTCCATCATCCGGCTCACTGAATTTGTACTTATGCTGTTCTCTACATTTTGAAAATTTGCAGATGACATTGACTTGTCATCCCTGTGCACAGTTTGAGTAGGTTTGAAGAGACACAGCGCTTCTCGGGCCAGTTCTGCCAATAGTCTCTTATCTTCACTGTTATTTTGTTTTTGGTCTGCAAGTTCTTTAATGGATGCGTCAATTCTTCTTATGTTCTCCCATATTTTGGACTTCGAAGCAGTGTTGTCTGGTTCACCTCTTGCTAGTTTAGAGTTCATTAACGCTGAAAGTGTAGAGAGGTCTTCTATGCTGTCATTGATTTGCTCATACAATTTAATCATTGGGGCAATTGATATAGACAGTGAAGACATTATGTATGGCCTGAGGTCATTCAACGCATCCTTCACCATGTTCTGTATGTTGTTCTCTTTCATAGCTTGGTTTTTGTTGGCTTTATATTGTAGGTGCCTTATTTTAGGATACTGGCTTTCCATAATGGAGGACTCTAAAGAAGTTTCATCTGTTGAGGAAGAAGAGCTCTGGTCAGCTTTGTCACGTTCTTATATTTCTTCATTATTCGAATCCCGCATAATGGGACTCATAGAATTCATGTGTTCCTTGGGCACACTGTTTTTTTCAGACTGTTATTTCTGTTCGGTGACCAGAGGACCGCTGGCAAGGGACTCGAGTCAACCCGTCGTCGTTTCCTAGCTCCTGCTGGCCATTTAGTAATAGGACTATTCGTAGTTACATTGGCAGTATGAGGCAGAGAGGTGTCCGACAGCTCTTTGTCCTTAACCTGCTAATCACCTGAAAAGTCAGTTATTACAGCTTTTGCATTTAAGTCACCGTTCATTTTGGTTAAGTCCTGCAAGAGTTTATTTACTACAGCCAAGGAGTCACTCCGCTTCCTAAGACTTAGGCTCTTGTTGCATGGTTCGTTGAGATGCTCGTTGTTTTTTATTTGAGACAAAGAGTCAGGGTTTGCTTGAAAAACAGAATCATGCTCATTGCATTCCAACACAGCTATCTCATTCAGACACTGCGCTTCTTCCAGATCTAACATATGCGACGTAGATTGGTGAGGAACTAAGGAAGAACAAGGTGGAGCTCGGCTCTATCGCTGTGTCTCGTTGAGCACAATCAACTGCAGCAAAGGACACACTACTGGTAGTACTTTTGTTGAATAGCTGGAGCTTTCAGTCCATGCACCAGTACTTTCAGAAGTCAGGCGCTGCAACCTGCAAGGGCGTTTGTTGTCTAACATCCTCAAAGACGTTTAAACATTCCGCTACAGTTGGCAATGTAAGATTTTGGAGTGTGCAACCATTTAGCATATTAAGGTACGATGGCGGCAACTCACGTGATGGAGATGGTTTTTCGCCACAATCTATGCTTCGTGGTGTCGACGTGCAAAGCACTGGGGTGCAAGCAGCAACGTATCGCAGCCCTGACCAATATGGTAAGAACGCTTCGAGCTGTTTGAAATCATGTGGGCAAATAGTTCATTCACAATGTTCACAGCGGGATTCAAGGCGGTAGTAGCCAAGGCTGGAATAGATTCAAAAGGTCTTGATTGCATTTTGCAGCTCGAGGCTTCCAGCCGGCTCATGTGTAGAGCTGGGTTCCCAAGACTCCCTTCACACCCGCGCCGTAGCTGAAGGCAAAGGTGAGCGGCTGACTCTGCTGCTTCCGAGCGTGTTCTTTATCGAGTTCAATAAAGTAAGCTTCAGTGGCAGCTTCAGCTTCACAAGCCTCCAGAGACTCACGAGACTCTGCCCCGACTCTTGCCGCTCTGCGGGCTACAGGGGGTTTTAACAGCAAACTCCTCCCAATTGGTATCAGAGGCAGAAACAGGACTGTCAGCAGCAAAGCAGTCCCAACAGCAAACCGGAATAGCAGAGCCAGGGCCATCTTAAGCACTTTTGGGGCCCTGGGCACGGACATCTTTGGAGCCCCCGCTCCACCAAACCAAAGGAATTAAGTGATCACGATTATCTGGTCGCACCCCCAAATCCCCCACCTTGTCACAATCACAACCAATAACGTATAGGTTGATATGCTCCCTCGAAGCATTCAAAATAAGCATGTTTAGTCCCGTTAAGTCCACTTAGCCTCTTCATTCTTGCGCTAATCACAATGCTAAACAAGTAGCATTTGAAGGCCAACATTAGCAGTCTCCGAAGAGGTTACTTCTGTTCTAGTATACATACAGGATACTTTTGATCAGAACCATCCAGACAAGTATGCAGCCTCCAGTATTAATGCAGGACCATATGTAAAATGTACCTGTAACCCAGAATAGACAGAGAACTCACATTAGCTGCCTCATAGAATTCAAAAGTGCTCAAGCATGAATAGAGGAGACCATTTGGAAGGCAAGAGAAAGCTACCCATACTATAGCATGGATAGTGGAGGTAGATTCGAAGCTACCTGGAGGGTATCTGTATCCAGACAGACTGAGATTAGAAGTGGGACATGGTTTTCAAACAGTGTTGTCATTAGGGATCAAAAGAATAGGTGCCTGTGGTGTGCAATATATCAATGCTCACAATTATAGTGGAAGCAACACTCTAGCCAGTGAACCAAAGAGTGAGGCTTTTTTGAAGATCATACCTTGAGAAGGAAATCACTCTGAGGGCTGACAATTTTGAAAGGTTTCAGGACTGGCAATGTTCAGAGGTTGGCAATACAAGATTAAATGTTATGTCCAGGATCACACATTGGTTATCGGATGAAGCTGGGACTTGTGCCAACTCTACAATTTCTGCATTTGAACAGTTTATTTTCCAGTTCTTGCCATGAACTCAAATAACCTCATTTTATAAAACAGACTTGGAAAGTGCACAAATCACATTTCCAAACATGACAATTTTTAAAAACAAAATATTATAGAAGCATTTTTTTTCGTTCTAGCTTCATTCTCTCCATCATCAAGGGAAGTATATAAGTACCAGCCTACCAATCAATGTAATTTCACAGATTTAATCTGGGTTTGTCTTTTATTTTAAAGCTTTAAATACTTTGAAAACACTGGCTTGTGAAATTGCAGAAAAACCTTTCACTTTTGGGAAAAAGCAAACCTTTTTTGGGTCAAATGAGCATACCTTAAAATATGCTTCTAACTGGTTGCCCGGGTGCTCTGCCAGGATCACTGAAAATGAAGTATCGTACTAGGAATGTCATATGGTGTCTTTATTGAAAGTGTGCCCCATTAGCCACATGGGTTTTGAGCTGACTTCGCTCTTTATCAAACTTGGGCACAAAGTAAACTGTTCTCACAAACATAAGTAGCACACAAAATGGTAACACAGTTTAATGGTTGTATAAACCATTAGTGCACCCGGAGTAGCAACAGGCCAAAGCCTTGCTATTTGCCTAGCCTGGCGCAGAGAGGAGCACAATTACCCCAAGCTCTTTCTGTACCTTAAAATATGCTTGCACGAGGCCTACAACATCTGGTCCGCTCTCTTCTGTCTACCACCCCATCCTCTCAAATGGCCTACATAAGAAAAAAGACCAAGTAATGGGCTTAACGATGTTACCAGAAAGAGAGAAGGCAAACCTTACAGAAGACAGCACAGTAAGAGATATTAGAGGATCTGACCAGGATCACTGTATCATCTGCTGACAAAGCCAGGATACAAGCATGAACGCTTTGGTCCCACAGTCTTGAATATGGATACTTATTCACCTCTTGGACTAACAGTTTATACTCATCGCTGGAAGTGATTGACTAGGTTTTACAACACCCCATCTGAACAAACCAATTTCTAGACCTTCACCATACGGATTACATGTTTGTTTTTATAGAAACCTCTATCTGGTGCAGGTACATTGCTAATAATAGCACCTGTTGTGCTGCAAAACCAAGTACATATGCAGGCAGGTTTATAAACTGCAGTCATAGGAAAGGCTCAGCCAGCCTTGCTGCAATGTACTATTCTAATCTGGTATACAAACACATATCTCTGCAATGAGTGCTTAACCCACTGAGCTAATTTCTGAACCATTGTGGCGCTCAATTTATCAATATGAATTTCAGCTTTGGCTATTGTACACGATCAACATAATTCCCCCAGGAAGAAAAAAAGATTGCTACAGGAGTTATGCAGTAGTGAGCACACAGACTATGTATACCACAGTGAACACAGAAAGCATTACATGATGGATTGGTCAAGGCAGAATGTATTTGTCAACAACCGGCAGGCAATAGGATTAGAGCCTCAGCAGCATGTCATAAAATAGCCTAATGTGCTATTTAAGCCTGGTGAACAATGGAATCTTACTTCTTTAGATCAGGCAGCCTTGTGCCCCCCCCCTCCAAGGTGGGGGCCTGGGGCAAGCGCCCCTTTTTCCCTCCCATAAAAATGTCTCTGAGCACAGACTCACGAGACTCTGTTCCGACTTTGCGCCGCTCCGTGGACTACAAGGGATTTTAACAGCAAACTCCTCCCAATTGGTATCAGAGGTAGAAACAGGACTGTCAGACACAGTTTTGTGGCTACCAAAGGGTGTTCCTATTGCATGCTTAAGATATGAGCTAGGCTTACTATCCATCAATGCAAGAATAATGTGGAACACCCTTAATGAGTATTGCAAAATGAGTTCAACACAGGTGGCGCCTCAATATGAAATCTTAAAAGATCCAGTGAGTGGCAACAGCGAGAGAGTATTAACATTATGGGCTCGACGTTCGGAAAAAATACTAGCTGACATAGGCTTGGATAACCAGACATTGCAAAATAACCCAAACAAAGTTAAAATATCTTTATGGATCCAAGATTGGATCGATACTGGAGATACTAGGCGCAAACATAGAGCCATGAGTATGGTTCCGAGTGAAGCAAAGAGGTACAACACGACCCAGTCGTACCTGAAGAAGTTTCCTGGAAGAGCCCATAGGTTGATATTTATCAAATTCTGCTTAAATCAGCTACCTACAAGAGAAACCTTAAATTTCTGGACAAGAGACGAACAAACACCATTGTCATGCCGACTGTGCCAAAAACCATATGAGACATTGAAGCACCTTTATTCTGTCCGGACTTGATACAGGAACGTAACCAGCATCTAGGAAGGTTCTTCGGGGCAAAATCATCCTTGGATGTGGATGACTGGTGGCGAGACAAAAAGGGGAGAGAAATAAACGTGTAGAATCCCACAATATGTTTTTCTTTCCATGACTTTTTTCTCTCCTTTGTGTTTAATGAAAATACCAACAGCTTCTTTTGTTCAAGCTTTAGGTAAAAGGTCAGCTTTTGTCAATTTCATTATTACTTTTTCTAAAAAGAAAGTTAATTCAATCATCAACTTTCGATCAGAGTCAGTAAACAGCTCACGCCACCAGTCATCGGCATCCAAGGATGGTCTTGCCTGAAGAACCTTCTTAGATGCTGTTTACGTTCCTGTAACAATTCCGGACAGAATAAAGTAAGGTGCTTCAATGTCTCATATGGTTTTTGGCACAGTCGGCATGACAATGGTGTTTGTTCGTCTCTTGCCAGAAATTTAAGGTTTCTCTTGTAGGTAGCTGATTTAAGCAGAATTTGATAAATGTCAACCTATGGTCCCATAGTTCTCTATGAATTTCCTATAGTAACCAGTGAGCCCTATGAAGGCTCTCACCTGGGTTTGAGTAGTAGGGGTGGCCCAGTTTTGTACAGCTTGTACCTTCGCTAGGCAATGGCCTGATTTCACCTCCTCCGACCTCATGTCCAAGGTAGACCACTTTACTCTGTCCAATTTGACACTTACTTGCCTTTATGGTCAGATCGGCCTGCTCAAGAGCCTGCAAAACATATCCTAAGAGGTCAACATGCTCTTTCCAAGTAGGGCTGAACACTGCAATGTCATCCAAGTATGCCATGCTGAAGTCCTCCATCCCATTCAGAACTTGATTAACCATCCTTTTGAATGTATCAGGTGCATTCTTTAGTCCAAAAGGCATTACCTTAAACTGGTAGAGGCCTGATGGGGTTGAGAATGCAGTTTTCTCCTTGGCATGGTCTGTCAGTGCTATTTGCCAATAGCCTGAAGTGAGATCAAATGTACTGGGGTACTTGTCCGAGCCAAGCTTGTCCAGCAGTTCATCTGTCCTTGGTAAAGGATGGACATCAGTCTTAGTGACTGCATTAAGAGCTTTATAGTCCACACCGAATCTCAACTCCTTGGATCCTGCCTTTGGCAGTTTGTGGGTTCTTACATGATCTGACATCCAAGGGTCAAGCCTGGTGATAGTGAAAACAGGGAGGCAAACTGATTTAACAGAAATGTGCACTCTTCCTGTTGTTCAGGTGTCAAATTAGAAGAGAGATTGACTCCTTCTATCTTCTCATCTAAAGACTGTCCTCTGAGTAGGTCAGGTAGAGGTTCACTCTCCTCCTCCTCTTGAGCTGAAGCTAGATGCAAAGCTCCTACTTCTGGTCTTGCGACATAAGCTTTTAGATGGTTGGTGTGAAAGACGCTGGGAGCCTCCGTAGGATTGCCTAAGTCCACCAGATAGCTGACCCCTCCAAGTTTGCCCACAACCTTGAAGGGTCCTATCCACTTGTCCTGTAAGGCCCTCTACCCTGTAGGAACCTTAACTAGAACTTGCTGGTTTTGAGTAAACTCAACCATGTTGGCCTTCTGGCCATGCCAATGCTTCACCAGAGCCTGACCTGCTTTCAAGTTATCTGATGCTTCTGCCATCATGTGTGACATTCTCCTCCGGAGACCTATCACACAGTTAGTGACTCTCACTGGTTTGGGGGAAGGAGCACTCTCCAACCCCTCCTTAATCAGGGCCAAGGGGCATCTAACGAGATGGCCATAGAGAAGCGCAAAGGGACTAAATCCAACTCCCTCCGGAGGGACTTCTCTATAAGCAAACAGAAGGCATGGCAGTAGAAGGTCCCACTTCCTTCTAAGGGGCTCCTCTTGAGCACCTATCATGCTCTTGTTTGTACGGTTAACCCTCTCTACCAATCCATTCGTCTGCGGATGGTAGGCAGTTGAGAACTTGTAAGTTACTCCACAGTTTTTCCACATGGCCTGCATGTAGTGGGACATAAAATTGGATCCCCTGTCAGAGATACCTTCCTTAGGGAACCCTACCCTAGTAGAAATACCAAGTAGGGCCTTAGCAACAGCCTGAGCTGTAACAGACCTCATAGGCATTGTTTCAGGATACCTAGTAGCATGGTCTACTACAACCAGAATAAACCTGTTTTCTGAAGAGGTTGGAGGGTTTAAGGGACCAACAATGTCGATTCCTACACTCTCAAAAGGGACTCCCACCAATGGGAGAGGCACCAAGGGTGCCACATTCTTGGTTCCACTCTTGCCAAAGGTTTGGCAAGTGTGACGCTCCTACAGAACTTATCTACCTCAGACCCCAATTTATGCCAGTAGAAATATAGAGAGTGCCTTTCCTTGGTCTTCTTGAAACTTAAGTGACCAGCTAAAGGTATCTCATGGGCTAACTGTAGGAACTGGAGTCTGCTTTCTAGAGGCACTGCAAGTCACCTGTAGTCCCCTGGGATAGACTCGGTCGGTTCACTGTAGAAGAGGCTATCTTCCCAGTATAACCTATGTTTCCCTGGCTCTTGCCCATCCAGCTGGGAAGCTGCCTGTTGGCGAAGACCTTAAAGAACAGGACACTCTGTTTGACCTCTGCTAAAGTGAGTGTTAGGGAGAATTCTCAAGAATGTGCTAATTTCCCTTACCTTTTGAGACCCCGAGCAACTTTGCTGGATTTCTAGGATTTGATTCTTTACCTGGGAAGAGTGTGAGCCTTTTTTCCCACTCTGCCATGTATTTTGATGTGTTTGACTTTTGTGTTCTTTGGTTATGGAGTTTTAAAACAACTCCATAGGCATCATCTTTTTCTGTGTGTCACACAGCACCTTCAGCGCAGTGGCACAGGGATGTCTTTCAGACTTCCCAAGGTTTAAATACCTTCTCTGGGACTGACTACTGTCTCCCAGAGCATGTAAAGTTAAATAGACTTTACTAGTCTCTTTAAATGTACAGACCCAGCACACACTATCTTCCTATAGAGTGCTGGAAGGGTTGCCTAGCATCCTCTGAGTCAAAACACTCATGTAACACTCAAATGTTACCCTTTCCTATTTGAAATGACTGGTGGCAGTGGTTTAGATCAAACTACCATGATTTTTCCCGACCGCGAACAACAGTAGCTAAAAATCAGGTCAATGGTTGACTCTGCCTTCCAAGTCTCCGAGGCCTGCTTTTAAAGAGTTTTCCCCCATTCATTCCAGCCTGGCTATCACTCACACAGCAGGGTGGCTACCCTTGCCGGACAGCCAGCCGGCCAATCACGCCAGAGTGCATTCAGGTCTCTTAGGAGACTAAGCACAGAGAATTGTGGGCACCTCCCTCACATCCTGTCCACCCCAGACACTCAGGCGCCAGAGGAGGGCTTCAGCACTGACGCCCACCAAAGGCCAACAAACAAAGGGACCAAACCTGGTTTGGCGTGCAGAGTTAAACACAAGAAGGACCTTTTCTAAAAAAAAATGCGAAAAAAGTCGACCGGAGTCTGGTTTTACAGAAAGGTCTTGGGTGCCATTTTGGACAACATGGCTGACTCGATTTTTAGCTACTGGTGTTTGTGGTCAGGAAAAATCATGGTAGTTTGTTAAAAACCACTGCCACCAGCCATTTCAAGTACAAAAGGGTAACATTTGACCGTTACATGAGTGTTTAGACTCGGGGGATGCTAGGCAACCCCTCCAGCACTCTATAGGAAGATAGTGTGTGCTAGGTCTGTAAATTTAAAGAGACTAGTCGGAGTGCCAGGCGTGTTTTTTTGTGTGTCTTGGAGAAGGTGCTACTTCGTGGAGCTCCGTTCGTTTTGCTTTGTAACAGTATATTTTGCTGCCTGACTTCCTGATTTACAGGGATTGGTCCTTCAACTATTTTCACCAAAGCATCTTTCATTTCCATAAACACACCGCGCATGCGCGGAGCGCCAGCAGTGTGTTTTTGTGTGTCTTGGAGAAGGTGCTACTTCGTGGAGCTCAGTTTGTTTTGCTTTGGAACAGTATATTTTGCTGCCTGACTTCCTGAATATACGGATTGGTCCTTCAACTTTTTTCACCAAAGCGTCTTTCGTTTCCATAGACACACCACGCATGCGCGGAGCTCAGCGCGGTGTGCCAGCAGTGTGTTTTTGTGTTTAGGTGTTGAGGTGCTGAAGTGTGGATTCCAACTTGCGCATTTGCTCAAAAAACGCATTGGAACGGTAAGACTGTTATTTCTTCCTCATCTGTTTCTACTGCCTATTGTGTGGCATATCAAGCGTTCCTGCCGGCATTACCGTATACATGCCAACAATACTTGTGGACTGAAAAGGATGAGTGTGTCAAGTTAACTGCGGTTGTGAAGGTGTCTTGGAAATTCAAGTTAAAAGTTTTCAGTGTTGGTCTTTTACGTGACTGCAGCTAAACTACTCAAAGTTGTTATGCTGCATGTATAGACACTAGAACTACGTGGCTAGAATATTCAACGAGTAAAGCTCTACAAAAACTGATTGCTTAACGGCGTCACTGAACTCATCCCATCCTTAATAAAGAGAGTAGCTGAGCACGTACTTGCCATACGCTGTGTGAACGAAATTCTGGTTGTTTACCACAGTATTCTCAAGATTTTTTCATACTGCAGCGTATTTCTCTTTTCAAACTGGGAAGTGCTTATGACACGCAGGGTATTGTTAGTTGATAAAAGTCCTGTGTCATATATTTTGACTCACGCAGGAGCACATGAGACTCTTGTGCCTAGGAACTCTAGCTTGGTATTAATGAGTGAAGATGCTTTAGTGGCATAATAGCCTTGGAGTTTTTGGTCTGATGCAACATACTACTGTGCACTGCTTGTGACACACATTCACGGAAAAGATATCAAATAAAGAGGGTAACTGCGGGCTTAAGGCCTTTAAACCCTCACAGGTGTTAAGACTGTCCACTCTAGGTTATATTTCTTATGGGGTGACTGCGGGCGTTGTGCCTTTGAACCCTTATAAGTGGTATAGTGTTCTTTTTCAATATCTCAAGGTACTATCTGAATAAGGGTGACTGCAGGCCTTGTGCCTTTGAACCCTCATATATAATAAATGTTTTCTTTTTTCCAAGTTACTACTTGAATAGGGGTGACTGTGGGCCTTGTGCCTTTGAACCCTTATAAGTGATACATCTCTCGCCCTTACGCTGTTATACTGTTTGAATAGGGGTGACTGTGGTTCTTGAGCCTTTGAACCTCTATTCTTGTTTATGCATCATACTTCCAGAATTGGATCTTGGTGAAGTGATCGTTTTGATACAAATTTATGGGTTTGTTCATGATACATAACACTATTTAAAGCATCTATTGGGACGTTTGTTGGAACAGATTTTACAAAAATGGCAACTAGCCTAAGAAATGGTAAGCGCTTGACGGCAGTAGTAGAAAAAAAGAATACTGGAGCAACAAAAAACAAAAATAAAAATGAAAGTGAATACGATGACACACCTTCTGATGTCATCTCAGAACACAGGATAATTGAGCTCTCATTCACTATACTGTCTATAATACCATTACTATCTAAATTACCATATAATGCTTCTGTTGCCCATATTGAAGAACAAGACACATGTCACTCATTGCATTCTTCCCCCACTTTGAACAAAAACGATGTAAAGGTATTGTTTATAAGTGAACTTAATGGGAATAACCAGAGTGATGGAAATGGGGTTGACACTGGTAATGACCACTCGCATGAATTATCTCTACCAAGTGAACATCTTGGTAACTGTGAAATTGCAGATGTCTCGATGTTGGCCCTAGTGATCATGGCCGAGTTAGACAGACGTGTATGTTTATCCACAGGTCCCTCCACGCCAGTATCAACACTATGAAGACAGAGAGACTTTGTACATCTACACACTAATAAAGAAATTGAAAAATATAGTCATACAGCTCCCACGGTGACCTCAGGTTTAGGAAAGACTATTGTGGCTGATGTTGTTGTTCATCCCCTGCCATTCTTGGAGATTCCTAAAGTATGGGATCATAATGAATATGAAGAATTTGATCCCCCTACGAAACTCTAATACGGGTAATAAGGATAATACATCAAAATCACCAGGGAGAGCTAATATCTCTCAAAATTTAACGGATGCAACAATGCTGGATCAGAATGAACAAAATTGTCACACTTTTCCTGTCATTTCACATATCTTGAATCTCCTAGATAAGGGGCATGAATATACACATTATGCAATAAAAGAAATGAAAGGTTCCCTAGATGAAATGGTAGGAAAACTCAACAAACTAGAAGGGTTTATGCTTGCATATGAAGATGTGGCATCCTTTCAGGCTGCTATTAATGTAAAGAGACCTGTTGATACGGTTCCTCATGTAACGATCAGGAAAGAACCTAGTATTATGAGATCTCAAGACACACAAACTATGATACCACTCCTCAAAGCAGGATGTACCTGTGTGCAGAGTGTACAACTGAGAGGATCCTCTGGATCATACTATCCTTCCCAGGATGAGATTGAAAAGATTGAGCTCATCAAGTTAGCCAAATCACATCACGAGAGATTAAGATTTTTGGAAAACTTGATTATTATTGAAAGGAAGGCTACAGATTATCAACATAATGTCACCAATAAAGATACTAGTACGGTGACAAATACCTCTACTCCAGACAGCCCCACAGAGCTTATAAAAATCATGGACCAACAAGATGATATTGATAAGGAAGAAGAGAGTGTTATACAAAACACAAATGAACTACCCTTAGACAAGGTTTGGACATTTTTTATGCCTAAAAAAGCAAAGAAACTACATCAAAGAGCAAAAAAAGGTGAAGAAAAAATTTAAAAAAGAACTGTCAGTATTTCTCCGAACAAAATTGAGGGGGAAAAAAGGAGCTTGTCCCCAAAAAAAGGAAAAAAAAATAAAAAAATGGGAGACATACAGATGCCTCAAACTAATGATTTTGACTTTGGCCAATTAAATGCTGAATCACGAGAGCATCTCGAAATTGACTCATCTGAACAATTACAGATGGTAAATAAGAACCTCCAAAATGTGATCAGCTCAGACACCGTCCATGAGGTAGTTGATGTTCACAAAAGGGAAGTAAGTCTGCTACTAAAAAAGCACAATCCAATAACATGAAACAAATGAACTTAGCTGGGTTCTACCAGGTGACGAAAAATAAAACAACATTCACGAAAGATGGCTGTAATGGGGAAAGTGATAAAATAATTACCCTTAAAGGCCCCCAAATAAAAGCAGGATCTATAAGCGCTAATATGCCACCAGTACTCTGTAATCCTCAGATTTTACGTAATGTGCATCAAGGTCTGCAGGATAATACATCTGATGATCTATCGGGTAACACAAACAAAGGTCACAATAATGAATGTCCCAATGACCCGGTAGTAACCCCTTGTACAGATGACCCCAGATCCAATGTTCAACAAGGTGACATTGTTACTGGGGGGAAATTGAAAATTCAGGGGGATGTGAATGAGAACTTAACAGATGCCTTTCATTCACAGAATAAGGATGAGAACAATAAGGAAACGCAATTGATTATCGGTTGGAGTGGTGATCCACAAACTCTTGGGAAAAATAGAATTAACCAATCTCATCTACTAACAAATACCAACTTTGAGAACTTTGATTTCCCAGGATATTGATTGGATCAAATTATCAATCACTAATAATTACAGGATGGTATGTAAGGTACAATCGAAGTTGATTGCAAAAATGCTATGGGAGCAAAATGACAACTTTGAGATGTTGGGCTATGAATTGCATGGTTTTGGTGACATGAATGTGGTTAATGAATTTATAAAATTTCAGAAGCCCCTGCTGTACTGTTCCAACAATACTGAAGGTAATTTGAGCGCTGACACACTGATTACTCAAAATCTTCTCACGCAATTAACTTCAGTGGTCAACGCTACTCGAATCTTTATTGAAAGAAGTAGGTTCCTCTCAGTCAGATCAAGGTCACTCAAAATTGTTGTTACCATCAATAGTGAGCTGGAATTGTTGTGGTTTCAACAATTTACAAAAATGTATCAAAAACAAGATGATGTCTCCCGATTAGAGTGTAATAATGATTCAAGAAACAATGGCAATCAAACCGATCATTTTAGATGGGTTTACTGCCTTTAGTCATCCAGCTACAATGGGAGTGTTGGGGCGGCCATCCGGAGGATTGTTGACACTTGTTAATAATGGCTGCAAAATAAATGCCAATTTGATCTATTCATCTGATACCCTCTTAATCATTGAAATTACACTTGGCACTATTAAGGCTTTACTGGTTAATCTCTATTGTAAACCCTATGATGGTACATGTTGCAGAACTATGAAAGAACTAGATGACACTTTACAGATGTTGTTGGTGGGGAATGTTGAATATGAGATCATCATAGGAGGTGACTTTAATTCTGTTTCATGTCACTCAAGTGTTTCTTATTTAAGAAAAGCTAGTAATATGCATTCAGCTCGTGTAACAGAACAGGGTTATTTCTGGTCTGACTTTTTATACAATTGGAATTTACATATAATTCCGCACGCTCTAGACCAGAAGCACTACACATGATTTAGAGGAAAATCATGGTTGAAGATAGACTATTTTGTGGTATCGGAATGCATTCTCAAAATTGTTAATCCAATTGAAGTAAAATCTATACATTGTGGGGACCATATGTTGCTAAATTTAGTGTTGCAATTATCACTGGAAAACTACATGAATATGAATCATCTTACTTTAATTGAAATAGATAAACCATTAAAATCACTAAGATGTAATCCAAAACTATGCCGAGAACTTGCATATTTAGTAAATCGTGATATTTGGCACTTTGAAGCTACATCTACATTGATATGGAATAAATCTAAAATTAATAAACTAAACACAGAAGTGATTAAACGACACATATCATCACTAGCAAATGAACAAAAAAAGTATGTAAAGTCATGTGAATGTAAATTTAGTGCTCAAATATCAGAAATAAAGAGAAAACGCAATTGTGAGATTAGAAGTGCTAGAACTCAAATTGGTGAGCATAGGGAATATGCTATAGAAAAAAGTAACATAGTCACGTTGTAAGCCGAACATTAAAGAGATCAAACGTCTGCAACACATAACAGAAAATCAAAAGCTTATCAGCTTAATCTGCAATCATAAAGTTAAAGACTTTTGGAGAATTTTGCGCTCACAGGGGAAAGTCACACAACCAGTTTTCCATGCTGCAATTTCAGCCAAGGTATGGTTGGAGTATATACGGGAGAAATATAGGCGACCTAGTGAATTCAATTCATATAACATCACTAATTTCACTCAAAGAGTTGCTAGTAAATCTCCTTGGTCATTGCATGAAATCATATGGGCCATTCAAAAATTATCATACTCAAGGGCAGCTGGCCCAGATGGGATTCCATCCTGTCTATTACAAAACAACCCTCACTTTTGGGCTAAAGTTATTAAACCAATATTTGAATCAATATTCGAAAACAAAATCATCCCGAAATCTTGGCTCACTGCGATAATTGTTCCCATACAAAAGAAAGGCCCTATAGACAATACAGCCAATTTTCGACCAATATCTTTGATAGATATTAATGCAAAGGTTTTTGCGACTCTATTGCTAAAAGAACTAGAGTTTTGGGTTGAGAGTAAACAACTGTTATCCAAATATCAGGTTGGATTTAGAAAGTCTATGGGTACCACACTCAACGCCACGATTCTTGCCCATCTACTACAATCATCCCTCACTACATCTTCAGGGGCCATTTATATGGCATCATTGGATCTATCAGCTGCATTCGATAGTGTCATCAGGGAGCGGTTGTGGAATAAGCTTATAAACTATGGTGTTACTCGCCATATTGTATGGTTTATAGCTCTTTTACATTCTAATATGTCCTATATGGTAAGGATTAAGCAGGATGGCACAACCACTGATGCTATTGACACCTCTATAGGGGTTAAGCAGGGATGTCAGTTGGCGGCTATCCTGTTTAATCTTTATATATGCGATATGGATAGGCTGGGGGATGAATTGTTGGTATTTCCAGTTAAATTGGGCGACACTAGAATTAACTGGTTGGCTTTTGCGGATGACATCATCTTATGCGATCGCACTCCATACGGACTACAAGCCAAGCTAAATGCCTTCAATGTATATGCAAAATGTAATAACTTGGCTATTAATGTCAATAAAACAAACATAATAGTTTTCGCAAATAGAAAAAAGGTATGTAGGTACGCTTGGCGAATGAACGATCTGGACATAGAGCGTGTCCTAAAAATAAGGTACTTGGGATACAATTTATGTGACTCTAATTCTCTGCAGATGTGATCACCCTTCACCAAAAAGCTATTCCTCTCATATCGCAGATGAAAATTATATTCCGTAAATATGCAAAATTCTCCCTCAAACCTTTATTTGAATTCTACACTCTGAAGGTGGAAGCAATTCTATTGTATGGTCTAGATTTGTGTATTTTGGATCTTACTAAGATATTGAACATACTGCAAGGAAAAATATGGAAAGCTGCATTAGGATTACCCAAATCAGTACCTAATTCTATCATAATACATGAATTCAGACTAAACTCGTTGCCATTGAAATTCTGGTGGCGTAAGCTAGCGAATTATAGTAAAATGTTGAATCCGCCTCCGAATTCATTGTACCAAGACTTCTGCTGTATGGTTAGGAAACAAAATCCGACGTCAATCAAACGACATACTGAGAAGATGGAAGAACTATTACTTAGTATAGCAATTGACCACAAAGATTTGTATGAAAGATAGTATGTGGTAAAAAAGAAATTTTTCCAAATGGATTGGGCAAACATTATCAAAGCTAATGCAGCATACAAATCGTATAATGATCATTATTATTTTTTCCATAAACAATTATCCAGATTACACTATTTAACTATCTTTCCATGCCCTAAAGCAAGATACATGTACTTGAGATTTAAATTGAACCTCATTCATACAGGAGAAAGAACTAAGTAATGGTCAGAAGCTTCTAACCTTGGAATGGGAATGTATTGTAGATTTTGCCGTAATAAAGATAGCCCTGAGTCGCTCAAACATTTGGTTATATATTGTTATGAGCTTGAAAAAATCAGAAGTTTGCATTTGAGTACATTTTATAACAGTAACTTGGCTCTATCAAGAGAGTTGCTCTGGTCACAATGCATGTGGGGAAAATCGCAGAGTATGATACTGGCATTAACACGTTTCATTGTTATTCTTGAGGAAAAACTGAAAAGCTACTATATAAATGAATAAGATCAATGAGAATGATGTAATGATATAGTTGCAATTAATAACTTTCCTAACACTAATTAGAAGAGTCTTGAAGCTTTGTTTAATTTAAATTTATTAGGAGAATATGATGTTCATGTTTCCTTGTTATATGTCCTTAAGATAAAATATTATATGTTGAGATTGTTGTTTTAATGTATGTAAGAAACATTTATCTAATAAGTTTGTAAGAAACATTTGTAAAGGTGCATTGTACCAAAAACAAATGAATTAAAAAAAAAAGAGACTCGTCAAATCAATTTAACTTCAAATGCTCTGGGAGACAGCAGTCAGTCCCAGAGAAGGTATTTAAACCTTGAGGAGTCGGAAAGACATCCCTGTGCCACTGCACTGAAGGTCCTGTGTTACACACAAGAAAAAGATGTTGCCTATGGAGTTGTTTTAAAACTCCATATTCAAAGAACACAAAAGTAAAACACACATCAAAATACATGAACGAGTGGGGAAAAAAAGGCTCACACTCTTTAAAGGGAAAAATTAAAATCCTAGAAATCCAGCAAAGTTGGTGGGGGTCTCGAAAGGTAAGGGAAATTAGCACCTTCTTGAGAATTCTCCCTAACAGGTGTTTGGGTGGGTGTTGGTAGGGTATGGAGAGAGGGGCGGTGGGTGGGTGGGGGTATGGAGAGGACGGATGGTGGTGGGTGGGGGTAGGGAGAGGAGGGATGGTAGTGGGTGGGGGTAGGGAGCCGTGGGTGGAGGTGGGTAGGGGTAGGGTAGAGGAGGGAGAGGATGGGTGGGTGGGGTTATGGAGAGGAGGGAGGGGGTGGGTGAGGTTATGGAGAGGAGGGAGAGGGTGGGTGGGGGTAGGCAGAGAAGGGATGGGGAGGGGGGGTGGAGTTAGGGAGAGGAGTGTTTGTGCCCACCCTGACTCACATGTGAAAAATTAATAAAACAGACACTCCCTGGGCAGGGAATAAGGCACAAAAGCGCAGGCTGCGAAAGTTCAAGAAAAGTTCATCTAGATCTCTGAGACCGCTCTGACCACATCAAGGTTACAACACATTTATATAGTACATCTACATTTTTAACATATGATGCTACGTTGGACCAGATTGGTCAGCCGTGGTGGTGACTTAGGTGTGGGCATCATCTCTTCCTCCGGGTTGGTTACTTGGTTGGCGGGATGTTTGACGTCAGACATTCGTGCTCCGGATGGGTGAAGGTCAGGTCGCTGTGAAACATGGCGGTCACTATCTAAGCTAAGACAATACATTCTGAGTAATGCATGCACTAAATAACAGTTGATCAAAAGACTCTCAGTAGTGTATCATGTCGTTATACAAATCACTCAAGAGTTTATGTTATCTACACACTTGGGTTATACAGGTCACAGGTTTAAGGGCCTTGACCACTATAATACTGTCATTAGACTATAGGGTTAGTCTTATAAGAATCTTAGGTATGTGGCACTTGTTAGTATTGGGCACGATATACTGCACAGGGGTCTAATGTTAGTTGGGGGTCTGCTGGGTGGGTTTCATAGTATGTATTTTTGGCATGGGTGGAGTTTTGGCGGGACTCCCTCTCGCCTGCGCACCCTCTATTCGGTTGTTAAATGAGTTAGACCTGCAGCCAGAGTCCTAGTTTGTCAAGGAACCCACTCCGAGGTTCCTAATGTCTAGAAGATTTGTGGGGTTTGACAAACTCTGGACTGGAAAGGCACTGGTTGGATTTGATAATCCAGTAATTGTTGGTAGGTAGTTTGCACAAATAATAAATGAGTCAGGTTATTAGTGTGTCAAACATGAGGTTTTTAGGTTTATTCCTTGTTGTAGTCAGCACCAATGAAAGACATCATTGGATGTAAAGGTAATATTCATAACATGATGATATGTTACACAGCCGAAGCGCGTTTCAACCTAAGTCTTTTTCAAGGCTCTGTTTTTAGTGAGGTGGTGATGTGGTATACCCAGTGTGGTGACATTCAAAGCCAATTAGTATTGAGGATATTTCATTCACATCCATTATGCATACATTAATAGGCAGTATCACGAAACATAGAAAAACCAATTGCGATTAGGGCAAAAACACAATGTCACACCCAGGAGAGGTGATTTACCATGTCGGGTGATTGCAAGTGATAGTGACAGAAAAATATAGTTGATTGGACAGAACAAAATCACAGTTTAGGAAAATCAGGTGCCAATTAGCAGTTTGGTTAGCAAAACGAAATGAAAACAATGTACCAAGGGAGAAGAACAGAGGACAAAAAATTAGGGTTGGGTAAGCAAAGAGCTGGATAGAATTCCAAAATATCCTCATAGAAATAAAAGGGTTGGATTCTTACCCGTTTGAGGGTTGAGCTTCCAGGTGGGGTGGGCTGGTCCTCCCAAGTATGGGTGCCAGTGGGCTGGTTAGCCGTGCTGAAAGGAAAAGTGGTAGGAGTGAATGATGATACCCTGGAGTTTTGGAAAATGGGCATTAATGTGGTATTGGCGTGTTGTCCGCGCAGTGGTGGTATTTGGGTGATAAGACATGTTGTTTGGCCGTGGATTGGTTAGTCTAATAGTGTGTTTAAGGACTGTGCCCAAGTCCGGACATAGTTATTGAATTAGTACGGTCGTGCGAAGCCTCTGCGGCTGCTGAGACAGTTTGTTTGTTGAAGCTGATGCAGCTTATCAGGCAAAACGAAAATTGTATCAATGAGTGATGAATGGAAACTGCTGCCATGTGATTATATGGCCTTTTCCAGAAAGTAATTCTACTGTTTGCGAGTGCCAGGTTGGTGCGGAGGGAGCTACAGTTTCAGGAAAAGCGGTGTGCCCAATTGGGGTGCTTGTAGTATTATCAGCAAGGTGCGTTGGTAATACGTGCTTGTATTAAGAGCATTAGGTTTGCAAGGGCTAAATGAATCTAGGGCTGCGAGTGAGCCCTCGGTGCTAGTATCAACCAACGTGTATTTAGTAGTTGGATTCAGGTAAAACGGGGGAACAATAAGTGAGCAAAAGCTAATTTCCCAGGGGGGCTATGAGTCGGCAGGACGGCGAGATTGAGGGGAAGTAGTTGCGGATGCGTCAGTAGTGGCGCGGTGGGTGTCCCGCGTTAGCGCTTACCTTGGCCGGGTTCGGCAGTGCTGGTGTGTGGAGTCGTGGATCGGCTGCCATAGAGTCGCACTCCTTCCTGAAGATAAGGAAGGAGCGCTGTGGTTGGTTCTGTCAATGAGTGACCTGATTCGCTTGTTGCAACCGGCCCGCGGATTGGCTGCTGGGCTAATACACGTCATGGTGCTGGGTGTAGCACATTCAGTAATGTTATTGTGGGTGATGAAAATCGAGTATTCCACCATGGTGAATACTGAGATTGGTGGCAGTGCGAGTGCATGGTTTGAAAGTTATGCTCAAGATGCGACGTAATGGAGATTGGTCCAGTTGTGAAAGGGACTAGGAGACTCTGGGGACTGAGTCAGCCCTAAATGGGGGGGGTAGGTGGATGGGAATGTGGTTGCACTTGGGCAAGTCAGCAGGACAAGATTTAGCAGAGGGCCTAATGGTGGGCAGTTTAGTTGGTAAGAAGGGCAGAATGAATGAGTGAAGGCCTGTTAAGGGCAAATAGTTGCAAGAGGGGCAGGAGAGCTTAATATTGTGTTAGAGAGTAAAAACATAGGGTGAACAGGAATTCAAAAATAGTAAAAGGAGCTAATACCCACCATTATGATGATGGGGTACCGTATGTGGTGGCATGAATTCCAAAAATGACAAGAAAGTCACTGAAAGATGTTTTGACATATACACCATGCAGTCTTCCTACATTTGTATGTATACACTGTTATAAGAACACATGGAAATCATGGTCACTGTTCAATCCAGAGGTAACCGCTCGATATTTGCATATCAGCTTTGCTTCTCTCTGACGTAGTTGGAGTTCTCTGTCTCCATCTCTTACGTTGATTGGTATTTTTTCCAGGCCCATGAAGGTGATGTCATCCTTGTTGTCCCACTGGCGTTTTTCCTGCCAGTGTAGCGCCAGTGGATATCTGGTGTCCTGAGAGTGAAGGGAGTTCAGATGTTCCCTGATCCTTGTTCTGAGCTCTCTTTTCATGCTTCCAATGTATTTCCGGTTACAGACACAGTTGACCACAAATTTAGATTTACAGTTTACATATTGCCCAATGGTATGTGTGTCAGTGGTGCTGAAAGTTACCGTCTTAGTTGTAATGGCGAATTTACACATAGAACAGGTTCCACATTTGTAGAACCCTACTGGTTTGTTACTGGTGAGCCAGTTGGTGTCAGTTTTGGCAATTGGTGCCATAAATGATGGACTGAGAATGTTCTTAAGTGTTCTGGCTTTGGTATAGGTTAAAGTTGGTTTATCTGGGATCCATGCCCTAATGTCTTCATCAATTGTTAGGATATGCCAATTTTTCTGGAGGATTCTCTGTTCTCTATTCTTAGCCATAGTTATAGCTGATTGGATTGATTGCTCAGGATAGCCTCTCTCGTGGAAACGTTTGCTGAGTGTTGAACATTCCTTTCCAAATGCTGGTAGACCACTACAGTTTCTTTTGGCTCGAAGAAATTCCCCCTTGGGGATATTATTGATTTCAGATTTCTTGTGGCAGCTTGAGGCATTGAAGGCAAGCATCCCCAACCAGCACGATCCTCCCCGCAATGAGAGACAATGAAGGACTCTCCCAAGATGGGAATAAGGCTAAGACAGAGTGCGGGTGAGAGTAAATGGGAGTTTATCAATCAGAATAGGGCATGCAAAGAACTCTGCAACCTCCAAGAGCGCTCTGCCTGACAATAGCAAAGACAGGCGTATATATTTACAAAAAACGTCATAAGAACCTACACACTATAGGGGGCACAAGTTTAATGGGATTGGGTGGCGACGACTAACTATAGGTGCTGCTGCGGCGTGGTTGGTCTTGGCTGGAAGACGTCACTGGTCAGCCTCGTGGGTTGGGCTTGGCCTGGCAGGTCGGCTTGAGTTCATCCGGGCGGTGTTGGTGTGCCAATGCGGCCTGTGGCAGAGATTAATGCTTTTCCTGACTTATTTGCCCTTGGCCATGCACACCGCAGTCATTCAATCATTACAGTGTTATTCTCTTTAGTAAATCTTCCAATAGGTTATTTTACAGGTTAATGCAACACAGGAGGAATGTACCTTGTGAGGGGTCTGGAGGTAATACGTCAGGACATGGTTACCAGTGTCCTTTTGACCGGGGCCATAGGTCGAGGGGCTAAGCTTCAGAGCCTGGGACGGGCGGTACAGGTCTTCCTGCCTTGTTAGAAGTTATTATGGATGTTCCGCTGTGTGTTGTCAAAGTGTTGGGTGTCCTGATTGCACAGGGCCATAAGTCTAAGATGATCCGGTGGGTTATGGGGTTTTCGAGGGGGCGCCTTTGGAAGTGTGTGTTCAGGCAGAGGTTTACTGCTGTGCTGTAAATAAGGCAGGTGGCGGGCCGCGGCCTTGGGTGCTACAGAGGGGAAGGGGATTACCACTCTTTGAAGCGGCTCCAGCCTGGTTGGGGGAGGTAAAGCAGTGCGGCGCAGTCTTTGTTCTCATGCCTTGGCAGTCTTCGCAGGGTGGGAGGGGGAATGGCCTTGCCCGTATTTCACAGAGGTATCTCCCTCGTGTGTTGCCGGTTTTGGGTAAAGACATCGCAAACATTTGAACACTCTATAATACTCATTCAAATTAATACAAAACATGCATTTAAACTTTGTTGGATGTGTTTCGATTATATCCAGTCTGAGCACCTTATTCGTACACTATGTTTTAACAGCTACAGTATTTAGTTACATGCATATACATTTGTAGTAAGTGAGGTAGTAGTCGGGTTGGTGGAGTACATAGAAAATGACCCGCCACTGTATGTGACGGTGGTGGCACATAAGGGGCTTAGACATACACACATGACAAGTGCATTCTCGCGCATCCTTTACATGAGCCCTTTGTATGGTTACATTCGTCTTCTCGTGTACTCTAGCAGCATTAGTTCAGTTATGGCGCAAACCCATAGAGTGTAAGTTTCCCAGTGATACACGTGACAAATAGATCCCTGGTGCATTCCTTTGTTTTTAGCACCTAACTGCAATGGTGTGGGCTCGCCATCGCTTATATCATGGAAGCATGCTTTCTTAGGTTTATACATTTTACAGGCTTTTGTAATATACAGGGTTTTTGTGGAAGAAAGCATACTTTGCGAGTGGTCTTGACATTAATATATAAAGACTGTCTGCCATCTGATGACCGTTTTACTGTTCTTTTCATTTCCCAGGCCTGCTGGCCGGGTCATGCTGGGAGCGATGATACACTGCGGGAGGTGAACTGATACAATGTTAGTGTATTACGCTAGCTCATGTCCGTCTTGTTCGTGGGAATGTGCTCGCAGCGGATCTGCCAGGGTGCTGCGGCGACAGCGATGACTGACATTCTCCAAGGGTGGGGGCCGCGCTACAGTGCGCCAAGCTCACACCATCTTTACTAAATAAAATGGTTTCTGGGCCTAGCTAAATTTTAATACATGTGGGCAGTCAATATGTGTTGGGCAATCAATACGTGTGGGCAATGTCTCCAGCGGGTGAACCCTCCACCACCTGGGCCCGGGTGGCATGAGGGGACGCCCAATGGGCCATTGCCCTCACCTGGGGAGAAAACGCAGGCGAGGGGGGTCTCTTGGACCAATCCTCCCCTACATTTCCCCCCTTTCGTTACTTAAGTAACAAATTCTTTAAATCCTCTATCCTTCTACATTCTGCTTCGTCCATCACTGCCTCATCCCATGCAGGAGTTCCTTTGATGGGCATCCATGCTCTGCACACCCCCCTTAAGCTCTCACCTCTCCTGGCGTATTCATCTGGAGTACACGTTAGGTATATGCATCCACCGTCTCCTTCTAAATCTACCCAAACTTCCTCGTACCATTCTAGTATACGGGGCTCTTTGATGGTGGTGTGCCATAACTTATCTACAATATCCTTATCGTGGTATATAGGCACCAGTTGGTACCTGGGTGTGTTATCTATCCCTGTTTGTACTTGTGCTTCTTGCATCGTTTTCATTGTACCTTGTGAGTTGCCCACTGTCACCATCATCATTGCACCATTTGGTACTGCGTTAGCGCAAACTCGAAGACCCACCTGGCACAGGCAAAAAATTAAAAGGAGGAACACCACAGCTGGCATCAAAAATTTCACAGTTATTCCAAGCCATGAGGGGACCCAGGAGAAGATGTTATCGAACCAGGTACTGTCTTCGGCTCCACCTTCCATTTTCATTTTTTCTCCTAGGTTGTGGACTGCTTCAATCACATGGCATAGGGAGCCGTTCTCTGCGTCTTCGGAAGGTACGAAAGTGCAACAGGCACTTCCTATTTTTCGGCAAACACCGCCGTCTATCGCCGTCAACAGGTCCAGGACATACCTGTTTTGCATGGTCATCAGTCGTAAAGCTCTTAGTTCCACTTTTATTATATTGAACCCTTCTTCAGTGTCGTTTGCCAGCTGAATCAATTCCCAGCGGGTTATCTGGAGCCATTTTGCGTTTGCCCTTGCTTGGACACTTGAGACGAGCGAGGCAAAAAATGTTTCTGCTGAGCTGAATAATCGATATCTGTCTGGGATCTGAGCCAATAGTTCTGATGATGCCTTTGATATATAATTTGATGCGCGTCTGTTACGGGTCAGCACCTCTCCCTTGCTTCCGGAAGCCAGGACATACATTTGTGACTCTGCAGTTGGTTGAGCCACACTTTGCTGCATGCGTTCCTTTGTCCTTTTGCTCCCATCGATGTGGCTTTCGGGTATCACCATTAGGGCTGAGTGCAGAGTGGCCATTGAGCAGCTGCCACTCCATGACGGGGGGAGGTGTAGGTATGCCTGGTTGCCGCATACCCAGTATGTGTCCATAAGGGCCGCAGTCACTTTTCTTAGATCTGGGATGGTGAGGGTCTTGTTTCAGCTCTTGTTTGTTCCCATGGAGGTTCTTCCTTCTCCTTTAAAACATAGTTCATAGTCCATTTCGCTCTGTAGTTTGAAAGGTTTTTCGATTGCAGTTACCCAAGTTAGTTTTGAAATGTGTTCCTTCCATACTGGTGTACATGTTTCTTCTATCCACTGCAATTTCACCTCTCAGTGCGTCCGCTTTGCACACTACTTCTTCATCCTTCCGCTTGTTATCAGAAAAAAGTGTCCCTTCAATCACAAAAAATGGTTCTTTCAGACATACCACCCCTGCCGGTTTCGGGTAGCACGTTTTCTCGTTCTGCAGCATTTGAAAAGTCACTTCATGTGCCTGGAAGGTGTTCTTAATTCTGCATAACGTGAGATGAAGGAGACATTGGGCATCTATAATTGGCAACTCTTTGGGTAACAGTACTTTGGGTGTACCTGATGCGTGAGGGATGAGGGAACAAACATAACAGCTCTCGTTTGTTGTTTGTTTAGCTGTGGCACTCATATCTGCATACCACTTATTTGTTTGGTGGGGGTGTCGTGGGTCCTCCATCTTATCTAGACCTAGCCCATACTACTCATCATACTTCCTCCTCCCTGTTTCCCTCTTCCGTCTGTTGTTCTTGTTACTCATGTACTTCCCAACTCCCTGGGCAAGGGACAAACTAGACCCCCCTTTCTCATTCCCGCCCCCCTTGGCCCATGCTAGCAGCTTTTCCTCTTCCTTCCTGGCGTTATCTGGCAGGTAGTTATTTAGTATGGGGGCAGGCTGGCTGGTGGGGGTGTTATACAACCACGATATGGCAGACGGGTTTCGGTCATTTAAACTGTGGGCATTGTAATTAGATACCCCTGGTGGAGACACTGTGTTGTTCTGCATTCCACCTTGTGGCTTCTTTCTTTGTACGATGACAGCACTGGATGGTGTGGTATGATACCCCCATATAAGTTTAGTTCCGTCCCATCTCAAAAAATCACCTTCCCTTGTATTGGCCCTTGTAGTTGTATTGGGTCCAGTAGCGCTGTTAATCCCTCCCCCCTCGTTCATCTCGATAGAGATGAACGCTACAAACCAATATGTAACCAGACCAAACATTAGCATAAAAAACAATGTTATGCATACAGATAATCCACACTCATACGAATATCTGCATCTTTCATGTACTAATTCTCTCATTCTACTAATTCTATCCGTTGCAGGCTGCCCGTTGGATGCCATGGAAGCTCCTGTTCGAGATATAAAAGTGCATTAAGTACATGCATGTTAACGTTTTGCTAGCACCATCAGTGCCAATATATATATATATTTGACGGGAAATGGAGGCGGGTGGGGATGTGGGGAGGGGTATTCACAGACAAGGGTATATACAGTCCATAATTGGTCATTTCATTAAGTATATACAAATCAACAAGATGTAAAGAGAATACTTCACACATTATTTTTTTTTTTTTATAGTATCCTTGTCAGTTATTCTCCCATTCAAATCTAGTACCAATATACACACACAAGTTCATATTCAGTCATTCTGTTCAGTTGCATCGTTTGCTGTTGTCTGTGCCTCCTCATCTACCTCCTCTTGTACATTGCTATATGCTTTACGTACATCGGTCAAGTGTACCCAGTACCTCAAGCCCTTTACCTTCACTGCCGTGGGCGTGCAAAATATTACTTCATATGGGCCATGGAATCGTGGTGCGTTCCACCGACGCACAAAGCTTCTGACATGAATTGAGTCGCCTGGCATCAGCTGTAGCTGTTGCTCTGGCTCCGTGACGGACTCTGTGACGTTACCCTCTTCTCTAGTGAGGGGTGGGGACAGTTGCTTTGATATCACGCGCGCTGCCCTTGTCAATTTCCTTAAATAATCTGTGAACTCATCTCCCAATATCGCAGCGCTTCTGTGAGCATCTGAGTGTTCGCGCAGTGGAGAGTGTGCTGTGTTCATTCGTCTCCCAGTCACTATTTCGTGTGGGGACAAATGGTGGTCTTTGCTTGGTTGATTTCTCAATTCAAATAGCGCAAGGGGTAGACAGTAAATCCAATTCTTCTTTAATGAAAAGCACAGTTTTGATAACCTGCCCTTTAACAGTCCGTTCATCTTTTCCACTACGCCATTACTTTGAGGATGATAAATTGAAAATAATTTATGTTTTATTCCCAATAATGTAGTGACTTCCTTGAAAAGCTCATTTACAAAATGGCTGCCGTTGTCTGAGCGAATCACGTCACAAATTCCCCAGCGCGGGAACACTTCCCTTACTAGGAACTTGGCGGCGCTTTTGGCATCAGGTCGCGCACAGGGTCCTGCTTCCACCCACCTTGAAAATGGGCACACAACCACGATCATGTACCGCGCGCCATTACACCTTTTCCCTATGTCTGCATAATCTATATGCAGCTCTCTGAATGGGCCAATGGGCTTGGGAATTGTTCCCCGGAGAGTACGTAATGTCATTCCTGAATTGTATATTTGGCATGTTGTACATTCCATTGCCAACCGAGATACATGCTCTTGGAGACAGGGCACGAACCATTCTTCCTGTATTTCTGCTGCGATGTGCTGTTTGGTGTTATGTGCAGGGAAGTGTAACTGTTGAAATGCAATTTCTAGTAACTGTATTGGCATTACCACTTTGCCTGAGTTATTTTGCCGCCACAGCAGGTCTGTTCCCGACTTGCTGCACCCCCTTTTTGTCCACATCAATTTTTCCTCTGCACTAGCTCCTTCCTGCAATTCTAGTATTTGTGATATGGGCATCATGTTGTATCCCTCTGGGGGTTCTTCGTTTCTTTTGTGCTTAAGTATGTACTCACCTGTGTCATATTTCTGAAAATAGGAAGCCTCCTTGGCGGCAGCGTCCGCTGCCGCGTTCCCCAAAGACACAACATCTGTGTTGGATGTATGTGCTTGGCACTTTACTATTGCTACTGCAGTAGGGTTTTGTAGGGCCTCAATTAGCTCTTTCAACAATTCTGCATGCTGTACTGGCGTTCCGTCTGCCCGTCTAAATCCCCTACGCCCCCATCTTGCTAGCCCTCCATGTATTGTCGTCGTCATGTAGGCTGAGTCTGTGTATATTGTCACTGCACAACCCTTTGCTGCATGCAGTGCTTCTATGAGCGCAATCAGCTCTGCTGCCTGTGCGGAGTAATGTGATGGGAGGCGGTATTGTACTAGTGCTTCATACTCACCATCTTCTAACCTAACTACTGCCATGCCAACGTGTTTTTCTCCCGTGTCCACGTCGATTGATGCAGACCCATCCACAAAGTACACTTCCCCCTCGCTTAGAGCGTTCTCACACACCACTGTGTCCTCCCCTCTTTCTCCTGTGTAAGTTGCGCAATCGTGGTTCTGCATGTCTTCGAGTGTGCACGCTTCTGTAATGAATGTGGCGGGGTTCACTGTCTTGCATCTCACTATATGGATATTAGCACTGAACAATATAATCTCGTAGGCGGTCGCCCGCTGTGTGGTCAGTGTGCTTTTTGATCTCTCAAGTATTGCAAATAATGAGTGTTCCACAAACAATGTCACAGGGCAACCCATTACTATTGTGGCACCTTTCTCAATCGCGAACGCGGCTGCAGCGAGTGATTGCTCGCACGCAAAATGGCCCTGCATCACGACATCTAAGGTACCACTATAGTAAGCCAATGGCTTGTGTCCCAAGGATGTTTTTTGTGTCAGTACTGCGGTCATGAGTGTTTCCTTGCAGTGTGAGAATAGGTAAAATTTGCGTCCATAATCGGGGTTTGCTAGTACTGGAGCGCTTGAAATCAGCTCTTTCAATGATTGAAATGATTCGTTCATCTCTTCTGACCATTGTATTTTTTCATTCTCCTGTTGTGCTTCCTTGAGTGCTTGTAGGAGGGGCCTCGTGTATGCTGCATAATCTAATATCCATGCTCGGCAATAGTTGCACATCCCCAGGAATTTCTGCATATCTTTCACTGTTGTGGGTGCTCCTACTGATCTTATTGCTTCTACCCTGTCGGGAATTATTCTCTTTCCATCCTTTGATATGAGCTGTCCCAGGTATAAGACCTCAGTCAGGCAGTACTGTAGCTTCTCCTTGTCTACCTTGTATCCCTTGTTGGCCAGTAAAGTTAGGAGCGTTGTTGAATCTTTTCTACATATTGCTTCATCTTGTGCACACACTAATAGATCGTCTACATACTGAATAATCGTACTCTCAACTGACAGGTTTCCCAAGTCTTCATGCAATATGCGGTTGAATATGCTCGGGCTCTCACAGTATCCCTGTGGTAATCTGCAGTGTTCATATCTCTTGCCCCCCAGTGTGAAGGCGATAAGGTATCTACTCTCTTCAGCTAGGGGTATTGAGAAGAATGCGTTTTTCAAGTCTACTACTATGAAATGTGATGCCGCTTTCGGGATGCTGCATAGTATCGATGCAGGGTTCGGGACTAGAGGGAACTCCTTCTGAATTACATCATTGAGGGGGCGTAAGTCCTGTATCATCCTCCAAGACCCTCCTTTTGCTTTTTTGATGGGATAAATACATGTGTTACAAGGGGAGTTTGAGGGCACTATTATCCCTTGTGCTAGTAGTGCATTTATTGTTTCTTTTATCCCTTCTTCAGCTTCACGGGACAATGGATATTGCTTAACTCGGGGTAAAATTGCTCCTTGCTTTAATTTTATTACCACAGGTTGTACTCCGTGCAACAGCCCTACATCATGAGGGCCTGTTGTCCATAAATTGTTTGGTACGAACCTCATGTCGTCATCAAAAAATGACGGCGGTGCTCCTACCACTGTCATTAATTGGACGGGGGTCTCCCTGGCTTGTATTAAAATGTCACAGGGCATCGCTATTTCCATCACTATCTCGCCATCCCCTTCTATGTCAGAAAAGAGATCCTCATCTGTTACCTCTCGTAGGGCGATGTTGGCGTTTGTACACAGCACTGTGCGCCACTCGCATCCTTCTCCGTCCACCCCAATCACAGCAATCCTTTTCGAAGATACTTGTACAGCGTGCAAGTCCAATGATACCACTGATCCTGGTGCTGCGTTGGGACATACTATGGGGCGGAAGAGGAATTCCGCTGGAATCCTCCAGTCCATGCTTCTTAGCTCTGGAATTATGAGGGCCAAGGTTTTTAGCCCTGCAATGAACATCTCCTCATCTTGTGGCAGCCTGTAACGCTCACCTGGTTCCCCCGGAGGCGCAGGTCTTGATCTGGCGAGGATACTGTCTTCAGTGTTAGGCGCAGGGTTCGTTTTGCTCCCGGACTGGGCCCCCTTCCCACCGACAGTTTAAGCTGAAGAGAGAGGTGTCTGCAAGGGTAAACCAAGGTATTAGTGTTTGGAAGGTTCGGAAAGTTCCTAGCCCCTCTCGCCCTTTCTTTCCCCGTGGAACTGGGGTGATATTGCGCTTACCTTATATAGGTAAATGCCGGGCTCTCCATCCTGCGTCTTATGCAGGGGCGCTGGATCCAGTTGCTTCACTGGATGCGAGCTCTGCCTCTTGATAGCAGAGGATTTGCTGAGAGCGAAGACGCCGTTAATGCACGAGCGTGCCTTGTAAGTATTAAAGTTCCTTTTGCCTTGTTCTCTTCTCTTTCAAAAGTCTTAAGTCTGTAAAGTCTATGTCTTTCCCTTTTCAGATGCTGTGACGATGAAGATTATCCTTCTAATGGCACGTAAGTAGAAAGACTGCACTAGCGCTGGAGAATGCTCCGTAATGTCTCTTTTGTCTTTGCAGGTGCTGAGGTGCAGCGCGAACAGATTGCAAGCGAGCATAACACAGGTAAGCAGTCTTGTAACTAAGCGTTACTAACCGATGTTTCTTGCCTTACAGGTGCCGGAATGCAGCGCGAGCTGAGTTGGAACGGGCGTAACACAGGTAAGCAGAACTTGTAGTCGAATATTACTGACCGATGTTCTCTCTCTTTGCAGATGTCGGATGCCGGAAGAGAAAGGCAGAAAAAGGCGCCTTGGATGCTGCCGTTGGATTAGGTAAGTAGATTCACTGCCTTTACTTTAGCCTAACCTGTGCCTTTGTTTTGCAGGAGCTGCAGAAGACTGAAGAAGACTGAATTGGATTCCAGCAGGTTATTTCGTGTTCACAGGATCTGGAGCTGGAGGTTTCCTGGAGCTGACACGGTGAGCGTCCTGCTGCAGATGCAGAATAACGCGAAGCACGTGAAACCAATCGGGTGTGGTTTAAATAGCCTTCTGTAGTGCTTAGGCGTCTCCTTCCACGGCCCCACCCACGTAAGAAAAGAGTTCCAGATTTCTAAAAGAGTTCCTATGTTCTGCTTCCAGGGAGTGGCTCCTGCTCCACCCAGACAGAAAAAGTAGTTCCAGGCAGAGAAGGATCAGGAGACCAGTTAGCTGGTAAGTAAGCAGCATGGTCTGCTACAGGTAGGTCCACCAAGCACTCTTACCCAATATGAGCCCGGCGCTTCCTGTGTCGGGACCAGTCACCATCATGAGCCTGGCGCCACTGGCTCCAGGACAAGGTCCAGAGGGTCCCTATGTGGACTGGCTGGTTCCTGGGATCAGAGTCATGGGCCTGCTTCCAAGGTCGTGGGGCAAGCCCTGACCCCTTGGAAGCAGGGATCATGACAGTACCCCCCCTCAAAGCCCCTCCCAAGGTTGACTTCTCCGGAGGTCTTGGTTTGTTAGGAAATGTCCGATGAAATTTCTTGATTAGTCGGGGAGCGTGTACATGTTCTGCAGGTTCCCAAGATCTTTCTTGGGGGCCGTAGCCTTTCCAGTCAATCAGATAGTGTAGTTTTGATTTGGAGATCTTGGAATCCAGGATATTTTTGATTTCAAACTCAAGTTCTCCGTCAACTAGGATAGGTTCAGGAGATTTAGTCAATCGGGTTTCTGGTTGAACAGGTTTTAGTAGTGAAACATGGAAGACTGGGTGCATTTTCATGCGAGGGGGTAAATCCAACTTGACCGCTACTGGATTTATTATGGCAGTAACAGAGTAGGGTCCCAGGTATCTTGGGTTAAAGGTGCGTGGTCCCTTTAGGGGTAAATATTTGGTGGATAACCAGACTTGATCTCCTATTTGGTATTGAGGGGCTTCCTTTCGATGTTGATCTGCTCCTTTCTTGTATTGTTCCTTGGCCCTTTGAAGGTGGATAGTAGCTTCCTTGAAGGCTTGGGTGATGGTTGAATGTAGGTGGTCAACTGCTGGTGTTCCAAGATCCTGAGGTGGATCCAGGTTAGAGGTTCGAGGATGATTACCATACAAAAGAAAAAACGGGGTCTTTCCGGTTCCAGAGTGGACTGAGTTATTGTAAGCGTACTCGGCTATCCAAAGGATGTCCTTCCAAGTTCCTCCTGTCTGTTGCAGCATGCAGCGTAGGTACTGTTCCAAAGTCTGATTGGTCCTTTCGGTCTGACCATCGGTTTGTGGGTGGTGACTGGTGGAAAGCCTCACATCAATTTGAGCTAACCGACAGCAACTCCGCCAGAAGTGGGAGATGAATTGACTTCCTCTGTCTGAGATTAAAACTGAAGGAAAGCCGTGCAACCGAACAATGTTTTCAAGAAATTCTCGAGCCAGGATTGCTGCTGACGGTAACCCCTTTAGTGGGATGAAATGTGCCATTTTTGAAAATAAGTCTACGATTACCAGGATTGTATTGTATCCGGAACAGGGAGGTAAGTCGGTGATAAAGTCCATGGAAAGGGTATGGCAGGGATGAGGTGGAATTTCAAGTGGTTGTAAGAGGCCTGCTGGTTTTTCCTTAGGACTCTTGTTCTGGGCGCACACTCCACAGGACATGACAAAATTTCTGATGTCTTTTCTCCACGATGGCCACCAAAAGTGACGCTTGACCTTTTCCGAGGTCTTGGCCATACCCGGGTGTCCTTCCATTAAGGAGTCGTGATAACAAGAGATGACTTGAGTTTGTAAGCTGGTACAGGGTAGATAAAGTCGTTCCTTGAAGTATAATAAGTCGTTCTTTACTGTGAAGTCTTCCCCCTGAAGTTGCCATTTTTGTATGTCCGTTGGAGTTACAAGTTGTTTAACCTGGGTTTCAATTTCTTCAATGGATTGCATGCTGATCAAACCCAGGATTCTTTGTTCAGGAATAATAGGTACGAGCTCGGGGTTAACCATGTGTTCCTCTACTCCGATTCGAGAGAGGGCATCCGCTTTACCATTCTTATTGCCTGGTCGGTAGGTGATTATAAAATCAAATTCGGCAAAAAATAATGCCCAGCGAAGTTGTCTGGAGGATTGAGCTTTGGCTGATTTAAGATACTGTAGATTACGATGGTCAGTAATGACTGTGACTGTGTGTCGGGCTCCTAAGAGATAATGCCGCCAGGCCTTAAAGGCGGACTTAATAGCCAACAGTTCCTTATCGGTAATGGTGTAATTGATTTCTGGGGCTGATAATTTGCGAGACCAAAACGCCACGGGGTGCAACTGGTTGGTTTCTGGATCTCTTTGTGAAAGCACTGCTCCCATAGCAAGGCTGGAGGCATCGGTCTCGACGATGTAAGGTAGTTCCGGGCGGGGATGTTTTAAAATCGGGGCGGAGGTAAATTTAGTCTTTAGCTCCTGAAAGGCTTGTTCTGCCTCGGTAGACCATTCAAAACGTTTGTTTTTTCTGAGGAGAGCTGTAATGGGTTGGACTACCCGAGAAAAGTCTGGAATAAACCTGCGATAGAAGTTGGCGAAGCCCAACATACTTTGAACCCCTTTTACAGATGATGGTGAGGGCCACTTGATTATTGCATCTACTTTCCTCGAGTCCATGTGAACTCCTTTAGGTGACAAAATAAATCCCAGAAATTCGACCTCAGTAACATGAAAGACGCACTTCTCTAATTTTGCAAAAAGTTTGTGTTTGCGGAGCCTCTCCAGTACTGCGGTTACATGTTTTCGGTGTTCTGCCTCAGAGGACGAATAAACCAGAATGTCGTCAATGTATACAACTACACACACATCAATGAGTTCACGGAGCACGTCATTCATAAAGAACTGGAATGCGGCCGGTGCGTTACACAACCCGAAGGGCATCACTTGATACTCGAACAGTCCATACTTGGTACGAAAGGCCGTCTTCCATTCATCGCCCTCCTTTATTCGCACCAAATGGTAGGCTCCTCTGAGGTCTAACTTAGTATATATGCAGGCGTTTTTGACTTGGTCAAGTAGTTCTGGGATCAATGGCAATGGATACCTGTTCTTAATTGTAATCTGGTTCAGGGCACGGTAGTCTATACACGTTCTTAAGTCTCCCTCCTTTTTTGGCACGAAGAACAGAGCTGAGGAGGCCGGGGACTTCGAAGGACGGATGAATCCGTTAGCCAGGTACTGGTCCAAATATTGCCTTAGGTGGAGATTTTCAGGTTCAGTAAGGGCATAAATCCGACTGCACGGAGGAGTGGATCCGGGAATCAGGTCTATCTGACAGTCGTATGATCTGTGGGGAGGCAAAGAATTAGCTTGGTCTTTCCGAAAGACATCTTGGAATTCCTGGTATTCAGGAGGCAGTTGCGGACTCTCAGAAACAGTTGCAGCTAGTTTGGTGGAGAGCTGAGGGTAGCAGGTAGAAGCGCATTCTGGAAACCGGATTGTCTTTGCTCGCCAATCAATTTGAGGATTGTGTTTCTCCAACCAAGGAACTCCCAAGATGACTTGAAACTGAGGGGTCTTGATCACATCAAACACGATCTTCTCTTGATGCCCATCTTGGCTTACTAACGTTACTTCCATGGTGGTGTGAGTTACGGGTCCGGAAGCTATTTCCATCCCATCCACGGTGGTAATGACGTCTTTCACCGTCTTTGGACAAAGAGATAGATTCATCCTGGCGGCCAGCTCACAGTCCAAGTAATTCCCGATTGCGCCACTATCAATGTATGCTTTAATGGCATGCATACGATTAGGTTGTTCAGGACTCACGAGGACCATGGGCATGATGAAATGCGAGGTCAAAGAACTGGTTTTAACGCTCGGCAAGCGGACCTCTACACTTGCCGGGCGAGGTCATTTCCCGGCTCAGAATTCTCGGTACCTTTATCAGACGCCCCTACTATCTTCTTCTTGGGCTTCACTGGACAATCTCGAAGAAAGTGCCCTGAGTTTCCGCAATAGAGGCATAATTGCAGTTGTCTCCTCCTTTCCCTCTCCTTTTGGGTTAAAGGTCCTTTTACACCCCCTATTTGCATGGGTTCCACAGAATCAGTTCCTTTTGTAGAACTTTGTGGCCTTGAAAAAAGTCGGGTTTCAAATCTGGATCGATCGGCTTTCCGATTCTGTAGTCGATGATCCAATTGCACTACCAGATCGATATATTCGGAACAGTCTTGTGGAGGATTTACCACTTGAGCCAGAACGTCTTTTAATTCCCCACGCAGACCTCTGTAAAACAGTGTGATCCTCTTATCCTCCGGCCATCCGGTTTCCACCACTAGTCTGTTAAATGATGCAATATAAGTCAGAAGATCTTGATTGCCCTGTCGTAGTGAAAGAAGTTCATTGTCCAAGGCCTGTCCCTGATAGTGCCTTGCGAACAGTTTCTCCATACTGGCTTGGAAGTCCTGGAAGTTATGGAGAATGGGGTCATCTTGAGACACTAAAGGAACAGACCAATCTCCGGCACTGCCACTGAGATAAGAGAGCACGAAGGCCACTTTAGCCTGGTCCGTTGGAAAAGCGGCGGGTCTGCACAAAAAGTGCAAGCGACATTGATTGAAGAACACAGCAAACTTTTTTGAATCACCTGAAAAGCGTTCGGGAGGAGCCAAAGGTATATTTCCTGGTAGATTGATTTGTACCGGATTCGAGGAAGCTGGAGGAGCGTGGCCCCCACTTGGGGTTGATAGAGGAGTTTGCCCAGCTTGGGCTTGCAGCAATTGTCTAGCCAAATCGTCTGTTCGCTCTTTGGAGACCACTAACTCCCTCCTTAGGGCTTTTGTTTCCTGACGTGCAGCGTGTACTTCCGCCCTCAACTCCCCGAGTAATTGGGCCAACTGGTCTGTGTCTGAGGTTTCCATTGCGCCTGGGCGGGAATTTTGTGGTAAGGCTTCGCGTTCTGTAACGCTCACCTGGTTCCCCCGGAGGCGCAGGTCTTGATCTGGCGAGGATACTGTCTTCAGTGTTAGGCGCAGGGTTCGTTTTGCTCCCGGACTGGGCCCCCTTCCCACCGACAGTTTAAGCTGAAGAGAGAGGTGTCTGCAAGGGTAAACCAAGGTATTAGTGTTTGGAAGGTTCGGAAAGTTCCTAGCCCCTCTCGCCCTTTCTTTCCCCGTGGAACTGGGGTGATATTGCGCTTACCTTATATAGGTAAATGCCGGGCTCTCCATCCTGCGTCTTATGCAGGGGCGCTGGATCCAGTTGCTTCACTGGATGCGAGCTCTGCCTCTTGATAGCAGAGGATTTGCTGAGAGCGAAGACGCCGTTAATGCACGAGCGTGCCTTGTAAGTATTAAAGTTCCTTTTGCCTTGTTCTCTTCTCTTTCAAAAGTCTTAAGTCTGTAAAGTCTATGTCTTTCCCTTTTCAGATGCTGTGACGATGAAGATTATCCTTCTAATGGCACGTAAGTAGAAAGACTGCACTAGCGCTGGAGAATGCTCCGTAATGTCTCTTTTGTCTTTGCAGGTGCTGAGGTGCAGCGCGAACAGATTGCAAGCGAGCATAACACAGGTAAGCAGTCTTGTAACTAAGCGTTACTAACCGATGTATCTTGCCTTACAGGTGCCGGAATGCAGCGCGAGCTGAGTTGGAACGGGCGTAACACAGGTAAGCAGAACTTGTAGTCGAATATTACTGACCGATGTTCTCTCTCTTTGCAGATGTGGGATGCCGGAAGAGAAAGGCAGAAAAAGGCGCCTTGGATGCTGCCGCTGGATTAGGTAAGTAGATTCACTGCCTTTACTTTAGCCTATGTGGGATGCCGGAAGAGAAAGGCAGAAAAAGGCGCCTTGGATGCTGCCGTTGGATTAGGTAAGTAGATTCACTGCCTTTACTTTAGCCTAACCTGTGCCTTTGTTTTGCAGGAGCTGCAGAAGACTGAAGAAGACTGAAGATTGGATTCCAGCAGGTTATTTCGTGTTCACAGGATCTGGAGCTGGAGGTTTCCTGGAGCTGACACGGTGAGCGTCCTGCTGCAGATGCAGAATAACGCGAAGCACGTGAAACCAATCGGGTGTGGTTTAAATAGCCTTCTGTAGTGCTTAGGCGTCTCCTTCCACGGCCCCACCCAGGTAAGAAAAGAGTTCCAGATTTCTAAAAGAGTTCCTGTGTTCTGCTTCCAGGGAGTGGCTCCTGCTCCACCCAGACAGAAAAAGTAGTTCCAGGCAGAGAAGGATCAGGAGACCAGTTAGCTGGTAAGTAAGCAGCATGGTCTGCTACAGGTAGGTCCACCAAGCACTCTTATCCAATATGAGCCCGGCACTTCCTGTGCCGGGACCAGTCACCATCATGAGCCTGGCGCCACTGGCGCCAGGACAAGGTCCAGAGGGTCCCTATGGGGACTGGCTGGTTCCAGGGATCAGAGTCATGGGCCTGCTTCCAAGGTCGTGGGGCAAGCCCTGACCCCTTGGAAGCAGGGATCATGACACAGCCCTCGTATTTCCTGTGTGGTTATGTAGGCGTGCACTACCAGCATCGCACGCAAGGGACATATTCCGGGTGTAGAACACACTATTCCTCTCTCGGTGAATGATATGGTCATGTTAAGTTTACTCAGGAGGTCCCTCCCTAATAAATTTACTGGTGAGTTTTCATAGTATAGTAAGGGTGCCTTTACAGTTTTACCCCCCACTGTTACATCCAATGCTTCTGTGTAAGGAACTTCAATTACAGCCCCAGAGAACCCCTGCGTCTCTAACTTCCTGTTAGATAACGGGAATCGGCCCTCTCTGACACATGATTTCTCCGCTCCCGAATCAACCATGAATATGAATTGCTTGTCTCCTATCTGCGCCCCTACCAATGGTTCCTCTGCTGCACTGTAGGTGGTGGATAGGACTGGACACGCAAGTTTTCTCTGTGGGCTGTCCTATGCGGGGTGTCTCATTGCCCCCCCTTCATTAAATACACTTCCGGAAACCACTGACATACCGTTGTAAGGTGCTGGCGCGGGGGCCCCGTTTACATGTACCGCGAAAGGGTTACCTGGCGTGTATTGCACGCTGTCATTGTTTTGTGGGTGGTTCTGTGCTCTGTACTGGGGTCCCTGTTGCTGGCCAGCATTACCCTGGCCTGGGTTTCTCAGTTGCTGTTGTCCCATCGGAAGGCCATATGGGCTTCCCGGGTGGGGATGGCCATACTGTTCTACCTCCTGGAACCCATTGTTGGGTCTGCTTCTACACTCTCTAGAGTAATGCCCCCACCGCCCGCAGTTCCAGCAACTTCCTTGTGCACCTCTAGGACCCTGCCATCCGTTTCCTCCCGTTCCCCCGTACCCTGGTCCACCTCCTCTTCGGCCCCTGTACCCACCTCGTCCCCCTCGAGGGGTCCACTCTTGCCACTGCGGACCTCCACCTTGCTCCTGCTCATTCCACTGCCGCTGTCCTGTTCCCGCCCAACTAGTTGCCACTCTTCCTTTTAGTGCTATCAGCCCCTCCTCCTCATCATCTCCCTCTCTGCTGTGTGGGAGCGTGGCTACTGCTGCTGCAACCTTCACCAACTTTGTCTGTACTAACTTCGCCTCGTCTGCCAATCTTTTCTGCGCCACCTCCTTCTCCCTCTCCTTAATTCGTTTACAATGGTGTACTATTATGCTCTGAATTTCTGGCCATCCCTTTGCTTCAATACCTGCTATCTTGTCGAGCGCCTTCTGCACTTCCTTTGGGAGCCCTCTTTTTATAATGAAGTAAAATAAAGATGTCGATTGATACCAGGGCGTACCCGTTTCTGCTCTCCACATCTCTTGGACCCGAAAAATGTAATCCATAGCCTCCTCCCCGTCATTCATGGTACACTGCATCACTGACTGTAAGTCTGGCGTATCTGGGAATGTTTCGCGTAAGGCACCCCACACCCTGGCACGCACTGTGTTAAAGGAGGCCCCATCGTGTCGGTCACAGTCTAACGTTACTCCCGGGAAACCGGCTTTTACCCATACTCTCTCAGCCTGATCGCCCACTGCTGACACGAGCAGACTGTTCACATCTCCTATAGCTAGGGGTACCCCAGCAGTATGTTTCTCAAAGGCATATATCCACTTACTTGCCCCTCCTGATAACGGGGGCAATAGCTTTAATAAATTGGCTTTGTCCATCTGCGCCCATGGGATATAGTTAGGCCTCCCTCCTCCCCTGTGTATCAACGGGAGCTGTAGCTTTCCTTTCGTCGTCCCATCCGGACCCGTTTTGGCTGCTGATGTTCCCAGTGATGCCATTTTCCCCACTCTGTTCCTTAATCGCCCCGTCCATTCATTATCCAGTGTTCTCATCGAACACGTACCATCCCCCCCTTCGCTTCCCCCTCCCATTGCCATGCTCAACCTGTCGCTTTCTTCTAATTCGTCCCTTATGTCACATAGTAATTCCTCTCTGTCCCCCATAGGCCTTTCTTCATTGTCGGCATCTTCCTCTCGCGTCCCTATTTCAATTATTCGTGTCGGTTCTTCTTCAATTCTGAACAGTATCTCACCTTTTTTCCACCCCTCTTCAGGTTTTCTATTCTCACTTGGCGCTCTAGACGCACGCCCTGATCTAGGTGCATTAAGTGCTGTTTGCCCACACATGTCCCTTATCCTTGAGAGCTTGTCTTTTGCTATTGACAGTCTTGACTGTAAATCATCTGTAAGCTTCTGTATGTCCCCCCTTTGTGTACTCGCCTGGCCTCGCTCTCTCGTACTTTCATATGGTGGGGGTGCCGTAGGCCGGTGGGGTGTGGTAGTTGTCGGGGGAGGCACATATGTGGGGTCACTATATCCTTCTGCGGGTACTGGCTTGTTTATTATCGGGTACACACTTATTACCTCTACTGGTGGCACTACACTTGGCAATTCTTTGACATCTTTCTGTATCAGTAGTGGATTGTCTGTGGTGGATGGGAGATCAGTATTTAATGCTGGTGTTTTGGGCGGTGGTACCTCTTCAAATAACCTCCAAAGATCTACTATTTCTCTCCTATTTTGCAGCTGCTTTCCTTTGTACTTCAAACAAATGCATGTGGTCACCATATCCAGAACACTCTTATCAAATGACCCTCCCTCTGGCCATATCTGGGGTAACCCCTCTCCTTTCAGCTCAGTTACCCATTGGTCGTGATATTTCTTAATCCGCTCTGCGTACCCTGGGAGATTCTTACAAATATGTGATAATGGTGTTTCAGCCCCCATCACTGTGCCCTCCTAGTGTTTGTGTGTCTCTGTGTGTGTGTCTGCAACTACAATGTAAATGTAATATCAATATTGCTTTTTTTTTTTTATATTCTACTTCACATTCAATGTTAGGCTCGTTTGGGCTCTCCCCCCCCCTTTGATTGTACAATACAAAACTGACTGTACACAGGTTCTACTGTGTTCTCTTTGGGGGGCACATACAAGAGCAACCCATCATTTATTTTGACAATTTCAGTCCAGAAATCAAAAGGTACCCACTCACTTCACTGTATCAACGTTGTCTTAAAAAAAGTTTTATCCAGTCACACTTACCATGACCATTTAACTATTATACATGTATAGCCGCTTTACACATTCGCAACATCAGATTGTCTTCTGACACATACGAGGTGCACACACCTCTTGGTACCACTCAATTCACCATTCAAGCTGCCCTCCCTTTCCTCCCTAGCCGGCTGTCCCTGTCCATCTTATTTGAATCTATGGATGCGCATGTATATATATATATATGTTATCCTGTTCTCCCCCCTTCCAGTAGGACTCTTTTTCTCTTATTTATTATTATTATTTTTTTTTTCCCTAAGTTTGTGTTAATCTCACTTTTATTCTCCCCCTACCCCTAAAGAAAAGAAAAGAAAGAAGTAATAGCGATCACTAATATATTCTCAGTGCCCCCTTTTGCTGAACACTTTTATTTCATATTCCACTTCTTCATATATTCCCAGTACTAGTCAAGATAGCACTATGCGGCGCCGCCTTCCACCCCCTTTCGGAGCTAGGTTCCCGTCACTTTTATCTCTTATTCACCTCGTAATCCTAATGGCCATATGCAAAGAAAAAGCAAAGAAAGTTTAAGATGATCTTTAGTAGATCTGCGTACTCCCTCTTCGTTACCTGTCCTACACTTCTCTTCCCGCTCCCCTTACAATTGCTCGCACTCAGTACTCACGTGCCCGTCTTGAACCGATAGTCTCCGAAACTGGGTCCGTCCAGGCAGTGTCGCCGTCAGTTCAACAGTCAGCCCCGGCTCCGGCGAGCGGTACTCAAAGGGGATTTTTCAACCGGGATCCCGTACCCTCTCTCTATTGAGTGCGCACTTCTTAGTGTACCGGTCGCCGTAGGCGGGCAGCCTCCCGGAGCCGGCTCACCGTGCGTATCCCTTTTCGACCGGAGATTCTCGTGCCAAAAGGGGACGGTAATGTTGGATCGGGAAATAATAATTAAAAAAAAATCACGCTTTCGGGGTCACCACTGAAGGCAAGCATCCCCAACCAGCACGATCCTCCCCGCAATGAGAGACAATGAAGGACTCTCCCAAGATGGGAATAAGGCTAAGACAGAGTGCAGGTGAGAGTAAATGGGAGTTTATCAATCAGAATAGGGCATGCAAAGAACTCTGCAACCTCCGAGAGCGCTCTGCCTGACAATAGCAAAGACAGGCGTATATATTTACAAAAAACGTCATAAGAACCTACACACTATAGGGGGCACAAGTTTAATGGGATTGGGTGGCGACGACTAACTATAGGTGCTGCTGCGGCGTGGTTGGTCTTGGCTGGAAGACGTCACTGGTCAGCCTCGTGGGTTGGGCTTGGCCTGGCAGGTCGGCTTGAGTTCATCCGGGCGGTGTTGGTGTGCCAATGCGGCCTGTGGCAGAGATGAATGCTTTTCCTGACTTATTTGCCCTCGGCCATGCACACCGCAGTCATTCAATCATTACAGTGTTATTCTCTTTAGTAAATCTTCCAATAGGTTATTTTACAGGTTAATGCAACACAGGAGGAATGTACCTTGTGAGGGGTCTGGAGGTAATACGTCAGGACATGGTTACCAGTGTCCTGTTGACCGGGGCCATAGGTCGAAGGGCTAAGCTTCAGAGCCTGGGACGGGCGGTACAGGTCTTCCTGCCTTGTTAGAAGTTATTATGGATGTTCCGCTGTGTGTTGTCAAAGTGTTGGGTGTCCTGATTGCACAGGGCCATAAGTCTAAGATGATCCGGTGGGTTATGGGGTTTACGAGGGGGCGCCTTTGGAAGTGTGTGTTCAGGCAGAGGTTTACTGCTGTGCTGTAAATAAGGCAGGTGGCGGGCCGCGGCCTTGGGTGCTACAGAGGGGAAGGGGATTACCACTCTTTGAAGCGGCTCCAGCCTGGTTGGGGGAGGTAAAGCAGTGCGGCGCGGTCTTTGTTCTCATGCCTTGGCAGTCTTCGCAGGGTGGGAGGGGGAATGGCCTTGCCCGTATTTCACAGAGGTATCTCCCTCGTGTGTTGCCGGTTTTGGGTAAAGACATCGCAAACATTTGAACACTTTATAATACTCATTCAAATTAATACAAAACATGCATTTAAACTTTGTTGGATGTGTTTCGATTATATCCAGTCTGAGCACCTTATTCGTACACCATGTTTTAACAGCTACAGTATTTAGTTACATGCATATACATTTGTAGTAAGTGAGGTAGTAGTCGGGTTGGTGGAGTACATAGAAAATGACCCGCCACTGTATGTGACGGTGGTGGCACATAAGGGGCTTAGACATACACACATGACAAGTGCATTCTCGCGCATCCTTTACATGAGCCCTTTGTATGGTTACATTCGTCTTCTCGTGTACTCTAGCAGCATTAGTTCAGTTATGGCGCAAACCCATAGAGTGTAAGTTTCCCAGTGATACACGTGACAAATAGATCCCTGGTGCGTTCCTTTGTTTTTAGCACCTAACTGCAATGGTGTGGGCTCGCCATCGCTTATATCATGGAAGCATGCTTTCTTAGGTTTATACATTTTACAGGCTTTTGTAATATACAGGGTTTTTGTGGAAGAAAGCATACTTTGCGAGTGGTCTTGACATTAATATATAAAGACTGTCTGCCATCTGATGACCGTTTTACTGTTCTTTTCATCTTTTCATTTCCCAGACCTGCTGGCCGGGTCATGCTGGGAGCGATGATACACTGCGGGAGGTGAACTGATACAATGTTAGTGTATTACGCTAGCTCATGTCCGTCTTGTTCGTGGGAATGTGCTCGCAGCGGATCTGCCAGGGTGCTGCGGCGACAGGGATGACTGACATTCTCCAAGGGTGGGGGCCGCGCTACAGTGCGCCAAGCTCACACCATCTTTACTAAATAAAATGGTTTCTGGGCCTAGCTAAATTTTAATACATGTGGGCAGTCAATATGTGTTGGGCAATCAATACGTGTGGGCAATGTCTCCAGCGGGTGAACCCTCCACCACCTGGGCCCGGGTGGCATGAGGGGACGCCCAATGGGCCATTGCCCTCACCTGGGGAGAAAACGCAGGCGAGGGGGGTCTCTTGGACCAATCCTCCCCTACAGCATGTAGGACAGAGTTGACCTCCGTTGGTTTTCTGTAGGTTGTGGTTGTGAGCCTTGTACCTGCTGGTGTGATGGTAATGTCCAGAAAATCAATGTTTTCCTTGCTTGAGGAGCCTGTTAGTTGAATGCCAAAGTTGTTTTGGTTCAAGTAGTGTTCGAATGAGTCAAGTTCTTCTTTTGTTCCATGCCAGATCATCAGGATGTCATCAATAAATCGTATCCAAGTGTGGATCAGTTTGTTAAAGTCATGGTTAGTGAAGGCATGTGCTTGCTCATAGTGGTGCATGAAAAGGTTAGCCATGGAGGGTGCATATGTGGCCCCCATGGCTATGCCTTTTGTTTGCTTGTAGTACTGTTGGTCAAAAAGGAAAATGGTATTAGTTAGTGAAAGTTCCTTTGTGAGTTCCAGGTGTGACCAGAACTAAGCTGATACTTTTGTAAAGGCAAAATCAATGACCTTGAGAGCTAGTCCATGGTCAATGGACGTGTGCAGGGCTTTAACGTCGAGAGGGACAAGAGTGTAATCATTGTTCCATACAATTTCTTGTAGGATCAACAAGGTATGCATTGTGTCACGTAGGAAAATAGGTATCTTGGGTACCTCAGGTGCCAGGACATTGTTAATATGTTTGTTTAGAGGTTCAGTGATCCAACCAATCCCGCTCAGAATAGGTCATCCTTCGGTATGGGGTCAAACTTCTTATGTGTCTTGGGCAAGAAGTATATTGTTGGCATCCTGGGATGTGAGGGTTGTATATACTTCATTTCATCGTCTGACAGGAGTCCACGTCTATGCCATTTGACCAGCATCTTTTTTGCTTCCGTTATGATTTCATTTGTCGTGTTCATGTTAATGGTGTCGTAGCAACCGGGGGTGGTTAGGTGAGTAATGGCCATTCTGACATAGTCAGCTCTGTCCATTATGACTACGTTGCCGCCCTTATCTGCTTCCTTGATTACGATTTGGTGGTTATCCTGTAATCTTTTGAGTGCAAGTCGTTCCTTGCTAGTAATGTTATCCACTCTTCTCGAGGGATTTGATTTTAGACGGTCCTCTGTTGCTTGGAGGTCTCTTGTAACTGCTTGGTTGAAGATGTCTATTGCATTGTCCCCTTGTATATTTGGGGTACATTTGGATTTCTGCTTCATTTCTGGTATTTTAAGGTTGCTTTCCTCAATGTTCAAATCGTGTATAGTCTGTGACATGGTCTGCCTTTCTCTGTTTGGTGATTGGTCAAGGTTTGTCAAGAGGTGGGTGCATTCAAGGTGTTCCATGTCTAAAGTGCTCAGGGGCACTGTTATAGTTTTAGGTTGTTTCCGTTTGATTTGCTTTGCAAAAAATTTCTTGAGCTTTAGTTTCCTGACGTACTTGAATAGATCAATTTGAGCATTTACAAAGTTGGTGTCTTTAGCTGGTGCAAAGGACAGTCCTTTGTTTAGAACTTCTGTATCATGTTCAGAAAGGATATACTTGGAGAGGTTCGTCACTAGATGTGTTACCTTGGTGCTTGTTGCTGTAGCTGTGTTTTGGATCTTGTTAGCCTGATAGCGCTTTCTTGTTCTTCTTGAGTGTTTCTTGGTCCCCGCTCTCTTGCCTCTCTTGGTTCTAATCTTGGTGGTATATTGCCCCGGGTAGGGCCTAAGAAATGAACTTGTTAGCTGTTTTTGCTGTGGTGCTCTGGTTCCTTTCCTGTATCGCTGAATTTCGTCAAGGAAGTTGTAGCCAATGCTTCTGCTTAGCTCATGTTGTCTGGACAATCTTGGTGCGACTCGGTCTTTTTCTTTTTCGATGGGGGTTGCTGCTCCATCTGTTTCTCCTTGTGCTGTTTCTATTACCTGATCACAATCTTCATTTTCTTCTGTTTCTTGTTCTGGTTCTGGTTCACTGTCAGCGTCAGATGTTGCTGGGGAGCTAGATGCAGAACTATCTTTTGAATTATTTCCTTGTATGTTGTCAAATTTAGGTTGAAAGGTAAAGACCCTATTATCTTGATAATCTCTTTCATCCCTTGCGAATTTCCTGCATTTCCTGATTTTAACTTCATCCTGGTGGATTCGTAAAATTTCGTACATAGTTTTGTAATTTTTATCTTTGGTAGCCGCAGGAGCGTTGTTGGTTTCAATTTCATCCTTGAGTTGGTCAATCTGTATAACCAATCTCCCATGTGCTCTATCCGCATGTTCTAGGAGCAATTCCATCATTATTTTGGAGCCCATGATAAGGTTTTCTTCCCATTTGGCAGCTTGATCTGCGTCACCTGGGTCAGTGAAGTCCGGAAAAATAATGATTCTTAGGCCCCTTGGGATTTTCTCTTGTTCCAGGTAAGTTTGGAGGGTGAATCTCTCCCAAAATGTATTTATTTCCTTGGTACAAAGTCTTTCAAGTTTTATAAAATGTTGCCTTAGGTTATCTGGCGCCCTTGGGGTAGGGGGAAATGCATGCACTGTAGATCCTCTCGGTGCGAAGAGATTCTTAGTATCAGTTTTTCTTGATTCCAGATAGTCAGCCATGTTGGCTTAGGTGCATGCGGGGGATCCGGTCCCTGAGTTGTATTTTTGGCATGGGTGGAGTTTTGGCTGGACTCCCTCACGCCTGCCCACCCTCTATTCGTTTGTTAACTGAGTTAGACCTGCAGCCAGAGTCCTAGTTTGTCAAGGAATCAAATCCGAGGTTCCTAATGTCTAGAAGATTTGTGGGGTTTGACAAACTCTGGACTGGAAAGGCGCTGGTTGGATTTGATAATCCAGTAATTGTGTTGGTAGGTAGTTTGCACAAATAATAGATGAGTCAGGTTATTACTGTGTCAAACATGAGGTTTTCAGGTTTATTCCTTGTTGTAGTCAGCACCAATGAAAGACATCATTGGATGTAAAGGTAATATTCATAACATGATGATATGTTACACAGCCGACGCGCGTTTAAACCTAAGTCTTTTTCAAGGCTGTGTTTTTAGTGAGGTGGTGATGTGGTATACCCAGTGTGGTGACATTCAAAGCCAATTAGTATTGAGGATATTTCATTCACATCCATTATGCATAAATACATTGTGCCATTTATTTTCTGCATATTGTGTCCCCTTAATGACAAGAAATGGTTCCTCGAGGAAAATTACTCCTTGGCGCCGGCTTGTGCATGTTTTCTCATTCTCCAGATTTTCCAATGTGACAGTGTGTGCCGGGAATGTGCTCTTTATTCTGCATAAAACCAGATGAATTAAACATTTGGCCTCGGACAAGGGCAGTTCCTGTGGTACTAACATTTTCGGTGTTCCTGATGCATGCGGGATGAGTGAACAGACGTAGTAGCTCTCATTTGTTGCTTGCTTCGCCGTGCCACTCATGTCAGAATACCATTTATTTGATTGATCAGGGTGGCGGGGATCTTCTATTTCATCTAACCCCAAGTCGTGATAGATGTCGTATCTTTTCCCTCCCACCCTCCTTTTTCTCCTCCTCCTCCTTTCCATGTTATTGTTTTTCACCCTTTTGTAATGTATTGGAAACATCCCAGCCCATGTTGTATCATTACTATTCAAAATGGTATATGTCTCATCATCAGTAGCAGCAATATTGTGTGAGGTAGGGTGTATGGTTGTCTGTGCATTAATACTAGTGTTAATTAAATCATTTGTCCAATAATAATCTCCATCATATTCGTTATATCCATAAGCATTGCTCATATTTACATCGAAATGTAACACTGACACACTTGTTGATTCCACAGTGATGTATTCTGAGGGTTGCATTCCATCTGTTTTGTTAACATTCATTTCATGTGACTCCTTCCATATAGTCTTCACCCCAGTCCATATCATTTGTGATCCTTCTCTTATCATGTTAGCCCTGCTTCTCCCCCTTTGCATGTCATTAACAAGAGATAAAAGGGTATTGTCGGGGGGAAATTCTGCCGGGGTCGGCCGGGCCGTCCGCAGACCTCCGGGCAGGGAGGCCCCAACTCCTCCCGTATATCCCAGATGAGATAGAGTATGAGACACACACAAGGAGCAAGGTGACTCTGCTGTTTATTTAGACAAAACGGCAGGGATGGGTCAAGGAGCGTACGCGTTCGTCCTGACACACACACAATCGTGGGGCTCGCAGGCCCTTTTTACTGCATTATGACGCGCTACTTGCGTCACTTCAGAAAGTTAACAAAAAACCTATCGCCACTCTTAATTGGTTGCTCGAGTGGTAGGGTTAGTATAGTACACATATAGAGAATGATATTAGTGGACAAGGTGTAGTCAGGTGGTATATCTGGGTTGTCCCTACAATTAGATACATAAGAATTGTTACATGAAGACTCCTGAGGATTGGCTAATATTACTGACGTCTGAGATAAGAGCCCCATGTTCTGATTGGTGCACTCGTGAGCTTCCCAGCCTGGGACCACCGTTGTTCCCAGCTCTCGGTGTACCTGTGATTGCAACAATGTTTCAATATGGGTACGTGCAGACAATGTGAGGATTTATTCATAGGTGGAAGGCTGACCGCTCCCACTGTAGCAGATGTCCATTGATCCTTTCAAGTGTATCGGCCTGTGTCTCGTAGCGAGGGACCCAGATGCCTTTTCTCTCCTGGGTTTTGGCATCTCGTCAGGTTCGGCTTGGCCACGTGGGGAGGGACCGTGAAAGAGGCAGAATTCTGCACAATTAATATTGTTTTTTATACTGCGCGTCTGGTTTAATTTGCCGGCGTGACTTTATCGTTTGGGGCGCGGAGTGCGAGGTTGCAACATCGTGCCTTTGATGATTTGTTCTTGGAATGTGGGTTTGCAACATTGCGACCTTGGCTGGTTGCTCCTCCGGGTTCTTTCTGCAGGATCAGCAACCTGACTCTTGCTTTGTTAATGTCCATGGGAGCTCTTGGTTGAGGCCTACTTGGGCCTGGTGCATAAGTAGTCCGTTTGGTGCATAGGTGCTTTTAGGGTATAATAGCATATATTTCCATGACCAGTATCGTGTTTCCATTATACCTCTCATGGTGGTAACGGGTTTCAAGAGAAGCGTGAGCAAGCGTTATAGATGAGTTCATGATGCGTCTTGCGTTTCTGCATTCTGCAAGCCTATGTAAAAATAATAAAGATGCACGTCCGTGAATATGCCTGTCGCCTACGTCAGAGCACTGAGTATGTTCTTCGTGTAGATTGGTGTGGAGATGTTCAGCGTGTATATTTGTACAGATGTGCTTCCCGTTGTCTAGGTCGTCATGGCATCTCTAACGACGTGTGGATTTTAGTCTAGCTGATCCGAGCCGCAGGTGTCGGCATGGCCAGTGCGGGCTGCTGGGCAGGCAGATGGACACATCCGTATGTTCCTGTACCAGGGTACCTGGTCGTCTGGTAAATGGACAAACTCTTCTCGCGGCGGGTGTCTGGGCCGTGACCCTCTAGGCCAAGCGCGAGAGGTGAAGGACGGGAGCCTGGTCTTCCATTCTCCCACTTCAGTCCCCCCTCTGGTCGACTTGTCGACCACAAACATATCCTTCTCGTTATCTCCTCTTACCCTCCATATCTTAGTTATCCCTCCGAGATGTCCATAATGGTTTACATGATCTTCAAATGACCAATACATATATTCACATGTTCCTCCAGGAGTACAGTATACCCATCTTCCTATGTAGCTCCTGGGGTTCCTTGGGTTCTCGATCTTCACTGATGGTGGGTCTAGATGGTTGGTGATGATTTGGGTGCGCAACTTCTCCCTCTCTTGTATTATCACACCTGTATGCTGGCCGTCATCTGCTGGCATTAAGGGGTGCATTCCCACCATTTCCAGCAACTCGTCAGTCGTGCGTGCCTTCCGGGCCTTCCAAAACCTAATTATGATCAGAGTAGCTCCAGCCAAAATAGTACACCCCACTATTATTTTCAGTCCATCTGACAGCCAAGATGGCATCCATGACCATAATAGTGAAAACCAGCTCTTATCCTTGTCTACACCGTTACTTTCATCCATCATTTTGGAGTGCATCTGGGCCAATTGTGACACTGCTTCTGTCAGTGTACCATTGTCAGCATCGTTGGCAGGTATGAACGTGCAGCAAGATTGTCCTATCTTTGCACAAACTCCTCCTTCCATTGCTGTGAGAAGGTCCAATACATATCTATTCTGGAGTGCTACCATCCTTACAGCTCGCAGCTCCTCTTTAATTGCGTTGAACCCATTTACTGTTGAATTGATGGTCATCATTAGTTCCCATCTGGTTATTTGGAGCCATTTTGCGTTTGCGTATGCCTGCAGTCCCGGATGTATTATTGAGGAGAAGAACATTGCTGCTCTGCTGAATAGTCTGTGTTCTGGCGGTATTGATGTTAGTTCCGTTTCCGACCTTCCCCACAGGTAATTTCCTGTCAGTGGCTCTCCTTGTCTTTTTCTCCTATTTAGGACAGTATCACTGCTGTTCTCTTGCTCCTTCTGAAGTGGTGCAGATCTCTTTCTTCTCTTATCCCCTTCATCCATTTTAGGAAATTTCGCCACATCGACATTCTTCTTAGGTACCACTAGTGAGGGTACATTGACGTGTACCATTGTGCACACACCATTCCACAGGGGAGGCAGTGTATGATATGCCTTTTCTCCACAGGCCCAATAATGGTCCATTATTACTGCTGTTCCCGCTCCCCCCTCAGGTAACTCCATCACGCTTGCACAATTGGTGTTATATCCTACGTCCACCTCTCCTTTATGCTGGTAGCATACTTTGGGCGCCGTCAATGGTAGTATTGTTATTGGGTCTTCATCTTCTTCTACCCACGTGAGCATTGGTACATACTTGATACACGTCGTCCAACATCGATGATTGTGTGTCTCGATGGTTGAGATAGTTTCTTTTGTTACCATGTTGCTGCCAATCACTCCTATCTCCCAGCTGTTGCCCAGATACACCTTTCCTGTTATCGTCAGTAGCGGCCTCTCCCAGCATCCTTGTTTACTCGGAACTTCAGTGGCGTACCAATCACATGGTAGATACTGCAGTGTTACCTTCTTTGTTTCTCCTTTTGCAGGGCCACTTGTTATGTATCTGAATGCTTCAGCATGTAAACTGGTCTTGTGATAACTCAGATAGGTCTTGAGGAAGTTGTTTTCATATGGGTATGAGTCTCGTGTTTTCCATGTCATGTGCACTACTGTTCCTTGAAATCTTCCTTTCGTTTGGAACAGGGCCAAATATATTATGCACTGTGCTGTCTTTTCATCTATTTCTGTGGCAACAAATGTTCGTGAAGCGCTCATGGCGTATGGTATTAATGAGCAAACGTAACAGCTATCCTCAGTTGTCTGCTTACCAATGCGGGTCATGTGCTGGTACCATATGTTGTTTGCGACGTGTGCTGAATCTTGTACATAATTATCAATACCTTTATTGTCTGAGTATGTGCTGCGTTTAACTCTATTTTGCTTGGGTGCAATGTTACTATTACCACCTGACGTAACACCTGTTGCAGCAGGGAACGGGGGTATATTATGTTTGGGTGCAGCAATAGAATTGATAGCATAGCTGTACTGCCAGACAGAGGCAGCCAAGAACCCGGTGATCATAAAAATCCCTATTATTTTTATTACATATGCTAATCTCACCGGCATTTTGCTCTTACCTTGCTGCAGTCCTGGCAGCGTATTCTTGTGACGTTAAAGTTGCCCGCCTAAAAATTCTCAAAAGTGCTCGTTATTAAAATGTTAGTTTTGTTTCCTTTAAGCTCTCCCTATCAAGTAGTCATTCAGTGCCCAGGCGAAGAGCTGCTCCCACGCTACTCTAAGTGATCGGTCTCTTAGGACCGGCAAGTATGGGCGGAGGTGGGGCATGTAATATTCTATGGCCAGGAGGAAGGCTGTGTAGTAGACACGTACCCTTCTCCTTTTTAGGTATGTTGGCCTTTTTATTTCGTATACAAATTGGTGTGACAATTCTTCTGGGTAGTTATCGTCTGGCAACACCATCTACGCCTGTACACTGAACTTTAGCTTTTCTTAACAATACAATATTACGCAGTTCCTGCATGTGCGAGAGAAAAAAAAAAAGAGAACATTCACGTGTTTACATGTGTATTGGTGCAAGCAATGTCCTTCAGTTTTAGTTACAACTGTACTTAGCAGTCAATGGGGGGGGGGTTTGCGCTCAGATGGCGGAAGTATTTTTACTCTTTGAGCGTGTGACCATGGGGTGGGCAGTATGGGGATCACCCCTTTCTTCGTCAGTTATCGTCTCCGAGGGAACAATTGGGTCGTTGTCTGTGGTGGAACTTTCTTCCGCTGTCGGGGATGTTGTTGCTGTTCTTCCAATGGACCTGTCGTTGGCGCTGGGGCGGGTCTGCAGTTTGTAGATCTTTACGTCATGTAGGTGGTTCCAGGCACGCTTATCCTTTAGTTTTACTGCTCTTGTTGATACGTCCTCTACCAGATGGGGGCCAGTGAACCTCTTCTCGTTCCACTTTCTATTGAAATTGCGAAGTAGTACGTGGTCACCTTTGGCAAGTTTGCACAAGTTCTCCTTTCCCAATTCTGTACTTGCGCCTTTTTCTTTATTGATGGTAGACCCGCCCCGTGTGCGCTCGAGCTGTTGAGACACAAACACGACACTAGTAATCAAAGAAGACACATATTGATACATTTCATCACCTAACACACTCGCTGAACTTTCGTGGTCTGTGAATGCCCTTGACGTTGGGGTTAGGGGAAGGCGCATTTGACGTCCAGTAACCACTTCGTGAGGGGTGAGGTGGTGGTCGGACCCTGGCCTATTTCTCAGTTCAAATAAAGCTAACGGAAGGCAATACAACCAACTTTTCTTTGTTGTTTGTTGTATTTTTGCAATTGCCTCCTTCAATAAGCCATTCAGGCGTTCACATATACCATTAGCCTGTGGGTGGTATGCACATGCAAATTTGTGTTTAATGTTCAGCAGGGATGTGATATGCTGGAACATTTCGTTTGCGAAATGTGGGCTGTTGTCTGATCTTAACACCTCGCACACTCCCCACCTGGGGAAAACCTCCCTTACTATGAATTTGGCTGCTCTAAACGCATCAGGTTGTGAACAGGGCCCTGCTTCAATCCACCTGGAAAATGGGCATACTACTACAATCATATACCTATTACCTTGACATATGTTGATCATATCAACATAGTCAATGTGAAGGTGCCGAAAAGGTCCTTCTGGCCGGGGTATGGTACCTCTTATCACTTTTAGAGTATGACCGGCCGTAAACTGTTGACATGTGAGGCAATTGCTGATAAAATTTGACACATGAGAGTTTAACTCAGGACAAAACCAATCTTCTCTAATTCGTGCTGCTATTATTTCCTTGCCTGTATGGGCAGGGTGATGTAATTGGCTCAGGGCGGTATTTAACAGTGCTAACGGTATTACAACTTTCCCAGTGCCACCCTGGCGCCATAGTGCGTCGGTTGGTGACATTGTACATCCTCTTTTCACCCATACTTCTTTTTCGGCCATTGGTGCAGCCGCTTGTAGCTCCATAATCTGTGTGGCTGGGAGATGGGTGTACCCTTCTCTTATTAACATCTCCCTAGCTATTCCCCTCCCTCTCCCTCTCTGTGAGTCTGTGGGGTTCCATATCTCACCAAAGTATGCAGCATATTTCGCATGTGCGTCTGCTGCTGCATTCCCTTTTGAGACGTAGTCTTCACCATTGGTGTGTGCGGTGCATTTGACTAGGGCTAGTTCTTGGGGGTCGTTTATTACTTCAATTAGTTCAGCCAACAAGAGGGCATGTTGTACTGGAGTGCCATCAGCTCTCCTAAACCCTCTTCTTCTCCATTTTGATAACCCTGAGTGGACAGTGGATGTAACATATGCACTGTCGGAATATATGGTTACTCTTTTATTAAAACTTTCCTTTAATGCCAATATTAGTGCAACCAGTTCCGCGGCTTGAGCAGAGTAATGCTGTGGTAGTTGTACACACTTCATAGCCACACACACCGGCGCCTCCATCATTTTTACTACTGCTGCCCCAGTCCTTCGTATCCCATCTCCTTGATCAATAGTTGATGACCCATCAATAAACAAAAGCTCACCTCCCTCTAGTGCGTTTTCTTCAACTTTTCTAGTACATGAGTACATTTTAGTTATTTGGGTGCAGTCGTGGGCGTAATCTCCCTCTTCAATTACTTCTGCTAGGAACCTTGCAGGGTTAACCGTGCTACATCTAACAATTGCTAGTTCAGCTTTAGACAAAATAATCTCATAACCTGATGCCCTCTGTGTCGTTAGTGTGGACTTAGGTTTATTCAATATCGCAAATAGTGCATGTTCCACAAACAGTGTAGTTGGACACCCCATAGTTATTGCTGATGCTTTTTCTACTGCAAAAGCAGCTGCAGCAAGACCTTGTTCACAAGGGAAGTGGCCTAACATCACAGGGTCTAAGTGCCCGCTGTAAAATGCTACTGGTTTATAGCCCATGCTCGTTTTTTGTGCCAATACTGCTTTCATCACTGCTGAGTCGCAATGTGAAAATATAAAAAAGCGTCGCTCATAGTCTGGGGATGCCAGTACTGGAGCAGTTGATATCGCGTCTTTCAATTCGTCAAATGCCTCCCTCATTTCCATAGTCCATCCCAACTTTTTCTCCCCTTTATTTGCTTCCTTCAAACCCTCAAGCAGGGGTCCTATGTATGAGCTGTAATCAAATACCCATGCTCTACAGTAGTTGCACAGCCCCAGAAATTGCTGCAGTTCTCTCACAGTCTGTGGCACGGGAGTGCTTGAGATGGCCTGTGCTCTTTGTGGTGCAATCCTTCTTCCATGTTGGGATATCAGTTGGCCAATGTAAAGTACCTGTTCCTGACAGTATTGTATCTTTTCCATGTCTACCTTGTACCCCTTTTCAGCCAATATTGTCAACATTTTTAAGGAGTCCTCTCTACATTTACTTTCGTTTGTACTGCAAATTATTATGTCATCCACATACTGTAACACTGTGCTTTCCACCTCAACGTTACCCAAATCCATCTGTATTACTCTATTGAAAATTGAGGGTGATTCACAATACCCCTGTGGTAATCTGGTATGTTTCCACTTTGTATTTCGGTAAGTGAAGCTTGTCAAATCTCGTGAGTCTGGGTGTAATGGTATTGAGAAAAAAGCATTTTTAAGGTCAATCACTGTAAATCGTGATGCTTCTGCTGGAATGCCACACAATATTGTGGCCGGGTTTGCTGTTACTGGATACTCTGCTTCTACTATGTTGTTCAAGGGTCTGAGGTCCTGTATGAAGCGCCAAGACCCCCCTTTAGCCTTGCGCACCGGGTACACAGCTGTGTTACATGGTGATTCTGAGGGGACCAATATGCCATTGTTTATAAGGGCCGTTATGGTTTCATATATGCCCTCATCTGCCTCTTTTGACAATGGGTACTGTTTCACTCTTGGTAGTATGGCACCTTTTTTCAATTTTATCCTTACACCCCCTATGCTTTTTATGCATCCCACGTCATAAGGGCTAATAGTCCATAATGATTTGGGCACCTTTGACATATCCTCCTTAAAAAATGGGACTGGGGTGCCTGCGGGTGCCTCAAGTGCCATTGCAATTTTCTGTGCTACTTGTTTGTGAGCCACTCTTAGCCATATTTCTACACTCATCATGAACACCATTTCATCTTCCTCCTTTTCTTCTGAGAACAGCTCTTCATCTGACACCTGGGTCAGCCTACATCCTTCTGCTAGTGCTATCACCGCCCTCCATGCTCTCCCTTCTTTATCTTGGGCGTGCACAGCAACATAATCAGCTGTTGCAATAATGCTCTCAATGTCCATTACAAACACCTTCCCTTCCAGTTCATTAACTGGTGTTTCTGGTCGGAACAGATAGGCTGCTGGCCTCCTCCATATTTTCCCTTCTATCCCTGGCATCCATGCAAATGCCATGTCTGTGCCATACTGGAATAGCTCGCCATCTACTGGCTCCGCCCTAATCGCTGTCTGTCCACAGTATGCTTGCAAAATCTGTCGTGCTGCGAGCATGTTAATCCCTGGAGTAGAGCAAATTATGCCATCCTCTGTAAAGGAGATCGTCATATTCAACCTGTTCATTATGTCTCTCCCCAGTATATTTACTGGTGAGGCACTATAATACAAAAGTGGGACTGACAGATCATAATCTCCAATAGATAAGGGAACGTTATCAGTAAATGGAACCAACCCTTTAGCCCCAGAAAATCCTTGGGTGTTCATGGCTTCGCCTGACATCTTAAATTTACCTTCCCTTATGCAAGACCGGGTTGCCCCGGTGTCAACAAGGAATGATAATTTTTTGTCACCTATCGTTACCTCTATGCGTGGTTCCTCCGCACTATTAGGTGTTACTGACAGGATGGGACACACCAAGGCCGTCTGTGGGCTGACCTATTCGGGGGTACAATGATTGGCCATTCCCTGTCTAAGGGTTGTGTCCCAACACCGTCACCCTACCCAATTGCGTTTGTTGAGTTTGGGGTGGTGGTTGTATTAACGCTACTTGTTGTTGTGGCGGTGGCAGTTGCTGTGTTATTTGTTGTTGTGGCAGTGAATAGGTTTGTGGCTGTTGTGTTGTTTGTTGTTGTGGGTCACTCCCTTGTTGTGACATCTGCTGTCGTTGTATGCCCTGCTGTTCTTGTGAGGTCCTAGGTTGTGCTTGTTCATTCCATGCTGGTGTTCCTGGCCTGACCCTACATGTACGTGACATGTGTCCTAATAGTCCGCAGCTCCAACACACGGGTGGTTCCCTGCTTTGCCATGGGAAGCTCCCTGTGTTGTCCTGGTATACGGGTTGCCCTGTGGGGTAGTAATTTCTAAGTCCCCCAGCCTATTGTTGGGTATTATATCCGTATCCTCTCCCCCTCATAAACCCTCCTCTCCCTCTGTTATAACTATAATACCCAGTTCCTTGCATTGGGTACCCTCCTCCCATGTTTGGTGCGTTTCCACTTTGTATTTCGGTAAGTGAAGCTTGTCAAATCTCGTGAGTCTGGGTGTAATGGTATTGAGAAAAAAGCATTTTTAAGGTCAATCACTGTAAATCGTGATGCTTCTGCTGGAATGCCACACAATATTGTGGCCGGGTTTGCTGTTACTGGATACTCTGCTTCTACTATGTTGTTCAAGGGTCTGAGGTCCTGTATGAAGCGCCAAGACCCCCCTTTAGCCTTGCGCACCGGGTACACAGCTGTGTTACATGGTGATTCTGAGGGGACCAATATGCCATTGTTTATAAGGGCCGTTATGGTTTCATATATGCCCTCATCTGCCTCTTTTGACAATGGGTACTGTTTCACTCTTGGTAGTATGGCACCTTTTTTCAATTTTATCCTTACACCCCCTATGCTTTTTATGCATCCCACGTCATAAGGGCTAATAGTCCATAATGATTTGGGCACCTTTGACATATCCTCCTTAAAAAATGGGACTGGGGTGCCTGCGGGTGCCTCAAGTGCCATTGCAAATAATGTAATTGCAGATGCGGCACTTGCTGTATTACACCTTGTGGAGGCGCTATTTGAGCGGGATCTTGTGCAGCCACTACTTGCGTTGGGCTTTGGGCCACTGGTGTGGGCGTAGTTATTAGTGCCCCTTCCATTGTGTATTTAGTAAGTTTTTTCTGTACTAGTTTGGCCTCTTCTGTTTTCCTGTCCTCTTCCTTTTGTTTCATTTTTCCTTGCCATGTCCTGCAGTGATGTACTATAGTCAGTTGTATTTCTGGCCATGGTTTTGCTTCCATCCCCACTACTTTCTTTAGTTGTTTCTGAACTCCTTCTGGGAGCCCTTGTACTAGTATATGATAAAATATGGCTGGTGTTTTGTCCCATTGTTCTCTAGTTTCCATGCGCCACTTCTCTTGAATATCCTGGATATAATCAACAGGATCCTCATTTTCACCCATCTTACGGGAAGTAATGGCTCCTATGTCTGATGTGTCTGGGTACTGCACTCTCAGTGCCTGCCATAGCGCATGTCTGCAGTTTGCAAATGGTGCCCCATCATGCGATGTGTTCGTTATTGTTACCCCATGGAATCCCGCTCTTTTCCAAATGTCATCCGCTCTATCCCCTAATATTGATATTAACAGGCCCTTCACATCTCCTACTGCTAGTTTCTGTCCTGCAGTGTGTTTTTCCATTTCATATATCCACTTACCCGCACCTCCACTTAGTGATGGGAGCCTACATTTTATATTTTCTTTATCCGTATGTTTCCAAGGTACATACTGTGGTCTAACCCCTCCTCTCTCCAACAGTGGCATTAAATTCTGTCTTGTGTCACCCTTTACGCTCCATAATATTGAGTCTTCACACCCCTCCTCTTCCCCCGTTTCCTTTACTACTTCAAATTCTTCCTTACTACCTCTGCTCCTACCTCCCTCTTCTTCCTTTCCCCTTTTTTCGTCAATTCCTGTGTTCAATATGGGTATGTTTATTTGTCTGTCTTGCCTGCGACTAGGGAGGTCCCTAAGCCGACATGCATAAGGTGTAAGTTCGTTCATGAAGGGCGCGAGCTTTATTCTGTGCAGTGAGCGTGCGGTGGTTGAACATGTAGGGTGTGACGTGGGAGGGCGTGATGGGGATGTGGGTGGCGTGGTTTCATGGGTTTGTGTTTCCCCTATTCTTTTCACTCCCTCCTTACTTCTCTCCAGCTCCTCCCATCTTCTACTCATCCAGGGCGAATCTATGTTTGTTCTAGTGAGGTATAGCTTATCTAAGCTTTCCCTTTCACTCTTTCTTCCATCCTTCTCCACTCCTTCTTCCTCCTCACTGCAAAAGTCATTCATAAATGGCACCCCCCACTCTGCCTTTTTTCCTTTTATTGTTACTGTTTTTAAGTCTATTAGGTCTCTTTCTCCCCTTTCGTTGTTACCCACTGTTCCCCCTAGTGCTGATGTTGTTGCTACCTCTCTACTTTTATATACATCTCCCCACCTTTCACTCTCCCTACTCCTCCCCTCTCTTCCCCCTTCACTTCTCTCCTCCATTTCCCTACTATTTTCCTCCCTTTTCCTTTTCAATTCCTCCATTACTTCGTTGCTCATCTGTTCCAATATTCTTTCATCCTCTTTCTTCCTTTCCCATTTCACCCTCTCTTTCTACTATACTCTCTATTACCTTCCCCTCTTCATATTTCTTAGCTGTCTCTGATAGTACTCTCCTCCTCCATATTTCCATTTCCTTTTCCTTTTCTTCTTCTTCCTTCTTCTTCTCTCTCAGCACTACTCTTGATACCCTATCTGCTGCTGCTTTTACCCTTTCAGCTTCTTTCTTTTGCTCCTCATTTCGTTCCCTTAATTTTTCCAATTCGTTCTTACCTTCTTTCCTTTTCCTCACTCTCTCTCTTTCCTCCCTCTCAAGTTGTTTGATCAATTCATTCTGCTCATCCCTTAGTTTTGCTAATCTTTCCTCCAAAATCTCTTCCTTCTGCCGTAGTAGCTCCTCTCCCCTCATTTCACTCTCTCTGGCACTATCCTCGTTTGTTCTCTTTACCGCCTCCCTTTCTTCTCCAGTTAGTGAGCCTCGTAATTTCAATAATATCTGTGCAGCTACCCACTCATCGTTTCCTATCTCTACAGTCTGCTCTTCTCCAATCCTCCCTTCCCCCATTGGTATCTTCCTATGAGCCACATATGGTGGAGGGCTGTATGCCGGGTTCGAGTATCCTTCAGCCGCCCTGAACTGTCCTTCTATTTCTCCTAATTCTCTTAAAGGGTACAACCCTCCTCCCTCTGTTTTCACTCCCGGTGTTATGGGTATCTCATTGTTCGGTTCCTTTTTTATGTCGTTTGATTTATCAATCTTTTCTCCTCCCTGTCCTTCATTCCCCGTATTCTTTGTCCTTTCACACCCCTTTTCCCCATCCGTTCCTTCTTTCTTAATCTCCTTTTCTTCCGGTGTTTCCCCCATAGTGAACATTCCATTTGGTCCTGGTCGGGACCCCTGGAACATCCTCCATAAGTTAAACACTTCCACATGGTTTGCCAACTTCTTCCCCTTGTACGTATTGTGCAGATGGTTTAGTAGTGAATGTTGGGCATATGGATCGAAACTACCATTAGGCGGCCATGGTGTTAACATTTTGTTGTCCGTCCCCTGGGTCCACTCTATGCTGTACTTAATTAATTTCTCCCTATGTGGTGGCAGTGTGGTGCATATGTGTTGTAGTGGGGTAGTGAGGGTATTCCCCCACCCTCCCGACCCTCTCCCGTATGACATAATGGCACTCCCCTTGTTACCCTTCCCTTTACTAGCAGTTTACAATATACAACCTTATATTGCTTACCTTGCCCCGCAAGTGTGGGGACTTACGACAATCCTTTGACAAATTATGCAATACTAATAATAAAAAAATAAAAATAAAAAATAAAAAATAATAATAATAAAAACAAATATATATGTATATATGTATGATGTTAGATTATATTCCTTCCCCTACGGCCCCCTGCGGCCGAAGCGCACGCAGCCCCCCGCGGCTGCGTACCCCTTACGACGATCTTATACAGTCGTCCTGTTTCTCCGTTCTCCTCCCCCTTTTACACTTGCCGTGGCCGGCGTTCTCCGTGCGCAGCCACGCCCCTTTCCCCTTCTCCTCTTTCGATCCACTCGTTTATCGTTTATCTCCGTATCCGCTCCTTTATCATGTTTCTCTTCCCCACCACTCTCAAACCCAAAGTTTCTTGTGCTCGCGATATCTTATTAAATCCCTACTGGTGACGTCACCGATTTCTTCGAGCTACTGATACATTCTTGTTATGTTCTTTAAGTTCAAAATACACTTGCAATCTACCCCGCTAACCCTACAGCTGTCTTCCTGTCTCTCCTGGAACAAGGTAATCTCATCAATAATATAACCGGACTGCGCACGCTGCGTCGCCTCGCGTGTGATACGCCCCTCAACAGGAGGGCTTAACCAGCCAATTATCTTCCGTTTTGGGCAACTATGTAACTAGCTACCGTCCACAGGGAAACGTCATCTACCTATCGAGTTTCTTGCTCGAACAATAGGGAACCTCATCTACTCATTGATCAATAAATGTCAAATCGTAGGAAACCACACACACCCACCCTCACACGTAGTCGCAATCTAGGCCATCAGTGTCTTACGAGCGGCTGCACGTGATGTTTTCGTGCCCCGCCCCCCTCTTTCGCGTAACTTAGCCGACTGCTCTCGCACTCGTCCGCTACCATTCATTCCATTGGCAACCCTCAGTTAAACCTTCGCCGCACATCTGTACAATACCTCCCTCCTCCCTTATTTACTTCCTCCCCCTCCCTCACAATTTCGCATTGCTTGTTGTGCGTGTCATGCTCACCAAGTTCTCTCGATGCAGGGCCGCTCGACTGCGTGCACCCCTCCAAGCGGCTCGCCACCTCCCCTCGTCTGGACCACGTCTGGACACTCGCCGACCGCGGGCGGGATACTTCACAACCGGCTCCCGAGGGCCAATATCCGGATTGCGCTGTCCGGTCTTCTCGCAGCTCCGCGATGGTCCTGTAGTCCTCAGAAGGGGGCAACGGCAGAGGGGGCCGCGCCGCCGGGCCTCCTCGCAACGGGAGTGCCTGGAAAAATTAAAAATAAAAGTCGATCTTAAACAGATCTCAGCAGTGCCTCCAACTTGTCGGGGGGAAATTCTGCCGGGGTCGGCCGGGCCGTCCGCAGACCTCCGGGCAGGGAGGCCCCAACTCCTCCCGTATATCCCAGATGAGATAGAGTATGAGACACACACAAGGAGCAAGGTGACTCTGCTGTTTATTTAGACAAAACGGCAGGGATGGGTCAAGGAGCGTACGCGTTCGTCCTGACACACACACAATCGTGGGGCTCGCAGGCCCTTTTTACTGCATTATGACGCGCTACTTGCGTCACTTCAGAAAGTTAACAAAAAACCTATCGCCACTCTTAATTGGTTGCTCGAGTGGTAGGGTTAGTATAGTACACATATAGAGAATGATATTAGTGGACAAGGTGTAGTCAGGTGGTATATCTGGGTTGTCCCTACAATTAGATACATAAGAATTGTTACATGAAGACTCCTGAGGATTGGCTAATATTACTGACGTCTGAGATAAGAGCCCCATGTTCTGATTGGTGCACTCGTGAGCTTCCCAGCCTGGGACCACCGTTGTTCCCAGCTCTCGGTGTACCTGTGATTGCAACAATGTTTCAATATGGGTACGTGCAGACAATGTGAGGATTTATTCATAGGTGGAAGGCTGACCGCTCCCACTGTAGCAGATGTCCATTGATCCTTTCAAGTGTATCGGCCTGTGTCTCGTAGCGAGGGACCCAGACGCCTTTTCTCTCCTGGGTTTTGGCATCTCGTCAGGTTCGGCTTGGCCACGTGGGGAGGGACCGTGAAAGAGGCAGAATTCTGCACAATTAATATTGTTTTTTATACTGCGCGTCTGGTTTAATTTGCCGGCGTGACTTTATCGTTTGGGGCGCGGAGTGCGAGGTTGCAACATCGTGCCTTTGATGATTTGTTCTTGGAATGTGGGTTTGCAACATTGCGACCTTGGCTGGTTGCTCCTCCGGGTTCTTTCTGCAGGATCAGCAACCTGACTCTTGCTTTGTTAATGTCCATGGGAGCTCTTGGTTGAGGCCTACTTGGGCCTGGTGCATAAGTAGTCCGTTTGGTGCATAGGTGCTTTTAGGGTATAATAGCATATATTTCCATGACCAGTATCGTGTTTCCATTATACCTCTCATGGTGGTAACGGGTTTCAAGAGAAGCGTGAGCAAGCGTTATAGATGAGTTCATGATGCGTCTTGCGTTTCTGCATTCTGAAAGCCTATGTAAAAATAATAAAGATGCACGTCCGTGAATATGCCTGTCGCCTACGTCAGAGCACTGAGTATGTTCTTCGTGTAGATTGGTGTGGAGATGTTCAGCGTGTATATTTGTACAGATGTGCTTCCCGTTGTCTAGGTCGTCATGGCATCTCTAACGACGTGTGGATTTTAGTCTAGCTGATCCGAGCCGCAGGTGTCGGCATGGCCAGTGCGGGCTGCTGGGCAGGCAGATGGACACATCCGTATGTTCCTGTACCAGGGTACCTGGTCGTCTGGTAAATGGACAAACTCTTCTCGCGGCGGGTGTCTGGGCCGTGACCCTCTAGGCCAAGCGCGAGAGGTGAAGGACGGGAGCCTGGTCTTCCATTCTCCCACTTCAGTATAGTACCAAGCTGCAAAAAACAACATGACTGACATCAAAATTGCAGCACATTTCAAAACGCATTCAATATCACTGAACCTTTTAGCCCTAATGGCGACCTTATCACTATCTAACATTAATTCGCTCTCTCCGGTCGTGGGTGATTGGGCCTTTGTTCACCTGGAGGCGCGATATAAATTTGTTAAGTCATCACAATATATACATATATTTAGATTCTTGTTCAGCTTCACGTTTAATCATTATTTTCAGTCAGACTTGTTCTGTTACTCTATTGCTCATGTACTGTTGCTGTAGAGACTACCGTCAAAAAATGAATGTGGGAGATAGAGAGGGAGAGATAGGTGAGGTATATAGCCAATGTGCTGGCCAATTGAAGAGGGGAGGGGGAAGAGACAGAAAAGAAAGAAGGAGGAAGTAAGCTGTGCAGAACAAAATACATATCATCACTTTTATCTCTGCATATTCTTTTACTGACTCTTTTGTTATTTGCTTTCAACCTCATTTGTTGTCCCAGTAGCGCTGTCTTGCTCCTGCTGGGGGATTGTACTATTGTGTGTCCTCCTCACATCGGATAAGTGCACCCAATACTTCAATCCCTTCACCCTCACCGCGGTGGATGTACTATAAATGACCTCATAGGGGCCATGAAACCTGGGTGAATTCCACCTTCTCACAAAGCTGCGGACATACACATGTGCCCCCGGCATCAGCCCTGTGTGCATCCGATGCTCTTCTAATCGGGGATACTGGCGTGTGTATTCTCCTCCCAGTTACAATTTCGTGGGGGCTTAAATGGTGGCAGAGAACCCCTGCGTCTCTAAATTCCTGCCTGAGAGCAGAAACCGCCCTTCCATAAGACCTGATTTCTCTGCTCCAGAGTTTACCATAAAGATAAACTGCTTATTTCCTATCTCTGCCCCCACTAATAGTTCCTCTTCTGCACATAGGGTGGTGGATAGGACTGGACACGCAAGTGTTCCCTGTGGGCTGTCCTAATCTGAATGTCTTTCTTGCCCTGGCACTGAGAAGACATTGTCCCCAATCACGGTCACACCGCGGTACGGTGCGGGCACACCGTTTGCAGATGTTGCATAACAATTATTGGATGCGCTTCCCACTGCATTTTGTCTTGCCATTGGTTGTGGTGGTGGTTGCTGTCCTTGCTGTACCTGGGGTTCGTTATAGCAGTAGTCTTGCTGTCTCCCACTTCCCATCGGTAGTCCATAGGTGCTACCTGGGTGTGGACATCCCCAACCTTGTTCGTTCTCCATGGGCTGTTGCCCCTGGAAATACCGTGAAGGCCGCATTCTACAATCTCTAGAGTAGTGTGCCCATCTCCCACAGTTCCAACATGACCCTTGTGGTCCGCCTCTCATTCCTTGGCCGCCAAATCCCCTATTCCCATACCTTCAAACCCCCCTCTCTGGCCACGGTACCCACCTCTTCCTCTTGCTGGTCTTTCTTGCCACTGTTGCCCACCGTATTGCTCTTCTCCGTTCCACTGTCCTTGTCCTCCTGCGGCCCGCAGTGCTGCTATTGTTGCTGGTCTGTTTCCCGCTCCTTCGTCCCCCTCGTTTTCTCGGTCTGTGGTTGCGCTGGCGTTGACGGCGGCAACCTTCACTAATTTGTTCTGTACCAGCTTCGCTTCGTCTGCCAGCCTTTTTTATGCTATCTCCTTTTCTCTCTCTTTGATCCTGCTGCAGTGGTGCACAATTAAACTCTGTATTTAAGGCCAGCCCGTGGCTTCTATCCCAGCTATTTTGTCCAAGGCCTTCTGCACCTCCTTCGGGAGCCTCTTCTTGATGATAAAATAAAACAAGGCGGTGGACTGGTTCCACGTCGTGCCAGTATCGCTTCTCCATAAATTCTGCACCCGCAGTATGAATTGCGTAGGATCCTCGTTCTCCTCCATTGTGCACTGCATCACCAAATGTAAATCTGGAATATCTGGAAACGTGCGCCTCAATGCATCCCATACCTGTGCTCGAACATTATTGAACGCCGATCCATCGTGGCGGTCACAACTCATCGTTACTCCGGGGAATCCGCCCTTTTCCCACACTGCGTCTACTTGGTCACCAATTGCTGACACTAATAAGCTCTTCACATCCCCTATCGCTAGTGGCACTCCTGCTGTGTTTTTCTCAAAGGCGTGTATCCATTTCCCAGCCCCTCCCGACAGTGGGGGGAGGACCTTTAGCAAGTTGTTTTTATCCATTTGAGCCCATGGGATGTAATGTGGCCTACCTGCTCCTTTATGTATCAATGGCATTTGTAACTTGTGTTTCTTCCCTACCTTACTTACCGCACCTTTCTTTGTTTTACTTACCATCATATTTCCCCCTCGCTGTCTTAGCCTACCCTGCCATAGTGGTGGCGATGGTGTGTCTGGGTACCGGCGGTTTGGCAGTGGGGACCCAGTCTCGGCAGCTGCCTCTTCATATTCGTCTAAGTCACTCCACACCTCTTCTAGTTCTGATTCTTGCTCATTGTTCCCTTCACATCCTTCTCCTCTCTCACTGTCTGGGGCGCTTGGGCGTATAATCCTCACGGGTTTGTCATTTAGATGGAACAGGACTTCCCTTGACCGCCACTCTTTCTCTTGCCCTTGTGGTATGCGTGTTCCTTGTGATGATACTGACCGTGCTGGATCTGAGATCGCTTGCGCAACTGCCCCAGCTGTGCTCAATGTTGGTGTTAGATCCGCTATGGATAATGGTGGCACCTCTCCTCCACCGGCAGCATTTGGCTCCTGTCGCACAGCGCTCCTAGCCGCGTTATCTCCATCTGTGCATGTGCTAGCTGGCGGTCTAATTCTCCAGTGATATGTGCCAAATTCACGGGGGGTGCGCTTGTTGGGCCATACAAACCTCCTTTATCATAGGGGGGTGGTGCTGTGGCAACTGCTCCGGTGGTGGGTGTGTGAGTGGGACATGCTGGTACGTACAGGGGCTCACTATATTCTACTGCCGGTCTTGACCTTAAAGGATATATTTTAGTTGTATCACCTTCAGCTGTAGTGGTTGTGCACTCGCCCTTTGGCGTTCCACTTACCTCTTCCTGCGTTTTCTGTGTTTCATTTGCTTTCTCTTTATTTACCTCTGCTGTAGGCGTAACTTCTTCAAACATTCGCCATTGGTCTAGTACTTCCCTTCTGTTTTGTAATTGTTTCCCCTTATACCTTGCTAACAAGTGTGTAGAGACTAAATCCAATACTCTCTTGTCGAATGATCCACCCTCTGGCCAGATTGGCGTCACAATGTCCCCTTTTATCTCCGTCAACCATTGATCATGGTATTTTTGTATTTTCTCACTGTATAACGGAAGGTGCTGACAAATATGTGCTAGTGGTGTTATTCCCCCCATGACAATGTGTTTCCTTTCCTCCCTTTGTCTGTACTTACCTTTCGACCTCCTTTTCCCCTTAATCACTTCTTCACCAGTTGGATAATATACCACAAGTCTTATCAATTACTTGTAATTTGTATGCACATATATGTATCAAGATATATATATATGTATCAACCCCCTTTTCTTTTTTTTTTTTTTTTTAAACTTTGTTTATTGGCAGAAAGTTAAGACAGGCATAGAACAGGGTACATTACAGTCATCAGGTAATATCGCACAACATCCAGCAACACATAACGGCAGGGTGCCGCCTCAATGGGGAGAACAATTAGCTTTTGGAGCAGTCCAGCCTGGGCCCGAAGGGACACGAGTCAGTAACATGGTGTGGCAGAGCGTGCTTGGGGAGGGGAGGCCATCCGCTCCACTTCGTCTCTATTATTCAGATAGCTGCGGAATTCTGTCCACACATTTTTGGGTCGTGATGTGGGAGGCAAGGACCCAATGTATTCCTCTTCACACACTTGAGTCCAAGTAAGTGCTTTAAGCCACATCGAGAGGGTAGGGGGGCTGTGCCTCTTCCAGTTTTGCAATATACACCTTTTTGCGACAATAGCTCCGACATTCAAAAACGTAGACATTTTCCTTGCACTTTCCCCCTCCCTGACTCCAAACAGTAGTGCAAGTGGGTTCACATCCACCGGGGTCTCTATTTTTTCGGAGAGCGCCTCCACCACAGCCACCCAGAAAGCGTGAATTGTAGGGCATGTCCAGAACATGTGAATGTGGTCAGCTTCAGGAGATTTACACTTTGGGCATGCACAGGACAGGGCGCCAGCAAATTTCTCCACCCTAGACGGTGTGTAGTAGAGCCTGTTGAGGAATTTAAATTGGATGCAGCGGAATCTGGCGCTTAGAGAGATTGTGCGTGTATGTGCGCACATCTTCCTCCACAGTCCCTCAGGTATTTCTATTGCGAGCTCCCCAGCCCACGCCTCACGGGGTTTGAGTGACCCAAACACCTTCTTCCCCAGCTGCATTTTGTACAGATTGGATAACACCCCCTTGGATCCCGCAGAGTTCGCTATGTACTGGAGTTCGGGTGAATCTGGGGGTTCGTTTGGATACGAGGGCCACATGGCACGAACTGCGGCTCAGAGCCTGTAGTACTGAAGCATCTCAAGGAGGGAGTTAGTATGTTCTGGGCGCCATGTTTGGGGGGTGATAAACTTTCCCTCTGGGAAGAGGTCCGTCAGGCCTCGATAGCCAAGTTGTTCCCAGTATCGTGAGAGGTGCCGGTCGTGTGTGGGGGCGAGTCCCGGAAACTGCCACAGGGGGAGCCACTTATAGTACGGGGGCAGTTTCTGCTCGGTGTGTAGGATAGCAGTCCAAGCCCTTATCGTGGCAGCCACTGGGTCTGCCTGGGCTTCCGTTTGGAGCCCGCGGTGCAACAATAGGGTCATAATGTTAGTTCCCTCCCCGGCCATTTTTTCGAGTTTTACATGCGGAGGGGGTTTCTGAGGTGCATACCAATGGGAGGCATTCTGGGCCTGGGCCGCGTACCAGTACAGTTGTAGGTCTGGTGCCGTGAACCCCCCTTTATCACATGGAGCTGTCATGTGTTGCCACTTCATGCGGACCGACCCAGAGTGCCAGAGGAACTGGGCGCACTCCGAATGAAGCTCCTTGAAATATTGCTTTCCGGACCAGGTTGGGACGTTAGTAAAAACATAAAGGAGCTTGGGGACCACTATCATCTTTATCAAGGATAGTTTGGCTGCCAAGGATAGAGGTAAGTGTCGCCACTTGGAGAACTTGGAAATGATGAGCTGAGCCGCGGCTTCATAATTGTCCTTTAGGAGGGTCTTTTTGGACAGCGACACCTGCACCCCGAGGTACTTGACCCCATTCAGAGACCAGCGCAGGGGGTAATCACATGTCGGCTGTTGTGTCGCTGCAGTGAGGGGGAAGATTTCAGACTTTGAATAGTTTATCTCAAACCCAGAGAAAGTGCCTATTTTGGTGACGTCTCGAATAATCGGGTTCAAGTATGTGGAGGGATTTCTGATGTAGAGGAGGACGTCATCTGTGTAAAGCGAGATTACTTCCGGAACATCAATTAATCGAATGCCTTTATTGGAGTGACGCCCTCTAACATGGTCTGCCATGGGCTCGATGGCAAGCGCAAAAAGGAGGGGGGAGAATGGGCAGCCCTGACAGGTCCCACGGTGTAGTTTGAAGAGGGGGGAAGGAACAGAGTTTACAAGGACCCTGGCTACCGGATCAGTATATAAGAGCTTTATGTAAGAGAGCATGTTTGGGCCCACACCCATCTTCTGTAGCATCGTCCACAAGTATTGCCATGCGACCATATCGAAGGCCTTTTGGGCATCGATAGTTACAGCCACCGCATCAGCGCTCGGGTCAATCCTGGACATCACGTTAAATAGACGACGGATGTTGAGTGCCGTGGACCTACCAGGGATGAACCCGCTCTGTTCCGGGTGAACCATGTGGGTCATGAAAGGGAGAAACCTATTTGCAATTATTTTGGCGAAGACTTTCATGTCAGTATTGATGAGGGATAGTGGTCTATAGGACCCGCACTCTTCCGGGGGTTTACCCGGTTTGGGGAGGACTGTTATTAGGGCTTCCCGTAAGGAGGGGGGGGAGGATGCGTAACCGAAGTGCTTCGGTCCAGACCCCGTGTAGTGCTGGTGCTAAAATTGCCACATGTTCCTGGTAAAACTCAGAGGTGAGTCCGTGCGGGCCAGGGGTCTTGTTTTTGGGAAGGTCTGATATCACCTAGACTATTTCCTCTAGTGTGAACGGGGCTTCAAGACACTCTCTGGTATCCCGGGAGATAACCGTCATAGGGATGCTTTCTAAGAGGTCATCTAGATCTTGATCTGAGTGTCCGGGCCAGGGGCCATATAGCTTGGCATAAAAGGTAGCGAATATGTCAAGGATGGAGTGGTCAGACCAGTGTTTCAGTCCCTTCTCATCTAAAATACAATCGATCCTGGTCCTGCCGCCTTCCGCTCGCACCAGTCTGGCCAGTGTTCTACCCAGCCTGTCCCCCTCTCCATATCTGCGGGCGGCGACTGGACGGGCGTGGTATTGCACCTCCCTTATAGCATGTGATTCGAACTATTCCAACTCAGATCTGATCTCTGCTAGTATCTCTGGGGACGGTGTAGCCAGGTATTTCTGCTCAAGGGCTTTGAGCTTAGTTTCCGAAGTGTTTAGGGATTGCCTAATGGCCTTCAGGATGCCTGCTTCTTTAGAGATGCACATCCCCCTGATGTACACCTCGAATGCCTCCCACCTGACCCCCTCCGATGTCTCCGACGTACTGTTATTTTCAAAGAATGTGGTAACATCCGCTAATATTTCAGCTTTGAATACAATGTCCGCCAGGGCGGCAGACTTAAAGCGCCACACGGGACGTGTTGGGCCCACGTTGCCGATCAGGATCTGTAGCAGCACAGGGGAATGGTCAGACAGCGTGCGTGCCAGGATCTTAACGTCCGAGACCCTGCCCACCAGCCCTCCAGAAAGCAAAAACAGATCGATTTGTGAGGAACTATCGTGTACAGTGGAATAGAATGTATAGTCCCGTTCGTGAGGGTGGAGGGTCCTCCATATATCATGCAGATTAAGGGCGTCCATATGTGCAAGGAGTCGAACTGCAGCTCGCGTCGTGGTTCTGCGAGTGGTTGTTGTTCTGTCTAGGGTATTATCAATTATCAGATTCATGTCTCCCGCCCATATGATAGGGATATCTGGGTATCTCATTAGGATGGAGGCCACATTATCGAAGAACTCGGGGGAATCAGTGTTGGGCGCGTATAAGTTGACCAGTACGCAGTACTCATGAGCCAAGGTACAGTGTAAAATAACATATCTGCCCTCTGTGTCAATGTGGGACGTGTGTAGTGTGAAGTTTAAAGATTTATGGATAAGTGTCAGGACCCCTCTAGCTTGAGTGGAATATTGAGTGTAATACCTATTGAGACCCCAGGTGTGTGCTATAGTGGACGATAAATGTTTCCGAGCGTGCGTCTCCTGTAGTAGGAGGACCTTAACCCCATGTCTCTGTGCATATGCCGCAATCCTTCGTGTCTTCGTGAAATTTGTCAGCCCCCGGACATTCCAGGACATCATCCTGACCGCCATAACACTCTTTTACGGAACATCCCAGGTTAGGTATCTAACATTGATTCTCATGATGTGTGCCGTACCAGAAAACAGTTGCCACCCCTTGGAGCCAGTCCCAACTCCTCTGCCGTTTTGTATACAATCTACCCCAACTTCTGCCACCCCCTCCCTCACCGCCCTGCCCCAACTAGCAGTGTGTGAAAACCCACCCAAACCTTGACCCATTGCACACCTTCCCCAACTTGGCGGCACCGGGAAACTAGCCCAACCGGGGCCATAACACAAACATTTAGTACAATAACATTATATCTGACTGGACTTCAGCTGACAAGCAAACAATTTCAGAGAGAGGATACCGGAGCACTTCGATTCCATGGGACAAACCCAATTGGTACGTAGCCGCAAAAGTATCTCTTACATCTCTAAGGTCCGCTTTTACACAATGCTGTACAGTTTTGCGGATCAAGGCTCAGTGTGTGGTGTTACAGATAAATGATCTCCCTGTACTTTCCCCTCACTTAAATATGCTTACGCTGCAGTGTAGCAGGGCCTCTAGGTGCCCGCTATCAGACAGAGAGGGGGGCGGTCAGAGCCCACCAGGGCAGCTCATAGTACCTACACCACCATCCCTAGCACCCATTACGGGATATCATAGGTCTAGACATTAGACGTCTTCCATCTGCCCACTAGGAGGGACAGCCGGCGGGATCTGCGCCTCAATAAACTTGACGGCCTCATCGGGGACAGTGAAAAAGTAGTGTTTGTTGCGGTGGGTGAATTTGAGGCCGGCAGGGAAGAGCATTGCATATTCAATTTTCCGCTCTCTCAGCAGCTTCTTCACTCCGTTGAATTGACGCCTTTCCATCTGGACTGCCACCGAGAAATCCGGAAATATTCTGATGACTTGTGAATCCATCCTAAGTTCCCCTTTTTCCCTGGCCAATCGGAGGATATGATCCCTGTCCTTGTAGCTCAGAAGTTTTGCAATGATTGGTCTAGGGAAATCCCCAGGTTTAGGTCGAGGTGCCAGGGAGCGGTGTGCCCTTTCCACAGTGAAAAATGGTGAGAGTGGCGGGTTGTCAAGGAGGTCTCTGAGTAGTTGTTCGACCGCAGTTTCCATGCGGCCCTTCAGCGCAGATTCAGGCACCCCCACAATGCGGACATTGTTCCTTTGGGAATCGCGATTCTAGGTCATCACATTTAGCCTTTACCTGCTTCATGTCGCTGACCAGTTGTGAGACCGTGTTTTGTAGGGTGTGGACGTTGTCCTCATTAGTCCCGATCCTCTGCTCGGTCTCGGCAATTCTGGTCCCATGCTGATCGATCTTCGCTCTCATTGAGGTGACGTTTGCGTTGATGTCGTCCAGCTTTTCATGGAAGGCAGCAAAGTTCTTAGCCATGGATTCCATCATCGTGGAAAGGTCTGCCTGAGGGGTGTCCTGGGTGCATTCCTCCTCCTCCTCAGGTGGCAGAGAGGACGCTGCGTGCTACGCTCTTGGCGCTAATTTTGCGAATCTGTCCATGGCGCCAGGTTTACCGTTAGGCCTCGGCTTACTGGGCATTGCGGCGGAGGGAGCACCTGCCTGGGTATGCCCGATGACTACTTTAGGATGGCTCGTCGCTGATGGGACGGAGGTTAGACCACAGTTGTAGCGCTTAAGTCGCACGAGAGCAGTAGGCGCAGTATTATGTCGCCAGGATGTGAGGGCACTAGTGGCGGAGGCACTGTTGGGGGTGATCCAGGAAGGGCTAGGTAGTCGCCAGTTATATGGTACCGTCTAGATGTGCCTAGGGTCCGCCGGCGGAGCAGGTCAAAACGTTGTGCAGCGTCGTTTGACTGGATGGGGGGTCCCAGATCTATCCACACCCCAGATGTTACATCACATTTTACAGACCCCGAGTGCTGACCCCCTGAGGGCTGGGAGGCCTTAGACAGGCCGAGCTGGGGAAGCAGGGCCCGCGTTTGTGAGTGCACACCAACCCAATGCAGGGGAGTGTTTGGGGGGGGCCCGCCAGTCCAGAGGGAATGAGGCCCAGTCCAGGTTTGTTCACCCACCTTGTAGCTGGATCCCCGCCGCCCTCGTATTTCAATGCGGCGCCGGAGCAACGCGGCCCCCCCAGGAATGGAGATCCAGGATCGGATGTGGAGGCCGCGAGCACACGCAGGTGCGGGGGCCGGGCTGCCCAGCCCGCAGCAAGTGGAGGCAATCCAAGCCTCCGGCGCTGCCGCTGCGTGGGAGGTATACTGGATGAGGGCCCGCCCAGGCCTCCGCCGCGCGGAGTAGAGATGCAGCAAAAGAGTCCCACAGGGCCGGTGGAGGCGTCCCGACAGGGGGCCGCGGTCTGTCACCGCAGGGGTCGGCGAGTGTCCAGGAGGAGATGGGGCGCCGATGGCCGGGCGCCCAATCCACGGCAGCCGGAGCCGATCAGGTGTCCGGGGCCCTCAACCGTCCGGGAACGGCAGCGGGGCGAGAGTCGCACGGTATGCGGGCCCCGCTTGTCAGGCCCCCACGGGGGATTGCGCCGTCCGGGGGTGCCTCGGAGCGGGGAGCCCAGCAAGCCAGCGAGGGCGGTGCGTCAGGAGGCCGCAGGTCACCTCCTCCGGGGCTGGCGAGGAGGGGACGTCGCACCACAGGGCCCGAGGCCCGTAACTCCCTCTCCCCGCACCGTTTTTCGCCCAAATTTCACTCAGGTGCACAGGATGATAGGGGGACCAAGAACGCTGTGGTTTCGCAGTGGAAGTATTCGGTATACCGCCGATGTCCAACAGATTGCAGTGGGTAGAGACGGAGCTCACTGGCTAGGCAGCCATTTTCTTCGGCTGCTCAACAGCGCCCCCCCATCAACCCCCTTTTCAACGTTAATCTTTTAGTTATTGCATGTTCAAATTCAACAGTTCATTGTTGCATATTTTGCCACTTTAACCACAAATTAATCACAGTACTTGGATATCCTTGACAGAAAATGGACAGAACGTAAAAGCACATATAACACTTATCATGCACATGCACTACCTGCATGCGTTTTCTCCCCGTTGCTCTTTTTTCCACCCCTTTCCCGTTTCGCCTACTCTTCTCATTCACTCCCCACCTCTTACACCCTCTTCCTCTTTTCCAAGAATCCTTTCGTACCCAGAAAAAGAATGTTCTAAATAACTACTCCGAGTCTACTCAACATACGAGACTCCTACTATTTTCTCTGTAACTTCACTTATTTATTCTGCACTGGACGAGACAATGCTACGCAGCGCCACCTTCTACCCCGTTCGGGCTAGGATACGACTTCTCTTTTTCTCTTCACTTCTTACCAAAACCTAATGGCCATATAAAGGATAGATCAGAAAAGCCTCATCATTACTCACACAGGCCCTACTCTTCCCTACTACCCGTTACCACCTGTCCCCGCTATTTCCCCCTTACCTTTCCTTCGTAACCTTCGCAAACCGGCACTCACGTGTTCAGTCAGGTGACCCGAGGGTCGCCGCTCGCAGTCTGACCCCAGTCAGGCTCGCACCCCAACCAAGCCGTGGCCCACCTCGGCGAGCAGCTTTTCAGTCGGGTATTCGTCAACCGGGAACCCTTGACCCTTCTTCGTAGTGCGAACAGGCTGGTCGGCCGCGGAGGCGATGGTTTCGCTGGGGGGCGTCCCGGATCGCGTCGCTTGGCTCCGGCCCCTAGGCACCTCTACGATCACGTCGCAGGGGGTCATCAAATGTTTGTGCCCACCCTGACTCACACGTGAAAAATGAATAAAACAGACACTCCCTGGGCAGGGAATAAGGCACAAAAGCGCAGGCTGCAAGAGTTCAAGGAAATGTTTATCTAGATCTCTGAAAGCGCTCTGACCACATCAAGGTTACAACACATTTATATAGTACATCTACATTTTTAACATATGATGCTACGTTGGACCAGATTGGTCAGCCGTGGTGGTGACTTAGGTGTGGGCATCATCTCTTCCTCCGGGTTGGTTACTTGGTTGGCGGGATGTTTGACGTCAGACATTTGTGCTCCGGATGGGTGAATGTCAGGTCGCTGTGAAACACGGTGTTCACTATCTAAGCTAAGACAATACATTCTGAGTAATGCATGCACTAAATAACAGTTGATCAAAAGACTCTCAGTAGTGTATCATGTCGTTATACAAGTCACTCAAGAGTTTGTTATCTACGCACTTGGGTTATACAGGTCACAGGTTTAAGGGCCTTAACCACTATAATACTGTCATTAGACTATAGGGTTAGTCTTATAAGAATCTCAGGTATGTGGCACTTGTTAGTATTGGGCACGATATACTGCACAGCGGTCTAATGTTAGTTGGGGGTCTGCTGGGTGGGTTTCATAGTATGATTAGCAGTCTGGCACATGAAAGGGATGCCTCGCAAGGACACAGGGTTAGAATGGCAATAAGTTTCAACTGGTGAGGGTAAGAGGGCAAGGACACTTTTGTGGAGATGAGCGAGCTATGTGCTTGGCTCATGTTGGTTCTCATGCGGGACAGTGATCTCAGAGGAAAAGGGATGTGTTACATTTATTATTTGTTGCAAGCAGCTCCGGCCTCAGCGTGAGAATGGAGCCGCAGAGTTTTCCAGTTGAAGTGGGGACAAGGGTGGGGGCCATGTGCTCCGAGCTACAGCGGCGGGCAAAAAGGAGAGATGCATTTTGTACTATCGCAGTGAGGCCTAGTTACCAAGATGGAGTCGAAAGGGGGCACAAAAAATGGATGCCCTGTGTCCTGCTCGGTGGTCCCATCTACGCGAATGTAACCAACGGTTAGCATCACATAAGGGCGAGGGGCGCACCCACCACTAGAGGCACTTGGTCCAAGTTTTGTACTGAGAAGTGATGGTAGAGAGGGGCCATTGGCCCCTCGCTCGCACACAGGAGGGAGGGGGTTAGAGAGGAGGGAAGGGGGTAGCGGGTGGGGGTAGGGTGAGGAGGAAGGGGGGTGGGTTTAGGGAGAGGAGGGAGGGGGCGGGTGGGTGGGTGGTGTTAGGGAGAGGACGGTGTGGGTGGGAGGGGTTAGGGAGAGGAGGGGAGGGTGGGGTTGGGTGGAATTAGGGAGGGGAGGGAGGGGGCAGGTGGGGGTAGGAAGGCGTTAGGCAGAATTACGTGCAGTATCCTTTGGGGACACTACACACAATTAAGACTACAGGTGTAAGCACAATCTCACGTTTGGTATAAGTCTGTACTACACAGTTTTGTGGTAGCATGGCTGAGCAGCCAGGCTTGTCTCAAGAGGGGTGTGATCAGTACAAGGTGTTTCACAGAGGACTTGCAATCACAGTGGTTCAAACAGACACTTACTCAAGGTTTCTTGGTAAAACAATACAAATTTATTTACACAGTTAGTTAGAAAACATTCCATTAGTAATCAGCAGTTCAATATCACACTATAATACACTACAGTACCAAGCCAATAGGTTTCTGAACAAGTTAGGCTCCCCTGAAGGCGGAGCAAAACGGCACTTCAGTAACTTTCAAAAAGGGTAGAAAGACAAAGGTTATAAGAATCACACACAGTTACTTTAATAGGCACGGCAAAAAGTTTCAGTTCACTACAAGAGGGAGTTCATTTCAATAGGCCTGGGCCAAAGTCAATGGATCAGTGTCTTGGATAGGATACCACAGTTCTGGTAGTAAATGGTTAAGTCATTGCCAATGTTCTTAGAAGTCGTTTGCACGAAAAAGAGTTATAGGTCGGTTTAGGAGCGAACAAGACTCCAAAGTTGGGAAAGTTTCACAAACTTTCACCGCAGCAAAGAGGATTTCTCTACCGCATTTGCACAGTACCTTTGAATGAAGAAAAGCTGTAGCTGAGGCAGTTGTTCCTGGCAGTTCCTGCAGATCTCGCTGTTTCTGAGCCTCATTCGTGGGGACAAGAGGGAGGACATCGGGAGGTTCCTGCACTGCATGGGGACGGATCCACAGACTTGGCAAAACGTCCGTTTAAGGTGTGAGTGCCTTAAAGTCCACAATCTGGTATACTTCTCACTGGCTATCCGGTTTTCAACAGCACACTGAGGAAAATTTGACCAGTATGGAGATGGTTTCCAGGTGGCTTGCGAGTTGGTTGTTCCCACTAGCTCAAGGGAAGAAGTCGTCCTTGAAGTGCTTCTCTGTCGAGGGAGTTTCAGGCAATTCGGACCTGCAGCAGGGCTTCACCGGGCAAACTAATGGTCTAGGAGTTGCAGCAGTCGTCTTCCTTCAGCTCGTCTTCGGTTCTTTCGTTCAAGTGGTCGACTCTACCTTCCAAGTTCCAGAGACCTTCTTTTAAACAGTTTTCTTCCATTCATTTCAGCCCAGCTGTCACTCACCCAGCAGGGTGGCTGTCATTGTCGGACAGTCAGCCAGCCAATTGCCAGAGTGCATCCAGGTCTCCTAGGAGACTAAGCACAGGGAGTTTCGGGCACCGCCCTCGCATCATGTCCACCCCAGACACTCAGGCACCAGATGGGGGCTTCAGTACAGAAGCCCGCCAAAGGCAAACGAACAAAGGGACCAAACCTGGTTTGGCGTGCAGAGACAAACACTAGAAGGACCTTTCCAAAAAGAAATGGCGAAAGAAGTCAATCAGAACCGGTTTTTACAGAGGGGGCCCAGAACACATCTTAAAAAACATGGCTCCGGTGGATTTCAGCTACCGGAGCGTTTAAACGGGTCGCGATCGGGGAAATCATGGTAATACCACTGCCACCAGCCATTCTGAGAGGAAAGGGTAGCTTCTGAGGGCTACATGAGTTTTCTAGGCATAGGGAACACTAGGTATTCCCTCCAGCACTCTGCTGTAAGGCAGTGTGTGCTGGGTCTAGCAAATTAAAAAGACTAGCAAAGTCAATTTAACTTCACATTCACTGGGAGACAGTAGTCAGTCCCAGAGAAGGTATTTAAACCTTGGGAAGTCTAAAAGACATCCTTGTACCCTTTGCCAGAGAAGCGCAGCCCTCAGCCGCACTCCTCTGGGCTTTTTCTCACTTCTTATGGGGAAACTGACATGCCCCTAAGACAGTCAGTACTGGGAGACTTTGTTTCCCTTAGTCCTTTCCTCATGTTGCAGCTTTTGTGCAATATGTAACAAGAGTGCAATGTAACTTACTTTACTGCACCCTTGGATCGCTAGTCATTCCCAAAGGCCCTAGAAACTCTTGCTGGACATTTTATGAACTGTGAAGATGTGTCACAGACAGGACTGGTGGCAGCTATCGTTTATCTTATGTTTTGAACTCTTTCTTGCCATGTTATCCACACTTACCACCTTTGGCACAAATAGGTGGCCTGGCTCCAAAATGGCATCCTTTGGCCATCTTGCCCCTTCACCGTCCCAAGGTCGAACCGACCTGGGTCAGTCCATATTTGGAAATGCACTTTCCTGCAAAACCCAAAGCTTTTGCGGGCTTCTGCATGCCTTGTGTGTGTGCCTCCAGGATGTGGGCTGGGATGTCTTTTCCCAATACACATCCTGGGTCCCAGGGAGTCTGTAGTGTCCTGAATACCTGGGACCACCATGGTCCGTGATTGGTCCACGTATGGAGTAAGTGTTTGTGAGCAGATCTCCCATTGGGTCCTCTCTGTTTTGGCATGAAGGGAACTTTGGATAAAAGAGGAGGCCGAGAACACCACTATCATGTCGATCTCCTGAGTTCACACGAACAAAGGTTAGGGAGCCAAGTATCCTGCAACAAGAAGCCGAGTCGAGGGACTGCTGGTGACCCGCTGGAAAGTTTGGCACCCTGAGCCCTCTGTCGTCCTGCAAGACCCCTCTGCATCTGATAGTCCTAAAAGGTCTGCGAAGGCGCTTCGACCCATTAGAATAGTTGGACCAACTATTCTCAGCACCTTCATCAAACCCTGCAAGTAAGCCTCTTCGGAAGTGTCCCTGGGCCAACCAGTTGGCTGACCAGCTTACGCAGGACGTTTGCTCTGTCACCGCCGCGGTTTCGAGGAAGCCCTCGAAACTGGGTATACTGCTTGCTCTGTGTCCACGACACCCTCACCTCCGAATTTGGTACACTTGGCATTCCCAGGTCTGAAGTGAGACGAGTGCGCCCGGACCACAGTAAAACACGGTTACCATGTTGCCCTGCTGTGGCTACGACCTGTGCAGGTTTGCTGCACTTGTGACCCCTTGACCCTGAAGCCTGCTACCGTGGAAACTACACAGTGTCGAGACGTCCTGATCATCGCATTCGAACCTGCTAGCGAAGTGGACTGTACTGGCAAAGTCTGGGTTTGCCTGCGTCGGGGACCGGTGAGTAGTCCATACCCCAACCGGTGGCCCCTAGTGCAGGAGCCCATTTTTATGCACAAACTGACCCCGAGGTCCCTTTCCTTTCCACAGCTATTGCAAAATAGCGACTCCGTCCCGCCCTCTCAACCTGCCTCTGCCCTCCAGTGGAGGTCCTGCTTGAATAGGAGGGACGTGTTCTTCATTGACCTTCCTGAGCTGCTAGAAGACCCTTGAAGAGACCCTATATTGTCCATTGGCACAAGCGCGTGCATGTACTATTGAGCATTAGGCTCCTCTCTTCGTAGGGCTTGGACTGCCTCTTAGTTAGGTGTATTCGGATGTGGAACTGGGTCTAAAGATGACTTGCACTGCCTGCTTTCCTCCCCATCTAGGTGGTCTACATATTTCGTGCTTCTTAATACGTTAGACCCCTCTGGTATTGTATATATATATTGTGTTGATTGTGATGTGTTGGTTTACTTTAGTATGATTGTGATTCTTTGCTATGGTCGATATTCCAAAGGCCTTGTAATAAATGTGTCTATATTTTTAATATAAACACCTGTCTGGAGTAATTTGTAAGTGTCCTTGCTGTGTGTGCTCATTGAAGTATTTCAGTCACCCTCACCCCTCTTGAGACTTAGTGTTGACCACCTGCCATAGCTACCCTGATTGGTCTGGCTTGTCCAGAGGTTACCCTGTTCCAAGAAACTAGGTTGGCATTCCGAACCTCTGCCCCTCCAGGTCAGAGTTCAGAAATCCATCTTAACAAATTGGTGGGATAGGACTGAAGGAATCCAGTGTTGCGCACGAGTGAAGGCATTTCGAGTTATTCCTACCAGGACACATAGTGAATTGTCGTAGTATAACTTTTAAAAGGCCATAGTCCTATCTAATAGTATGGAAACAAGTACCTTGTTAACTTTAAATGCTTTGAAATCCGACATATTAAGAAATATGTGTGCTGAGAGAGGTGTTTCCTCTCAAGGCACCAAAGTAGAAATGATCCAGAGAATCATGGACTGGCAAGAAGCTCAGCTTAGAGCTATAGCTTCCGAGGACAGTGCAGAAGGAGGTGGGGCTGCTCTCACTCGTAGAACTGATGGTTCTACCGCTGCACTGATCCACAGCGACCATGAGGACATGGAGGATGTTTCCTCTGCCAGTGCTGATGGGGAGGCCATACTTGAATTCAAGAAGCAAGAACTGCTGTTTAGGCAGAAGGAGCTTGAGTTCAACATGGCCAAACTAAAGATAGAGCAGGCAGAAAAACAAAAAGACAGGGATCACCAGTTGGAACTGGCCAAGCTTCAAGTTGCCAATCGATCCAAGAGTCCTGGACATGGGTCTGGGGCCTCTTCTCATCCAAAGTTTCCAAAAGATCTGCTCAGTGTGTATGAGGAAAAGAATGACATTATGGACTGGTTGAATACATCTGAGTATGCATGTGAAGTTCTACAAGTTGACAATGCTGATAAAATTGCCTGGTTACTTAGCAGACTCAGTGCTCCATACCAGCACGTCGCAATCAATTTACGAGTGCGGGGAAACTAGGACAAAGGCAGCAAATTCAATTCAGCCAGGATCAGATATCTCCACCGGCACACCGGGGACAATAATTGCCGTAACCCATATGATACAACAAAGACAATCCACTTTCTACACTAGGTTTGTCCCAGGAGGATAGCTCAGCAGCAGCATGCTCGACTTGGAAACAAAACGACACGGAGCAACACAGGTTCGATCCCTGGGTCCGCGCTTAGAAACCTATGGGTATTAAGCACGTTATAAATAACCTATCATATCATATCGTATCAGGTTCACCGGTCTGTCCCAGCCACAAGACACATTAAGGAGGCGGTTAAGTATACTTCCGCCTTTCTTTTCAAATCCAACATTTGGTATGCACCAACTAGACCAACCTCATTGTTGAATACTAAAAGACTGTCCTGATGAAAGTGGCCATAATAAACACGTTGCCACTGAAACCGGTAGACTGTATCTATGATACAAATCGAACTTTCTATATATGAGCAATTTTTACCTCGCCCCACTTGATGCAGTAACAATATGATCTAGGAATACGCCAGGTGGAGCGTATATTGTCTTTATGTTTGTTTTGTGACACAATTTCCAAGTTTGTTGTAACCTGTGTCGATGTGTCTTGTTTTTATAAACTCGGTATACGTGGCCTACACACAATCCCTGGGTCATTAAAGACATATATAACCCGGTGGATATCTGTAAACAAAATCTTTTTTGTTGGGATATTTGTCTCTTCCAATACAGACACATAGTGGAAGAGAGTGGTTGAAGGGCATGATTTAAACAAGGCTGAATGTTTTTATAACATCTAGAAGGAAATAGTTTATAATCTTATCCTGTCCACTGTTTGTAGGCGATACACCAGCGCAACATAGGGACAGGTGTGGGTAAAAGGAAGGGATATTTAGAACTTCACCCTATCCTTTTCTCTCTTCCTCCACAGCCTTGTCACTGCTAGTAGTATAGCACACAGCAGTTTCTTGTTTTTGGTTTTCATAAAAATATTCCTGCCCTCAACCACAGTATTTTTATCCAAAACACAGGCTGGTTGCCTGGTTTTGGAAAACAGACTTTGTGTGGTTCTTACTAAATCATACCACAGCTGGCATTTGCCCCAATTTCTGTCGTGTTAAAGAATACTTAGCAGACTGTCCCATTCTGGCTGCAGTGCCAATATGGAAATGTCGAAAGCTGAGGGAGCAGATTTTGCAATGTTGAAGCAAACTCTCATCTTAAAGTTTGGAAAGACTCCTGCCCAATACTTAAAAAGATTCAGATAGTATAAGAAAAAAGAAGGTGGTACTTGGGTATCTTATGTAACAGAATCCTTAAAAAACTTGACTGGCTGGGTTGAAGGGGATAATGTTTCTACCTTTGAAGGTATGATAAGTCTCGTCATGCTGGAACATATTTTTGCATCTTCTTCCCCTGAGCTTAAGCAGCCTTTGGCAGATTCAAAGGAGATAGATCCTAAGAAGCTAGCCATTGCCGCAGATCTGTGGGTGTCACATCGAGTTTCCCATAAGGACAAGACTCATCCTGTTAAGCGGGAGGAAGGGAAAAAGTCCAAAGATAAGGAGGGTGGGGAAACCGATAAATCTTCTTCCCAAAAGGGCCACAAAAAGAAAAATAAGGGTAAGACACAGGAGAACTCACAGGGTAGTGGAGGTCAGCCTCCGAAACAGAACTCTGGTTATAGTAAGCCTCCCTATGTGAACAGACCCAATGGATCTTGTTTTGCTTGTGGAGCAACTGACCATGTGAAGGGGGATCCCAGATGTAAGGTCAAAACCTTGGGGATCCACTCTGCTAATCTGGCCTTCTCCTCCTACGAGGAAGAAGAGATTACCGGAGCATCCTTCTCCTCAGCCTCCTTCCCCAGTGGGATAGAAGCTGAGGTAGTTTTAGTTTCCCTGGGTTCCTGGGAGTCTAAAGTCTCAGAGGCTTATGCTAGGATTCCAGATAACACAAGCACTACTTTAAAGACAGTGGGCCTCATTACAAGGTTGGCGGTAAGGCAAAGACGATGCCGGTATGGTAATACCGGCATCGTTTACCGCTCCGGTGTATTCTGACCCGGCAACCCGGTATTAGCGGCACCCTAAATAACGGCGCTGCTAATAGCGGCATGGGCGCGTACACGCGCCCCTTCGGGGAGCAAATACCGGCATGCCAGTAATAGGGGGACATCCCAACCCGCGTGGACATGCAAATACCGGCATCGCGAAGCCGGTAATCACAGGCTGCGGGATGCCGCCCATACAGGCAGTGCGGACCACCCGCAAACAGCAATCAGGATACAACTGCCACAGGTGCACACAATCCCCACAGGTGGAGTCAATGGAGTCAATGGAGGATGGGCCAGTATAAAATGAGCACACCCGCACACCACACCCCTTCCAACACCAAAATGCTACCACTAGCTGTTGCAATCATGGTGCTGGAGGTCATGCCCATACTGCTACAACTACAGCAACAACAGCAACAACAACTACAACTACAGCAGCAACAACAGGCAGCACAGAGGAGACGCAGGAGGAGAAGGAGGGTGAGACAGGCCCAGCAATTACCACCAGCGCAGCCAGCAGTGCCTCGCAGGCAACCACCAATCCCTCGCACCAGACCCAGCCCTTTTAACCTAACCCCTGAGCAGATCCACACCCGGTACCGGTTGGACCGTGACACCATCACCACCACAGTGGACATGATACAGAACGACATTGCCAGCCTCATAGAAATATGCACTTCCATCCCCCCGCTACTAAAGGTGGTGTCTGTGCTCCACTTCCTGGCCAGAGGCACCTACCAACACACAGTGGGCCAGCTGCATGGCATTTCACAGCCACTATTTTCACGCATGTTGAACCAAGTGCTGGATGCCCTCCTGAAGCACTCAAGCAGCCACATATCCCTACCACGGACTGCCCAGGAGATAGCCGACACCAACGTAGGCTTCCATGCACTGGCAGGCATGCCCAATGGGTTGGTGCCCTCGACTGCACCCATGTGGAATTGGTAGTCCCCCATGCCATAGAGACGGTGTACCGCAATTGCGAGCAATACCACTCCATCAATGTGCAAATGGTATGTGACTCCAGCAAGATCATCACACATTGCTGCGCCCGATATCCCGGATCAACACATGATTGCCATGGTACTACGCAACTCCACGCTACCCCGTCACATGGAGCGACATGCTGGACCACATGCCTGGCTGCTTGGTGAGTTGCACAACTGTCCCATGGCAGTGCTTTGGGGTACTGATTTGTAGGGATGCATAAGGGGGGGCATACTCCACCTGGATGGAAAAGGGGGGGCATACTCCACCTGGGTGGCAATTGCCGGTGATTGGAGAATGCATGCAGAGCTAAACACTCCTGACCTGAACCGGCCAAACGGAACATGACACATCACTGGGTAACATTGCACAAATTATGAATATCGATGACAACAAGTAAGATGCACAATCAGGCCACCATGGTGATGGCAAGCAATGAATGAACAGGATGGCAACTGAGGCAATGTGGTCAGTGTGACCATGCATAGTGAGGGATGAACAGCATGAATTGGAGGCTAAACATTGCTGCACTACCACAGCACATCTGCCTCAGCATGCATGATTACACCCTGCATCATCTATTGAACGCCATCCAGACTACCACACCTCATGACAGTATAGATTGCATCTAGGTGACATTTTTGCATGCATACATGGACATGTGTATGCCCACACCAAATAGCTGCCGCCATGACTGTGCTCGCTGAAGGTGGCTGTTCAGAGTGACACACACCTATTTGTATCTGCTTGCTGGTGATGGAGGATATCCCTTGAGGCAGTGGCTACTTGCCCCTGTGCGGAACCCGCAGAACAGCCATGAAGAGGAGTACAATCGTGTGCACACCCGTACCCATGTTGTGATTGAGCAGAGCTTTGGCCTGTTGAAGGCGCGGTTCCGCTGCCTCAGCAGGTCTGGTGGGGCATTCCTATGTAGGCCTGAGAAGGTGGCAAAGATCACCATGGCCTGTGTCATGCTGCACAACATATGCGTCCGGAGAAATGTACAACTGCCACCTGACATTGACATGCATGGCCCGGGTGAGGATGATGAGGATGGAGACAGAGGTGAAGTAGCCCCCCTGCCAGTATGTGATGCACGGGAGGGCGATGCTATACGCCAAGCACTAATTCACGAATACTTCTGAAACACAGGGACTATGATAGACATGTGTCAGTGACACACTGGCTCCATGTGTACATGCACACTTGTATTGTTGGGAGTTGGCCACTGAACACCATCACACATTAAATGTACATTCACAAAATGAAGAACGTCAAGCCACTGAATTTTTGGCACACAACGGGTGTATTTTTCAAACAGGCAACAATGTGAACACTCTCCCGCCAACCCCCAGTGAACTCCCTAACCCACCCTACAAACCCCAATAACCCCCAGTGAACTCCCTAACCCACCCTACAAACACCAATAACCCCCAGTGAACTCCCTAACCCACCCTACAAACCCCAAATGTCCCCAAATGTACTCTGATGATTGTTCCCTTCACCAACAACCATGTGTCCAACGGCCATTGTTTGGCCAATCTACTTCTTGGCCTTTTTGGTATCCGGGGGTGGCATCTCCGAGTGCCGTGCACTACTCCGGGTCATCCGCACAGGGCTTGTGTGGGCTGAGGTTGAAGGTGTTGTAGCAGAGGACGTGTCAGAGGCAGGTTCCACGCCTGCTCCAAGGCGTGGCCACTGCATTTGGAGCATGATGGACGTTAGCACTTGCGTTACTGCCCCCAGACAGTCCCTCATGACGACTGCAGATGTGTTAACGGCAGCAGTGTTCGCAGCGATGGCTGCTGTGGTCTCCCCAATGACAGTAGCAATGGCCCTCCTGGTGTCCTCCCCATCGGCAATATACTGCCGCATTAGATCAAGCATTGACTCCTGTCGTGCCTCCACCCTTGACAGGCGAGCCTCAAAAGTGTCGTGGTAGCCGCAGTGCTGGTGGCCGGGGTGGTGGATGGCACTTGCGTGGGGCCCACATCCAGGGTGCTGTCCGTTGTCCTCCTCGAAGAGGCACATGTTGGAATCTCTGAGGTCGGAATGGTGGAGGCAAGGATCGTCATTGCTGTCGGCCTCATTATGGGGGGGGGAGGTGGTCAGGGAGCTTGGGGTGGGGAGGTGGTCAGGGGGCTTGGGGTGGGGGTAGTGGACACGACTGTGACACCTTCGGTGTCCACATTTGCATCTGCAACGTCCGCGGTGGTTGGTGGTGCAGGAACGGAACCCCCTCCCACTGTTGTGGGTGGCTGCTGCTGGTCTTGATGTGTGTGGCCCACACTGGCAGCAGGTGTTTTTTTCTGGGTTTCAACCCAGTCTGGCACACTGCATGTTGGTCTGGCCTGTTTCTCTGGCTGGGGGGGTGGTGGTGGCAGTGGCCCTTGTCCCACGGCGTGATGTTGATGCCCTGTTGCCCCTTTCCTGACTGGCATCTTCCTCATCGGTGCCTGGGGGTTAGAAGAGATGCAGGTCATCAGTGATGGTGTCACATGCCAGCGACATACTATTGCACTGTGATAACTGTGATATATTCTTACATTCATGCATCCATTTATTAGAGGGGTGTGGCAATTGGTGTTCTGAGGGGGCATGTAGGCCATCAATGCATGGCAGGTGGCATGCCATTGATATAGGGTCTGTGTGTTGAGTTACATGGGCATGGTCATGTTATGTTGCCCGTGTGTTGGGATTGGGATTGGCACTCAGCATGCATTTGTGTGTGGCAGGGTGTGGCACGCATTATTGACTGGATATGTTGATGTGGGTCTGAGACATGCATTGGCTTGCCTAGTCTCACTTCCACGTCACTTGTGCTACGTCATGGTTTCCCCTACAGGGATGTGCAGGGTCACTCACCTCCTTCTGGGGATGATGCGGCTCCCATCTCCATCTCTCCGAATCCCTCTATTGACTCGGGATCAATGAATGAGCTGGCAGTCTCCTCCCAGGGCATTAGCTTTGCTGGTGAATGTGGCCATCTGCCTGTTGCCATGGCCGCCCTCCTGTTGACTGCCAGGATGTTCCTCACCCTCAAGCGGAGGTCGTCCCACCTCTTTCTGCAGTCACGCACAGTGCGTGGGGTGGTCCCCACAGCCGACACCCTCTGGGCAATCTCCTGCCAGATTTGCTTTTTCTTCATCTGGGAAGCATGCTTCATGTCATTTGACTTGATTATGTCTGCATGCTGGGCCAGAGTGTCTGCCAGCATGTTGAGCTCAGCGTCAGAGAAACGCTGTTTCCGCTTCTGGGGGATCATCTTCTGGGTAGCCTTGGACATCCTCAGGGTTTTCTGACGCAGTACGACACGAAAAAAGACTGGTGGTTTGGGAGGATGGCAATGGATTGTGTTTTTAAAGATGGCAGCCGGCCCATTTCCCGTTCCTGCGAGATGACGTAATTTCCGGGTCCGGTCTTGCGAACCCGGTATTAGCATGGTGGTATTACCGGGCTGGTATTTAGGGGTTGCTCTGAGGCGGTGCCGGTATCGGCGGGTCCCGTGATGCCGCTATCAGGGGGTTGGCGGGCCTTTAGCGGCATGTTGGTATTACCATTACCGGCATGGGGGTTCGCGCGTGCTCGCGCACTCGTAATCACCCGCTATTAGCAGGTTCATACGAGCACGGACCCGCTCTTACCGGCATGCCGGTAATGAACCTGTTTTTACTGTGCTACTCGTAATGAGGCCCTGTGTGTTGATCGATGCAGTAGATACTCCAGCTCTTAGGGATAGTGAGTGCAGTCAAACTGTAGTGGATTCTACCTTGGTAGACCCAGAGGAAGTTGCCAGAGCTACTCTGATGCCCATTAAGTTGGCTGATGGCCCACCTCTCATTTTCCCAGTAATACCTGTAAATCTTACTATCAATGGTACAGCAGTCAGGATTCCAGTGAGCATTCAGAGGAGTGTCCCAGGAAAGGTCTTGTTGGGCAATGATCTCCGAGCTTTAGGGCTTGTGGGAGACACTGCTGACAGACCCTGCACAAGGTCTCAAATGAGGGTAGCACTGGCCAAGACCAATGCCCTGCCCCAGACAAAGGGGAAACCCAAGACTAAAGGAGTCAAAAAAGTAAAAAGATGGAAAGAAAATATTCCCCCTAACTCACCTACCACTGAGGTGGAGGTAGTTGTTCAATCACCCGGAATGGCGAGGAGGTGGTGATGCCTGAAGTATTTGACCCCAATGACCATCCTGAACTAAATGATTTGTTAGTAGAAGGTGGTCCTGACAGGGAAGAATTCAGTAAAGGCCAACGTGAGTGCCCATCTCTGGAAGGCCTAAGGAGACAGGCCTGCTCCCAGCTTGAGGGTGAACCTCCTGGGAAGCATTGGATTTATTGGGAAGGTGGGCTCCTGTATAGTGAGCCTACAGAGTCTACAGAAGGAGACCATAGGAGGTTGGTGGTTCCCCTTGCTGTAAAACCCTTCCTCCTGCAGCTGGCGCATGAAGTGCCCCTTGCTGGTCACCTTGGTATTAAGAGGACCAAGCAAAGGTTATCCATTCACTTCTACTGGCCCAAGATGGGGGTGCAAGTAGAAAGCCACTGCAGGAGTCGTGCCTCCTGCCAGTTATCTGGTAAAAGTAGTTCAACAATCCAAGCTCCATTGGTACCACTCCCAGTTGTGGGGGTACCACTTGAGAGGGTAGGGATTGACATTGTCGGTCCCCTTGACCCCAAAACATCCTCAGGCAATAGGTTTATCCCGGTGCTGGTCGACCACGCCACCAGGTATCCTGAGGCCATCCTATTGAAAACTGTGACTGCCAAGTCAGTTGCAAAAGCTTTACTTGGCATCTTTACTAGGGTTGGTTTCCCAAAAGAAGGTGTGTCTGACAGAGGCAGAAACTTTATGTCAAAGTATATACAGGCTATGTGGAAGGAATGTGGGGTCACCTATAAATTTTCTTCTGCATACCACCCCCAGACCAATGGTCTGGTGGAAAGGTTTAACAGGACCTTGAAAAGTATGATTGGGGCTCTGGAAGAGCCTCATAGAAGAAAATGGGATCTTCTTTTACCATGCTTACATTTTTGCCTACAGAGTGGTACCACAAGAGGGTGTTGGCTTCAGCCCCTTTGAACTTCTGTTTGGTCACCCTGTACAGGGACCCTTAGCCATAGTCAAGGAGGGATGGGAGATGCCCACTCCCCCCATTACTACCAACATAGTAGTCTATGTGTTAGGGCTCAGAAAAAGGATTGTACTCATGATGGGTCTGGCTAGTGACAAGTTGAAGACAGGACAAGCTCTGGTGAAACATTGGTATGACCAGAAAGCTTCCCTCATCATCTTTACACCTGGTCAGAAAGTTCTGATCATGAATCCCATAAGGCCTAGATCTTTACAGGATAAATGGTCCGGCCCTTACACAGTGGTGGAGTCGCTGGGTGAGGTCAGCTATTTAGTGGACCTTGGAAGGCCTGGACAGGCCTTTTACAGCAAGGGGAACCACCAACCTCCTATGGTCTCCTTCTGGACAGGCTACAAAAGTGTTCCATGCAAATAGGCTGAAGGCTTTCATCCCAAGAGTTGAAATTGCAGCACTGCTATTGGCTTCCGATGTTGAGGAAGAGTAGTCTGAACCTCTTCCTGACCTATTCCAAAGCAGTCCTTCACATAGCTCCATTGAGGGTGTCCGAGTGGCCCCTCAACTGACTTCTAATCAGCAGGCTAAGGTGAAAAGTTTGCTTAGGCAATTCTCCCCCCTGTTTTCACAGTCCCCTGGTTTGACACCTTGGTGCAAACATGAGATAGACACAGGAGAAAGTGTACCTACCAAAAGTAGGGGATACAGAATGTCAGACAAAGTACGGTCTTACATTAAGACGGAGGTCAACAAAATGTTGGATCTTGGGGTGATTGAACCCTCTAGTAGTCCTTGGTCCAGCCCGGTGGTTCTGGTTCCAAAAGCAGGTACTTCTGAATTGAGGATCTGTGTGGATTACAGAGCTCTGAATGCTGTCACCAAGACAGATGCACACCCCTTGCCTAGAACAGATGAGCTGGTGGATACCTTGGGCGCCTTCAAGTACCTCAGCATGTTTGACCTCACTGCAGGCTATTGGCAAATAGCCCTCGCAGAACATGCCAAGGAGAAGACAGCTTTCTCAACTCCAGAGTCCTTTACCAGTTCAGGGTAATGCCTTTTGGGTTGAAGAATGCACCTGCCACATTCCAGAGGCTTGTGAATCATGTGTTGAATGGGTTGGACGAATTCTGTCTTGCATATCTGGATGATAAAGCAGTTTTCAGTGCCACCTGGGAAGACCATGTGAAACACCTTGTGTTACAGGCTCTTCAGAAGGCCCACTTGACCATAATGGCCAGTAAGTGCCAGATTGGACAAGGCTCAGTGGTTTAACTTGGGCATGAGGTAGGTGGAGGGTTGATACAGCCTCTACCCAGCAAAGTACAAGCAGTATAAGACTGGCCTACCCCCACTACACAGACCCAAGTGAGAGCCTTCTTAGGACTCACTGGGTATTACAGAAATTTAATGGCAGACTATGGCACCATAGCTACCCCTCTGACTGCTCTCACTACTCCAAAGAAACCCAAGAAGGTAACTTGGACTGAAGAGTGTGAGAAGGCCTTCAATGGCTTAAAAGACTCCTGTACCAGGCCCCTGTACTCGGGGCCCCGATTACCAAAGACCTTTCATTGTGCAGACAGATGCCTCTGACACTGGGATAGGAGCTGTACTATCACAAGTAGATGAGAAGGGTAAGGAACACCGTATTGGTTTCATTAGTCGCCAGCTTAAGGACAGAGAGCTCAGATGGTCCACAGTAGAGAAAGAATGTTTCTCTGTTGTGTGGGCCCTACGGAAGCTGAGTCCCTACCTCTATGGGACCCACTTCACTGTGCAAACTGACCATAAGCCCCTAAAGTGGCTAATGAACATGAAGGGAGAGAATCCAAAGTTGCTTAGGTGGTCCATAAGTCTGCAAGACTTTGACTTCACTATTGAGCATAGACCAGGTGTCCAACATAGCAATGCTGATGGGTTGTCCAGAATGTTTAACCGACCTGAACACGAAACTCATCCAGAGGTGGATTAGTTCCCCCTGTCCTTAGTCTGGGAGGGGCGAGTGTTAGGAAAGATTTCATATTCAAATGTAATTTTCCCTCCATGTGTCAACCCCCAAACTTTTTGCTGCTGTTCTACATCCTGATCTAACCTTTGCCAGAGAAGCGCAGCCCTCAGCTGCACTCCTCTGGGCTTTCGCTCACTTCTTATGGGGAAACTGACATGCCCTTAAAACAGTCAGTACTGGGAGACTTTGTTTCCCTTAGTCCTTTTCTCAAGTTGCAGCTTTTGTGCAACATGTAACAAGAGTGCAATGTAACTTACTTTACCGCACCCTTGCGTCTCTAGTCATTCCAAAGGCCCTAGAAACTCTCACTGGACTTTTTATGAACTGTGCAGATGTGTCACGGACAGGACTGGTGGCAGCTATCGTTTATCTTATGTTTTGAACCCTTTCTTGCCATGTTATCCGCGCTTATTGCGTTTGGCACGAATAGGTGGCCTGGCTCCAAAATGGCTATGCCACGAGGTTCTTTGTCCTGTCCTCTGGCCATCTTGCCCCTTCAACCTCCCCGGGTCGAGCCGACCCGGGTCAGTCCTTATTTGGACATGCACTTTCCCGGGCTTCTTCATGCCTTGTATGTGTGCCTCCAGGATGTGGGATGGGATGTCTGTTCCCAATACACATTCTGGGTGCCAGAGAGTCTGGAGTGTCCTGAATGCCTGGGACCACCGTGTGGTGAGTGTTTGTGAGCAGATCTCCCATTGGGTCCTCTCCATTTTGGCGCGAAGGGAACTTTGGATAAGAGGAGGCCGAGAACACCACTACCATGTAGATCTCCTGAGTTCACACAAACAAAGGATAAGGAGCCAAGTATCCTGCAACAAGAAGCCGAGTCGAGGAAAGGCTGGTGACCCGCTGGAAGGTTTGGCACCCTGAGCCCGCTGTCGTCCGGCAAGACCCCTCTGCATCTGATAGTCCTAGAAGGTCTGCAAAGGTGCTTCAACCCATTAGAATAGTGGGACCAACTATTCTCGGCACCTTTATCAAACCCTGCAAGTAAGCCTCTTCGGAAGTGCCCCTGGGCCAACCAGTGGGCTGACCAGTTTACGCAGGACGTTTGCTCTGTTACCTCTGCGGTTTCGAGGAAGCCCTCGAAACTGGGTATACTGCTTGCTCTGTGTCCACGGCACCCTCACCCCGAATTTCGTACACCTGGCATTCCCAGGTCTGAAGTGAGACGAGTGCGCCCGGACCTGAGTAAAACGTGGTTACCATGTTGCCCTGCTGTGGCAACGACCTGTGCAAGTTCGCTGCACTGTGACCCCCTTGACCCTGAAACCTGCTACCGTGGAAACTACACGGTGTCGAGAAGTCCATCATCGTCGCATTCAAAACTGCCAGTGAAGTGGACTGTACTGGCGAAGTCTGGGTCTGCCTGCGTCGGGGACCGGTGAGTAGTCCATACCCCAACTGGTGGCCCCTAGCGCAGGAGCCCATTTTTACGCACAAAGTGGCCCCCGAGGGCCCCTTTCCTTTCCACAGTTATTGCAAAATAGCGACTCCGTCCCGCACTCTCAACCTGCCTCTGCCCTCCAGTGGAGGTCCTGCTTGAATAGGAGGGACGTGTTCTTCATCGACCGTATCCACCTTCCTGAACTACTAGTGACCCTTGAAGAGACCCTATATTGTCCATTGGCACAAGCACTTGCATGCACTATTGAGCATAATGCTCCTCTCTTCGTAGGGCTTGGACTGCCTCTTAGTTAGGTGTATTCTTGATGTGGAACTGGGTCTAAGGATTACTTGCACTGCCTGTTTTCCTCCCCATCTAGGTGGTCTACATATTTCATGCTTCTTAATCCGTTAGACCTCTCTGGTCTTGTATATATATTGTGTTGATTGTGATGTGTTGGTTTACTTTAGTATTATTTTGATTCTTTGCTATGGTCGATATTCCAAAGGCCTTGTAATAAATGTGCCTATATTTTTAATATAACACCTGTCTGGAGTAATTTGTAAGTGTCCTTGCTGTGTGTGCTCATTGAGGTCTTTCAGTCACCCTCACCCCTCTTGAGACTTAGTCTTGACCGCCTGTGGTAGCTACCCTGATTGGTCTGGCTTGTCCAGAGGTTACCCTGTTCCAAGAAACTAGGTTGGCCTTCAGAACCTCTGCCCCTCCAGGTCAGAGTTCAGAAATCCATCTTAACACTGTGTGACACACAAGAAAACGATGATGCCTGTGGAGTTGTTTTAAAACTCCATAACCAAAGAACACAAAAGTAAAACACACATCAAAATACATGGAACAGTGGGAAAAAAGGCTCACACTCTTCCCAGGTAAAGAATCAAATCCTAGAAATCCAGCAAAGTTGCTGTAGGTCTCAAAAGGTAAGGGAAATTAGCACATTCTTGAGTATTCTCCCTAACACTCGCCCCCCGCACCCCAGTCTAAGGGACAGGAGCATTGAATCCACTCCTGGATGAATCTCCTTACTCCAGTTGGTCAAACATCCTGGAGAGACCATCAGCATTCTGGTGGTGACACCCTGTCAGGGTTCCATTGAATGCCTTGTTGGATAAACATAGAAGGAGCTCGCGCAATAACAACCTACCTAGTAAACCCATGGGAGCAAACGTTTTTGGTTCCAAATCAAGGTGGTCATCTAAGCCTCAGAACCGTGCTGCATCGTTTCTGGCGTGTCCTTTTACAGAACGCTATGGGTTGCCATGGAAACGCTGGCGGCCATGGTATTCGCGTAGGTACTCAGGCCTACGGCGCCGTCCTGTGCGTACGGTCAGGTGACCAGTACTTAAGCCGCGCCCCGCGCACGGCGGCGCTTCTGAATTTGTCTGTTTTCAAAGCTACGTACTTTGTACCTTGTCTTCTTGGCTCCTTGAATCCCCGGCACGCCTTGTGACCATCCTTGCTTCCTTCTTGTCATTGCTCTCAAGTTTTACCTGCTCAAACCCAACCCGGAACGTCCAGGGACTGCTCTTGTCTAATCCCTCAAGTCTTACCTGCTCATACCAGACCCGGAACGTCCACGGACTGCAATCATCTAATCCCTCAAGTCTTACCTGCTCATACCAGACCCGTAACGTCCACAGACTGCAATCGTCTAATCCCTCAAGTCTTACCTGCTCATACCAGAACCGGAACGTCCATGAACTGCAGTTATCTCATTTCACAAGTCTTACCTGCTCGTTGTTACAATCGGAAAACCCACGGACTGCATACATCTCATCTCGTGAGGCTCGCCTGTGTCATATCTTCTTTCTGGAACTGTCAAAGACACGTTTGGAACATTCAGGACTGTTGCGCATCGGCGCAAGGACCAAAGGACATTGGCACATCAGCGCAAGGATCAAAGGACACCAGCGCAACGGCGCCCGGATCAATTAACTCTTTGGCGTCCTCGTGCCGGCGGGTATAGGAAAACAAAACATTGTGTTTCCCAGACTGTCACTCCATTTCCAACTCTACTACAACACCTATCCAGGGCACTCATTTGGTAAGCACAAGACTATTCGTTCCTTACTTTCTTGTTATTTCTGTATTCTTGGTAACAGTGATTTTCCTCTTTTTCAAGGTACTCACCAGTCTAACTTGAAACTATTCAGTCCCAGTCTGATTTGCTTGTTTGTGAGTATCAGTTCAGTATCTTGCTTTGGGGAGTCCATTGCCTTAACCCACATGTTAATATCTGGTTAATTTTTCTTGCAGCCAGCTGTGGAGTACCAGGGTGTACCATATTCTCGGGCAATACTCACCTCAATCTGTCCTTTGGAACTCTTGAGGGGTATATTGTCAGAAAGCCTAAATTGCATCACAACGTGTCAAGCCACCACTATTATACTGAGCTTTTGTGTCATAACACACCCAGACCTGTGTTCAATGGTAAAATTAAACCCTTGCAGGCTGATTGACCATCCCAGTAGTTTAGGGTTTTCCCCTTTCATTTGCATCAACCATCTCAAGGGTTGGTGGTCAGTCTGAATTACAAAAGTAGATCCATACAAGTATGGTCTAAACTTCTTGTGAACACACAATAGCAAAACATTCTCTTTCAATGGTTGCCCACCTTGACTCAGGTTCCTTCAGCTTCCTTCTGATGGAGCACATGGGGTGCTCTCTACCTTTCTCATCCAGGTGACTCAGAACTGCACCTATACCTGTATTTGAAGCATCTGTCTGCACAATTAAGGTTTGGTTGTAGTCAGGAGCTCTTAGGACTTGAGCTTGACAAAGGCTTTCTTTAGGCCTTCCAATGCTTGAGTGCACTCCTCATTCCACCTGACCTTTTTAGGGAATTTGGGAGAGGAGACCACATTTAGGGGAGAAGCAATGGTGCCGTAGTTCTCAATGAAGTTCCTATAGTAACCAGTGAAGCCTAGGAAGGCTCTCGCCTGGATTTGAGTAGTAGGGGTGGCCCAGTTTTGTACAACTTGTACTTTGCTAGGCAATGGCTTGATTTCACCTCCTCCTACCTCATGTCCAAGGTAGACCAGTTTACTCTAACCAATTTGACATTTACTAGCCTTTATGGTCAGATGGGCCTGCTCAAGAGCCTGCAAAACATATCCTAAGTGGTCAACATGTCCTTTCCAAGTGGGGCTGGACACTGAAATGTCATGCAAGTATGCTATGCAGAAGTCCTCCATCCCATTCAGAACCTGGTTAACCATGCTTTGGAATGTTGCAGGTGCATTCTTTAGTCCAAAAGGCATTACCTTAAACTGGTAGAGGCCTGATGGGGAATGCAGTGTTCTCCTAGGAATGGTCTGTCAGTGCTATTTGCCAATAGCGTGAAGTGAGTTCAAATGTACTGAAGTACTTGGCTGAACCAAGTTTGTCCACCAGTTCATCTGTCCTGGGTAAAGGGTGGCATCAGTCTTGGTGAGTGCATTAAGAGCTCTATAGTCCACACAGGGTTCCATGTGTTACAATCGCGCCATAATGGCCGTTTACACATAAAATGGTGGCAAAAAGGCTGTGGTTTTGCTGCCGGAATCTGTGTAAAGTATGCGGGGGACAACCCCGCAACCCCTGTTCCCCTTAAATGGTATAATGGGGTACACCTTTACTAGGTCAAACCACTGCATTTTTGCCGCGATTTTTTGTGAAGGTGACATTTTTGCAGCGGTTTTATTACTGCATACCGCACACAGAATCTCAACTCCTTGGATCCTGCCTTTGGTACTAGAACAACTGGACTAGACCATGGACTTCTAGAGGTCTCTATTACCCCAAGATCAAGCATCTTGCTGAACTCCTCCTTTATGTGAGATCTTACATGATCCAGTTGTCTAAAACTCCCTATCCAAAGGACACAAAAGTAAAACACATATTGAAAATGAAAAGTTCAAAGTCCCAAAATATAGCAAAAGAGCTAGAGGGCTCTAAGGTAGAGGGTATTTAGCACTAGGGTGAGAATTATGCCCAACACTCGTCCCCCCTACAGGCTAAGGGACAGGAGGATCTAATCCCCACCAGGATGGATCTCCTGTTGCAAGTCGGTTAAATGGCCTCCTGAGTACACCAGCAACTTTTTGTAACCCTTGCTATGACACTTTTTATCAGGTGTTTTCATTTGCAAGCTATATCACCTACAAACCTTGTTTGGTGCATTTTTCTTATTTAAGGTATAGGGGATCTGATCTAATAGTCCCTCAGAAGTTGTAACAACCTCTGAACCTACAATAGTCTTTTTCAAGGGGTCCTCAGACAGGAATCCCTTGGACCTAGAGGGGCCTCCATGGTTCCTCACCACCTCTCTCTCAAGAGCAGGTTGGGTCTCTGGTATCTTGGTTGGAGGCGCTGTGGTCAAGCAAGGTACATGCTTCCACTTCCTCTGAGATCTGGTTTTACCTGGCTTTGAAGTTTCCCTCCTAACAGTAGGATTTACACTGGAGTCTTCAGTAGAAGATCCAACAGTCTTAAGGTATTTGGCCATAGACCTATTGTTCCCGGTTTTCCACCAGCTTTGAGAATAACCAGTTCTCAAAGGCCTGGAGAGGGGTCCAACTTGTCTATCCACCTCTTCCTCAGAAGCAGGAGTGGTCAAAGACTTTACAATTGGATGGGCAATTATGGAACTTGGTTGGGGCTCCCATTTCTCTACTATACTAGCCTCAGATTTGCCTTGGTTAGAGGTCAACTTACTAACCCAAGGGCTTACAGTGGGATTCCAACAGGCACAGAGTTGTCTCTTAAGGTTGCCTCACTAGCAAATTTGGTTTGGTTCTGTTTCCTCTCACTGGGAGGCCTGGGGGTACTGGATACTACTCCTAGAGTTTTTAAATCATTCCCCAACAGGACTCTCCCAGGCACCTAATTCTGGACACTGACAGGAATCCTCACTGTCATATTATTACACTGAATGAGAGCTGGTAGAATTAGAACCAACTGGACAGGGCCTCCAGAAAATCTAGTGGGACCTTTGGGTGCCTTAGCAACATCCTCAGGCTTGGAAAACTTTCATCCACAACTGTTCTGCTGGCCCCAGTGTCTCTCCTGGCAGGGGTGTCCTGGCCATTTACAAGAACACTGGCCATATAATACCCATTTGAGTTCTCTGGAATGGAGTTATAGACATCCATATTCTGTTTCCTACACAGAACCAGGGGTTTTAAGGATACACTGGCTTGAACACCCAAGGGTACTTCAGACAATAAGTGAAAGTGGGCACTTGCCATTTGTACTCGGAGATGAAGGCTAAGGAGGCAGTGCTGACCCCTGCAGGTTTACCCTTGCATCTGGGATCCCCTTTCATATGGTCAGTAGACCCACAGACATAGCATTTACCAAATGCTCTCTGGAAGGGGGGGTTTCTGCTGACCTTCCTCTGGTTGGACACCAGAGGATTCACTAGACCTACCAGGTTTCCCATGTGATCTACCCTTATGTTGTTTGGGGGCCTCTTCTGGTGCGTTGGAATTAGAATTATCTTTATTCTCACTTTGGTGCTGCTTTATTCTCACTTTGGTGCTGCTTCCCCTCATCCTTCTTCTGAGTTGCCCCAGAATCCATATGAGGGGCCCTGTTGGCTACCCATGAGTCAGCTGCTCTGGCTAACTTTTTTGGGATCATGTTCCTTAGAGTCAGCCAAGTGCTGTCTCAGCTCAGGAGATTGGTTGGATTAGATTGGTTGGCAACCTTTGAATATAACCATGGGATTCAGAACATTACAGGGAATCAGCTGATTCATTGGCTTTTTTCTAGGCTACCCCTTGTTGCAACTGATGTTGTAATGGAGATGGGAGAAGTAGATAGAATGGAGTATGAAAGTGTGTAACTAGCTTTCATAGCAAGGTTTGGGAAAACTCCTTCCCAGTATCTTAAGAGGTTTAGAACCCTCAAAAGCATGATGGTACCCCTTGTGCTACCTGGGTGAGTGAATATTTGAAAAACCTAGATGGTTGGGTTAAGGGTTACAGAGATAACACTTATGAAAGTATGAGAAATCTGTTTATGTTGGAATCTATTCATGATGTCTGCTCTACTCAGCTGAGACAGCACTTGGCTGCCTCTAAGGAAATGATTCCAAAGACGTTAGCAAAGGCTGATGACTTGTGGGTTGCCAACAGGGCAACTCACAATGATTCTGGGGCAACTCAGAAGAAGGATGAGGGAAAGCAGCACAAGAAAGACAACAAAGAGAATTCTAATGCCTCCAATCAAAAAGAGGGCCACAAACATAACAAGGGTAAGCCACGATGGAAACCGAGTCAGGCTAGTGTAATCCCTGGTGCAAAACCAGAGGTGGGTCAGGCCAAAACCCCATTCATAAAGACATTTGGAAAATGTTATGCTTGTGGGGCAACTGGCCATGTGAAAGGGGATCCCAGATGTAAGGGTAAACCTTAAGGGAGCCACATTGTCTCCTTGGCCTTCTCCCCAGAGGAAGAAGTTCAAATGGCAAGTGGAAACTTTCACCTACTGGCTGAGGAACCCATGAAAGTCTCAGCCAGTGTTTCTTTAGTGTTCCTGGGTCTATGGGAACAACAGAACTTATATGTCTACAATTCCATTCCAGACAATGCTAAAGAGTATTGCAAAGACAGTGTTCTTGTGAATGGTCAGGAGACCCCTGCCATCAGAGACACTGGGGCCAGCATTACTGTAGTGGATGAATCTTTTTTCAAGGTAGGGGATGTTGCTAAGGCACCCAAATACCTCCCTAAGCTTGCTGGAGGCCCTGTCCAAATGATTCCACAGTTATCAGCTCTCATCCAATGAACTGACATGACTGTCAAGATACCTGTTAGTGTGCAGAGTGAAGTAGCTGGGAGAGTCCTGTTGGGGAATGACTTGAAAACTCTTGGAGTTGTATCAAGCACCCCCAGGCCTCCCAGCAAAAGGTAACAGGAGCAGACTAGGGAGGCCAGAGAGAGTACCTTAAGGGGCTCTGCAGAGGAGATTATAGAGGAAACTATAACCCCCAGTCCACAGGACCTACTGACTGCAATTTCTAAGAAGAAAGAGGAAAAAGGGAAACCTAAAGCCTCAAGGAAGAAGCCAGCCAGCACTCCTGTGCAACCAACAAGGACATCCCAGAGAGGACTGAGGCTGAGGCTGAGTGTGAGGAACAACCTAGTGCGGTTGAATCAGCTGCTGAGGAATCAGAGCTGAAAGAGGACCTTGCTCCTGTTGGAGATCTGGATCCTGCAGACCATCCTGAGCTGCAGTCTTTACTGCAGAAGGTGGATCCTGCAGGGCATATGTCAGCAGAGGTCAAAGAGAGTGCCCTACTCTTGAAGGTCTTCACCAACAGTCAGCTTCTGAGCTGGAAGGGCAAGAGCCAGGGAAGCATAGGTTATACTGTTACGCTCACCTGGTATCCACAGGGACGCTACCCAGCCCTGGTTCGATGATTTGCACTCTTGAACCCTTCCCGGTCCCTTGGTAATGCCTCTGGTTAAAGATGGGTCTTAATATTGTAAAAGGTGGATTCTCCGTCCTGCTCCTTGTGGCAGGGGTGCGTAGATGTGGGGGCGAGCAGTGACCAAGTTCCTTCACTGGTGCAAGCCCCCCCTGTGGGAATCCAGGCCTGCTGCGACTCCGTAGGTTTTCTGCTTTACAGTCTTTATATGCAGTTCTTATGTTTAGAATAATAATGTCTTGCTTCTTTCCTTTTAGGGATGGAAAGGTATTTTGGTGTTGTCATGCAGTTTGAAGATGAGCATGGGCAGGTAGGGGAAAGCGCGGCGTGCGTGATGCTGTCCAGTGAATAATGCGCGATATGCAGCACTGTTTCGACTTTTATATTGCTAACCTGTGTCTTTTCTCTCCTTGCAGGTTGCGATGTTCCTCGCCGAGCGCCGTAATGTTCCAGCAATGATACTGACCAGGAGATGACTACCCAGGTAAGAATTGTGTGGCTTTCTTCATTCGGGAGGAAACGTGAGTAAACGCTTACTAATGGTGTCTTTCTTTCTCCTCTTTCCAGGTTATGGTATTCCAGGATGCATGCGGTGCCGGATGATGGAGTTCGTACCTTCAGGTGAGTGGAACTGAAGTCAGCGATGGATTGAAGAGAGGATACTGTTCCAGGTAAGTTTCGTAGTGTTCTTTCTTTCTCTGCAGGTCCTTGGTTTCAGGTAAGCTGGCTTCAAAGAACTGGACGCGGTGAGTGTTACGCTGCCCACAGCAGAATAACGCAAAGCATGCTCTGCTGTTTGGGTGTGGTTTAAATAGTCTCAGGTAAAGTAGTCCAGGTAAAGTAGTCCCAGGCCTGCCACACCCTAAAGGCTAAACCGCATAACTTAGTTCCTTGTAACTGAGCTATGTATGTGCCTCCATGTTGGCTGGACCCACCCAAGTTAAATAGTCCCAAGTAAATAGTCCCATTCTAATGTTGGTCTTCATGATGGTTATGAGCCTGGCGCCAAAGGCGCCAGGACTGACTCCAAGAGAGTAGTGGATGAGGTTTTAAGGCCTTTGACCTGGCCCTAACTGGAAGGCTGACTTGCCAGTGAGGGCCAGGGGCAAGGGTCATGACATATACTGAGAGGATGGCCTCTTCTACAGTGAACCTACTGAGTCTATTCCAGGGGACTACAGAAGACTTGTAGTGCCTCTGGAAAGCAGACAACAGTTCCTACAGTTAGCCCATGAGATTCCTTTGGCCGGTCACTTGAGTTTCAAGAAGACTAAGGAAAGGCTCTCTCTATATTTCTACTGGGCTAAGTTGGGGTCTGATGTAGATAAATTCTGTAGGAGCTGTCACACGTGTCAGACATCTGGCAAAAGTGGAGCTAAGAATGTGGCACCCTTGGTGCCTCTCCCAGTGGTGGGTGTCCCTTTTGAGAGGGTAGGCATAGACATTGTAGGTCCCTTGGATCCTCCAACTTCTTCTGGCAACAGGTTTATCCTGTTTGTAGTAGACATGCTACCAGGTATCCTGAATCAATACCTGTGAGGACTGTTACAGCTCAGGCTGTTGCTAAGGCCCTGTAGCTGTTCACTTAGTTTCTGAATAAATAATACTCTGAGCCAATAAGTAGTTGTATGGATTTCAACGAGAATCCAAATTTTTTTATTAACAATTCTCTTTCTTTTCTTTTCAGGATAATTGCAAAGGATATGTCTTCTTTAAGCAATGGCCACCTCTGGATACATGTTGGAAGTATTGACTCAATGAGTTTTTTTATTTCCTTTTTTTAACAGTTCTTTCTGGTGTATGGAAAGTCAATTTCTGCTTATGGCTCTCCCTTCTCTCTGTCAAAGATCTCAGTTCTTAATTAAGAGTGTTCCTTTTCCTTCTTCTCCCTTACATTTCTTTAGTCAATCTTCAGAGCAGTTATCTTTCCTCAGCAAAAGAAATCCCATGTTGGTTTCGGCCTGTTCCTCTGTTGACATATGCTTCTGCAAACCTTACATTGCATATTTGTACAGTCTGGCTTCAGTTAGAGAAAAATCCCGGCACCTCCCAGTACTTTCTTGGTTAATGTGCAAGACCTCTTCCTCTTGTTTTATCATTAATCTGTTCAGGATAATTCACTTCAGCCGTTCTGACTAAATAAAGTATTTCTGTTACAGCACCTACACGCTCAGAGGCTCGCTGTCAGATTAATGATTATCTTTCAGTACAACACAGAACCATGACTCGCTCTGTCTTTGTACGCTACTCGGTTCTTCAGAGGGAATTCCGTTCACTCGGCAAACGGAGGGCTTAATACGCCTCTTGGATCACACAGCGTAATGGCCACAACTCGTCAGAGCATAACTTCCCTCTCTCCCAAACAAGCTAATCACTCTGACTTTGATCGGGAGCCCCTCCTCCTGCAGACCCACTTACGGAGTCCTTGTAGCACGATGCCGTCCTCCTCTCTCATTAGATAGCGATCTCGGTCGCTAGTCTCTGTCCCAGCTGCGGTTTTCCTTCCGCGTAGTAGCGGACTCCTCAATGCTCACCTGCGACAACTATCGCTTCATAAACTTCAAGCCTCCTGACCCGGCGCAGCCGACGGCTGCAGCGCCAGCTTTTCAGCTCTCCGAGTCACTTCTTCTGCCTTCAAACCAGCGATAACGTTCACTTCGTAAAAGAACAATATAGAAACTCTTATTAAAGGGCAACGGAGCCAACATGCAACTGTTTCAATTTGTAGTTTCTCTCTGCGCTTCACAGCATCTCCCCGTCAATATGCCCAGCTGTAACTGTCGATGTCCGGCTCACAATCCTCGAGGACAGTTCCCTAGGCAACCAAAAAGAGGTAAACATTAGAGGAAAGTCCATACATGCAGGACTTCCTGTATTTACAATCTGTGTGTTTCCTCCACTATGTCTTTAATCCTTGGCAATTAGGCACCTAATGTCACACATTGTCACAGGCCCTACTTGGTATTTTTTACCAGGGTAGGTTTTCCTAAGGAAGTCATCTCTGACAGGGGATCCAATTTTATGTCCCACTACATGCAGGCCATGTGGAAGAACTGTGGAGTGACTTACAAGTTCTCAACTCCCTACCATCCACAGAAAAAAATTGATTGGTAGAAAGGTTTAATCATACAATGAAGAGTATGCTAGGTGCTTTAGAAGAGCTTCAGAAGAAAATGGGATCTTCGACTGCCATGCCTTCTATTCGCTTATAGAGAAGTCTCTCAGGAAGGAGTTGAATTTAGTCCCTTTGGGCTTCTCTATGGCCACCCACTTTGAGGCCCTTTGGCCCTAATTAAGGAGGGGTTGGATAGTGCTCCTTCCCCCAAGCCAGTGAGAGTCACTGACTATGTGAAAGGTTTCCAGAGGATAATGTCACACATGATGGCAGAAGTATCAGATAACTTGAAAGCAGGTCAGGCTCTGGTGAAGCATTGGCATGACCAGAAGGCCAACATGGTTGAGTTTACTCAAGACCAGCAAGCACTCGTTATGGTTCTGGCCAGGCAGAGGGCCTTACAGGACAAATGGATAGGACCCTTAAGGTTGTGGGCAAACTTGGAGAGGTCAACTATCTGGTGGACTTAGGCAATCCTAAGGAGGCTCCCAGAGTCTTTCACACCAACTGTCTAAAAGCTTATGTCGCAAGACCAGAGGTAGGAGTTTTGCTTTTAGCTTCAGCTCAAGAGGAGAAGGAGAGTGAACCTCTACTTGACCTACTCAGAGGACAGCCTTTAGCTGTAAAAGATAGAAAGAGTCAATCTCTCTTCTAATCTGACACTGGAACAACAGGAGGAGTGCAAGATTCTGTTAAATCAGTTTGCCACCCTGTTTTCACTATCACCAGGCTTGACCCCTTGGGGCCAGCATGATATTCTCACTGGTGACTGTTTACCTGTTAAAAGCAGAGGTTACAGGATGTCAGACCATGTAAGATCCCATATAAAGGAGGAGGTCAGCTTGATCTCGGGGTAATAGAGCCCTCTAAAAGTCCATGGTCTAGTCCAGTTGTACTAGTGCCAAAGGCAGGATCCAAAGAGTGGAGATTCTGTGTGGACTATAGAGCTCTTAATGCAATCACAAAGACTGATGCCCATCCTTTACAAAGGACACATGATCTGGTCGACATACTTGGTTCATCCAAACACCTCAGTACATTTGATCTCACTTCAGGCTATTGTCAAATAGCTCTGACAGACCATGCAAAGGAGAAAACTGCATTCTCAACCCCAGCAGGCCTCTACCAGTTTAAGGTAATGCCCTTTGGACTACAGAATGCACCTGCAACAATCCAAAGGATGGTTAACCAGGTTCTGAATAGGATAGAGGACATCTACATGGCATACTTGCATGATATTTCAGTGTCAGGCCCATCTGACCATGAAGGCGAGTAAGTGTCAAATTGGTCAGAGTAAAGTGGTCTACCTTGGACCTTCGGTAGGAGGAGGTGAAATCAGGCCATTGCCTAGCAAAGTACAAGCTGTACAACAATGGGCCACCCCTACTACTTAAACCTAAGTGAAAGTCTTCCTGGGCCTCTGTGGTTACTATAGGAACTTCATATAGAACTATGGGACCATATCTTCTTCCTTGACTGTGATCTCCTTGCCCAAATTTCATAAACATGTCAGGTGGAATGAGGAGTGCACTCGAGCATTTGAAGGACTTAGGAATGCCCTTTGTCAAACTCCAGTCTTAAGAGCTCCTGACTACAACCAAACCTTCATTGTGGAAACAGATGCTTCCAATACAAGTGTAGGTGCAGTTCTGAGTCAGCTGGATCAGAAAGGCAGTGAGCACCCCATTTGCTTCATCAGCAGGAAGCTGAAGGAACCTGAAACAAGGTGGGCAACCATTGAAAGAGAATATTTTGTTATTTCGTGATCACTGAAGAAGTTTAGACTGTTATGCAAAATCACCTGCAGTACCCTTGGGGAACACTACATGCAATTAAGACTACAAGTGTTAGTACAATTTCACCTTTGGTACAAGCCTGTACTACACAGTTATGTGGTAGCAGTGGCTGAGCAGCCAGACTTATCTCAAGAGTTGAGTGAGCAGTAGAGCAAGTTACACAAAGGACCAATAAATACAGTGATTCAAACAAACACTTACTCAAGGTTTCTTGGTAAATGAATATACATTTATTTACACAGTCAGTTGGAAAACATTACACTAGCAAGAGCAGCTCAATATCATATACTAATATACTACAAATACACAACCAATAAGTTACTGAACAAGTTCAGCTCCCCTGAATGGGAGCAAAATGGCACTTTAGTTACTTTAAAAAGCGGTAAAAAGACAAGGCTAGAAGAATCAACCTGCACAAATACATTCATAGGTAGGGCAAAGGGTGTCAGTTAACTACAACCAGCAATTCAGTTCATAGGCCTGGGCCAAAATCAATGGTTCACAGTGTTTGTATAGGATAGCACAGTTCTGGTAGTAAACGGTTAAGTCTTTGCCACGAATCTTAGAAGAATTTGGTCAGACGAAAAGTTAGATGTTGGTTTAGGGAAGGGCAAGTTTCACAAACTTAAACCGTGGCCGAAAAGATTTCCGGACCGCGTTTGCACAGTACCTTTAAAGTGAAGAAGAGCTGTAGCTGAGGCAGTTGTTCCTGGCAGTTCGAGCAGATCTCGCTGTTCCTGGGCTTCAGTCATGGGGACAAGAAGGAGGACGTTGGGAGGTTCCTGCACTGCCACGGGAAGAGGCCACAAGATTGGCAAAAATGTCGGTTTAAGGTGTGAGTGCCTTAAAGTCCGCTAACTGGTTTCCTTCCTACTGGCTATCCGGTTTTCAACAGCACTGTGAAGAAAATTCGACCAGAGCGGGGACGGTGTCCAGGTGGTTTACGAGTTGGTTGTTCCCACCAAACTCAAGGGATGAAGTTAACCTTGAAGGGCTTCTCTGTCGATTGGAGTTTCAGGCAATTCGGACCTGCAGCAGGGCTCACCGGTCGTCCAGGAGTTGCAGCAGTCCCCTTCCTTCAGCTCATCTTCGGTTCTTTCGTTCCAGTGGTCAACTCTGCTTTCCAAGTCCCAGAGACCTGCTTTTAAACAGTTTTCCCCCATTCATTCCAGCTCGGCTGTCACTCAAACAGCAGGGTGGCTGTCCTTGCCGGACAGCCAGCCGGCCAATCACACTAAAGTGCATTCAGGACTCCTACGAGACTAAGCACAGGGAGTTTCGGGCACCTCCCTCACATCCTGTCCACCCCAGACACTCAGGCGCCGGAGGAGGGCTTCAGCACTGAAGCCCGCCAAAGGACAACAAACAAAGGGACCAAACCTGGATTACCGCGAAGAGTTAAACACAAGAAGGACCTTTCCAAAAAGAAATGGCAAAAAAAGTTGACCGGAGTCTGTTTTTACAGATGGGTCTTGGGCACCATATTGAAAAACATGGCTGACCCGATTTTTAGCTACCGTTGTTCGCGGTCGGGAACAATCATGTTAATTTGCTATAAACCACTTCCACCAGCCATTTCAAGTAGGAAAGGGTAACATTTGAGTGTTACATGAGTGTTTTGACTCAGGGGATGCTAGGCAACCCCTCCAGCACTCTGTATGAAGATAGTGTGTGCTGGGTCTGTAAATTTAAAGAGACTAGTAAAGTCAATTTAACTTTACATGTTCTAAAAGACAGTAGTCTGTCCCAGAGAAGGTATTGAAACCTTGGGAAGTCTGAAGGACATCCGCGTGCCACTGCACTCAACGTGCTGTGTGACGCACAGAAAAAGATGATGCCTGTGGAGTTGTTTTAAAACTCCATAACCAAAGAACACAAAAGTAAAACACATATCAAAATACATGGAAGAGTGTGAAAAAAGGCTCACTGTTCCCAGGTGAAAAATCAAATCCTAGAAATCCAGCAAAGTTGCTGGGGGTCTGTGACATTGTATAACCTGCCTGGCAGACATATATTCATTGGTATTCATTATAGTCTTCAGCCAAGCCTAAACCAGGAAATCCTGCCTGTATGGACTTTCCTCTAATGCCTTTGACTATGCTCTTGGTTGTCTAGGAGACGGAGAGTGACGGTTTAAGCTGGGCGTATTAGTGAAGAGAAAACGGACGGCGTGCAGCAGAGCGCCTACAGCTGATCGTCCTTAATCGAAGCGAAGAAGACAAAGTTTATTTGGAGCCGATCCTGTGCTGAGGTCGCAGGGACCAGAAGTGCCACTTCCGAAACACTGATGAGTTTCAAAGTATAAATGAGGCTGTGACTGAAAACGAAGGCCTGAAGGTAACGGGGAGTGTGAAGGCGGTGAGGCGAACGAAGTGCCAGGAGCTGAATGAGAGATACGTTTGAAGATTGCTGTATCGTGAAAGTGTGGCGAGCATCCGGCCATTAAATCTGAAGAGAAAGTAAACAAGGCAGTGCGTTGGAAGAAGGGCATCGGAAGAGTCAAGCGACCGTTGACGCTACAAAGTTATATCTAAACCATGCGCCGTTGCGCTGGAAGTTATTAGGAACTCTGTGACTGACAGGGCAAAAGATTACTCGGAAAAGATAACGTCTCTCTAGGTTGAAAGGCGAATGCCGCCGCTCAACTAGGGAAATCTGCATGCCGTCTTTCACCGAGGGTTGAAAGGATGAGGAAGAAGTGCCTTGGCATGCAGGGACAAAAGGGGATTAACGGAGAAGGAAGAAATTAAACGAACAAAGCCAAATATTAGAAGGGGAACGCTACCCTTCAGATTAACTTTACCATAAAGGAGAAGTACGTCTCTTAAAGGGGCAGAAGAACGTAATTAATGATCCTATGGAAACAAAGTTGCCTTAGACACCAACATCCTGATGACTCCTGCACCTGCTTAAGAAACAAAAGTATGATAGGAGGAGAAAGAGAGAGAGAGAGTAAAGAGAGGCTACAAAGGAAAAGAAAGAAAGAGAGCTCTTTAAAGACTGAAAGAGAAGGGCACGAAAAGGAGAAGAATTCCCTAGGTGTGAAAAGACATAGAAAGACTAAAGTTATATATATATATATATATATGATCTCTTACCTGAACCAGCGGCTTCCTCTACAGCACCTCGTCAATTCCAAGAAGACGTATCCTTTACTGAGTCTCTGAAAGAGAAGAAAATATACAGTTTAATAAAAAAAGTGGATTCTCTTCGTAATTCACACAATCTACTCCTTGGCTCTGAGACTTATTTATTTATCATTCAGTTGCATTATTTCACATTTTGGTGTCAGAAGTGGGATAGTGAGACCGCCATGGAGGACCTTATCAAGACCCTAAGTGAGGGGCAACAACTGCTACAACAGGCCTTGCAAATGCAGAACCAACAGGACCAAGCAGACAGATTGGCATTTCAGCAAGCCTTACAGATGCAACAGGCCCAATTACTAGAAGTCACTAACACCAGGAACAACCCTCAAGTGCCTACATCTGTATTACAAAAATATTCGACGGGGGAAGATCCTGCACATTTTTTCACAAATTTCGAGAGGGTAGCTAGGAAAAGCTCAATGGCCAGCCGAGAGATGGTGCCATTACATTGCGCCATTGATGACCGGTGAAATGCAGTCAGCCTATCAGGCCGCAAACCCAACGGGAGACACCTTATGTGGAGATATGAAGAAAGTGGTGCTGGAGAGAATTGGACACGATGAGGAAACATACTGAATCAAGTTCAGAGAAGTCAAATTGGTTGGAGAGGAAACGCCGAGACAATTATTCTATAGGGTAAAGGAACTGGCAGAGAAGTGGCTACAGCCTAGTGTGTCATCTCCAAATGAAATAACAGAAAAGGTGATCTTGGAGCAGTTCATCGAGGCCCTTCCTGGTTCTGTTCAGAGATGGGTCAAGCAACATCATCGACTGTCTCTACCAGAAGCAGTAGATGTAGCCTCGGCTTATCAGAAAGCGGGACAGGGCCGGATGGTGTCGTATTCTGCAGGGTATAAATCACACACACCAATAAATAAAGCTGGGCCACAACCAAGGTGGCCTCAATCAATGCTGAGAAAGCCTGAAGGGGAGGTCCTACGGTCCAGACCTAACAGTGAGGGACCTATCAATTATCGTCCATCTACTACAACATTTCGAGAACCTCAATGTTTTGACTGCGGGGACTGGGGCCACCTTGCCAGATTTTGCCCAAAGAAACCGATAACAGAACCAATAGATGTGGGGGTCTTCGACTACATAAAAGAAAGTGAATACTCTGATCACGTGCCTGGAAGGCAGACACAGTACCTGTATACCTGCGAGGCTGAGGTGGATGGAAAACCTACAACTGCCCTAGTCGATTCAGGAAGCGTTCAGACCGCGGTGACCACGGAGTTGGTAGGTGAACGTTATCATTCCTCCGGAAAAATTCTGTTGCGCTGTGTCCATGGGTATGTAAAGGCTTATCCATCAAAGAACATACAGATTAAGTTGGGCGGGGAGACATTGGGGGTCATTCCGAGTTGGGCAGTAAAGGAAAAACGATACCGGTAAAGGATTACCGGCATCGTTTCCCTGTACGGCCCATTCTGACCCACCAGACCGTCATTTACGGCGCCGTAAATTACAAGGCCGTAAATAGCGGTTTAGTGGCGCGCGCCCGACACTCCATACCGAAAATTGCGCCATGGCGTAAACCGGAGCTGATCCAAAGTAAAGCGGACATGGAAAAAACTGCCTCCACAAGGCCGCTAAGTACCTTACCGCCATGGAGTAAATACCGGTATCGCCGAGAAGGTGTTAAGAACCATGAGCAGTGTTTCAAAGAGGCACAGGTGCACTCAATCAGCACAGATGGAGGTAATGGAGTCTGTCAAAGCACAAAAGGAGCACACCCACACACCACACCAAGATGATACCAATTGTAGCAGCATTCCTGGAGCTGGAGGCCCTGCTTGCAAGGCAGCAACTACAACAACAGCAACAACAACAACCACAGCCCCCACCACAGAGGATACCCAGGAGAAGGAGGGTGAGACAGGCCCAGCATGCCCTACCGGTGCAGCCACCATTACCACGCCGGCAGCCCCCAATCCCCCGCATCAGAGCCACCCCCTTCAACCTCACACCAGAGCAGATCCACACCCTGTACCGGCTTGACCGGGACACCATTACCACCATAGTGGACCTGATACATGACGACATAGTGAGCCGCATAGAAATCTGCACTGCCATCCCCCCTCTACTGAAGGTAGTGTCTGTGCTCCACTTCCTTGCCACAGGCTCCTACCAGCATACAGTGGGGCACATGCATGCCATTTCACAGTGCTGGATGCCCTCCTCAACCACACAAGGGACTACATATCCCTACCACGGACTCCCCAGGAGATATATGATACCAAAGTTGCCTTCCATGCACTGGCAGGCATGCCAAATTGCATAGGTGCTCTCGACTGCACCCACGTTGAATTGGTGGTCCCGCATGCCATGGAGGTGCGGTATCGCAACCGCAAGCAATACCACTCCATCAACGTCCAGATGGTGTGTAATGCCAGTAAAGCCATCACACATTGAAATGCCCAATACCCCGGATCAACTCATGACTCCTTGGTCCTGTGGAACTCAACACTACCACGCTACATGGAGCGACATGCTGGACGACGTGCCTGGCTACTTGGTGAGTAACCTGAATGGGCCATGGCATTGCATTGGGGCTGTGAGTATGTTGTCTGCATACTCCACCTGTGTGGGAAAGGTGGGGAAGGAGATGCATAGTCCAGCTGTGTGGGAAAGGGGCGGGGGGTGCATACTCCACCTGTGTGGGAAAGGGGGGGGAGATGCATACTCCACCTGTGTGGGAATGTTCACGCCAGTGCACGATGTGCACCTCACAGAACACTGTGCCCTAAGACAAGTGACACGGCACATGACCACCTAACCACACAGTGCTGAATCCGAGGCGACACCTAACACTACATGACTAACAGGAAACCTGGCCAAATACCACAACACATGCACCACTCATCGGCGGCCCTTACACACCGTAAGGGCATCCTGCACCATGCAGTGCAATAGCACCATGTCGCTGACTCCTGCATCACAACACACAGGACAGTCATCCCTGGGAGTGCATAGAAGTGAGTCTAACAGGGATCCCACAGCGTGTCACTGGTCCCGCGCCCCCATAGGATTGCTGCAAGTCACCATGGTAGGGATCAGTGCAGAATGACGAGTATGCTACCAACTACAGCCAACACCCCCTGTCACCAAATCTCGCGCATGAGATCAATGAATGCAGTCCAACACTGCCGCATGCATATACGACGCACATGCAAAAAGACGTGAGTGCACACCATGACCCATCAGGAAGAAGCTACCCCCTCCAACATTCCATTGCACAGGACACATACCCGGGCCAGTAATGGGGTGACTGTATCCTGGGACATGTGTGCATGGCCAGTAATCACCTGCTGCCATGTAAGACTAGTACAGTTCTGCACCATGAATGTACAAACACTTACATTCATTCCACTCTCATGCAGGTGATGCTGGCTAACCTTTGAAGCCGTGGCTCATGACCCAGGTCTGCAACCCACAGAACAGGCACGAGGAGGACTACAATAGATCCCATACCCGTACACGGGTGGTGATAGAGCAGACCTTCGGCCTGTTGAAGGCACAATTTCGTTGCCTCAGCCGGTCGGGTGGGGCACTCATCTAGAGCCACGAGAAGGTGTCCAAGATCACCATGGCATGTGTAATGCTGCACAACATGTGCATCCGTCGGAACGTGCCACTGCCCCCTGGCGTGGAACTGCTACCACCAGATGATGATGAGGGGGAGGAGGAAGGAATGGCAGGACAGCATCACGGTGCCGATGCACAGGAGGGATGTTCCGTGCGGCAATCATTGATCGGACAATATTTCTGACTCACAAGTCAGCTGATGGTGTGAGGATGACAGGACATTGGGCACTGGGTGTGGGGATACATGTACACCATGCACTGTGAGACATTAAAGGACCCATGCACAATGATCAATGTCCACTCTGTTTCTTAGGGATGATCAACCAGTGTATTGAGTAATAATGTTCAAACGTGTACAAGAAAACCTCCACCCTCAACTCCCTCCCCCTCCCCCCAACTCCCACACACACCCCCACCCCCCACCCCTTCTCCCCCAACTCCCACACACACCCTCACCCCTCTCCCCCCAACTCCCACACACACCCTCACCCCCCTCCAACTCCCACCCCAACTCCCACACACACCCTCACCCCTCTCCTGCTCCCCCCCAACTCCCACACACACCCTCACCCCCCTCCATCTCCCTCCACAACAACCCCACAATAGTCCCATTGGTACAACATAGGCAACATGTGTGTGCCAGCATGGTCAACGTGCACTCCCAGAGCCAGGGGGATCCATGTCGTGGCGGCGCAATGTACGCAGTGAGCGTCGGACCGGGCTGGTCTGCGTGGATGAGCTTTGGGAGGGTGGGTTCACCCGCTTGGGCTGTGGTGTGGGGTGTGCTGCCTCCAGGGCATCTGCGATCCGGCCCAGCACCTCGCAGAGCCGGTTTGTGTTTGCCGTGATCACCTCGCCCAGAGCCTGAAGGTCATTGTGCCACTCCAACCTAGAATCACGATTGTCCCTGATGAACTCCTCAATGAGGCCTGTGAGGTGCTGGGAGGGCAATACATCCGTGGCCAATGTGGCCGATGTGCTTGGCAGGCTTGGTATTGGGCCTGCAGGCCTTTCCGGAGTGTCTGCAGGGGAAGTGGATTCAGGACAGGCAGGTTGTAAGCCCTGTGAGCCCTGGGGTGTCACTCTCCCCGGAGTCGCTGTGTGCCACCTGGCTGTATGATGGTGTGTCAGGGATATGGGCAATGTCATTGGTATCCTCTGCGTTGGCTCCGGAAATTGATGGTGGGCTGTCTGGAACATCGAGGAGGCACATGGCTGCATGCTCCCCAGCCACACTGGACTCCTCTGAGTGCAGCGTGTGGCACGTGTCCAGCGGCACTGCAGGCATGGTTAGGGGTGCAGGTGGGGGTTGTGCACCCTCCATGGGGGTTGCAGGAGCAGGTGGTGTTGCTTGTGTTTTTCTCCTCCTTGCAGGTATACGTTGGCCCCTGTCTCTGCCCCTGGAGGTACTGGCCCGGGTGCTTTCCTGATCCTCGCTGTCATGCCCGCTGCCTGTGGGGGGAAGAGAGAGACGGCATGAGCAATGATTTGGGTGTCAGAATTTGTACATGCCTATGGTATCACAATGGGATTGCAGCGTTTTGTGGACATTTGGGTGGTGAGTGGGACAGTGATCTGGGCTTGGATGCTAAATGCATGCAGATGTCTGGGTCACTCATGTCGGCGGCGTACTGTGATGACTCACATTCACAGTGTTTACAATCACTGCCCCGTGTGCCTCACAGATTCGGCCTCTTTGTGTGGTATGGGCCATATGGGTTACAGCCTTGCACCTGACATCAGACTGGGTCCCACTTGTTACGGCATGATTTCATTGGGGGGGGGGGTTTGCCCAACCATGACGTGACACCTTGCCCAGCCCTTGGCAGTGACTTACATTAGGAATGCATGTTCTGTCTTGAATCATGACACTCACCTCCATCAGCGGATGACGCTGCACCACACTCCATTTCACCAACCCCTTCTATGGCTTCTGTGCCCATCATGGCCGCGCACGTTTCCTCCCACGGGATCATTTTGATGGGGGAACCTGGCCCTCCTCCTGTCTCTAGCGCCTGACTTTGGTTTGCCGAGAGGATGGCCCGCACCCGGAGACGGAGGTCATCCCACCGTTTCCGGCAATCCTTGGTGGTGTAGGGGGTGTTTCCTATGGCGCTCACCCTCTGTGCTACCAAGGCCCAGATCTCTTTCTTCCTGATGACAGTGGGCCTACGCATATCACTGCTGAATACAGTGTCTGCATGTTCGTGCAGGGTGTCCACCAGTATCTGGAGCTCTTCCTGGGTAAAGCGCTCCCTTCTTATGCGCGCAGCCCCCTTTTTTAGTGCTTTAGGCATGATGCTGGTCTCGAATGCCAATTTCTCTCTTCGGTATATGCCTCCGGGTCCTGTATGGAGAGGATGGCAATGGATTGTGATTTTAAAGATGGCCGCCGTGCTCCTTCCCGTTCCTGTGCGGTGACGTTTTTTCCAGTTCCATTCTTTACCGGTGACGGTAAATAGCGGGAACCGCTATTTACAGTCACCGCTGATTACTCCATGTCGGTAGTGTTATGTACGGTGCATTTCTTGGCGGTAAGGGCTTTGGGGGCACTTTTGCGGCATGGCGCTAACGTTCATTACCGGCATGGCGGTAAGCGCGTGCTCGCGAAGTCAGAATAGGCCGATTTTTACGGTCTAGTGCCAGCACGGAAACGCTCTTAACGCCATGCCGGTATTCCTCTATACTTACCTCCCAACTCGGAATTACCCCCATTGGGTGTGAAAGCAGCTGTACTACCCAGTTTACCGAAGCCCCTGTTAATTGGGTCTGATATACCTGAATTTCCTAAATGAATCTGTGAAATTGAGTAGAGCTGGTGGGAAATGGCTCCTTACCGTGAAGAAGAAATCTCCGCCCCATCCTGAAAACCGCGTAAGAGTAAAAAATTAAAGAGAGTCCTAAAAAAAGAGTGGAAGAGCAAGAACGTGTTCACGGTAGCAGTTGACTGGAGGTTGGAAGAGGATGACGATAGTTTTAGGTCCGCTCAAGAGCTGGACCCGTTACTTCAGTATGCCCGAGAGCGAGCTTTAGAAGATCCTACGGGGCAAGGACCGCATTTCATAAAAGAGAATGGGTTGTTGTACCGAGTGACTCTGTGACAGAGTGGAGACGAATTGAAGCAACTTTTTGTTCCAAGAAAATATTATCAGGCAGTCCTGGAAGTCACCCATTTACAAGTTGGGGAGGGACATCTTGGAACAGAAAAGACTACTAGAAACATTTTGGATAGATTCTATTGACCAACAGGTGGTTAGGTTTTGTCAGTCCTGCGAGGACTGTCAAAAGAAGAATAGAGCCAATATAAAGAAAGCCCCGTTACAACCTATGCCACTTGTCCTGGAACCTTTTAGTCGAATTGGGCTCGAGATTGTCGGTCCCATAGATCCCACGAGGAGAGGCCACAAATACATCCTTGTTGTTGTAGACTATGCCACTCAATACCCGGAGGCCTTTCCCTTAAAAGCCACTAATACGCAACAGATATGCGACGTGTTGATTCCCTTTATTGGACGAGTGGGGATTCCAAGATAAATCGTCACAGTCCAGGAATCAAATTTTATGTCCAATGTCTTGAAGCAAGTCTGTGATACCCTGAAAATTGAACATCTAAAAACAGCGGTCTACCATCCACAGACGGATGGATTAGTGGAACGCTATAATCAAACTATCAAGCAGATGCTAAGGAAGACAATCTCGCAAGAAAACAGGAACTGGGACAGGGTATTACCATGGATATTAATGACCCTAAGAAACACTCCCAGTCATCAACAGGTTTCTTGCCTTTCGAGTTACTGTTCGGGAGACCGGTAAGAACTTTATTAGATGTTCTGAAAGCGAAGTGGGAGGAGCAGCCAGATCGTGATGTGACCCTAACAGAATACGCTTCACAGCTACGGGATCGAATCAAGAAACTACAGGCTATAGCTAGAGACAACCTTCTTCAAGCTCAAATGAACCAAGAAAGATATTACAATCAAAAGGCTCAGTTACATACTTTTAAAACTGGGGATCAGGTACTAGTGTTACTGCCCACCTCAGACAATAAGATGTTGGCCAGCTGGAAGGGACCTTTTGAAATCCAAGAGGTCCTGGGGCCTTTAACGTATAAGGTGAAACAGCCCGGTAGTAGACTGTCTTGTCAGACCTATCATGTCAATTTACTTAAAAAGTGGATACCTCCAATACAGAACATCTCTATGATCACTAATGAGGTACCGCCAGAAGAACACTTTCCACAAGTTAGGGAGAGAATAGGTATGGAAAGTTTAAATATCAACCCTGAGTTGACAGCTGGACAGAAGACTGAACTATCTCACCTCTTACAAGATTTTGCAGAGGTATTCTCCACACTTCTAGGGAGAACTGAACTGACTTACCATCGTATAGATACTAAACCTGGGTCTATATTAAGGCTCAGACCTTACCTGAGTCAAAGATAAAGGCCATCAACCAGGAAGTTCAGGAAATGTTGGATTTGGGAATCGTTGAGCCGTCGTATAGTGACGGGAGTTCACCGGTAGTCTTGGTCCCAAAACCAGATGGCAGTGTGAGGTTCTGCATGGACTTCCGGAAGTTGAATGACATTTCTAAGTTTTATGCTTACCCCATGCCACGTATAGAGGATCTGTTGAACAATCCAGGGAAGGCCAAGTTCCTGACCACCATTGATTTGACCAAGGGCTATTGGCAGATACCATTATCACCAGCCGATAAGGAAAAGATGGCCTTTGCTACTCCCACCGGCCTATACCAGTTTACGGTGTTGCCCTTTGGTTTACATGGGGCACCTGCAACATTTCAACGGTTGATGAATTACCTGATAAAAGGTCATAAAAATTACGTTGGATCATATCTTGGTGACCTCATTATCTATAGTGATACCTGGCAAGAACATCTAGTTCATATAAGGAAGGTACTCACAACTTTGAAAGGAGCTGGGTTACAAATAAACCCCAAGAAGTCCCATGTAGCAACATTTTATACTAAATATCTGGGATACTATGTGGGCCAGGGAATGGTTAAACTCCAAGAGGAGAAACTGAAGGCTATCAAGCAGTTGAAGTTCCCGGAAACTCCAAAGCAAGTGCGGGCCTTTCTAGGTTTGTATGGTATTACAGGAGGTTTATCCCACATTTTTCTACCTTAGCTTCTCCCTTAACAGATCTGCTGAAGAAGCCCACCTTACATAAGAAAGTTTGGCATACAGTTGAAACACTAAAAGCCTTCAATGCTTTAAAAGAGGCCCTGTCCGAAAGAGCTGTTTTACACTGTCCGGACTTCAAGTCTCCATTTCTTCTTCAGACTGATGCTTCAGGGACGGGACTCGGAGCAGTCCTTCTCCAGATCCAGGAAGGAGGTGAAAGGCCAATACTATTCATCAGTCGGAAACTGTTACCTCATGAACTAAGTTACCCGACCATAGAAAAGGAGTGTTTGGCCGTCAAGTGGGCCATTGATGCGCTTAGGTATTACCTACTTGGCCGAGAGTTTACGCTAATAACAGACCATGCTCCCTTAGTCTGGTTAGCCCGTAACAAAGACTCGAATTAGAGAGTGCTCCGGTGGTTTCTTTCCCTCCAGCCCTTCTCCTTTAAAACTGTTCATAGATCTGGGAAGCTGCTGTCACAACCTGATTATTTGTCCAGAGCAGAAACCCTTCCCGAGCGTAAGGGAGTAGTGGAGGGGGTGTGACGTTGTATAACCTGCCTGGCAGACATATATTCATTGGTATTCATTATAGTCTTCAGCCAAGCCTAAACCAGGAAATCCTGCCTGTATGGACTTTCCTCTGATGCCTTTGACTATGCTCTTGGTTGTCTAGGAGACGGGTGCTCGAGAGGAGGAGCTGGAGAGTGACGGTTTAAGCTGGGCGTATTAGTGAAGAAAAAACGGATGGCGAGAAGCAGAGCGCCTACAGCTGATCGTCCTTAATCGAAGCAAAGAAGACGGAGTTTATTCGGAGCCGATCCTGTGCTGAGGTCGCAGGGACCAGAAGTGCCACTTCCAAAATGCTGACGAGTTTCAAAGTATAAATGAGGCCGTGACTGAAAACGAAGGCCTGAAGGTAACGGGGAGTGTGAAGGCGGTGAGGCAAACAAAGTGCCGGGAGCTGAATGAGAGATACGTTTGAAGATTGCTGTATCGTGAAAGTGTGGCGGGCATCCGGCCATTAAATCTGAAGAGAAAGTAAACACGGCAGTGCGTTGGAAGAAGGGCATCGGAAGAGTCAAGCGACCGTTGTCGCTACAAAGTTATATCTAAACCATGCGCCGTTGTGCTGAAAGTTATTAGTAACTCTGTGACTGACAGGGCAAAAGATTACTCGGAAAAGATAACGTCTCTCTAGGTTGAAAGGCGAACGCCGCCGCACAACTAGGGAAATCTGCATGCCTTCTTTCACCGGCGGGTTGAAAGGATGAGGAAGAAGTGCCTTGGCAAGCAGGGACAAAAGGGGATTAACGGAGAAGGAAGAAATTAAACAAACAAAGCCAAATATTAGAAGGGGAACGCTACCCTTCAGATTAACTTTACCATAAAGGAGAAGTACGTCTCTTAAAGGGGCAGAAGAACGTAATTAAAGATCCTATGGAAACAAAGTTGCCTTAGACGCCAAAGTCCTGATGACTCCTGCACCTGCTTAAGAAACAAAAGTACGATAGGAGGAGAAAGAGAGAGAGAGAAAGTAAAGAGAGGCTACAAAGGAAAAGAAAGAAAGAGAGCTCTATAAAGACAGAAAGAGAAGGGCACGAAAAGGAGAAGAATTCCCTAGGTGTGAAAAGACATAGAAAGACTAAAGTTATATATATATATATATATATATATATATATATATATATATATATATATATATATATATATATGATCTCTTACCTGAACTTACCACCAGCGGCTTCCTCTACAGCACCTCGTCAATTCCAAGAAGACGTATCCTTTACTAAGTCTCTGAAAGAGAAGAAAATATACAGTTTAATAAAAGAAGTGGATTCCCTTCGTAATTCACACAATCTACTCCTTGGCTCTGAGACTTATTTATTTAACATTCAGTTGCATTATTTCACAGGGTCTCAAAAGGTAAGGGAAATTAGCACATTCTTGAGAATTCTCCCCAACAAGGGAGAGGAGGTTGGGGATAGGGAGAGGAGGGAGGCGGATGTATGGGTTTTTGGGGGTAGGGAGAGGAGGGAGGGGGTGAGTCAGTGGGGGTAGGGAGAGGAGGGAGGGGGTGAGTCAGTGGGGGTAGGGAGAGGAGGGAGGGGGTGGGTCAGTGGGGGTAGGTAGAGGGAGGGGGTTGGGTTGGGTTGGTGGGGTTAGGGAGCAGTGGTGGGGGTAGGGAGAGGAGGGACGGACGTGTGTCAGTGGGTGTAGGGAGAGGAAGGAGGCGGTGGGTGGGTGGGGTTAGGGAGCAGATGGAGGGGAGGGGAGGGAAGTGAATAGGTTGGTGATATTAGGGAGGGGAGTGAGGTGGTGGGTGGGTTTTTTGTAGGGAGAAGAGGGAGGGGTGTAGGGAGAGTAGGGAGGGGGAGGGTGGGTGTTGTGAGAGTAGGGAGGGGGTGGGTGGGTGTAGTGAGAGGAGGGTAGGGAGAGAGGGGTAGGGAGAGGAGGGTAGGGAGAGGCGGGAGGGGGCAGTGGGTGGAGTTAGAGAGAGGAGGGAGGGAGGGGGTAGGTAGGTGGGGTTAGAGAGAGGTGGGTGTGGGTGCGTAGGGAGAGGAGGGAGGGTGGTAGGGAGAGAAGGGAGAGGGGGTGGGTGGGTTTGGAGAGGAGGGAGGTAGGGAGAGGAGGGAGGGGGATATGGTTAGGGAGAGGAGGGAGAGAGGTGGGGTAGGTAAAGGAGGGCGAGTGGGTGGGGGTAGAGAGAGTAGGGATGGGGTAGGGGCTGGAGTCAGGGAGAGGTGGGAGTAGGAGGGTTGATGGGCTTAGGTTAGGGAAGGGGGTGGGTGTGTGGGGTTAGGGATGGGAGGGAAGGGATGGGTGAGAGGGGAGGGTTTCGCTGGGTGGTATTAGGGAGGGGAGGCAGGAAGTGTGGGTGGCGGTAGGCAGTAGGGAGGGGAGGGGAGGGAGGGGCTGAGTGGGGGTAGGGAGAAGAGGGAGGGGTGTAGGAGGGTGGGTGGGGGTACAGAGAGGCGGGAGGGATTGTTGGGCGTTGGGAGAGGCGGGAGAGGTGGGTGTGTGGGGGTAGGGAAAGGCGGGAGGGGTGGGTGTGTGGGGGTAAGTGTTAGGGAGAATTCTCCAAATGTGCTAATTTCCATTACCTTTTGAGACCCCCAGCAACTTTGCTTGATTTCTGGGATTTGATTTTCTTACCTGGAAAGAGTGTGAGCCTTTTTCCCCACTCTTTCATGTATTTTGATGTGTGTTGTACTTTTGTGTTCTTTGGATATGGTGTTTTAAACAAACTCCACTGCATCATCTGTTTGTGTGTCAGACAGCACCTTCACTACCTACTGTCTCCCAGAGTGTGTAAAGTTAAATTGACTAGTCTTTACTAGTCTTTTTAAATTTACTGACCCAGCACACACTATCTTCCTATAGAGTGCTGGAGGGGTTGCTTAGCTTCCACTGAGTCAAAACACTCATTTGACAGTAAAATGTTACCTTTTCCTACTTTAAATGGCTGGTAGCAGTGGTTTAGATCAACTACCGTGATTTTTCCCGACTGCTAACAACGGTAGTTAAAAATCAAGGGTAGCCATGTTTTTCAATATGGTGCCCAAGACCTAGCTGTAAAAACAGACCCTGGTCAACTTTTTTCAACATTTCTTTGAGGAAAAGTCCAGGTTTGGTCCCTTTATTCGTGCCCTTTGGCGGGCTTCTGTGCTGAAGCCCTCCTCTGGTGCCAGAGTGTCTGGGGTGGACAGGATGTGAGGGAGGGGCTCAAAACCCTCTGTGCTTATGAGACCTGAATGCACTCTGGCTTGATTGGCCGGCTTGCTGTCCGGCAAGGACAGCCACCCTGCTGGGTGCTTGACAGCCAGGCTGAATGAATGGGGAGAAAACTGTTTAAAAGCAAGTCTCTGGGACTTGGAAAGCAGAGTTGACCACTGGAACGAAAGAACCGAAGAGGAGAGGATGGAAGAGGACTGCTGCAACTCCTGGATGTCCGGTGAAGCCCTGCTGCAGGTCCGAATTGCCTGAAACTCCGATGACAGAGAAGCCCTTCAAGGTTAACTTCTTCCCTTGAGTTTGGTGGTAACAACCAACTTGCAAGCCCCCTGGACACCGTCCTATTCGGGTTGAATTTTTATCAGAGTGCTGTTGAAAACCGGATAGCCAGAGGGAAGGAAACCAGGGGGACTTTAAGGCACTCACACCTTAAACCGACCTCTTACTACAGCTTTTGGCCTCTTCCCTGGGCAGTGCAGGAACCTCCCGACGTCCTCCTTCTTGTCCCCACGACTGAAGCTCTGGAACAGCGAGATCTGCAGGAAATGCCAGGAACAACTGCCTCAGCGACAGCTTTCTTCATTTAAAAGGTATTGTGCAAACGCAGTCCGGAAATCTTTTCACCCATCGAGAAAGTGCGTGAAACTTTCCTCAACTACGAAGGCTTGTCCTTCCCTAAACATTCTTCAAACTTTTCGCCTAGCCAAATTCTTTCAAAATCTGTGGCAAAGACTTAACCGTTGCATACCAGAACTGTGCTATCCTATACAAGAGACTCTGAACCATTGACTTTGGCCCAGGCCTATTGGGAAGAATTGCTGATTGTGGGTACCTGAAACCCTTTGACCTGCCGATGCATGTATTTGGCCTGTCTATTCTTATAACCTTGTCTTTTCCCTCCCTTTCTAAATATCTAAAGTGCCATTTTGCGCACTGAATCTTGCTTAGTTACTTACCGGTTGGATTTTTGTGGTGTATTGGTGTGTGATATTGAGCTGCTTGTGCTAGTGTAATGTTTTATAAATGATTGAGTAAACAAATGTATATTCTTTTACTGAGAAACCTTGAGTAAGTGTTAACTTAAATCACTGTATTGGTTGGTCCTTTGTGTAACTTGTTCTACTGCTCACTCAATTCTTGAGATAGGTCTGGCTGATCAGCCACTGCCACCACATAACTGTGTAGGTGTAGTACAGGCTTGCACCAAAGGTGAAATTGTACTGACACTTGTAGTCGTAATTGCCTGTAGTGTTCCCCAAGGGTACTGCAGGTGTTTCTGCCTAACCGTAGGGAGTGGAGGGAGGGTGTGTGGCGGGTAGGGAGAGGAGGGAGCAGGGTGTGCGGGTGGTTGAGGAGGGAAGGGGTTGGTGGGGGAGGGAGCTAAGAGAGGGGGGTGGGTGGGGGTAGAGAGAGGAGGTATGGTGGTAGGGAGAGGAGGGTAGGGGTAGGGAGAGGAAGGGGGAGGGTGGGCATAGGGAGAGGAGGGAGGGTCTGGTTGGGGGTAGTGAGAGGAGGGAGGGGGGTGTGAGGGTGGGGGTAGGGAGAGGCAGGTAGGGGTAGGGAGATGAGGGAGGGGGAGGGTTGGGGTAAAGAGAGGAGGGTGGGGGTGGTGGTGGTTGCTTGGAGGGAAGGGGTGGAGTGGAGGTAGAGAGGGAGGGTATGGGCAGGTGGGGTTAGGGAGAGGAGGGAGTGAAGGGGAGGGAAGGGGTGGCTGGGAGGGCAAAGAGGGGTTGCGTCTGTGGGATTAGGGAGGGGAGGGAGGAGGTGGGTGGATGGGGTAGGGAAGGGTGGCTGGGGGCAGGGTATGGATGGAGGGGGTGGGTGGAGCTAGGGAAAAGAGGGAGGGGTGTAGGGAGAGGAGGGTGTGGGTGGGGTAGTGAGAGGAGGGAGGGGGGTGGGTGTGTTGGGGTAGGGAGAGGAGGGAGGGGGATGGGGTAGGGAGAGGAGGGAGGTGGTGTGTGGGGCGTAAAGGGAGGAGGGAGGGGTGAGTGTTTGGGGGTAGGGAGAGGAGGGAGAGGAGGGAGTGGGTGGGTGGAGGTAGAGAGAGGAGGGAGGGGGTCGGTGGGGGTTGTGAGAGGCGGGTTGGGGGATGGTTGGGTGGGGGTAGGGAGAGGAGGGAGGAGGGTGAGTGCGTGGGCATAGGGACAGGAGGTAGGAGGTGGGTGAGTGGGAGTAGGGAGAGGAGGAAGTAGGTGGGTGTGGGTAGGGAGAGTAGGGAGAGGGTGCATAGGAGGGAGGGAAGGGGTGGGTAGGAGGAATCGGGTCGGAGGGAGACAGGTGCATTGGGGTAGGGCGATGAGGGAGGGGAAGAAGTGGGTGGAAGGGGAGGGAGGGTTGGGTGGGTGGAATTAGGGAGGGGAGGGAGGAGGTGGGTGTGTGGATGGGGCTAGTGAAGGGGGGAGGGGGTGGGTGGGGATAGGGAGAAGAGGGAGAGGAGGGAGGGGAGGGAGGTGGGTGGTCTGGGGTAGTGAGAGGAGAGGAGGGAGGGGTGTGGGTTGAGGTAGGGAGAGGAGGGAGGGGGAGAGTGGGTGTAGGGAGAGGAGAGAGGGGTGTGGGAGGGAGAAGAGGGAGAGGAGGGCAGGGGTGGGTGGTAAGAGGGAGGGAGAGGAGGGAGGGGGTTGGTGGAGGTAGAGAAGGAGGGTGTGGTCAGGTGGGGTTAGGGAGTGGATGGAGGGGTGGGAAGGGGTGGCTTGGAGGCAATGTGGGGTTGTCTCGGTGGTATTAGGGAGGGGAGGTAGGGAAGAGTGGATGGGGTAGGGGAGGGAGGGAGAGGGTGGGTTGGGGTAGGGAAAAGTGGGAGGGGTGTAGGGAGAGGAGGGAGGGGTGGGTGGTGGTAGTGAGAGGAGGGAGGGGTTGGGTGTGCTGGATTAGGGAGAGGAGGGAGGGGGAGGGTGGGAGTGGTGAGAGGAGGGAGGGAGGTGGGTGGGCTGGGGTAGTGAGAGGAGGGAGGTAGGGGGGTGGGTTGGGGTAGGGAGAGGGGAGTAGGGAGAGGATGGAGGGGGCTGGTGGGTAGGGGTAGGGAGAGGACAGAGGGAGTTGGTAGGGAGAGGAGGGTGGGGGTGGGTGGGAGTAGGGAGGGAGAGGAGGAAGGGGGTGGGTGGAGGTAGAGAGAGGGAGGATGTGGGTGGGTGGGTGGGTTAGGGAGTGGAGGGAGGGGAGGGAAGAGGTGGCTGGGAGGGCAGGGAGGGGTTGTGTCAGTGGGATTAGGGAGGGCAGGTAGGGAAGGGTGGATGGGATGGGGTAGCGAAGGGAGGGACGGGGTGGGTGGGTGTAGGGAAGGGGTGGGTGGGGGTAGGGAAGGGGTGGGTGGGGGTAGGGAAAAGAGAGAGGGGTGGGGGTGGAGAGAGGAGGGGGGTGGGTGTGCTGGGGTAGGGAGAGTTGGGAGGGGGGTGGGTGGAGGTAGGGAGTGGAGGGTGGAGGTAGGGAGTGGAGTGGAGGGTGGGGTGGGTGGGAGGAGGGAGGGAGAGGAGGGAAGGGCTGGGTGGATGTAGAGAGAGGGAGGATGTGGGTGGGTGGGTTGGGGAGTGGAGGGAGGGGAGGGAAGAGGTGGCTGGGAGGGCAGGGAGGGGTTGCGTCAGTGGGATTAGGGAGGGGAGGTAGGGAAGGGTGGATGGGATGGGGTAGCGAAGGGAGGGAGGGGGTGGGTGGGTGTAGGGAAGGGGTGGGTGGGGGTAGGGAAAAGAGGGAGGGGTGGGGGTAGTGAGAGGAGGGGGGGTGGGTGTTCTGGGGTAGGGAGAGCTGGGAGGGGGGTGGGTGGAGGTAGGGAGTGAAGGGTGGAGGTAGGGAGTGGAGGGTGGGGTGGGGTGGGAGGAGCAAGGGAGAGGAGGGAGGGGGTGGGTGGATGTAGAGAGAGGGAGGATGTGGGTGGGTGGGTTGGGGAGTGTTGGGAGGGGAGGGAAGAGGTGGCTGGGAGGGCAGGGAGGGGTTGCGTAGGTGGGATTAGGGAGGGGAGGTAGGAAAGGGTGGATGGGATGGGGTAGGGAAGGGTGGGAGGGGGTAGGGAAGGGAGGGAGGGTGTGGGTGGGAGTAGGGAAGGGAGGGAGGGGTGGGTGGGGGTAGGGAAGGGAGGGAGGGGTGTAGGGAGAGGAGGGAGGGGGTGGGTGGGCGTAGTGAGAGATGGGGTGGGTGTGCTGGGGTAGGGAGAGGAGGGAGGGGGTTGGGTAGAGTAAGGAGGGGGTCTGTAGGAGTGTAGGGAGAGGAGGGAGGCGGTGTGGGTGTTAGAGAGAGGAGGGAGGGGAGGGTGTTTGGGGGTAGGGAGAGGAGCGGGGTGGGTGAGAGGAGGGAGGGGTGGGAGGAGGGAGGGAGAGGAGAGGAGGGGGGGTGGGTGCAGGTGTGGGGGTTGGGAGAGGTGGGAGGGGGTTGGGTGGGTGGTGGTAGGGAGAGGAGGGAGGAGGGTGAGTGGGTTGGCATAGGGATAGGAGGTAGGAGGTGGGTGTGGTAGGGAGGGGATGGGTGGGGGTAGGGAGAGTAGGGAGGGGGTGGGTGGGGGTAGGCAGAGTAGGGAAGCGGTGGGTTGGAGGTATGGAGATGAGGGAGGGGGTGGGTGGGCATAGGGAGCAGAAGGAGGGAGGGGTGAGTGGGGGTTGGGAGGGTTTGGGGGTAGGGAGAGGAAGGATGCGTTGGGGGTAGGGAGAGGAAGGAGTGGGATGTGAGGGTGGGGGTAGGGAGAGGTGGTTAGGGAGAGGAGGGAGGGGTTGGGTGGTTGGATGTAGGGAGGAGGGGGTAGGGGGTGGGTGGGTGTGGTTAGAGAGGAGGGAGGGGGTTGGTGGGGTTAGAGAGAGGTGGGGGTGGGTGGGTAGGTCGAGGAGGGAAGGTGGTATGGAGAGAAGGGGGAGTGGGTATGGGTGGGTTGGGAGAGGAGGGAGGTATGGAGAGGAGGGAGGGGGTAGGGTTAGGGAGAGGAGAGAGAGGGGTGGGGTAGGTAAAGGAGGCAGAGCGGGTGGGGGTAGGGAGAGGAGGGATGGGGTAGGGGCTGGAGTTAGGGGTATGAGGGAGCGAGTGGGGTTAAGGAGCGGAGGGAGGGCGTGGGTGGGTGGGGTTAAGGAGAGGTGGGAGCGGGAGGGTTAGTGAGCTTAGGTTAGAGGAGGGGAGGGGGTGGGCAGGTAGGGTTAGGGACGGGAGGGAGGGGGTAGGTGTGAGGGAGGGTGGGGCTGGGCGGTATTAGGGAGGGGAGGCAGGGGGTGGGTGGGTATCGGTAGGCGGTAGGGAGGGGAGGGAGGGGCTGGGTGGGGTAGGGAGAAGAGGGAGGGGTGTAGGGAGAGGAGGTGGGGGTGTGTGGGGGTAGGGAGAGGCGGGAGGGATTGTTGGAGGTAGGGAGAGGCGGGAGGGGTGGGTGTGTGGGGGTAGGGAAAGGCGGGAGGGGTGGGTGTGTGGAGGTAGGTGTTAGGGAGAATTCTCCAAATGTGCTAATTTCCCTTACCTTTTGAGACCCTGTGACAATGTGTAGGTCTTTTTCTTACCTCTAATTTCTTTTTGTACAGTCCGGAGCCCTATTAAGGCATAGATACTGAAGCAGGAATTGATACATGTATGGACTTTCCTCTAAACAACTCTGTGTTTGGTATCCTGGGAAACAGGGTGTGACGAGGAGGACGTCGAGCCCAACGGACTCAGCTGGGCGTATTGAAAAAACAGCTGTTTAAGGAGATTGGGAAAATCCCACCGCGCCGTTGCGCGTAGTCGAGTTGTTGACAAGTTATATTTATATTTGTTGTTTATCGCCTGAGCGAGAGACGGAGTTCGGCGAGCAAAGCTATATGAAGTAACGCCGCTGGGTTTCAACGTACTTGGAGGAGCCGCAGACCTTAACGAGGGAGAGAAAGAGAGCAGCGCTATGAACCGACGGGACCGAAGGTGAAGCGCAAGCTCCGGAGGTGACGATTGAAGAAGGAAAGGGGGCGGAGACGAAGACGGGACATCGTCCGCCGTCTGTGTTAAAGAAAAGACACATCACGCAGGTAACGCTTGGTAATGAGAGAAGGTACCACTTATGAGCTGCTACCAGGCAGACAATGCTGAACGAATTATAAATAAGACTGTTGTTGAGTGAGGCGGCAAAGCCGTACACATAAAGAGAGTCAGGCTATACGGACTGTGACAAGGCAAATGTCATTGAAGGGCTGAATGAGTTCTATCTATAAGTGAGAAGTTGAACGAAACGGAGAAGCCACATAAATATATATAACTGAAACGAACATTCACAAGTAAACGTGAAAGCGAACCTGTGCAAGAATGGATGGGAAGGGAACCTCAAAAGAGGCCGTTACATACGTCGAATGAACACTTAGACAGGAAGAGAAAGTCAGCCGCGAGGAGTTGAGACACTAATACCAGTCGCCTCTCTGCAGCCATAGCAAATGTACGTGCTGTCAGTTATTCTAAGACTGAGGAGGGCCCTAAGAGCAAACGAACTTTCTAAGCCAAGTCATAAAGCAAACAGGGGAGAAAGAAGGAAAATTAGTGAGAGCAGAAAAACCAAGAGGGAAGAAGTAAACCTGAAGAGAGAGAAAAATAAGGGGAGCAATAGAGAAGGAAAAGAAGGGAGTCAGAGACAGAGATAAAGACAAAGATAAGACAAAACAACAAACATTCTTTCAAGTATAAGTTACCCATTTATGCCTTGTTCGTTGTCACGACCTTCTCCTTGAAGAGTTGGGGAACGCTGAAGAAGTATCCTTTTTCGGGTTTTTCGGAAAAGAAAATAAATTGATTAATAAAGAATTGGGCTCTTTTTCCGTCCAAACAAACTACTTACTGGCTGAGGTCTCATAATTCTTTTCTTTCACCCAATCTACTACTTAAAGTATCACAGACCCCCAGCAACTTTGCTGAATTTCTGGGATTTGATTTTTTTTTACCTGGAAAGAGGGTGAACCTTTTTTCCCACTCTTTTATGTATTTTGATGTGTGTTGTGCTTTTGTGTTCTTTGGATATGGTGTTTTAAACAAACTCCATGGCATCATCTTTTTCTGTGTGTCACACAGCACCTTCAGTGCAGTGGCACAGGGGTGTCTTTCAGACTCCCCAAGGTTTAAATACCTTCTCTGGGACTGACTACTGTCTCCCAGAGTATGTAAAGTTAAATTGACTTTACTAGTCTCTTTAAATGTACTGACCCAGCACACACTATATTGCTATAGAGTGCTGGAGGGGTTGCTTAGCTTTCACTGAGTCAAAACACTTATGTGACAGTAAAATGTTACCTTTTCTTACTTTAAATGGCTGGTAGCAGTGGTTTAGATCAACTACCGTGATTTTTACCGACTGCTAACAACGGTAGCTAAAAATCAAGGGTAGCCATGTTTTTCAATATGGCGCCCAAGACCTATCTGTAAAAACAGACCCTGGTCAACTTTTTTCAACATTTCTTTGAGGAAAAGTCCAGGTTTGGTCCCTTTATTCGTGCCCTTTGGGCGGGCTTCTGTGCTGAAGCCCTCCTCTGGTGCCAGAGTGTCTGGGGTGGACAGGATGTGAGGGAGGGGCTCAAAACTCTCTGTGCTTAGTCTCCTAGGAGACTTGAATGCACTCTGGCTTGATTGGCTGGCTTGCTTTCCATCAAGGACAGCCACCCTGCTGGGAGAGTGACAGCCGGGCTGGAATGAATGGGGGAAAACTGTTTAAAAGGAAGGGGACTACTGCAACTCCTGGACGACCGGTGAGCCCTGCTGCAGGTCCGAATTGCCTGAAACTCCAATCGACAGAGAAGCCCTACAAGGTTACTTCATCCCTTGAGTTTGGTGGGAACAACCAACTCGCAAACCACCTGGACACCGTTCCCTGCTCTGGTCGAATTTTCTTCAGAGTGCTGCTGAAAACCGGATAGCCAGTTGGAAGGAAACCAGTTTGTGGACTTTAAGGCACTCACACCTTAAACCGACGTTTTGCCAAGCTTGTGGCCTCTTCCCTGGGTAGTACAGGAACCTGCCGACGTCCTCCTTCTTGTCCCCACGACTGAAGCCCAGGAACAGCGAGATCTGTTCGAACTGCCAGGAACAACTGCCTCAGCTACAGCTCTTCTTCACTTTAAAGGTACTGTGCAAACGCGGTCTGGAAATCTTTTCGGCCACGGTTTAAGTTTGTGAAACTTTCCTGACTTCGAAGTCTTGTTCTTCCCTAAACCAACATCTATCTTTTCGTCTGACCAAATTCTTCTAAGATCTGTTACAAAGACTTAACCGTTTACTACCAGAACTGTGCTATCCTATACAAACACTCTGAAATATTGATTTTGGCCCAGGCCTATGAACTGAATTGCTGATTGTAGTTAACTGAAACCCTTTGCCTTGCCTATGAACGTATTTGTGCTGTTGATTCTTCTAACCTTGTCTTTTTACAACTTTTTAAAGTAACTAAAGTGCCATTCTGCTCCCACTTCATACGTCTTTGTGATTGCATTAAGAGCTCTATAGTCCACACAGAATCTCAACTCTTTGGATCCTGCCTGTGGCACTAGTACAACTGGACTAGACCATGGACTTGTAGCGGGCTCTATTACCCCGAGATCAAGCATCTTGTTGACCTCTTCCTTTATATGGGATCTTACATGATCTGACATCCTGTAACCTCTTCTTTTAACAGGTAAACAGTCACCAGTGAGAATATCCCTCCTCTGACTACCCAAGCCCACCCACCTCCCTCCCCTCGCTACCGCCACCCTCCCCCTTCCTCCTCTCCCTACCCCAGCACACCCATCCCCTCCCTACTCTCCCTACCCCCAGTTGCCTCCCTCCTCTCCCTACCCCCAGTCCCCTCCCTCCTCTCCTCTCTCTACCCCAGCCCACCCACCCACCTCCCTCCCCCTCCCTCCTCTCCCTCCTCTCCCTCTTCTCCCCTACCTCCACCCGCCCCCTCCCTCCCTTCCCTAGCCCCATCCACCCACCCACCTCCTCCCTCCCCTCCCTAATCCCACCCACCCAAACCCTCCCTCCCCTTTCATCCACTGCTTCCCCTCCCTCATCACCCTACCCCGATGCACCTGTCCCCCTCTTACCCCCTTCCTCCTACCCACCCCTTCCCTACTCTCCCCACCCCCACCCACGCCTCCTCCCTCTTCTCCCTACCCCCACCCACGCCCCCTCCCTCCTCTCCCTACCCCCACCCACCTACCTCCTACCTCCTGTCCCTATGCCCACGCACTCACCCTCCTCCCTCCTCTCCCTACCCCCACCCAACCAACACCCTCCCACCTCTACCAACCCCCACCCACCCCCTTTCCTCCTCTCCCTACCCCCAAACAACCACCCCCTTCCTCCTCTCCCTACCCCCCACACACCACCTCCTTCTCTCTCACTACCCCCACCCACACCCTCCCTCCTCTCCCTACACCCCTCCCTCTTTTCCCTACCTCCACCCATCCCTCCATCCATTCCCTACCCCCATCCACCCTTCCCTACCCCCATCCACCCACCTCCTCCCTCCACTCCCTAATCCCACTGACCCAACCCCGCCCTGCCCTCCCAGCCACCCCTTCCCCCCCTCCACTCCCTAACCCCACCTGCCCACACCCTCCCTCAGTCTACCTCCACCCCACCCCTGCCCTCCTCCCACCTGCCCCCACCCTCCTCTCTTTACCCCCAACCCACACCCCTCCCTCCTCTCCCTCCTATCCCCTTCTCACCCAAACCCCACCCACCCCTTCCCACCTCTCCATACCCCAACCCACCCACCCCCTCCACTCCCTACAATAAACCCACACTCCCTCATCAGCCTACCGCCACCTGCCTCTCCCTACACCCACCCTCACACCCCCCTCCCTCCTCTCACTACCTCCACCCAGGCCCTCCCTCCTCTCCCTACACCCACCCCGTCCTCTCCCTACCCCTACTCTAATCTCCCTGCCACCATACCTCCTCTCCCTACCCCCATCCACCCCCTTCCCTTACCTCCCTCCCCCACCCACCGCCTCCCTCCTCAACCTCCTCTCCCTACCCCCCCGCACACCCTGCTCCCTCCACTCCCTACTGTTAGGCAGAAAAACCTGCAGTACCCTTGGGGAACACTACAGGCAATTACGACTTCAAGTGTCAGTAAAATTTCACCTTTGGTACAAGCCTGTACTACAACTACACAGTTATGTGGTAGCAGTGGCTGAGCAGCCAGACTTATCTCAAGAGTTGAGTGAGCAGTAGAACAAGTTACACAAAGGACCAGCCAATACAGTGATTCAAGTAAACTTTTACTCAAGGCTTCTCAGTAAAAGAATATACATTTATTTACTCAATCATTTATAAAACATTACACTAGCACAAGCATCTCAATATCACACACTAATACACCACAAAAATCCAAACGGCAAGTAACTAAACAAGTTTTAGCTCCAAAATGAAGTGTGAGCAAAATGGCACTTCAGATACTTAGAAAGGGAGGGAAAAGACAAGGTTATAAGAATAGACAGGCCAAATACATTCATCGGCAGGGCAAAGGGTTTCAGGTACACACAACCAGCAATTCATCTCAATAGGCCTGGGCCAAAGTCAATGGTTCAGAGTCTCTTGTATAGGATAGCACAGTTCTGGTATGCAACGGTTAAGTCTTTGCCACGGATTTTGAAAGCATTTGGCTAGGTGAAAAGTTTGACAAATGTGTAGGGAAGGACAAGCCTTCGTAGTTGATGAAAGTTTCACGCACTTTCTCGATGGCCGAAAAGATTTCCAGACTGCGTTTGCACAGGACCTTTTAAATGAAGAAAGCTGTAGCTGAGGCAGTTGTTCCTGGCAGTTCCTGCAGATCTCGCTGTTCCTGAGCTTCAGTCGTGGGGACAAGAAGGACATCGGGAGGTTCCTGCACTGCCCCAGGAGGAGGCCAAAAGCTGTAGCAAGACGTCGGTTTAAGGTGTGAGTGCCTTAAAGTCCCCCTGGTTTCCTTCCCTCTGGCTATCCGGTTTTCAACAGCACTCTGATGAAAATTCAACCAGGATCGGACGGTGTCCAGGTGGCTTGCGAAATGGTTGTTCCCACCAAACTCAAGGGAAGAAGTTAACCTTGAAGGGCTTCTCTGTCATCAGAGTTTCAGGCAATTCGGACCTGCAGCAGGGCTTCACCGGACGTCCAGGAGTTGCAGCAGTCCTCTTCCTTCCTCTCCTTCGGTTCTTTTGTTCCAGTGGTCGACTCTGCTTTCCAAGTCCCAGAGACTTGCTTTTAAACAGTTTTCTCCCCATTCATTCAGCCTGGCTGTCAACAACTACCCAGACCACCCACCTCCCTCCCCTCCCTCCTCTCCCTCTTCTCCCTATCCCCACACACCCCCTGCCCTCTTCCCTAGCCCTATCCACACACCCACCTCCTCCCTCCCCTCCCCATGAATGGGGAGAAAACAGTTTAAAAGGAAGTCTCTGGGACTTGAAAAGCAGAGTCGACCACTGGAACGAAAGAACCGAAGGAGGGGAAGGAAGAGGACTGCGGCAACTCCTGGACGTCCGGTGAAGCCCTGCTGCAGGTACGAATTGCCTGAAACTCCGATGACAGAGAAGCCCTTCAAGGTTAACTTCTTCCCTTGAGTTTGGTGGGAACAACCAACTCGCAAGCCACCTGGACATCGTCCTATTCGGGTTGAATTTTCATCAGAGTGCTGTTGAAAACCGGATAGCCAGAGGGAAGGAAACCAGGGGGACTTTAAGACACTCACACCTTAAACCGACGTCTTGCTACAGCTTTTGGGTTCTTCCCTGGGCAGTGCAGGAACCTCCCGATGTCCTCCTTCTTGTCCCCACGACTGAAGCTCAGGAACAGCGAGATCTGCAGGAACTGCCAGGAACAACTGCCTCAGCTACAGCTTTCTTCATTTAAAAGGTCCTGTGCAAACGCAGTCCGGAAATCTTTTCGGCCATCAGGAAAGTGCGTGAAACTTTCCTCAACTATGAAGGCTTGTCCTTCCCTAAACATTCGTCAAACTTTTCACCTAGCCAAATTCTTTCAAAATCCATGGCAAAGACTTAACCGTTGCATACCAGAACTGTGCTATCCTATACAATAGACTCTGAACCATTGACTTTGGCCCAGGCCTATTGAGAAGAATTGCTGGTTGTGTGTACCTGAAACCCTTTGCCCTGCTGATGAATGCATTTGGCCTGTCTATTCTTATAACCTTGTCTTTTCCCTCCCTTTCTAAGTATCTGAAGTGCCGTTTTGCTCACACTTCATTTTTGAGCTAAAACTTGTTTAGTTACTTACCGTTTGGATTTTTGTGGTGTATTAGTGTGTGATATTGAGCTGCTTGTGCTAGTTTAATGTTTTATAAATGATTGAGTAAATAAATGTATATTCTTTTACTGAGAAACCTTGAGTAAGTTTTTACTTGAATCACTGTACTGGTTGGTCCTTTGTGTAACTTGTTCTACTGCTCACTCAACTCTTGAGATAAGTCCAGCTGCTCAGCCACTGCTACCACATAACTGTGTAGTTGTAGTACAGGCTTGTACCAAAGGTGAAATTGTACTGACATTTGTAGTCGTAATTGCCTGTAGTGTTCCTCAAGGGTACTGCGGGTGATTCTGCCTAACAGTAGGCAGTGGAGGGTCAGGTGTGTGGGGGGGTAGGGAGAGGAGGGAGCATGGTGTGCGGGGGGTAAAGAGAGGAGGTTGAGGAGTGAGGGGGTTGGTGGGGGAGGGAGGTAAGGGAGGGGGTGGGTGGGGGTAGGGAGTGGAGGTATGGTGGTAGGGAGAGGAGGGTAGGGAGGGAAAGGGGGTGAGTGGGTGTAGGGAGGGGAGGGAGGGGCTGGGTGGGGGTAGGGAGAGGAGTTGGGGTGGGTGGGGAAAGATCGAGGAGTGATTGTTGGGTAGTAGGGAGAGGTGGGAGGGGTGGGTGTGTGGGGGTAGGGAAAGGCAGGAGGGGTGGGTGTGTGGGGGTAGGTGTTAGGGAGAATTCTCCAAATGTGCTAATTTCCCTTACCTTTTGAGACCCCCAGCAACTTTGCTGGATTGCTGGGATTTGATTTTTTTACCTGGAAAGAGTGTGAACCTTTTTTCCCTCTCTTTCATGTATTTTGATGTGTGTTGTACTTTTGTGGGGTTTTTTTGGATATGGTGTTTTAAACAAACTCCATTGCATCATCTTTTTCTGTGTGTCACACAGCACCTTCAGTCCAGTGTCACAGGGGTGTCTTTCAGACTCCAAGGTTTAAATACCTTCTTGTACCGTCCCGCATGGGACGGGCGCACACGCAGCAAAGAAAAGAAAACACGGAACTGCTTCACAACGTGTGCTTTATTCCAATTTCCATTACGAACTGCCTTAACACCCCGCCCTCCCACGTCACTTCCCCTTCTCTCCCGCTCCCGTTCCTCCCGCCATTGTTGCCCCGGAAACATCAACATGACATCTCCCCCCTTTTTAAACAGTTACCAGATTCTTCGCAACAGGCGGCGATCTGATGAGTCTCTAGTCCATTTCCTCGATCCATCGGCGAGGTCTGTTCCGGACTTGTTGTGGTCGCGTTGGCCCAAGTCCGGGTGACGCCCGGTTCTCGACCATTTCTGACTCTATGTCCTGCTCAGATTCATCTGCTTCCCACGGGTCATCCGCCAGCTGGTCACCGGACTCTTCATCAGGTGGTGCTTGCATTCGCCCACTTAAGCGCCTCGTCCCAGCTTGTGGAAACTCCTTGAAGTGAAAAGAATTTCGGGTCATCGCTCCGGTCGATCCTTGAGCTGTGATCATTTGTGTGACGAGAAGGGGCTCTTCTCGTAAAGCAGGCGTGTGTTTGTGGGTCGACGGCTGACGAACAGCCACAACATCGCCTACTGCTATGTGAGGTGGCTGAGCTCTCCGTCGCGCGTCGGCATATTCCTTCATTCTTGTCTTAGCTGCACTATCCTGCCCCCTGACCTCAGCATCCAATGTGGGTCGTGGTATGATGGCTTCTGTAAAGCAGGCGTGTGTTTGTGGGTCGGCGGCTGACGAACAGCCACAACATCGCCTACTGCTATGTGAGATGGCTGAGCTCTCCGTTGAGCGTCGGTATATTCCTTCATTCTTGTCTTAGCCGCAGTATCCTGTGGGTCGTGGTATGATGGCTTCTGCCTGTGGGAGTCGTGTTTGTGTGTTTCGCCCGAACATGAGTTCAGCAGGGGTCTTCCCTGTCGTACTGTGTGGCGGGCGTCCCCCGGTAGTCCCTCAACAGCTGATTCAAAACTTGTTCATAGGGTTGTTCCGTGAGGCGTGCGACCTGGAGGGCATGTTTGAGGTTGGTCATGAACCGTTCGATCATCCCATTGGCTTGGGGCCATAACGGCGTGACCTTTCTGTGTCGAAATTCTAAGTACTCTGCAAATTGGACGGATTGGTGTCCAGAGAATGGAGCCCCATTGTCCATCTTGAGCACCTTGCGTACACCATATGCTGAGAACCTGTGGTCCAGTGCGGGGATGACGTGGTGAGCCGCTGTGGACGAGATCAGTTGTACTTCGGGATATCGCGAATATTCGTCCATCACCGCCAGGACTTATTTTCCTCCCTAAATGGGCCCAAAGAAGTCTGCGGCCACAACCTCCCATATGTTTTGCAGGAGTTCGGACATTCGCAGGGATTTAGGATGTCGGTTAGGTGTAATGAGGCAGCATGTGGGATATGTTCTTAGGGCTGTCTCTACTTGGGCATCCATCTGTGGGAACCAGACTTTCTGGCTCAGCATGCGCTGAGTGGAGACGATGCCTCGGTGGGTCTCATGTGCTAGGTTGATGATTTTCGTTCTCATTGCTGCTGGGATCACCAGTTTGCAATCTTTGAGCAGGAGGTGATCCTCCAACACGGCCAGCTCTTCCTTTACTAGGAGAAATCATTGCACGTCTTCCCACGTTTGTCCTCCTGCTGCTTTTCCTCTTTCCTTGGTCCTTCGCCATTGTCCGGACATCAGCCCTTCGCATATGATGCGGCATGCGGGGTCATTCTCTGTTTTCCTTGCCAGTTCCTCTGTGTTGACACCCTCCGGCGTGGTCTGATGAATCAAGTACCTCAGATAGTGGTCCGCTACGGATGGCTCGGGCGTGCTTTCACCTCTGGGTCGCCTGGACAGGAAGTCGGCGGGATTTTCACCCTTCCCTGGCCTGTGGATGATGTTGAAGGCATAGTCTTGAAGTCTTAGACCCCCCTGGCTATCCTTGGTGGCATTCTGGCTTGCGGGTTGCCATATAGGAACAATAACAATAGAGCCTTATGATCCGTGACCACTTGAAACGGCTTTCCGTATAAGAACAAATGAAAATGTTTGCATGCCCATGCGACAGCCAGACCCTCCTTTTCAGCCTGGGTGTATGCTTGTTCCGTGGTCGATAAGCTGCGACTGGCATAGGTCACAACGTGTCTCTGTAGTGGTTCTTTGGGATCAAATTGAGCTAAAATGGCGCCAAGGCCGACTGGACTGGCATCCACTGTCAACTCTGTTTTCCGGTTGGGATCGTAGTAGGCCATGTTCTCCGCCCTTGCGACTCTTTCTCTGATGGTTTCAAAGGCCCCTTGGCAATTACTGGTCCAATCAAACTTTTCATTCTGGTGTGTCAGTTTCATTAGGGGCTCGCTGACTGAGGCGAAGTCCCGGATGTACCTGCTGCAGTAACTGGCTAAACCCAGGAATGACCGAAGTTCAGATACATTAGTTGGCACCGCCGGGTCATTTAGGGCTGACACCATGTCCGGATCTGGGGTCTTTAGTGAACTTTAAAAGAACTTTAGTGTGTTCTTTCGGAACTCACATTTGTCTCTATTTAGTGTGAGATTTGCGTCATGTAGGGCTTTACACACTTTCATGAGGGTTTCGTCATGCTTGTTCACGTCAGCTCCGAACACCAAGATGTCATCTGAATAATTGAGGCAATTCGGGATGTGCTTTATTATATTGTGGACTTCTGCTTGGAAGATTTCCGCGGCGGACGACACCCCGAAACTCAGTCTCTTGTACGTGAACAAACCAACGTGTGTGACAAACATGGTTATGTTGCGGCTCTCGGGTGTCGAACTAGCTGATGGTACCCCTTCTGTAGGTCTAGTTTTGAAAAAACCTTTGCCCCGTTCAGCAAGTGTATCATGTCGGTAATTTGTGGCGCGGGGTGTCTTTCTCTTTTGATTGCTTGATTGGGACGCCGCATGTCGACACATAGCCTGATGGCTTCAGACCCCTTTTTCGGGACAGGAACGATTGGAGAGACCCAGGTGGTTGCTCCCATGGCTTTTTCGATAATGTCCTGCTCCAGCAACTTCTTCAACTCATCCTCCACCTTCTTCTGAATGTTGACCGGGATTTCGCGATATGGCTGAGCTACTGGGCATATTGAGTTGTCTACATGTAGTTTGACCTGTAGATTCTTAAGTTTCCCTATTCCCCTGAATATTTTGGGATATAAGTTATTGATCATGTCCACGGGGGTCTATGTATTTTTGGACCATGATGTTGTAGAGGATATGTATCAGGCCCATGTCTGTGGCTGCTTTAAAACTCAACCGCTATCTGTTTCGGTGGCTAGGACGTGAATCGGAACCTTCATCTCTTGTCCCTTGTAGCGGCAGAGCCCACTGAACAATCCTAAGAACTTTAAGGGAGTTTTCGCTCCATAGGCGTATATGTCGACAGTGGCCGGCTGGAGCTTCGGTTTAGGGGTCAATTCGGTGTAGACTTGTTCACTCACCACGTTGACGGTGGCGCCAGTGTCAATGAGGAATTCCGTTGGTCTTTCCTGCAATTTAATGATGAGCGTAGGGCTATGAGCCGTCGCCGTGGGGTTGCCCAGAGCGTACACATACACCTTCTTCTTCTGGTCGCTCCCCGACGAGCTGGGATCCGACTCTGTAGGTGATTGTTCCACCAAGTAGCGCACAATGCTGCCGTGATCTTCTTTCTGGTTTGGCCCGCATTACGAACCTTCGCCTTTCTCTCCGTTTCTGCCGGTCGTCACCTGAGTCTTTGTCCCTCAGATCGCTCAGGGCTTGAGTTTGGGTGTTAGAGATGCTTGGGGTTAGGTGGGTGCTGGGCATCCCTGTATAGCGACTCCTCGATTGGGGGATGTTGTCCCTTGGCCGCTCTCTCCCTCGATCCTTGAATAGTATGCACACTGCCTTGAAGTGACCCTCCTCGCCACACGAAGTGCAGCGTTGTCCTACAGCAGGACATGTCCCTTCATGTGAGTACTCGAACCCGCACTTGTAACAGAACAGCTCTTCTGATCTCCTCTCGAGGTGTAATTTGTTCAGGTTTTCCCCGGCCGGTGCGTTCCCGAAACTTTCCACTTGAGAGTCGATGGCTCTTTCCACCCTGGCCAGCGCTAGGATTTCCTCTAGCGTGCAAGATTTCTGTAGGAGTTTCCTGCGAAAAGTTTGGGACTCGCACCCTGATATTATTTGGGATCTGAGGGCCTTGGTGTTAGAATAATTCACAAAGTCACAATGTTTGAGTTTGGTGCGAAGTCGCATCACATATGCGTCCATTGTCTCCCCTTTTGCCTGCTTCGTGGTGTGAAACAGGTGCCTTTTCATAGTCCACATTGGTGTGGGGCGCAAAGTAGGCTGCCAGGGCATCCTTGAGGTCTTGTATGGAATCTATAGAGTCTTGAGGCATCTCATCTATGATGTCACGGGTGGTGGAGCCTACCGCCAGCTTCAAGAGGCACACTTGCCTGGCCTCTGCTACGGGACCCATGGCCCCCATGTACAGGTCGAAGTCTCTAATCCATTTGGTACATCAGGGGCCCATATTGCTTGTGTCGGTTACATCAAACGCTCCAAGCATTTGTGCTGCCAGTGTGTCCGGCAACTGATAGGGTACGTGATCATGTGTCGGGTATGCGGGTGCTGGAGGCCCATTCCCTGCGGCCTGCGTTCCCTGGCCAGCATCTTGATCCGACATGTTGGCAGTTGTGTGTGTCCTTTATGCTTGGGGACCCGCTGCTGCCGTGTGATGGCCGCCTGTTAAGGCACAAGCACCATCCACTCGTACCAGGCGTTGTCCTGGTTTCTCTCTCCTTGTTTATCTTCACCCTTTGGGGACCCCACGTGGGCCCCACTTAAACCTTGATCACAAGGCTGTGGTGTGTGAAGGCTTTCTCCCCTCCCTTCTCTGGCCTTGCCTCCTCCAACTCTTCTTCGTTGGTGCGGAGCTTGCGCTCGTGGCAGCGTGCGCTCTGTAGGGTAGGGGGGAGGGGCTGTACCTGGTGGCGTGCCTCCCAACGCGGGCGTGCATCTCACTTCTGTGTGTTTCACCGCTGCGGCCCGGGACTCTGCTTCGTGATGCGGCCGGGTGAGGGAGGGGCGCGGGCAGCTCCTGCTCTAGCCGCGTGCGTTTCCCCACGGCTGGTGCCTGCATCTCTCCTGGCCTCCGTGCTCTGCAGCCGGCATTTGCATCAGCGAGCGCTCTTCCCCTTCTCTCCCGCTCCCGTTCCTCCCGCCCTTGTTGCCCCGGAAACATCAACATGACACTTCTCTGGGACTGACTACTGTCTCCCAGAGTATGTAAAGTTAAATTGACTTTACTAGTCTCTTTAAATTTACTGACCCAGCACACACTATCTTCCTATAGAGTGCTGCAGGGGTTGCTTAGCTTCCCCTGAGTCAAAACACTCATGTAACAGTACAATGTTACCTTTTCCTACTTTAAATGGCTGGTGGCAGTGGTTTAGATCAACTACCGTGATTTGTCCTGACTGCTAACAACGGTAGCTAAAAATCAAGTGTAGCCATGTTTTTCAATATGGCGCCCAAGACCTACCTGTAAAAACAGACCCGGTCAACTTTTTTCAACATTTCTTTGAGGAAAAGTCCAGCTTTGGTCCCTTTTCCGTGCCCTTTGACGGGCTTCTGTGCTGAAGCCCTCCTCTGGTGCCAGAGTGTCTGGGGTGGAAAGGATTGAGAGAGGGGCCCACAACTCTCTGTGCTTAGTCGCCTAGGAGACCTGAATGCACTCTGGCTTGATTGGCCAGCATGCTGTCTGGCAAGGACCGCCACCCTGCAGGGTGAGTGACAGCCAGGCTGAATGAATGGGAGAAAACTGTTTAAAAGCAAGTCTCTGGGACTTGGAAAGCAGAGTCAACCACTGGAACGAAAGAACCGAAGAGGAGAGGAAGGAAGAGGACTGCTGCAACTCCTGGACGCCCGGTGAAGCCCTGCTGCAGGTCTGAATTGCCTGAAACTCCGATGACAGAGAAGCCCTTCAAGGTTAACTTCATCCCTTGAGTTTGGTGGGAACAACCAACTCGCAAGCCACCTGGACACCATCTGTTGAAAACCGGATAGCCAGAGGGAACGAAACCATGGGGACTTTAAGGCACTCACACCTAAAACCGACGTCTTGCTATAGCTTTTGGCCTCTTCCCTGGGTAGTGCAGGAACCTCCCGACATCCTCCTTCTTGTCCCCACGACTGAAGCTCAGGAACAGCGAGATCTGCAGGAACTGCCAGGAACAACTGCCTCAGCTACAGCTTTCTTCATTTAGAAGGTCCTGTGCAAACGCAGTCCGGAAATCTTTTCGGCCATCAAGAAATTGCGTAAAACTTTCCTCCACTACGAAGGCTTGTCCTTCCCTAAACATTCGTCAAACTTTTCGCCTAGCCAAATTCTTTCAAAATCCGTGGCAAAGACTTAACCGTTCCATACCAGAACTGTGCTGTCCTATACAAGAGACTCTGAACCATTGACTTTGGCCCAGGCCAATTGAGAAGAATTGCTGGTTGTGTGTACCTGAAACCCTTTGCTCTACCTATGAATGTACTTGGGCGGTCTATTCTTATAACCTTGTCTTTTCCCTGCCTTTCTATGTATCTAAAGTGCCATTTTGCTCACACTTCATTTTTGAGCTAAAACTTGTTTAGTTACTTACCGGGTGGATTTTTGTGATGTATTAGTGTGTGATATTGAGCTGCTTGTGCTAGTGTAATGTTTTACAAATGATTGAGTAAATAAATGTATATTCTTTTACTGAGAAACCTTGAGTAAGTGTTTACTTGAATCACAGTATTGGTTGGTCCTTTGTGTAACTTGTTCTACTGCTCACTCAACTCTTGAGATAAGTCCGGCTGCTCAGCCACTGCTACCACATAACTGTTTAGCTGTAGCACAGGCTTGTACCAAAGGTGTAATTGTACTGACACTTGTAGTCGTAATTCCCTGTAGTGGTCCCCAAGGGTACTGCAGGTGATTCTGCCTAACAGTAGGGAGTGGAGGGAAGGGTGTGTGGGGGTAGGGAGAGGAGGGAGCAGGGTGTGCGGGGGGTAGGGAGAAGAGGGAGAGGAGGGAGGGAGGGGGAGGGAGGTGGGTGGCCTGGGGTAGTGAGAGGAGAGGAGGGGTGTGGGTGGGAGTACGGAGAGGAGGGTGGGGGTGGGTGGGAGGAGGTAGAGAGAGGAGGGAGGGGTTGCGTGGAGGTAGAGAGGGTGTGGGCAGGTGGGGTTAGGGAGTGGAGTGAGGGGAGGGAAGGTGTGGCTGGGAGGGCAGGGAGAGGTTGTCTTGGTGGTATTAGGGAGGGGAGGTAGGGAAGAGTGGATGGGGTAGGGGAGGGAGGGAGTGGGTGGATTGGGGTCGGGAGAGGGGGGTAGGGAGAGGATGGAGGAGGGCGGGTGGGTGTCGGTAGGGAGAGGAGGGAGGGGGTGGGCTGGGGTAGTGAGAGGAGGAAGGGAGGTGGTTGGGGTAGGGAGAGGGGGTAGGGAGAGGATGGAGGGGGGCTGGTGGGTGGGGGTAGGGAGAGGAAGGAGGGGGCGGGCTGGGGTAATGAGGAGAGGAGGGAGGGGTGTGGGTCTTGGTAGGAAGAGGACAGAGGGGGTGGGCTGGGGTAGTGAGGAGAGGAGGGAGGGGCGTGGGTGGGGGGGGGTAGGGAGAGGAGGGAGGGGTGTGGGTGGGGGTAGGGAGAGGAGGGAGGGGGTGGATGCGGGTAGGGAGAGGAGAGAGGGATGTGGGTGGGAGTTCAGAGAGGAGGGTGGGAGTGGGTGGGAGTAGGGAGTGAGAGGAGGGAGAGGGTGGGCGGAGGTAGAGACAGAGGGTATGGGCAGGTGGGTTAGGGAGTGGGGGGAGGGGAGGGAAGGGGTGGCTGGGAGGGCAGGGAGGGGTTGTCTCGGTGGTATTAGGGAGGGGAGTTAGGGAAGAGTGGATGGGGTAGGGGGGAGGGGGGGTGGGTTGGGGTAGGGAGAAGAGGGAGAGGGTGTAGGGAGAGGAGGCAGGGGGTGGGTGGGGGTAGTGAGAGGAAGGAGGGGGTGGGTGTGCTGGGGTAGGGAGAGGAGGGGGAGGGTGGGGGTAATGAGAGGAGGGAGGTGGGTGGGCAGGGTAGTGAGAGGAGGGAGGGAGTGAGATGGGTGGGTTGGGATAGGGAGAGGGGTAGGGAGAGGGTGGAGGGGGGCTGGTGGGTGGGGGTAGGGAGAGGATGGAGGGGGGCTGGTGGGTGGGGGTAGGGAGAGGATGGAGGGGGGCTGGTGGGTGGGGGTAGGGAGAGGAGGGAGGGGGCTGGTGGGTGGGGGTAGGGAGAGGAGGGAGGGGGTGGGTGGAGGTAGGGAGAGGAGGGTGGGGGTGGGCGGGAGAAGGGAGGGAGAGGAGGGAGGGGTGGGTGGGTGGGATAAGGGAGTGGAGGGAGGGGAGGGAAGAGGTGGCTGGGCGGGCATGGAGGAGTTGCTTCGGTGGGATTAGGGAGGGGAGGTAGGGAAGGGTGGATGGGATGGGGTTAGGGAAGGGAGGGAGGGGGTGGGTGGGGGTAGGGAAAAGAGGGAGAGGGTGTAGGGAGAGGAGGGAGGGGGTGGGTGGGGGTAGTGAGAGGAAGGAGGGAGGTGGGTGGGCAGGGTAATTAGAGGAGGGAGGGAGGGAGATGGGTGGGTTGGGGTAGGGAGAGGGGTAGGGAGAGGATGGAGGGGGGCTGGTGGAGGTAGGGAGAGGAGGGTGGGGGTGGGAGGGAGAAGGGAGGGAGAGGAGGGAGGGGGTGGGTGGAGGTAGAGAGAGAGGGAGGGTGTGGGTGGGTGGGCTTAGGGAGTGGAGGGAGGGGAGGGAAGAGGTGTCTGGGAGGGCAGGGAGGGGTTGCTTCGGTGGGATTAGGGAGGGGCGGTAGGGAAGGGTGGATGGGATGGGGTTAGGGAAGGGAGGGGGTGGGTTGGGGTAGGAAAAGGAGGGAGGGGATGGGTGTGGGTAGGGAAAAGAGGGAGGGGTGGAGGGAGAGGAGGGAGGGGGTGGGTGGGGGTAGTGAGAGGAGGGTAGGTGGGTGTGCTGGGGTAGGGAGACGAGGGGCTAGGGAGAGGAAGGAGGGGGTCTGTGAGGGTGTAGGGAGAGGAGGGAGGCTGTGTGGGGAGAGAAGGGAGGGGTGGGTGTTTGGGGGTAGGGAGGAGGTGGGTGGGAGGAGGGAGGGAGAGGAGAGGAGGGAGGGGTGGGAGGGAGAGGAGCGGAGGGAGGGGGTGGGTGCGGTTTGGGGGTTGGGAGAGGCGGGAGGGGGTTGGGTGGGTGGGGGTAGGTATAGGAGATAGGAGGGGGAGTGGCTGGGCGTAGGGAGAGTAGCGGGGGGTGGGTTGGAGGTAGGGAGAGGAGGGAAGGGGTTGGTGGGTAGGTGGAAGGGGAGTAGGAGAGAGACAGGTGCATTGAGGTAGGGCGAGGAGGGAGGGGGTGGGTTGGCATAGGGAGCAGAAGGAGGGAGGGATGAGTGGGGGTTGGGAGGGGGTAGGAAGAGGAAGGAGGGGCTGGGGGTAGGGAGAGGAAGGAGTGGGTTGTGAGGGTGGGGGTAGGGAGAGGAGAGGAGGGAGGGGTTGGGTGGATGGAGGTAGGAAGAGGAGGGAGGGGAGTGGATGGGTGAATGTAGGGAGTAGAGGGAGGGGGGTGGGTGGGTTGGGGTAGGGAGAGAAGGGAGGAGGTTGGAGGATAGGGTTAGGGAGCGGAGGGAGATGAGCGAGGGGGGGTTGGGTGGGGGTAGGGAGATGAGGGGTAGGCTGGGTGGGATGCGGGTAGAGTGAGGAGGGAGAGGGGTGGGTTTGTGGGGGTAGGTAGTGGAGGGGGGTGGGTGGGATTAGGGAGAGGTGGGAGATGGTGGGTGGGTAAGGAAAGGAGGGTGAGGGGTAGGGAGAGGAGTGAGGGGGGAAGGGGTGGGGTTAGGGAGAGGATGGAGAGGGGTGGGTGGAGGTAGGGATAGGAGGGAGGGCGGCAGGGGGTGGGTTAGGGACAGGAGGGTGGAGTTAGGGAGAGGCGAGAGGGGGTAGTGGGGTGGGGTTAGGTTGAGGATGGAGGGGTGTGGGTGGGGTTCGGGAGGGAGGGAGGGTGTGGGTGGGTGGGGTTATGGAGTGGAGGTAGGGTGTGGGTGGGTGGGGTTAGGGAGTGGAGGGAGGGAGGGAAAGGGTGGGTGGGAGGGGAGGGAGGGGGTTGGGTCAGTGTGATTAGGGAGGGAGGAGGTGGGTGGTTGGGTGTAGGGAAAAGAGGGAGGGGGTGGGTGGGTGTAATGAGGAGGGAGGGGGGTGGGTGTGCTGGGGTAGGGAGAGGAGGGAGGGGGTAGGTGTGTGAGGATAGAGAGTGGAGCGAGGGGGCGGCTGCAAGAGGGTGGGGATAGAGAGGGTAGGGAGAGGAGGGAGGGGGTGGGTGGGGGTAGTGATGGGAGGGGATTGGTGGGTGGGGGTTGGGGAGAAAAGGGGTTGGGTGGGGGTAGGGAGAGGGTGTGGGTGGGGGTATGGAGAGGAGGGAGGGGGTGTGTGGGGGTAGGGAGAGGGGGGTAGGGAGACGAGGGAGGGGGTGGGTGGGTTAAGGACGAGGATGGAGGGGTGGGTGTGGTTATGGAGAGAAGGAAGGGGTGGGTGGGGTTGGGAGAGGAGAAAGGGGTTGGGTGGGTGCGGGTAGGGAGATGAGGGAGGGTGGGTGGGGGGGTTGGGAGAGGATGTAGGGGGTAGAGGGGTAGGGGGAGGGGTTAGGGAGAGGAGGGAGGAGTTAGGGAGAGGCGAGAGGGGGTAGTGCGGTGGGGTTAGGTTGAGGATGGAGGGCTGTGGGTGGGGTTCGGGAGGGAGGGAGGGTGTGGGTGGGTTGGGTTAGGGAGTGGAGGGAGGGAGGGAAGAGGTGGCTGGGAGCGAAGGGAGGGGTTGGGTCGGTGTGATTAGGGAGGGAGGAGGTGGGTGGGTGCATGTAGGAAAAAGAGGGAGGGGGTGGGTGGGGGTAGTGAGGAGGGAGGGGGTGGATGTGCTGGGGTAGGGAGAGGAGGGAGGGGGTGGGTGGGGGTAGTGATGGGAGGGGATTGGTGGGTGGGGGTAGGGAGAGGAGGGGTTTGGTGGGGGTAGGGAAAGGAGTGAGGGGGTGGGAGTAGGGAGAGGAGGGAGCGGGGTGTGGGTGGGGGTATGGAGAGATGGGGGTAGGGAGACGAGGGAGGGGGTCGGTGGGGATAGGGAGAGAGGGGAGGGGTGGGTGGGGTTAGAAAGAGAAGGGAGGGGGTGGGTGGGGTAGGGAGAGGAGAAAGGTGTTGGGTGGGAGCGGGTCGGGAGATGAGGGAGGGTGGTTGGGTGGGGGTTGGGAGAGGAGGGAGGGGGTTGAGTTTAAGGGAATATGGCGAGGAAGGAGGGTGAGTGGATGGGTGTAGGGAGAGGAGGTAGGAGGTGGGTGGGTGGGGATAAAGAGAGGAGGGAGGGGGTGGGTGGGGTAGGGAGAGTATGGAGGGGTGGGTAGTAGGTAGGGAGAGGAGGGAGGGGGTGGGTGGGGGTAGGGAGAGTATGAAGGTGGTGGGTAGGAGGTAGAGAGAGGAGGGAAGGGGTGGGTGGGTAGGAGGAAGGGGGGTAGGAGGGAGACAGGTGCCTGGGGGTAGGACGATGAGGGAGGGGGTGGGTGAGCATAGGTAGCAGAAGGAGGGAGGGGTGAGTGGGGGTATGGAGGGGCTGGGGGTAGGGAGAGGATGGGGGGATGCACGGTAGGGAGAGGAAGGATGGGGTGGAGTGGCGGTAGGGAGAAAGAGGGAGTGGGAGGGGGTGAGAGGGTGAGGGTAGGGAGAGGAGGGGGTGGTATGGGGTAGGGAGAGGAGGGGGTGGTATGGGGTAGGGAGAGAAGGGTGGGTGGGTCCTGGTAGGGAGAGAAGGGCGTGGGTGGGTCCTGGTAGGGAGAGAAGGGCGTGGGTGTGGGTAGGATAAGGAGGGAGGTGTTGGTGGGGGTTGCGTGGGTAGCGGTGGGGTTAGGGAGATGAGGGAGGTGGGTGGGGGTAGGGAAAGGAGGGAGGGGTGGGTGGGTGTGGTTAGGGAGAGGTGGGAGGGGAGTGGGTGCGGGTAGCAAGGGAGGAGGAGGGTGGATGGGAGTAGGGAGGGGAGGGAGGGGGTGGGTGGCTTGGGGTAGTGAGGGGAGGGAGGGGTGGGTGGGGTTAGCGAGTGGAGGGAGGGGGTGGGTGGTGGTAGGGAGGGGGTAGGAGGGAGGACATGCACGGGGGTAGGGTGGAGTAGGGGGATGCGGGAGGGGGTGGGTGGGGGTAGAGAGCAGAAGGAGGGAGCGAGGGGTGGGTGGGGGTAGGGAGAGGAAGGATTGGGTGGGGGAGGGGGTAGGGAGAGGATGGTGTGGGTGGGGGGTGGGATTAGGGAGAGGATGGAGGGGGTGGCAGGGAGGGGTAGGGATAGGAAGGAGGGGGCCGGGAGGGGGTAGGGAGCAGAGGGAGGGGGTGGGGGTTGGGTGGGTAGGGAGAGTATGGAGGGGGTGGGTAGGAGGTAGGGAGAGGAGGGAGGGGTGGGTAGGAGGAAGGGGGGTAGGAGGAAGGGGGGTAGGAGGGAGACAGGTGCATGGGGGTAGGGTAATGAGGGAGGGGGTGGGTGGGCGGGCATAGGGAGCAGAAGGAGGGAGGGGTGGTTGGGGTAGGGAGGGGGTGGGGTAGGGATAGGAAGGAGGGGGTTGGGGGTGGGGGTAGGAATAGGAAGGATGGGGTGGGGGTAGGGAGGAGGGAGATGGTGTGGAGGGGGTAGGGAGAGTAGGGAGGGGGTGGGTGTGTGGGGGTAGGGAGAGAAAGGGGTGGGTGGTTGGGAGGAGGGAGGGGAGGGAGAGTGTGAGTGGGTGGGGGGTAGGAAGAGGAGGGAGGATATGGGAGGGGGTAGGGAGAGTATGGAGGTGGAGGGTAGGCGGTAGGGAGAGGAGGGAGGGGGGTGGGTGAGGAAGGGGGTAGGAGGGAGACAGGTGCATGGGGGTTGGGAGAGGAGGGAGGGGGTTGATTTAAGCGAGTAGGGAGGAGGTTGAGTGGGTGGGTGGGGTTAGGGTGAGAAATTAGGGGGTTGGGAAGGAGGGGGTGGGGGTAGGTTGAGGAAGAAGGGGTTAAGGGTGGGGGTAGGGAGAGGTAGAGGAGGGAGGGGTGGGTGTAGGGAGAGGAAGGATTGGATGGGGTGTGGGGGTAGGGAGCGCAAAGAGGGGGTCGGGGGGATGGGTAGGGAGAGGAAGGAGGGTGTGGGGGTGGGGGTAGGGAAAGGAAGGAGGGAGGTGTGGGGGTGGAGGTAGGGAGGGGAGGGAGGGGGTGGGTGGCTTGGGGTAGTGAGGGGAGGGAGGGGTGGGTGGGGTTAGCGAGTGGAGGGAGGGGGTGGGTGGTGGTAGGGAGGGGGTAGGAGGGAGGGCATGCACGGGGGTAGGGTGGAGTAGGGAGATGCGGGAGGGGGTGGGTTGGGGTAGAGAGCAGAAGGAGGTAGGGAGAGGATGGTGTGGGTGGGGGGTGGGATTAGGGAGAGGATGGAGGGGGAGTGGTAGGGATAGGAAGGAGGGGGTCGGGAGGGGGTAGGGAGCAGAGGGAGGGGTGGGGATTGGGTGGGTAGGGAGAGTATGGAGGGAGTGGGTAGGTGGTAGGGAGGAGGGAGATGGTGTGGAGGGGGTAGGGAGAGTAGGGAGGGGGTGGGTGTGTGGGGGTAGGGAGAGAAAGGTGTGGGTGGTTGGGAGGAGGGAGGGGAGGGAGAGTGTGAGTGGGTGGGGGTAGGAAGAGGAGGGAGGATATGGGAGGGGGTAGGGAGAGTATGGAGGTGGAGGGTAGGCGGTAGGGAGAGGAGGGAGGGGGTGGGTGAGGAAGGGGGTAGGAGGGAGACAGGTGCATGGGGGTTGGGAGAGGAGGGAGGGGGTTGGATTTAAGCGAGTAGGGAGGAGGTTGAGTGGGTGGGCGGGGTTAGGGTGAGAAATGAGGGGGTTGGGAAGGAGGGGGTGGGGTAGGTTGAGGAAGAAGGGGTTAAGGGTGGGGGTAGGGAGAGGTAGAGGAGGGAGGGGTGGGTGGGTGTAGGGAGAGGAAGGATTGGATGGGGTGTGGGGGTAGGGAGCGCAAAGAGGGGGTCGGGGGGATGGGTAGGGAGAGGAAGGAGGGTGTGGGGGTGGGGGTAGGGAAAGGAAGGAGGGAGGTGTGGGGGTGGAGGTAGGGAGGGGAGGGAGGGGGTGGGTGGCTTGGGGTAGTGAGGGGAGGGAGGGGTGGGTGGGGTTAGCGAGTGGAGGGAGGGGGTGGGTGGTGGTAGGGAGGGGGTAGGAGGGAGGACATGCACGGGGGTAGGGTGGAGTAGGGAGATGCGGGAGGGGGTGGGTTGGGGTAGAGAGCAGAAGGAGGTAGGGAGAGGATGGTGTGGGTGGGGGGTGGGATTAGGGAGAGGATGGAGGGGGAGTGGTAGGGATAGGAAGGAGGGGGTTGGGAGGGGGTACGGAGCAGAGGGAGGGGTGGGGGTTGGGTGGGTAGGGAGAGTATGGAGGGAGTGGGTAGGAGGTAGGGAGAGGAGGGAGGGGTGGGTAGGAGAAAGGGAGGTAGGAGGGAGACAGGTGCATGGGGTAGGGTAATGAGGGAGGGGGTGGGTGGACGGGCATAGGGAGCAGAAGGAGGGAGGGGTGGTTGGGGTAGGGAGGGGGTGGGGTAGGGATAGGAAGGAGGGGGTTGGGGGTGGGGGTAGGAATAGGAAGGATGGGGTGGGGGTAGGGAGAGGAGGGAGGTGGTGTGGAGGGGGTAGGGAGAGTAGGGAGGGGGTGGGTGTGTGGGGGTAGGGAGAGGAGGGAGGATTTGGGAGGGGGTAGGGAGAGTATGGAGGTGGAGGGTAGGCGGTAGGGAGAGGAGGGAGGGGGGTGGGTGAGGAAGGGGGTAGGAGGGAGACAGGTGCATGGGGGTTGGGAGAGGAGGGAGGGGGTTGGATTTAAGCGAGTAGGGAGGAGGTTGTGTGGGTGGGCGGGGTTAGGGAGAGAAATTAGGGGGTTGGGCATAGGGAGTAGAAGGAGGGGGTGGGGGTAGGTTGAGGAAGAAGGGGTTAAGGGTGGGGGTAGGGAGAGGTAGAGGAGGGAGGGGTGGGTGGGTGTAGGGAGAGGAAGGATTGGATGGGGTGTGGGGGTAGGGAGCGCAAAGGAGGGGTCGGGGGGATGGGTAGGGAGAGGAAGGAGGGTGTGGGGGTGGGGGTAAGGAAAGGAAGGAGGGAGGTGTAGGGGTGGAGGTAGGGAGAGGAAGGAGGGGGTTGGGGGTGGGGTTAGGGAGAGGATGAAGGTGGTGGTGGGTGGGGGTAGGGAGGGGAGAGGAGGGGAGAGAAGGGAGCGGGTGAGTGGATGGGGTTGGGGAGGGCATATGATATGGCATTTATAACACGCCTATAAACAAGTGTTTCAAGGCGCGAGGGGAGGGAGGGTGGTTGGGGTAGGGTGTGGGGGAGAGTAGGCGGGGATGGATGTGGGTAACGAGGGGAGGAGGTGTGTATGGGTAGCGAAGGGAGGGGGAAAGGAGGGGGTGGGGGTGGGGTAGGAAGAGGAGGGTGGTCGGTGGGGGATATGGAGAGGCAGGTGGGGGTAGGAAGAGGAGGGAGGAGGTGGGGGCAGGGAGAGGATTGGAGTAGGGTGAGGGGGTAGGGAGAGGAGGATGGAGTGGGTGGGGGTCTGGGAGAGGAGTGGGTGGGTCGGGTAGGAAGAGGGGGTGTGGGGGGTGGGTAGGGAGTAGGGGTGGGTTTGGGTAGGCAGAGGGAGGAAGGAATTCATTGTAAAAATGAATGGGGTGGGGAATTGGAAGAGGCAAATTGGAAGTAGGGGGCAAGAGGTAAAGATTGGAGAGGAGGAGACAAGGACATGAAGGGATATGGTGCAATGGGTTAAGTAGTTAGTGGGAAGGGTGAGAGTGGGGTAGAGCAACAGGATGAGGGTAAGTAGAGGGTTGAATAGGGAGAGGGAGGGTGAAGGTTATGAGGGTGTAGATGGGAACAGCAGGGAAGAGGGAGGGCAGGGGAAGAGGGTGAGTTGGAGGGGACACAGGTGAGCGGGAGAAGATTATAGATAAAAGGAGCAGGACAGCGTTAGGGTAGTGATCGGATTGGAGAAATGAGGTAGGAAGGAAAAAGTCAAAAATCAGAAAGGAGAGTTTTGAAATAGTTGAAATGTGAGAATTACAGATTGAGCATTGGATTAGAAAAACAATACTGAAATAGGGTTAGGTTAGGGGATCGAGAGGTTTCAGTGGGGAGCAGGATTTCAGGGTAGGGGTCAAAGGAGGGTTCAGGTTAGTTTTCAGTTTGATATTCAGTTCAGTTCCATTTGGTTCCGTTTTTTTTATATACTTACCTTCTTCTCCTTGCCCACCCACCACCCACCCCTTGCCCTCTTCAGGTCATTGGTCCTGGTCACCTCAATGCAAGTCACCCAGCAGTGATCCTTCCTGGCCAAGGTCGTGGTCTCCAATGCTGCAACTCCCTGGTGACCAGCCTTTTATACCAGGAATGTGTCACAATGGGAAATATATCGCATGTCATGATGACATCGCTTCAGTGTGGGTGATACCATGTGGCCTCTGATTGAAGGGGGAAAATAGCAAACCTTGAAGAGGCTTTGCCACTGACAAGTCTACTGAAGATAATCAGGCTATGTTTGAAACTGAATAGAAGGCTTGCTTGCTTATTGTATCCAGCCTCAGTGATGCTCATGTTCCCTCCACTGTAGTTCATGTCTCTCATGTGCCCCCTCTAATGTCTTCATGTCCTCTACACCTTGTGACATCACAGAGCTATGCCAGTGGCATCATCAGTGTTCTGCTAGCCTGATACTGCTGAATAGAATTGGAGACATTTAAATGCATTTTAATTAATGGACACTCTTCCCAGACATCATTTCAAACGATCTGCCTCCATGCGCAGCTGGGGTAATGAGCTTGATGGCGTTTCAAACTATTCTGCCAGTGTGGTTGCTCCTTAATCTTTAATAATCATGAAACACACTATCTTCCATTAAATCCCACACTTTTGTGCCTACATGTATAGAATAAAAGTGAACCATGTACATAAAATCCGAAATTTTGTTTATGTCCTGTCCATTTCTTTTACATGTACTGACTTTTTGGCAGTTTTATATAAAACCTATTCCTAAAGCTCTCGTGCCCCTGATCAGCTTCTTGGCACAAGAGCACCTGCAAAACTAGGGGGAGGATGCACTCACATCCGGACCTGCAATACAATTACAAGCAATATCTTGTGGCTGCTTCATATCCGCTGAATACACCTCCATGTGGACAAGCTTCTTTTTGGGTGAAAACTGACCAATTTCCTTTCCTAGCCAGGGAAATGGCTTGAGAGGCTTGTGCTGAAAAAGCCAGTCCCCCTTAATATCACTTTGTTGCACTCTATGTCCTACATATTTATGTTTCCAAAATCCCTTCATGGTAATATGGTGGAATAGCCCAGCGTGGGGCTGACTTGACCCCCCCTGCTTCTAAATGGAGGCCTTGGTTGTCCACTTGTTTCTAGTTCAGCCTTTCTTTGTATCTAGCAGCACAGATCCCCTTTCCCTGGTTGCACTGGTTTTCCCTCTTTCAGGTAATAGTTGTGATGTCAGGACTTTAACCTCAGGGCCAACTGAAGATGAGGACCACTTTTAAAATCTTTATATTTATCAAGTGTATAGAGGGCATCCTAACAGTCAAAGGGTAATTGGGAACTGTGAAATATTTAAAAATAAAATGACAATTTGCAGATTGAGATCGATGAATAGATGACCCAAAGCAAAGGAAAAAGTAAATGAAAGGATGAAAAGCAGGCATTGTTAGGCAGAATCATCTACAGTACCCTTTGGGAACACTACAGGCAATTAGGACTACAAGTGTAAGCACAATTTCACATTTGGTACAATCCTGTACTACACAGTAAGGTGGTGGCGATGGCTAAGCAGCCAGACTTATCTCAAGAGTTTAGGTGAGCAGTAGAACAAGTTACACAATGATTCAAGTAAACACTTACTCAAGGTTTCTTAGTAAAATACTATACATTTATTTTCTCAATCATTTATAAAACATCACACCAGCATAAGCAGCTCAATATCACACACTAATACACCACAAAAATCCAACCGGTAAATAACTGAACAAGTATAGCTCAAAAATGAAGTAGGAGCAAAATGGCACTTCAGATACTTAGAAAAGGGAAGAAAAGACAAGATTATAAGAATAGACAGCCCAAATACATTCATAGGCAGGGCAAAGGGTTTCAGTTAAATACAACTAGCAATTCTTCTCAACAGGCCTGGGCCAAGGTAAATGGTTCAGAGTATTTTGTATAGGATAGCACAGTTCTGGTATATAACGGTTAAGTCTCTGCCAGAGAATTTTAAAGAATTTGGCTAGGCGAAATTGTTAAGTATGAACATCCGGACAACCACAAGTTAAAGGAACTGTCTATTTTAAGTTATATTTATAATGAAAGGAACTCCAGCTGCATAACACTACAACCAGGCACGCAGGAAAGCAGCAACAGATTCACTTGAAATGCCAACAAAAGTAAACAGCAGCATCATAGCAAAATGGAATGTTCTCTTACAGTATGACATACCTCCATTCCAGGCTACATTGAATAGACAGGGCTGTATTCTTTCCATGGAAATACTTGCTTTCCATTGTTATTGAACACACCATTTAACTTGCTTATATTTCTATATCTTGAACCTACATCTTAATTGACATATATCTGTCCCTCATGAAAGCTACACCATAACAGAAATGTTTGACGAATGTTTAGGGAAGAACAAGCCTTCGTAGTTGAGGAAAGTTTCACGCACTTCCTCGATGGCCGAAAAGATTTCCGGTCCCCGTTTGCACAGTACCTTTTTAAATGAAGAAAACTGTAGCTGAGGCAGTTGTTCCTGGCAGTTCGAGCAGATCTCGCTGTTCCTGTGCTTCAGTCATGGGGACAAGAAGGAGGACGTCGGGAGGTTCCTGCACTGCCCAGGTAAGAGGCCAAAAGCTGTAGCAAGACATTGGTTTAAGGCGTGAGTGCCTTAAAGTCCCCCTGGGTTCCTTCCCTCTGGCTATGCGGTTTTCAACAGCACTCTGAAGAAAATTCGACCAGAATAGGACAGTGTCCAGGTGGCTTGCGAGTTGGTTGTTCCCACCAAACTCAAGGGAAGAAGTTAACCTTGAAGGGCTTCTCTGTCGTCAGAGTTTCAGGCACTTCGGACTTTCAGCAGGATTTCATCGGTCGTCCAGGAGTTGCAATAGTCCTCTTCCTTCCTCTCCTCTTCGGTTCTTTCGTTACAGTGGTCGACTCTGCTTTCCAAGTCCCAGAGACCTGCTTTTAAACAGTTTTCCCCCCATTCATTGAGCCTGGCTGTCAGTCACCCAGCAGGGTGGCTGTCCTTGCCGGACAGTCAGCCAGCCAATCACATCAGAGTGTATTCAGGTCTCCTAGGAGACTAAGCACAGGGAGTTTCGGGCACCTCCCTCGCATCCTGTCCACCCCAGACACTCTGGCACCAGAGGTGGGCTTCAGCACAGAAGCCCACCAGAAGGACTTTTCCTAAAAGAAATGGCGTAAAAAGATTACCAGAGTCTGTTTTTACAGATAGGTCTGGGACGCCATATTGAAAAACATGGCTACCCCTGATTTTGAGCTACCGTTGTTAGCGGTCGGAAAAATCATGGTAGTCGATCTAAACCACTGCTACCAGCCATTTAAAATAGGAAAAGGTAGCATTTTACTGTTACATGAGTGTATTGATTCAGAAGAAGCTAAGCAAACCCTCCAGCACTCTATTGTAAGATAGGGTGTGCTGGGTCAGTAAATGTAAAGAGACTAGTAAAGTCAATTTAACTTTACATGCCCTGGGAGACAGTAGTCAGTCTCAGGGAAGGTATTTAAACCTTGGGGGGTCTGAAAGATACCCCTGTGCCACTGCACTGAAGGTGCTGTGTGACACATAGAAAAAGATGATGACACTGGAGTTGCTTTAAAAACTCCATAACCAAAGAACACAAAAGTAAAACACACACAAAATACATGGAAGAGTGGGGAAAACGGCTCACATTCTTCCCAGGTAAAACAAATCAAATCCTAGAAATCCAGCAAAGTTGCTGGGGGTCTCAGGGTCTCAAAAGGTAAGGGAAACTAGCACATTTTGAGACACTCGTCCCCCCAGACTAAGGGGCAGGAGGATTTAATACACTCCTGGATGAATCTCCTTACTCCAGTCGGTCAAACATCCTGGAGAGACCATCAGCATTTTGGTGGTGACACCCTGACCTGTGTTCAATGGTAAAATCAAACCCCTGCAGGCTGATTGACCATCTCAGTAGTTTTGGGTTTTCCCCTTTCATTTGCAACAACCATCTCAAAGATTGGTGGTCAGTCTGAATCACAAAAGTAGATCCATACAAGTATGGTCTAAACTTCTTCAGTGACCACACAATAGCAAAGCACTCACGCTCAATGGTTCCTCTCCTTGTTTCTGGTTCCTTCAGCTTCCTGCTGATGAAGCAAATGGGGTGCTCCCTACCTTTCTCATCCAGTTGTCTAAGGACTGCACTTATACCTGTATTCGAAGCATCTGTCTGCACAGTGAAGGATTGGTTATAGTCAGGAGCTCTGAGGACTGGAGCTTGACAAAGGGCTTTCTTTAGGCCTTAAAATGCTTGAGTGCATCCTCATTCCACCTGACCTTTTTAGGGAACTTGGGAGAGGAGATCTGTTCAGACTTGATGGTCATGCAGATTATGGAACCTCCGTCCCCAAGTACCACACGGGAAGGTAACAACAAACTTCCCTTGCAGTCTTTGGGGCCACAGGTGTAAAGTGCTGTCAGACTGAAACCAGGAACGCCGGAAGGACCCCCCGCGACCACTGCAAGGCAAGCAATGAGGTTAGACAATGGCAAGGCAGTCCAATCAGGGCAGTAGAGAAGACACAAAAACGGCTTACCCAATCGGGGTGGTCGGGAACCCTTGGTGGAATACTGAGTGTAGGGATCAGCAGGTAACCGGCGGCAGCAGAAGAAAGGCAGGATTTAAGGAGCACTCTGGATAAAAAGCACACACCTGAACCAGCAGAGAACAAAGTCATAAGCAGGAATATCCACAGGCAATCCAGTAACAGTCCGGGTCAGGAATCAGAGGATAGCGTCAGTTCCAGGGAAATCCATATCGATAATCCGTTGACAAAGCCAGAGGTCGAGTGTTCCAAGAAAGACAGAGCCAAGCGACAATCCAGGGAGAAGCAAAGGAATCCGTGAAACAGTCTGAGGTCAGTTTGTACAGGAGTCAAAGGTAATGAAAAGCCAAACAGGAAATGCAGAAGGCAGCTGTGAAGCGTTGTTTGCGTGTCTGTTTGGTCCTTTTGAATGTATGGACTGAACACATGACTCGAGCCACGTGATGTGTACTCCGTGTCACGTGTCCGCATTGGTAATGGGAGTCACTTCCTGGTCAAATGATGCGGAAACCTCCGTGCAGCCAAACGATGCCGGTGTCCATGGTACAGCGTCGGGGACCGCCACGGCAACTACCGATGGAGGAAGGGACGCAATGATCCCGGACGGTCACCCAAGCCCCTCCTCCGGGTGTGTCGGGTCCAGGCCTTCGACTGCTGCCGTCGGATAAGCAACGATGCTGGGGGTCTGAGTGGGATGAGACGGGCAGCTGAGGGGGAACCGGGTTTCTGGGAACGAGGAAATGTAGCAGGAAGCGTGACAAGATCACATTAAAGAGAGAAGCTATGGTCCCATAGTTCTCTATGAATTTCCTATAGTAACCAGTGTGGCCTAGGAAGGCTCTCACTTGGGTTTGAGTAGTAGGGGTGGCCCAGTTTTGTACAGCTTGTACTTTGCTAAGCAATGGACTGATTTCCCCTCCTCCTACCTCATGTCCAAGGTAGACCACTTTACTCTGACCAATTTGACATTTACTTGCCTTTATGGTCAGATGAACCTGCTTAAGAGTCTGCAAAACATATCCTAAGTGGTCAACATGTTCTTTCCAAGTAGGGCTGAACACTGCAATATCATCCAAGTATGCCATGCAGAAGTCCTCCATCCCATTCAGAACTTGATTAACCATCCTTTGGAATGTAGCAGGTGCATTCTTTAGTCCAAAAGGTATTTCCTTAAACTGCTGGAGGCCTGCTGGGATTGAGAATGCAGTTTGTTTCTCCTTGGCATGGTCTGTAAGTGCTATTTGCCAATAGCCTGAAGTGAGATCAAATGTACTGAGGTACTTGGCTGAACCAAGTTTATCAACTAGTTCATCTGTCCTTGGTAAAGGGAGGGCATCAGTCTTAGTGAGTGCATTAAGAGCTCTATAGTCCACACAGCATCTCAACTCCTTGGATCCTGCCTTTGGTACTAGAACAACTGGACTAGACAATGGACTGGTAGAGGGCTGTATTACCCCGAGATCAAGCATCTTGTTGAACTCCTCATTTATGTGGGATCTTACATGATCTGACATCCTGTAACCTCTGCTTTTAACAGGTAAACAGTCACCTGTTTGAATATCATGCAGGCCCCAAGGGGTCAAGCCTGGTGATAGTGAAAACAGGGAGGCAAACTGATCTAACAGAAATTTGCACTCCTCCTTTTGTTCAGGTGTCAAATTAGAAGAGAGATTAACTCCTTCTATGTTCTCATCTAAAGGCTGGCCTCTGAGTAGGTCAGGTAGAGGTTCACTCTCCTCCTCCTCTTGAGCTGAAGCTAGAAGCAAAGCTTCCACTTCTGGTCCTGAGACATTAGCTTTTAGACGGTTGGTGTGAAAGACTCTGGGAGCCTCCTTAGAATTGCCTAAGTCCACCAGATAGTTGACCTCTCCAAGTTTACCCACAACCTTGAAGGGTCCTATCCACTTGTCCTGTAAGGCCCTCTGCCTTGTAGGTACCATACCTAGAACTTGCTGTTCTTGAGAAAACCCAACCATGTTGGCCTTCTGGTCATGCCATTGCTTCACCAGAGCCTGACCCGCTTTCAAGTTATCTGATGCTTCTGCCATCATGTGTGACATACTCCTCCGGACACCTATCACATAGTCAGTGAGTCTCACTGGCTTGGGGGACAGAGCACTATCCAACCCCTCCTTAATTAGGGCCAAGGGGCCTCTAACTGGATGGCCATAAAGAAGTTCAAAGCAACTAAATCCAACTCCCTCCTGAGGGACTTCTCTATATGCAAATAGAAGTCATGGCAGTAGAAAGTCCCACTTTCTTCTAAGGGGTGCCTCTAAAGCACCTATCATGCTCTTCATTGTACCGTTGAACCTCTCTACCAATCCATTTGTCTGAGAATGGTAGTCAGTTGAGAACTTGTAAGTACTCCACAGTTTTTCCACATGGGCTGCATTTAGTGGGACATAACATTGGATCCCCTGTCAGAGATAACTTCCTTAGGAAAGCCTACACTGGTAAAAATACCAAGTAGGGCTTTAGCAAAAGCCTGAGCTGTAAGAGTCCTCATAGGTATAGCTTCAGGATACCTAGTAGCATGGTCTACTACAACCAGGATAAACCTGTTTCCTGAAGAGTTTGGAAGGTCTAAGGGACCAACAATGTCAATTCCTACCCTCTCAAAAGGGACTCCCACCACTTGGAGGGGCACCAAGGGTGCCACATTCTTGGTTCCACTCTTGCCAGAGGTTTTGCAAGTGTGACAGCTCCTACAGTACTTATCTACACCAGACCCCAATTTAGGCCAGTGGAAATATAAAGAGAGCCTTTCCTTGGTCTTCTTTAAACTTAAGTGACCAGCCAAAGGTATCTCGTGGGCAAACTGTAGGAACTGGAGTCTGCTTTCAAGAGGCACAACACATATTCTGTAGTCCCCTGTGATAGACTCAGTCGGTTCACTGTAGAAGAGGCCATCTTCCCAGTACAACCTATGCTTCCCTGGTTCTTGCCTATCCAACTGGGAAGCTGCCTGTTAGCGAAGATCTTCAAGAGTAGGACACTCTCTTTGACTTCTGCTGAAATCTTCCCTACCGGGTCCACCTTCTGCCAGTAAAGACTGCAGCTCAGGATGGTCTGCAGGATCCAGATCTCCAACAGGCGCAAGGTCATCTTCCAGCTCTGATTCCTCAGCAGCTGATTCAACCACACAAGGTTGTTCCACACAATCAACCTCAGCTGCTGTAGGAGTCACAGGTGTGACTTTGGACAGTCCTCTCAGGGATGTCCTTGTTGGTAGCACAGGAGTGCTGGCTGGTCTCTTCCTAGAGCTTTTAGGTGTTCCCTTTTCCTTTTTCTTTTTCAGATTTGCAGTCAGTAAGTCCTGTAGACTGGGAGTTATAGTTTCCTCTATAATCTCCTCTTGAGAGCCCCTTAAGGTACTCTCCCTGGCCTTCCTAGTCTGCTCCTGTTTCCTTTTTCTGGGAGGCCTGCAGGTGCCTGATACAACTCCAAGAGTTTTCAAGTCATTCCCCAACAGGACTCTTCCAGGTACTTCACTCTGCACACTTACAGGTATCTTGACAGTTATGGTATTGCACTGGATGAGAGCTGGTAACTGTGGAAGCATTTGGACAGGGCTTCCAGCAAGCTTAGGTAGGAATGCGGGTGCCTTAGCAACATCCTCAACCTTGAAAAATGATTCATCAACTACAGTTATGCTGTCCCCAGTGTCTCTGATGGCAGGGGTCTCCTGACCATTCACAAGAACATTGTCTTTGTAATACTCTTTAGTATTGTCTGGAATAGAGTTATACACATCTAAATTCTGTTGTTCCCACAGACCCAGGGATACTAAGGAAACACTGGCTGAGACTTTCATGGGTTCCTCAGCCAGTAAGTGAATGTTTCCACTTGCCATTGGTACCATCCTCTGAGGAGAAGGCTAAGGATACAGTGTGGATCCCTGAAGGTTTGCCCTTACCTCTGGGATACCCTTTCACATGGTCAGTTGACCCACAAGCATAACAGTTTCCAAATGTCTTTATGAATGGGGGTTTGTTCTGACCTCCTTCTGGTTTGGCACCAGGAGGTACACTAGCCTGATTCGGTTTCCCAGGGGTCTTACCCTTCTTATGTTTGTGGCCCTCTTTTGGAGTAGAAGTGTTAGAATTCTCTTTGTTGTCTTTCTTGTGCTGCTTTCCCTCCTTCTTCTTCTGAGTTACCCCAGAATCCTTATGAGTAGCCCTGTTGGCAACCCACAAGTTAGCAGCCCTTCTAACTTTTTTGGATCAATTTCCTTAGAGTAGCCAAGTGCTGTCTCAGCTTAGGAGAGCAGGCATCATAAACAGAGTCCAACATAAACAAATTTCCCATACCTTCATAGGTATTAACTCTGTAACCCTTAACCCATCCATCTAGGTTTTTCAAACATTCAGTCACCCAGGTAGCCCAAGGGGTACCATCATGCTTTTTGAGGGTTCTAAACCTCTTAGGATACTGAGAAGGGGTCTTCCCAAATCTAGCTATCAAAACTAGCTTCACTGTTTCATACTCCTTTCTGTCTATATCCCCCAAATCCATTACCTGTGACAGTGTGGTCTATGCTCTTGCCTCTACATTACTTTATGTCCAGTGGACAGCCTATTAGCCAGCCCTATTAAAGTATGTCTAGGGAAGCAGGAAGTGAGGCCTGTATGGACTTTCCTCTAACCTAGTTTTGTGTCTCTGGTATCCTAGGAAACCGTGGGTGACGAGGAGGAGGTGGATCCCAACGGTCTCAGCTGGGTTTACTGAGAACAGCTGTTGTGGGGGAGAAATTGTTACAGCACCGTTGCACAGAGATCAGTTATCGTTCCTGAAAAGTTATGTTTCTCGAAGGGGAGAAAGCTCCGTGCAGAGTTTGTTAAGCTGACACCAGTTGAGTAGCGCCGTTGCGCTACGTTATTGAACAGCACCGTCGCACTTCGTGATGTTTGGCTGACGGCTGAGGGAGCGACCATTGTCGCCAGCGTGGAGAGGAGAAGGAGGGGAAGCTCTGTGCCGTTTCGCCTGATGAGCGAAGTGTCCTGACAACGGGGATCAAGGTCGGCCTCCTGTGGTGGGAAAGAGAAGGTACCGAAGGAAGAAAGAAGACAAGGGGGCGGAGCCAAGTTACTGTCCGCCGCCTAAGCCGAGTTGTGAAGCGGCATGAGAGACGCCGTTGCAGACCTTCAGGTAACAGTGCGTAGGGGGATAAGAAGTGCGGACACTGGGGCACCGCAATAACGCGTGAGAGAGAAAGCGGCTGAACGAAAAAAAGAGGGGCGGAGCCAGCGATCGAAGCAGCGAAGCCGAGAGAGTCGGAGAGACGAGCTCCTCTTGACCAAGAAGGGACAGTTGGACTAGAGAGAGAGAGAGAGAGAGAGAGGTCCGTTAAAGCTGGCAAACAACGTAGACCCCTGTGTTTTTAGAGACAGGCAGTGATAAGGGTTCTTGCCGGAAGGAACGTTCCCAACCCTCCGGGTATACAAAGAACTCTTTTGGTCACACGAAATGAAATCATGGCCACCCAGAACAAACGAAGCTATTCCCAAAGAAACTGAGTCAGACAAGGAAGAAAACAGCTGGAGGGGGCTGAAGATAAAGAGGGGGAACCAAAAGGCCTGACAGTAGTTGAGTCAAGGAAGCACAAGTACAAAACAAACACAAGAACACTAAAGCAAAGAAGGTTAAGACCTGATCTCCTAAATCTTACCTGAGGGGTATACCTCCAGAGGTTACTGCTTCTCCTTGGGGAGTGGAAGAGCTGCAGACAAAGTATCTTTTTCTTGGTTGATCTAAAAGAAAAAAAAAGAGTTGTTACTAAAATAATTGGGCTCTCTTTTAGTCCAAGCAAACTACTTATTGGCTGAAGACTCATTTGTTTAGAAACAGACCCCTGTATTATCACAGAAGTGGTCTTCCCAAATCTAGCTATCAAAACTAGCTTCACTGTTTCATACTCCTTTCTGTCTATATCCCCCAAATCCATTACCAGTTGCAACAGGGGGGAGCCTAGAAAAACGCCAAGGAATCAGCTGATTCCCTGTAATCTCTTGCATCCCATGGTTATATTCAAAAGCAGTCAACCAATCCAACATATCAAGCTTAACCTCATACATACTTACTGCATCTTTCGGCATGCAAGGCCTCTTAGGACTGGAAGATCTAGAAGACTCTGGGCGAGAACCAGTTTCAAGAGACACCTTTTTCATTTCAAGTGCATGGCTCAACTCCATTTCTCTGAGTTTAAGTTCTTGATGTTTGCTTTCAGTTTGAGATTGGATTCTTTTAAACTCTAACTCAAGTCTCATTCTTTCTAAAGAGACACATTTAGGACTTAGTGTTGGTCCTGGTGGGGTCCCTGCGGTCAAAGATTGAGGTTTATGAGCAGGTAGAGGTCACACAGGGCCTACATTGTGAGACTCTTCTTCCTCATCTAACTCATCAATAGCATTAGAGCTGGGCTCTGACATATTATCCTCCTCATCAACATTTTCCACATTTGCTGCAGGTGTTGGGGTTTCAGACCCACTCCTCAGACTTTGGTATTCTAACAACTTTTCTATCAATTCAACTGTTTTGCCTTTTACAATGATATTCCTAGCTTTACACATATCTCTCAATTGATCAACTGTTAAAGTGACTAGGGTCTCCTGTCTGTAGCTTTCCATATCAGTCATGATAAAACAATTGCTTTACTAGTGTTGCTTAGCCTTGGGAGGATTATTTGAACAAAGGTATAAGTAGCACTATAAATGTAAGAAGTATACTTTATCCTCACCACTGTACACCAGCATTAGGCAGAATCACATGCAGTACACTTTGGGAACACTACATGCAATTAAGACTACAAGTGTAAGCACAATTCCACCTTTGGTACAAGCCTGTACTACACAGTAAAGTGGTAGCGATGGCTGGGCAGCCAGGCCTATCTCAAGAGTTTAAGTGAGCAGTAGAACAAGTTACACAAAGGACCAACAAATACAGTGATTCAAACATACACTTACTCAAGGTTTCTTGGTAAAAGAATATACATTTATTTACTTAGTCAGTTCGAAAACATTACACTAGCAAGAGCAGCTCAATATCACACACTAAAAAACCATAAATACACAACCAATAAGTAAATGAACAAGTTTGGCTCTCCTGAAGTCGGAGCAAAATGGCACTTCATATACTTTTAAAAGGGGTAAAAAGACAAGGTTATAAGAATCAACAGCACAAATGCATTCATAGGCAGAGCAAAGGGTTTCAGTAAACTACAACCAGCAATTCATCTCATAGGTCTCTGCCAAAGTCTTTGTATTGGATAGCACAGTTCAGGTAGTAACAGTAAATTCTTTGTCACAGAGTTTAGAAGAATTTGACTAGGTGAAAAGTTTGATGAATGTTTAGGGAAGGACAAGCCTTCGAAGTTGAGGAAATTTTCATGCACTTTCTTGATGGCCGAAAAGATTTCTGGACCGTGTTTTCACAGTACCTTGTTTGTGAAAAAAAACTGTAGCTGAGGCAGTTGTTCCTGGGTGTTCGAGCAGCCCTCGCTGTTCCTGGGCTTCAGTCGTGGGGACAAGAAGAAGGACGTCGGGAGATTCCTGCACTGCCCAGGGATCAGGCCAAAAGCTTATCAAGATGTCGGTTTAAGGTGTGAGTGCCTTCAAGTTCACAAGCTGGTTCCCTTCCTTCTGGCTATCCGGTTTTCAACAGCACTCTGTCTAGAAATCCTGCAAAGTTGCTGGGGGTCTCAAAAGGCAAGGGAAATTAGCACATTTTGAGAATTCTGCCTAACACTGAGGTCGGACTGTCTAGTTTGTGTAACCGGATGTTACTGCTCTGTATGTTATTGCAACCACTTTCTTAAGTGAAAGAGCCCACAGACCCCAGGGTTTGGTGCAGTAAACATTGCTCACTGTAATCACATGCGATGATGTAGCCGCCTTTGCAACATGATGGCCGGCTTTCCCTTCACATGTACTTGGACCTTTATAATTGTAACCACATGCAATGATGTAGCTGCCTTTGCAACATGATAGCCGGCTTTCCCATTACATGTACTTGGACCTTCATAAATGTAATCACATGCGATGATGTAGCCGCCTTTGCAACATGATGGCCGGCTTTCCCTTCACATGTACTTGGACCTTTATAATTGTAACCACATGCAATGATGTAGCTGCCTTTGCAACATGATAGCCGGCTTTCCCATTACATGTACTTGGACCTTCATAAATGTAATCACATGTGATGATGTAGCTGCCTTTGCAACATGATGGGCGGCTTTCCCATTACATGAACTTGGACCTTTATAATTGTAACCACATGTGATGATGTAGCCGCCTTTGCAACATGAGGGCAGGCTTTCCCATTTATGTTTTGAGCTACCAAGCACTTCTCACTGTATCTAATGTAACTAAAAAAGTATTCTTGTAACAGCGCCAAGATGCCCGCGGGCTGCTTGTGCGCTTTATAAATGTAAAAAAAAAGATATATAAATGTGTTTCCTATAAAGCAATACTTCCAAATCTAATGGCATGCACTCTTTTTTTTCTAGCTATAGAATGCCGATATGTATGGTGTAGAAGGGGCATAATCCCCCACAAGTGCTCCCCCATCCTCATGTGTGCGTCTGTGGCTGTATGGTTGTGTTCCATGGTGCCATTGGATCCTAATGTATAGGTACCTGTTGTGGGTGCACTTGTATTTACGGAGCATGTCTGACACTGTGTGCAATCTTGGGCATAATATTCAGGTGGTTCTGCACTGTATTGTGGGGGGCGCCATCCCTCCTCTTGGATGCTGCCAGTTTTTGTTACGTTCCCTCCCCTGCTCCTGCATGCTTGGGAAGTGTGTCCCAATTGTATACACTCTCTTTCTCCTACATGCTTCAGCAAGGCCCTTGATTACTATAGAATAATGTGCTGGCACGCCTAAGAACACTTCCAGTTGCTGCGGTCATTGTATCTGTGTTAACACAAGGGTCTGAGGCACCGCCCTGTGCTCAGCTGTTGTCCCCCGGTGTACCTGAACTTCAGGGAATTGTTTCTTCTTCACAAATGTCTATCTCCATTTGGCTACTTTCTATGAACACTGCCATATGCCTTTCAAGTATCCCACCTATTACTGATGAACGTACCCACAGTGCTTTCAGTGGCATAAAAAATGGAGCGGGTGGGGCTCTAATACATCATGATGCCATACTTGTGAGTGAGACTAAATATTAAAAGATTTTGGCACAGCCCCAAATAGCTAATCAAGGTTTTTTTTTTATGTGTTGATAATATAGCTAATGTATGTAAAAATGTTGACCCAAATAAATATATTAAAATTTGAAACAAAATATTAAATCAAAAGGGGTCCATGCCCCATGCACTGCCATATTTCTTCTAAATAAACATCCATTGTTCCTTCATGCCAATTGAAGGTGGCTCAATGATACTGCTTTAATACAATGTTATGTTGTGGCAAAAATCAAACAACATATTCTCTTTTAATTTTACTTTTCTGTTAGGAAAAATACCTAATTTCAGATTTCTTCAACTGATGTTGTGAATCCAGACATCACTGCACGTGACATCCACTGACAAAAAGCAACATTAACACTCATATACTTTAGAAAAAACACTTTAATAAGGGAGTTCTGGGAGCCCTGGCTCAAGGGCATTATTTAGACACTGCTAGGCTGGGCCCTGGCTCACTTTAAGGCCAATTTTTATATTACATTTTTCAAAACATCTCATCATGACTGAAGTATAAGGTATACACAAAGAGGCGGAAGGATGAAACGATATAAGTATTTATTATATCTTACATGTAGGGCAAATGCTAAGTTAATCTATCGGGCTCCACCGGCTGCCGAGCACTACTGTTAACATTTGAATCCTCGCTCGCTCCCAGCACACGTACATCATATGCATTATAACGTCCTCCAGTAGATCGCTTCTCGTGCTTGCTTCACGTGGCGAGCCCTGTAGTCCCGAGATAGGTTAACAATACTACACATCTCCCCTTCTTAATTTATTTGATAACACAACTAAACTGACTATTTATAAATTGTCCTGAGCTTAGTGCTCCCACACAAAGTCTTTCAATCCACAGGGATCATGAATGACTCTTCCTCTTCTTGATGTGCGTGAGATATCTGTTTTAGGTTTTGGCAAGGAAATTATTGATGAGTCTTTCTCACGTACCACTTCTCTCTGACATTTCTCAATATCATTTGATGAGTCTTTCTCACCTACTACATCTCTCTGACATTTCTCAACATCACCAGTACCATTTACATTCATTCCCCTTCTTGACTCACTATACCATCATGCGTCGGTGCATTCACTACAGGTGTATCCCACACACATACTCTTTCCATATTCCAGACTCTTCCATCTTCAACCCTCACCGCATGCTTAAACACTTCAATGACCCCAACAGGTTTGGGCCATTTACATGGACCATCTCTCAATACAGGTGGGAGTTTGAGTTTCACCCATGCCCCAACCATCAATGGTTATCTTTTTTGATTTAGTACCTACAGACACATCATGAGCTCTTTTATTTCTCAACTGCATAGTTCTGATGTTCTGACATGCATCTCCAAAATCCTTCCTTATCACGGTCATTCTTTTCAACCAAGATGGTGTTAACTTAGTGATTGCTTTCCGGCCTCTACTCATTTCAAATGGCGACAGGCCAGTCGTACAGTGTGTTGTGAAACGGTGTGCATTAATCTTTTGTCTAACAGCTTCTTCCCATTTCACGCCATTGGCCCAAGCCCATCGCACAGCATCTTTAAGTACCCTGTTAAAACGCTCGACCACTCAGTTTGTTTGCAGGTGATATATGGCGCTTTTCTTGTGTACAATGGAATTTTCCACACAAACCTTTTGCATTACTTTTGAACGGAATTGAACTCCATTGTCTGTTAGTATATTTTTTGGTAAACCTTCCCTTCCACATACTTCTTTTAAGAAATCAACCACCTTTTTTGCAGTCATGCATGGTTTAATCATGACTTCAACCCATCTAGTTAAAAGATCAATGATTACTAGACAATATTGTTGCTTAACCTCACTATAGATTGGGCCTACTATGTCCATACCAAGGTCTTCCCAAATGTTACCTGGGAGTTCAGTAACTACCATGGGGTATTTCTCATCCACACATCCTCTATCACTCTCTTTACAAAGGATACAGTCACGTGTGACTCTCTCAGCCTGTAGATCATATCCTGGCCACCAGAATTCATCTCGTATTCTTCTTTTCGTCTTTACAATTCCTTGGTGGCCCTCATGACCTAACGCAATGATCTTTTGGCGCAGACTGACAGGTGGAACAATTCTGTCACTCCTCATAATTCTGTTATTCTCCACCTTCAGTTCATTCGCAACTTTCCAATATTCTAATAGTCCATTTTCTTCATATTTAGTCTTGGTCAAAGAATTACCACTTAAAATGATGTGTTTCAACGTATTGAACGTGTCGTCCAACTCCTCTGCTTTATTCCATTCTTTTTCTGATATAGACAATCCTTCAATATTCAATACAAGTTCGGATTCCATATCGTCGACATCATCTACTTCTGAGACATTAGTGAGCCTTGAAAGACAGTCGGCAGCATGATTTTTCGTGCCTGGTACATATTTCACTATACAATTATATTCTTGCAGAAGTATGACCCATCTTTTCATACGATTCGAGACATTGTCCAAACCTTTATTCATTATAACATGGACCAATTGTTTGTGGTCCGTGCGAAACTCCACCTCTGCACCCCAAATGAAATTCCTAAACTTTTCTGCAGCCCATTTAATGGCCAACATTTCTTTCTCAATGGCTGCATATGTTTTTTCAGCTCCTTTCAACAATCTGGACGCAAAGGCTGTCAACCTCTCTTTACCATCAATTTCTTGTGTGACAACTGCACCAAGGCCTACATTACTAGCGTCTGTCGTGACAACGTTTTTTTTCTCCACTTTTGAAGTTTCTCAATGACGGTGCTTTGTTTAGTTCATGTTTTATCCATACAAATTCTTCTTCACATTCTGTGTCCCAAGCAAATGTTTTCTTCTTCAATAACTCCCGGAGAGGAACAGTATGCATAGCAAAATTACACATGAATTTCGAATAGTACTCTGCCATGCCAATGAAAGTACGTACTTCCTCTTTAGATTTGGGCCTTGGCATATTTTCTATCGCATCTAACAGTTGTTTCTTGGGTCGTACTCCTTCAGCTGATATGGTATGCCCTAAGTATTCAATCACATCACAATTTATCTTGCATTTTTCCTTACTCAGAGTCATGCCGGCTTCGCACAGTTTCTTGCATACATGTTGTATTCTCTCATCGTGTGTTTTCTGGTCAACAGCATGTATCAATATATCATCCTGGAAACATATAACACCATGGTCTCCTTCAAATAGTTTATGCATGATCTTCTGAAAGACGGATGCAGCTGAAACAAGCCCAAAAGGTAGTCTCTTATATTGATATAAACCATCTTGCGTAATAAATGCTGTCATGCACCTGGATTCTTTATGTAAATTCACTTGATGGTATGCTGAAGTCAAATCAAGTGTAGAGAACCGCTTTGATGGACCAATCGTGGAAACTATTTCTTGAATATTTGGAAGCGGATGTCTGTCAGGAATTACACATTTATTCAGCTCTCGCATGTCGACACATATTCTCAATTTCCCAGATTTCTTTCTCAGGACAACCAACGGGGATACCCATTTGCTGGCATCAATGCTTTCTATGACACCTTGCTCAACTAAATTTTTTATTTCTTTCTTTACTTCTTCTCTCATAGAAAGAGGGACATTGCGCATTTTCTGCGCCACTGGAACACATCCTGGTTTCATCTTGATTTTATGTGAATATCCACGTAAACATCCAATCTCATTCTTGAAAACTTTCTTCATCACTTCCTCTATTCTTTCATATGTTACATGTTTTCTTGCTTCATCATTTTCAATATTCATTACTGACACATTAGCACTGGCATCCAACTTAACTTTGAGTTTGCTTTGATGAGTCCAGCTCAACAAAGGAATTCTCCCAGTTTTTGTAATGTAAATCTTCCCATTTGCTTTTCTGTCTTTAAATTTGAGTGTACCACAAAACCATCCGATGATATCTATTTTAATCCCACCATAGGGTCTGGGTCGAATGTCAGGTTCATGCAAATATTCATCTTTCCTTTTGTCCCACATTTCTTGTGATATGAGTGTGTATTTGGCACCAGAATCAACCATCATGTGCATATTCACCCCATCTATACACACTGTGTCTTTGGGGCTCTCCATTTCTTCCTCATGTTCTCATCAGATATAACAAACACACATTCATCATCATCAACATCACTGTAATTATCGCTGCCGATCCAATTCATGGAGGTATTTGATGCTTTGCAACATCTGGCATAGTGGCCTTTGCCTTTGCATTTACCACATATGATTTTCAAAGCTGGACATTCAGGATTATCAGCCCAATGGTCAGTACTGTCACATCTAAAACATTTTCCTTCATTTCTTCTTCTTGGGTTGCCTCTTTGGCTGCGTAGACTCCTTCTCTTCTCATATGCCCTGGGTCCACCTCTGCTCTTTCTATTCTCATTCCAAGATGATCTACGAGACCTTTCTGGTTTGTCTTTGCTATTAGTTACGTTCATCACTTGGGCTATTGGTTCATTGCTTTTATTTGCGTTCATATTGCTATTGCTCTTAGGAGTTTCCTGTTTAATTTCCACGGATTGCATTCTGTTCTCTAGTTCTTGAACACATTTTTCTGTATGTTCAACCTCTTTGGCTATCCACAGAACTATGTCAAGAGGTGGATCATCTTCAGCCCATAACTTCTCCCTCACTTTACTGCTTCTGCATTCCAACATGAATTGGTCTTGTAGTCTCTGGTCCAATTGTGCATTAAATTTACATGTTCTGGCTAATTTTCTTAGATTAGTTATATATTGTTCGACGCTTTCGCCTTCTTCTTGAACCTTCTTTCCAAATTTGTATCACTCCAGTATAGTGCTTAATTTCTTTTCATAATGTTTGCCCATTTTTTTTACTGAATATTCATAGTCATTCAAATCTGCACTCTCTTCGGGTGATAGTTCTGGTAATTCTTCAAATTTTTCTTGTCCAGCTGGTCCTAGGCAGTGCAACAAAAGAGATTTCCTTTTATCTACACTACAATTTTGGCCACACACTACTTCTGCATAGGGCTCGAAGGCTTTGATCAATCTCTTCCGTGGTATTGACGGTTCCCCCACATCTGTCAAAAGAAATATGGGAGGTGGAACTCCACTGAATGCCATGGTGAATGGTTCCTTGAGACTTGGCTTTAATTATGGGTGTACTCAGCAATGTTGGTGTGCTCTTGTGAATTTGTAAAATTGGGATCCTGTTCACATCCAATATTGCTACTCCCATTGAATAGCATTGTACGTCGTGTCATGTATTCTTTGAGACTTGCCACTTAACAATGTGAAATGTAATGAATCCCTTGCACATCTATACCGTGGTATACGGTAGCTATGTTCCTGTATGCAGGAATTATGGGTTGGCTGTACAAAGCAGAGTTCCAGTCTTTTGAGATTTACCACCTTATAACATGTAATGCATCAAGTCCCTTGCACATCTATACTGTGCTATACGGTAGCTGTGTCTCTGTACACAGGAAATATGGGCTGGCTGCGCAGGGAGGAGTTTTAGCCCGAGACTGTTTCACTGTGACACGACTTAAAAGCACTTACTTGCTTGTTCGTAGGCTCGGCGGCGGTGAGGTTATGTGGTGGCCGCTGCTACGTTCACGGGAACGGAGCAGCCACAACCATAGATGGGCCACTGCCACGCTCGGGGAAGCAGAGCGGAGCGGCCCGTTTTCTCCGGGAATCATCCTTCGGGAGGCAGCAAACTGGATGCGCTTCGGGAGGCAGCAAACTGGATGTGCGGGTTGAAGGAGGCGGTGGAGCCCGAATCCTCGTCTCCATGTGAAGTATAAGGTATACACAAATAGGCGGAAGGATGAAACGATATAAGTATTTATTATATCTTACATGTAAGGCAAATGCTAAGTTAATCTATCGGGCTCCACCGGCTGCCGAGCACTACTGTTAACATTTGAATCCTCACTCGCTCCCAGCACACGTAAATCACATGCATTATGACTTCCTCCATTAGATCGCTTCTCGTGCTTGCTTCACGTGGCGAGCCCTGTATTCCTGAGATAGGTTAACAATACTACAATAACCATTCTGATACTCTCTCCGCTGGCAATGGCAGTCAGAAACCACTCTGCTATAATAAGTAATATTTTACATTTATCTGCCATATGCAAACATATAAATAATGTAAAATGTACTTTTCAACAAATCTATACTACCCAAATATATACCAAACATTATCTAAACCCTTTTGTCATTTCCTTCTTCAAAGTACCATGTTTTCCTAATCTATTTTCCACATGCACACAATTTAGTCACAGGTGCACCCCCTACTAAAAAGAGATCCGTCCTTACTAATTCATTTTCTCCAGATTCCTTTTCTCTTCTGCATCCACAAAGGACACTTTATAAACAAATACACCTATGCCAGCTTCTCTCTATCTTGTTACAAACCCTTTATAAAATACAACACTTTCCCCACCTTGCCTCTGCGTCACTGCATCGTCCACACTTTCATCCAAACCTGTTACCTTACCTTTCACATCCTACAGGCAATCACTTACATACCTTAACCTTCTCTTGTGTACTTCCCAGACCACTGACTTCTTATGGACACCCTTTGTGCCCAAGATCACACAAAAAGGAAAAATCCATCAACCTTGATCCACTTCTCTATCCATCTCCTGTCTTTACATCTAAATTAACAACAAATACCTGCGAACCAAAACAAAATGCATTGCTTTCACATTATATTCCAATGTCACTCAGTATATGGTTAATAAAAAATAACAAAAACAATATGTCTATTTTATTTTTATTTTATTTTTTACATTTGTAGAGCGCACTACAGCCCAAAGGCATTGAGGCGCTTTTTACAAGAAAGTGCACGTAAGCAGGATTACAATTAAGACAAGCGGTTACTTGGTTACAACATATGCGCTAAGTTACAAAGTACAGTTGGGGGTGTTCATATTTGGTTACAGTAGTGTACAGAGTAAGAGCTTAGGAATTAACAGATAACAGTTCAGGCAAATAGTCTTGCTTTGATGGCTTTGCAGAACGCTAGATGAGAGTCGATTCCTCTGATATGCGAGGGGAGGGCGTTCCAGTGGGTGGCAGCAATGGCTGGGAAGCTGGAGCCCCCTGCACGCACTCTGCGTGTTATGGCCTTGGTGATCATGTTGGTTTAGGCTAGTATGGATGGCCAAGTGGATGTAGGCATGGTTACGCACTGAGCAAGGTAGGGGGTTGCCAGATCATGGAGGCATTTGTGGGTGAGGGCGAGGATTTTGAAAATATTTCTCTGTTTAACGGGAAGCCAGTGGACCTGTCTTCTCAGGTCAGATATGTGGTCCTTTCTAGCGAATCCTGTGGCAGCCCTGAGGGCGTTGTTCTGGACAAGTTGGAGTTTGGCAATGTTTTTGCAGGATGTCCCTCCGAGGAGAGCATTGCAGTAATCCAGTCTTGAGCCAATAGTAGCCCTAGCAATGGTGAGGCAGTTCTGTGTGGTTACGAAGGGTCTTACTGCATTGAGCAGTTTAGCATAATATGCCGAGGAGGCAATGGCCTTGACCTGCCTGTTCATGGTGAGTTTAGAGTCTAGATAGACTCCCAAGGTCTTAACTGTATGGGACACAGCTATGGGTATATTATCAATGGTGAAAGAGCAGTAGTTCTTGTCAAGGTTACCCAAGATGGTTGGTTAGCTGATCAGCAGAAGCTCGGTTTTGTCACTGTTGAGGCACAGCCAGTTTTCTGCCATCTATGCTTGGATAGTGCAATAAATGGAATTAAGGGTGGTCCTGTCTGTCTTATAGACACCCGTAAGTGGGATGAGCACCTGGGTGTCATTAGCCTATAAACATGCCATCTTTTTCTCGTGCTTCATTTTAAAATATTTACAAATAAATCAAATGTAAACAAACATTGTGGTTCCATAACTTACTATCCTTTACTAACAACTTTTCCATTCCCCACATGTGAAAACTTGCCATTATTATTCCCATCGGCAAAACCAAAGAGGTGATGGCTGGAAGGTTTATAACTAATCCTAACCTCTGGCATTCCTCTGGACAACCTTCCAGACCTGCGTTCTTCACCTGCCAAGCCATTACAGAAGGGGAAAGACCCGTGCCCACCCAATTGCTCAAGAAAATACTTACCGTCACCTGTGCAGGCAACATCGCTCGCGCAAATCTTAACCACTCACTCACCTCAGGATCTTTCCGTAAAGCCCTAAAAACATCCTAGACCAAACCCATTCTCAAAAAAACGTCGCTTGACCCACTTCTTCCCCAAAACTACCATCCTATCTCCATTACGCGCTTCATCACTAAACTGATTGACTGCGTTGCTTACAAACAGCTTGGCCAATTTGCTGAATCCAATAACCTCCTAGGCCCAGCACAATCAGGTTTCAGACCACTAAGGGGAACAGAAGCATCCGTAGTCTCCATCTGGGATGACATAAAAAGAAAAAGCCGACGCAGACCTTTCCCCAGCTTTTGATACCATTGGTCACATGATTTTGTTAGAGAGACTATAAACACTAGGAATCAAAAGCACTGCCCTTTCTTGGATCTCTTCCTTCATCTCTAACTGATCGCAAATCTTGCACCTCGACCAAATCACATCCATATCACGTCCAGTTTGAAAAGGTGTTCCCCAAGGAGCATCCGGGTCACTGCTAATCTTCAAATTCTACATACAACCCATTCCCGGAATCATCCGTTCGTGCAATCTTACCTGCTATAACTACTCAGACTATACCCAGATCAACCTCAAAATCCCAAATTCCGAAAGATCCGGCAGCCCGCACCTGTTTTCATGCCTCTCTGATATTGATCACTGGATGACGACCAACCATCTCATCCTCAAACCGGGGAAAACCGAAATCCTACTCTGCGGGAAAACATCTCTCATCCCCCAACCAATCCCTTGCCCCGAATCACTAGGACAAGCCCTGGCTTGATCAAATGTGGTTAAAAACCTTGTATGCAAATTCGACGCAGATCTATTCCTCTCCCAACACACCACCAGTGTATCCAAAACCTGTTTCTTTCATTTACTAATCCTCAGGCAGATCTTCCCCTACCTCACCTTCCTCCACCATTTCTCGGCTATCAACGCCATCATCCTATCCCGGCTTGACTATGCAAACTGCCTCTACCTAGGAGCACCCACATCCCAACTACGGAAACTCCAAAGAATCCAAAATGCAGCAGCTCGCCTGCTCATTAATCTTCCCGCCAGAGAACACATCAGCCCTACCCTGAGAGTCCTCCACTGGCTCCCCGTTGCTCGACGCACCCTCTTCAAAGCCATGTGCATCTCCCATCGTGCAATCCACAACACTGGCCCTGAATTCCTGATAGAAAAAATTATCCCTTACCAACCTTCCAGGTACCTCAGATCTCGCAATGCTTTTCGCCTAGTGATCCCACAGCATAGCTCCATAATACTTGGTGGCTCTTCCTTCTCCGTCCAAGCGCCAATCATCTGGAATTCCATCCCCCTACACATTCACAACAACGAAAACCACCTGAAATTCAGGAAGCCCCATAAAACCTGGCTCTTCCCACTACTCTACTCTCCTAAACCACTTCATCCCGTGAATACACCACTAACAAACTCCACCACTTTTGATCACAACTCTGGGGCCGGCCGCTCTCGCAGTGGTTTCTCCTGACACCACCACATATTGCACAACAACACTTCCTGCCGACTAGATTGCCAGGTAAGCCCCACTTCGTTGTGGCATTCCTGATCCACCAACAACCCACCCACAACAACATTACAACCCAACAAGCATCCGAGCTAAGCCAGCAGCATTTGCGGTGGCTATACTCGCATCATACTCACCACGCCCCTGCCCACCAGTCCACATGAGAGACAACTAACAATGGGATAAATGGCCCTGGTTAGCACACGTACGTCATTAACTATTCACTGCCACAGTTAACCTGCATCGCCCATGCTGGGAAGCCCCCAACACTAGTAATCCCATACCATAAACCTATCCCCCAAGCTAGGTACATCAAACCATTGATGATTGTTTACATCACGGATACCTACCATACAATAGGCTGAAACCTACGACCTGTCAAGCCTAGGCCCCCATCACCTACACAAATCTTGCCGGACCCCGTCCTGTTTGTGCGTTATAGGTGGAGACCTCCTGCACTGCGAAACCTGGGCCGCCTGCCCAGCATACAGGATTCTCAATCTTAAGTGCATCCCCCCAGCCTGGCTTACTATACGACGAATCACACTGCAGCGTGATTCCCAGGCCTCTCTACCCTATAAAGAATCCTCAATACTAGATGTAGCCTCGATCTAGGTTCGCCATATGCTTAAACCTTTGGGACTTTGAACATAGGCCTTTCTCCCACTGTAAAGGATCCTCTAATCTAGGCTCTGACACCATCTCTGCTTATCATGCGCTGATACCATCTACAGTAGGTTGTCTAGGCCCATCGTGACAGGACTCTCAATTCTAGACCCGCATAAATAAGCAATCCCGCAGCCTACGGTACGCATTGCTCACACAACTAGCGTGGACACAGGCCGCAGGCACGGCCAAACATTCATGCACGATAGAACATGTCTAAGGCTAAGCACATCTGGCCTGGTTTCACACATAGCCGTCCAGGCTGAAACACCTGACGTACCACAACACCTCTGCCACTAGCATACGGCGACCACCACCCGAAAGAACCCGGTATAGCTGGCCTCACTTAGACTCTCTCAACATCAGCAATCTATCTGTATCCTCAAGAGCACCCACCCACGTGTCTGACCTCTACTAAGTCTTAGAATGGCAAACATGCACATACGCATCTAAGATAATCCTCTAAAATATCTAACCACATTGACTACGGTCACCAAGCGCGTTCAACCAAGGAAAAAGTGCATTGAGGCCACACAAGTGGGGAAAGAGCGCAATGTAAATAACAAAATACAATGCAACACAATATGCAAATCAGGCTTAGTACTACCCCAAAATGGGCAATCCTTCTATCACTCTTTTGGTATTATTTTTCTCATCGTCATCCACAAACATTCAACTGACTCTATCCCAGCCCTATCAGCCTACTCGCACAATCTCTCCAACCCAGGCTGGTCTGCCCTCCAAATGTCCCAACTCAAACCTTTCCAAAACTCGTTAAAGTCCATGGCTTTAGTTGAACTCCCATTTCTTCCTTTTAATGGTCATTTCAACATAATACCCTGTGACAATGTAGATACCTGTGTGTCTGGAAATTACAGACTTAATGCCTAGATTACAAATACAGGAAGTCCTGCATGTATGGACTTTCCTCTAATGTTTAACTCTTCTCTTGGTTGCCTAGGGAACAAGTGTCGTTGAGACGGAACCGGAGAATAATGGTGTTAGAGGCTGCTCCGGGTCACCGGGCAGCCGCATACTCTTGTCGGGGAGCACCCGACGGGACTCACAGGGGTGGCGATCACACCGCTGACACAAGGGGTGGGAGGGCACCCCACCCGATCCGGATCCCCGCACATGGCCAGGTGGCAACAGGCTTACCGCGGCCCCGGCTCTGGGGGCACCCAGGCGGGGGTCGCCACCCTGGGCCGACTCACAGGGCCAGGGGAACACAGGGGGATGGCGTTGAGCGGCAGGGGCACTGTCCGGATGGCGTTGCCTGGCAGGGGCACTGTCCTTGGGCCCAGCACACGTGGTGAGGCACCAGCATGGGGCTAACCCAAACACACACACGCGGAGTCCAGTTGGTCTGACTGACGAGCCGGAAACGGCTCGTTCTCTTTATTAACTTGGTCACGTGGTTCCCCACGTGACCAAGACAACATACTGGACGATACCATGCCTCCCAACAGGGGAGACAGGCAACACTCCTCCTTTTTCATAACAACAAAACAAAACCCCAAAATCCTCCCATAACCACCACTACTACTACTTTGCACACCCTTTATTAACCTGGGTGAGTGGCTCTCATGTCACTAAAAGGCACCACTGAGAGTTACTGGCACAACATAAAGCACTCCACGTCTACAGGTGTGCACCACACTACATTGCCCACCAACTGGGCCATTTTAAGCAAGTCCGTGTCTGCAGGCTCACAGTCTTCGGGGGAATGTCAAATTATGATGTCCATCTTCTGCACTCGTGGAGTCGCCGGAAACCAGCTTGCATCCTCACCAGAGTTCGTTTAGGACAGTCACACCACAGTCACACAAAAACCGGCAAAGCCGCACCTGGGGAGGCCCAGGGGCTACATCGGCCAAGTCCACAGTCTGAGGGGGCGTGTGATGACATCATGATTTCTTCATCGGCACAGTTCGCCACCTGCTGGATAAGGGGCAGCGCCCCATCCTTGTATTCGCTCCCCTCTGGAGATCCCTCGCTTTTCACGGGCCCGGTTGGGGCCCCCCTCGTGTTGGGGTGGGGGGAGAAACTCCACCTCCTCATCCGCTTTCTCCGCCTGGCAGCCGCTCTTCGTTTTCGCAGCCCGCGGGTGGGGGAGGAGCAGGCAGCTCACCTTGTTATTGCGGCTGCAGCCGCTCCATCTCTTCTTTGTGGCGGGGCTGCCCCACACCTTTCCCCCTCCTCGTGGGCCTCGACGCCACACCTCTCCCTCCCCCACTGGGGAAGGGGCAGCGCCTCTTCATCGCGGCCGATGCCGCTCCTCTGTCGAGCCGCCTCAGCTGTTTGGAGGCCCCTCATTTTAGTCCTCCTCCTCCGTGGCAGACGCCGCCAGCATGTGTTGCGGCCAGGTCGTGGGGGAGGGGCAGCTCCCCTCACCATTGCGGCGGACGCCGCTCATTTCTTCTTGGGATCCGCACCTCTCTCGATCGCGGGTGACGACGTTGTTCTCCATGTTGCGTCAGGGGGCACATTTTCCTCCAGACAGTGGGGGACAAGGGGGGGCAGCATCAGCTTGCTGCGGCAAGGGGGGGGGCGCCAGGTATCTTATTGCGGCCGACACCGCCCCTTCATTTGTACCGGCCAAGGCCACAGGCATTCCTCCTCCACACAGGGCAGGCAGCAGCTCCCTCCCTGTATCTGTTGCAGGCCCCGTTGTTGTTGGGCCCGCACCATTTTCTTACTTGCGGCGATGTTTGCCGGACTTCCCCATTGTGGGTGGGGGAGGGGCAGCGCCTCCTCATCGCGGCCGACGCCGCGGGCACTCTCGCTCCCCGCGGGGGCCCGCTTCAGGTGTTGGTGGGGGGCAGCCACGCACGCAGACGACGCCGCAGACCTCACCTCCCCCACATGGTTGGGGGCAGTGGTCTGCAACCGTCACTCCTTTGCGGGCCCCGTTGGAGTTAGGCCCGCCATCCCTTGTTTGTTTGCCGCTCCTCCCCTCCGCGGCTTGCGGGTGGGGAGGGGCAGCACCTCCTTCGCGGCTGCTGCCGACATTCTCTCCCGCACGAGGATGTGTGGGGGAACAGCTTCCGCTCCTCAACATCGCGGGCCCCGTTGGAGATGGGCCCGCACCATAACTTCTTCGGGGCACGCGGGGCCCCTTGCCTTGTCGCCATTGTTGCAGGCTGCTCCGGGTCACCGGGCAGCCCCATACTATTGTCGGGGAGCACCCGACGGGTCTCACAGGGGGGGCGATCACGCCGCTGACACAAGGAGTGGGGGGCACCCCACCCGATCCGGATCACCGGATCTCCACACATGGCTGGGTGGCAACCGGCTTACCACGGCCCTGGCTCTGGGGGCACCCAGGCCGGGGTCGCCTCCCTGGCTTGACTCACAGGGCCAGGGGAATACAGGGGGACGGCATTGTCCGGCAGGGGCACCGCCCGGACGGCGTTGCCCGGCAGGGGCACCGTCCTGGAGCTGGGCCACGTCCTTGTGCCCAGCACACGTGGTGAGGCACCAGAATGGTGCTAACCCAAACACACGCCGAGTCCAGTTGGTCTGACTGACGAGCCGGAAACGGCTCGTTTTCTTTATTAACTTGGTCACGTGGTTGCCCACGTGACCAAAACAACATACTGGACGATACCATGTCTCCCAACAGGGGAGACAGGCAACAAACGGTTACAGCTGGGCTTATTAGAGGGGTTTTACTGAAGTAGTTTTGACAAGTGTTACCTGCCATCCTAATGACGCTGAACTGCGTGATGAAGAGACTTTGTATCACCAGAAGTGCAGAGTGAGCGTTTCGACTTAAAAAAAGTTAATAATATACTGCCGTTTCGCTCACTGAGAAAGAGCGAGAGAAATACGAGGCGGCTGTGAAGCAGAGCAAAATATCTTCAAAGTTACGCGTTTATGTACGCGTCTGAAACAAAAGGAAACGCTTTCATCAAAAGGCCGACGAATGTTTTGTTGCAAGGTATCCCTAGTAAAAAAGAAATCCACTTTTTGGATTGTTTTGGGATTGCTTCTGGCTTGTTTTCAAGCTGCGGATTTATTTTGCATTTATTTGGGATTTTTTGGGGATTTTTCCAAGCAAGGATTCATTTGTCTTGGGTTGGAGGATTTATTTTGGATTTTTACTGACTTGTTTGTCAGTAAAAACAATCCACTAATACTAATTGGCAGGCACGCATTTTTACAGGATTTATTTTGGATTTTTACTGACTTGTTTCTCAGTAAACACAATCCACTAACACTAATTGGCAGGCACACATTTTTACAGGATTTATTTTGGATTTTTACTGACTTGTTTCTCAGAAAAAACAATCCACTAACACTAATTGGCAGGCACGCATTTTTACAGGATTTATTTTGGATTTTTTGAAAAGCAAGGATTGTTTGGTCCTACATTGGAAGATTTATTTAGGATTTTTCCAAATTGTTTCTCTGTAAAAACAATCCAGTAACACTAGGCACACATTTTTACTGCATTTAAATGTTGGAATGTTAACCTAGTTTCAACGTTGGTTGCAGTTATTTAGGATTTTAATGTGGTTAAATATTTCACAGAGTTTATTTATTTTGGATTTTATTGGTGCAATAAATGTTCCATTGCACTTAACTATTTCTTTATCAAATAATGCCCAGTCGCTAAGCTCAGGGTATACACATTTGCAGCCATAGGAATAGCACTCTATCCATTGTCTTCAGTGGCTTAGTGGCTTTGCCAATGCTTGTTTTAAACATGGCTTTAGTGGCTTTGCCAATGCTTGTTCTTCAGTAGCTTTATCAGTGGGACAGAGTCAAATTAGGCAGAGTCAAATGATGTACTCTTAAATAGCATTTATACAAGAAATGGAAACAAGAGATACTAAGGGGGTAATTCATAGAATTTGGCGCACAAGTGGCGCACACGGCTGGCGCACAGAGTGCGTATGCGGCAGTCTGTGCCAGCCACGTGCGCCAAAACCCATTTAGGCGCACAACGTATTCATGGATTTATACATCCATAAGCAGCCGTGGCGCAGAGTGGCGCAGCGACCCTGCAGCAGTGCCAGTTACGCCCCCAGCCCCGCCCTGTGCCCCAAAAACATTGCACAAATCCAGTACATGGTGCAAAGACCAGTGGACCAGCATACAGCCCCCCAACCACGAAAACGTGTGTAAAGCTCCCTGCGCACCCCTCGGAATATACGGACCCCGTTCGCGCCAGCAAAATCACGTGTAAAACTCCCCGCACAACCCTCGGAATACACGTACCCCACTCGCGGCAGCAAAATCGCGAGTAAAACTTCACACGCACCCCTCGGAATACACGTACCCCACTCGTGCCAGGCCTATCGCGTGTGAAACTCCACGTGCACCCCCGGAATACACGTACCCTGCTCGCGCCAGGCCTATCGTGTGTGAAACTCCACGCGCACCCCCACAATACATGTACCCCGCTCGCGCCAGGCCTATCGCGTGTGAAACTCCACACTCACCCCCGGAATACACGTACCCCACTCACGCCAGTCCAATCGCGTGTAAAACTTCACACGCACCCCTCGGAATACACGTACCCCGCTCGCGCCGGCGAAAACACATGGAAAAAGTCCCCCCTGTGGAGTGGGCTGCCTGCGGAGCATGCCCAGGGTGGATGGGCTGCCTGTGGGGTATGGACTTGGGTGATGGGCTGCCTGCGGGGCAGGCCCAGGGGTGATGGACTGCCTGCGGGGCATGGACTGGGGTGATGGGCTGCCTGCGGGGCATGCCCAGGGGTGATGGGCTGCCTGCGGGGCATGCCCTGGGGTGATGGCTGCCTGCGGGCCATGGACTGGGGTGATGGGCTGCCTGCGGGGCATGCCCAGGGGTGATGGGCCACCTGCAGGCCATGGACTGGGGTGATGGGCTGCATGCGGGGCTTGCCCAGGGATAATGGGCTGCCTGAGGGGTATGGACTGGGGTGATGGGCTGTCTGTAGGGTATGGACTGGGCTGATGGGCTGTCTGTGGGGCATGCCCAGGGGTGATGGGCTGCCTGCGGGGCCTGCCCAGGGGTGATGGGCTGCCTGCCTCTTGATGTCCTGTACTGTTGCCATTAGTTAGGCCAGTGTGGGTCTTGTTTTTCCTCGTTGACTTAGGATGGGGGTGATTTTAATGCCTGTTTGTACGCAAGAAGTGTTGTGGTTTCACGTGTGACTGGTCACTTGGCCTGAAGTGAGACTGTGAATTCTGGTCTCGGTGTGCTGCATGAGGACGTCTCACAGTCACCTTTTTTCCTTTTGGCTTGGATAAATGGGGGATGTGTTGGGACTTGCGTCTACTTGCCAGTGAATGACTGAGCCCAGCATGAGTGTGACGTCATTGGTGGGCGTACTTCCGGCGTGGATGTGGGATTGAGTCAGGTTCCACCATACCCAGTGAATCCCGGGACGAGGATGCCAGTTGTCCTGTGTTAATGCATGTCCTGCCCTTACCCCAGTAGGGTTCCTTCTAATCCCTGGCTCTTGTATTAAGTAAGGGTAATGTGCAGGAGGCTCAAGGCTCAGTACCAGGCTTTATTAAGTACAGCAGTGTATCCGGTCTCTCTTGACAGCTCAGAGTCTTGGTAGGGTGCACCATTATATGTGCCTGTGTGGCTGGTGCTTCGGCTGTGAGACTAGTGTTTAGTCCTGGTAGGGTGCACCAGTATATGTGCCTGTGTGGCTGGTGCTGCGGCTGTGAGACTAGCGTTTAGTCCTGGTAGGGTGCAACAGTATATGTGCCTATGTGGCCGGTGCTGCGCCTGTGAGAGTAGTGTTGAGGCCTGGTAGGGTGCACCAGTATATGTCCCTTTGTGGCCAGTGCTGCGCATGTGAGAGTATTGTTGAGGGCTGCTAGATTGCACCAGTATATGTGCCTGTTTGGTTGGTGCTGTGGCTGTGAGAGTAGTGTTGAGGCCTGGTAGGGTGCACCAGTATATGTCCCTTTGTGGCCAGTGCTGCGCCTGTGAGAGTATTGTTGAGGGCTGCTAGATTGCACCAGTATATGTGCCTGTTTGGTTGGTGCTGTGGCTGTGAGAGTAGTGTTGAGGGCTGGTAGGGTGTGCCAGTGTATGTGCCTGCGATTTTTCAAACGTAATGGGGCATATTGACATGTATGCATAGCATTCACTGGGAGATCTTTATGTTTTAAAAAGTGCTTCTGGGGAGAGAGGGGTTACATTTGCTGGGTGAGCAGTAGGTTATTGTGAAACATTTTTATTTTAACACTCCATACTTGCCAACCCTACTGATTTAGGCAGTAGGCTGCTGCTTTTAAAGCCTACAGATTTCAGTGACAGATCCTATTGCTTTTTACAGTGCCAAGTAGTAGGCTCCAGAACAAAGCATGCAACACATTAATTAGTCTGTCTATGCAGTGGACTGGTATGTCATTACTTTGATTAGGCTCACACCCATAGCTCTCAACTCACACGCCTTTGGCGGGTGTCACCCGCCTTGTAAAGGGCTCACTCACCCACCAAGCCTCCTGCGTGCCCATTCATTCCAATGGGCGTCTCATCCGCCAAAAACAAAATTGGGTGATTTCACCCGCCTTTGCGACACAAATGGTTGAGAGCTATGCACACCAATCCATTGACCTGACAGCTACTTGACTCTGTCTTTCACTCTTGCAGGGACAACCCTTAGATGAACCACCAGTGAAGGCAAGTGGCAGAGTGTAACACCATCACACAGCATCTGCCTATCACACTGAGGGGGGTATCATTAGCCATGTCATTCAGTGTTCAACTTTAAATACATATGTACTGCCTGGGCTGCCGCTACAGAGCAGTGGCAAACGTTGCCTACCAGCTCTTTGTGATTACCTTCTGAGAAGTTAGGTAATTGAATTTGGTGTTCAGTTACCATGTAGAATTATACATTTTTAAAATGTCATCATCTTTCCATGTTGTCTTGTTTCATGGGTTGTGTACTTTAGAATGCTTCACTGGTGCCAACAATGTATGTTTTGTATTTTCCTGTGATATCATTGTTATGGGAATTCGTATTTTTGAAACTTAAAAAATACTACATCTTTTTGGTCATATAATGTTGACAAGTATGACACTCTGTGTTTTATATGGTTATGCTATTCTGTTAAAGGTCTTACATTCGAGACCTTAAGTTATAACCATAGTATTTTGTGTGAGCGCACTTTCTTATAGCTTATTTCAATGGGGCAATGGGAGTCGGCTTGTTTTGGGCTTGTTTTGTAGGGGCGTGCAGCTTTTTTTTTCTTTGACCTGGCAACGTGAGCAGCAATGGCGGCGGAAGAAAATACGGCGGCCGTGCTGGTGGGTGTTATGTTGGCAGCCCTCGGCCTGCGCGCGCGGGGGCTGGCAGAATGCTGGTAGGCCGCACGGCCTGTTGCGCAGGTCCAGCGGGAGCCGAATAATCATACACCCACACAGGTTGCTGGTCGGCCCCGGAACTGCCTCCCGAACGCGGGGGCGGGGCTTTTATTTAGGACGCCCTGCGTCACCGCGTAGCGGGACGCAGGGCGGAACTTAACAGTGGGCACGAAAAACTGGATAATAGTGCAGAAAAGGTATTTCTTTGTCGGGGGCGTGAATAAAAATACCATCGCTCACGTTGAGGACACCAGGGATGCCTCTGATGACCTCCTGGATGGTTTGCTGGAATACCTCAGCAGCAGACGATATTCCGAAACTTAGGCGTTTGTATCTCCGCAGCCCCAAATGCGTCGAGAACGTTGTAATGTAGCGAGAGTCTCTGTGGAGTTTGAGTTGATGATATCCCGCCTTGAGATCAATCTTTGAGAATACACACGACCCTGTGAGGTCAGCCACGATTTCGTCGATCGTTGGGGTGATGTGGCGTTCTCTTTTAATGGCAGTGTTGGGGAGACGCATGTCTATGCAGATCCGCACCTTTCTAGGCTGCTTAGGCTTCCGTGTCACCACCATTGGAGAGACCCAGGGTGTGGGCCCTGTGACCTCCTCAATGATGCCCGCTTCTTCCAATGCCTTGAGTTCCTGCTCCACTTGTTCTCTCATGTGGAATGGCGTTCTCCGGTGCCTAACGGCTTTCGGCTGCACTGTTTCATCAATATGAAGTTTGATGGTTTTCCCTTTTAAACAGCCTATTCCCTCTTGCAAGTCAGGGTATTGGTTCAGCATCTGCTCCACCTCCTTGTCTTCGTTGACATGGCAGATGAATTGGACCACTCCCAGGTCCTCCGCTGCGTCCCCACTCAGGGGGCTCTCAATTCCTGCCTTCACGACATAGACCTTGGACCATAGTCTATTTTTTCCGTGTTCCAGCGTAGTGCGGAACCTGCCAATCACCGGCAGGGGCTTTCGACTGCCGTATGCTTACAACAGAGTGTCTGTGCTTTTCAGCTCTGGTGTAGGGTTTAGAGTCTGGAAAATGCTTTCGGGCATGACGTTCACCGAGGCGCCTGTGTCGATGGTCATGAGAATGCACTGGTTTTGGATGGTGACCATGCACTTGCGCCTTCGGACGGCTTTTCTTCGTGGTCCCCGACCTTGGCACAGTGCAGACACCAGGTATACCTTCCTCCCTTTTCTCTCGATGTCCTTGGTGGGGTCCTGCTGCATCGCCGAGACATCATCCCCTTCATCCTCCGTGGAAGAGTTGGCCACTGCGACCCTTCTGGAGCTGGCTTGCTTCTTTTTCTTGGTCGCGTTCTTCTCCGGCGGGTTTTGTGGGGGCTGTATGGGGGTGTCCGCTGATCGGCATACCTTTGCGTAATGATCCTTCCGGCCGCATGCTCCACATGTGGTGCCTTGAGCAGGACAGTTGCGACGGCCATATCGTGGGCCACCGCACCAGCCGCACTCTGTGGGCCCCGGAATGCGCGGTTGCCACCTGTTTTGGCCGTAGCCTCCACTGTTGTCGTCCCTCGAGGATTGTCTGTTGGTGATCCGGGCCACCATAGCTGTGTTGAGAGCAGGTTGCAGCCTGTGTAGCATGGCCTCCATGTTGGCCGCTCTGGTGTGGGCCAGTTCCCTTTGACGTCCTAGTTCAAGGATCCGCTGTAGGGGAATACCCTTTTCGCTACGTATCAGGCGCCTTAGCTTTTCCGAGTGTATCCAGTTGATGATTTGCCTCCTGATCTCCCTCTCCACGTTCGTGAACTCGCAGGACATGGCTAGCTTTCTCAGACGGGTGTGAAATGCATCAAGGGTTTCCTCTGCTGCCTGTAAGGTGGTGCAGAAGAGAAACGTCTCATAGTCTGGATTTAGTTGAGGGAGAAAATGAGCCGTGAGGGCATCTTTCACGCTTTGGTATGCATCGTGGCCATCATCAACGTTCAGGGAGTTGAAAATGCGCAGTACCTCGTCACCCACGCTGAGTAGTAGGTGTGCCTTCATTTTCCTGGGTGCCGTAATCTCTTTGCACTCCATCGCCATCTCAAATTTCTGAATCCACAGCTGCCATCTGGGTCCGCTCGATGATGGATCCGTGAATGGGTCAAACGGCTGGACCAGTGTCGACGAACTCCCGTGTGTGCGAGGTGGAGGTGACGTCATGGACAGGTTCGGCGCAATTCTGGACGGCGTGGTGGGCCCAGGCGTCGACGTGCCGGCCGCCATGTTGGCGTGGACCTGATCGGTGTTGTCGTGAGTTCTTCCGACGACCACCAGCGCCGCGACGTCGGGCCTACCTTGGAGGTGCTGCCGTTCCCAGGCGCTGTGTGGGACAGTTCAGGGCCTGGCGCTCCCGTCACTCTGTGTTGCTGCCCTCTGGTGTTGGATGCCAGATGCCACCAGGTTCTCCAGTGCCCAGAGGAAGAGCTTTGGTCATGGTGGATGGGGCGAAAAACGGAGTGGCAGAGAGAAGGAAGAGAGAAAAAAATTATTTATTTATTTTTTTTTTTTTGTAGGTGGGGGGTCACGTGTGTGATTCCACCCCCACCGGGTGTCCAAAAATTTCGCCGCGATGGCTGCAGGGCGTTAGGGTGCCTTCAAAACACCGAGCGTGTAGTGGAGTTCATCTCGCCTCGTCGCCATTGTTATGTTGGCAGCCCTCGGCCTGCGTGCGCAGGGGGCTGGCAGAATGCTGATAGGCCGCACGGCCTGTTGCGCAGCTCCAGCGGGAGCCGAATAATCATACACCCACACAGGTTGCTGGTCGGCCCCGGAACTGCCTCCCGAACGCGGGGGCAGGGCTTTTATTTAGGACGCCCTGCGTCACCGCGTAGCGGGACGCACTGCGGAACTTAACAGTGGGCACGAAAAACTGGATAATAGTGCAGAAAAGGTAGGAGCACACACGTTTATTTATGTGTTTTGAACTCTGCTTCTGCTCTAGTCTGATAGCAGGCTGACTGGCTCCAGCAGCCGCCCGTTGGGTTTTAAATATCCGCCTTGTTGTTTCAGGGCTGGGCTGTGCAGCATGAATCAGCCCCGTTTCCACCATGGAGGAGCCAGTGACTTCACCTCCCCGCGATCAGCTGTGAGCGATGCCTGTGTGTTCTGCTGCCCCTCGGCTCGCGCATCTGTCCTCTGGCTCCCTTTTAAAGAGATGCATTGATTCTGACCTTTGCTCCCATCCGAGCCAGCTGCTGTGTAAACAGAGGGTGCACCTCGGAGAATGGAGCTGGCTGGGAGAATTATTTGTCCATCCATGGCCACCCCACGTGTCACGGTCATTTGATTTGTGAAAATTGGACATAAGGGGAGGTAATTTCTGTCACGCATGTGCCTGACCACAGAGTGCACGCATTGGGGACATTTTGAGCAATGAGAGCAGGATTTTGGTGACGAGTTTAAACGAGTTTGTTCTACATATAGGACAATCAGCTGCAGAGGTCTCAGCTGCAGAGGTCTCAGCTGCAGAGGTCTCGGAGTCCGAGATCGTGATGGAAACCACAACAATGGATTCATTCATATGTTGGCCAGCCCCAAAATGCAACAAACACACAGTATTGTACGAAGCCACTGGTCTGGGCGTTCCTTGTTGTGATGTCGGCTTGCTGGGTTGCATGCAGGCCCGACATTCAGAGGTACGCCTTGCAGGACGCCGGTAGCGCGCAGGGCAGTGGCATCGCAGGCAAAGACGACACAACCACTTGGTTGGATGCATAAACCCGGACTGGCGTTCTAACGCCAGTTCCGGTGATTCCTTTATTTCCGGCGTGTCACGTGACCCGGAACTAACGGGGCACGTGACACCACACTTGTCTGAATGGCTCAGCAGCCAGAGGCACAGCCTGGAGGTTCATTATCAGTTTGTGGCGCCGTCACAGACTTGCGAGCAGCAAGCAGAGCCAGGGATTCCCATAGTTTCTTCTCTCCCTCACAGATGTTAATGTCCTGCCTCTTGTAGGTAAGAAAATAGCTGCAGATACAACCTGCCTATTCTTTCATCAAGAAAGGTTGCCGCCTGGGAATAGAGGAGCAGACCCATCCCACAATAGCCCTTGCTCATGTGTAGCCTGGAGACACCCAGTCCAAATTAGCGGTGCTTGTGTGCAAGGTTTCCAATTATTCCTCGAATAAGTTACTGATCTGCGGCTGGAGGAGCAGGGAGAGCCTATCACAGGGAGCCATCTCACCCTCAAATAAGTTATTGTCCCGCCTCGTTGACATCCTGGAATGCACTGTCAGCTGCGTTCAAGATTTCCTAACCCTTTAAGGCTCTCATCCCTATGGCTAGAGGCTCAGGCGCAAGTTATTGTTCTGCCTCAGTGAGTGGCACACGTCCCAAGGATTGGCCCCACAAAGGTTAGTGTCCTCTGTCAATGGCAGCAGGTGCAGGCGCATCCTGCCTTTGTCACATGAACACTATAATCCTCAGATAAGGTGCTCAACTGTGGCTGGTGGAGCGGACACAGCCCGGCAACTGTATTTCTAGATGGCCCTCGCTTTCACAGAAGTTATTGTCATATATTAGTATATTACCCATGTAGGCTACATACATACGGTACCCTTTATTTCTTGCATGCGTCTACTGATCTGCCACTAGAGGTACAGGAGCAGCATGTTGCAAGGATCTGCCGTTTTTTTTTCGTCCTTAAATAAGTTATTGCCTTGATGCCTCTGATCAGCATGTGCTCAATTGCTCTTACTTTCTCAAAGGAATTGTTTGACCGGTGGTGAAAACAGTAGACGTGGCCTGCCCCCGTTAAGCAGTCCCAACCCATGTATTTTCCTTAAAGTTCTCCCTCATTGCATTCTTATGTTTATTTATATGCAGAGGAATACTCTTTTGATCATAAAAGAATGCACAGTAGATAAGAATCGGATTTGACAGGAAGCAGTCAGCTTCTTACAATGGGTTGAGTTTGAGGGACATTCTGACCAGGGTGTGGAGTGGAGCAAATGGAGAAAGTCACCAGGGACAATACATAAGTGCACAACATTGTTTTAGGACAACAAACATTGAACATTTAGTGCAGGTGGGTTGTGCTCGGGGGGTGACCATGATTGATGTAGTGCTAGAATTATATAATATGGCATTTATAACGCGCCTATACACAAGTGTTTCAAGCCATGCCAAGGCAAGGGATGGGGAACAGAGGGAAGACAGAGACGCTGATCTTGCTAGGCCAGGTGACATTGAGATCGCGCAAGTGCATGGGGAAGGGGAATGGATGAAGTGAGATACAGAGGTATGTTGGAGGCGAGGGACAAAAATGTGTTTATGCATTAGCGTTTTGGTTGTAGGGGGTTACATTAATAACCTGTGCGTAATTGGGATTCCCAGGCACATTATCACCAAGAAGTGATTGTTTGGGTGGTGTACTACATAAATGGCAGGATCTAAAATCTCTCCAGCCCTGAAATCTCTCCATTGGCTCCCTGTAGATGCAAGGATTAAATTCAAAACCCTCTGCATTGTCCACAAGGCTTTCTGGGACCAAAATACTTTCAGCTATCCTTCAGCAAATACCTCCCCTCTCAAGCTCTTTGCTCTTCTACCCTGAGGGTCAGTGATTTTTCAAAGAAGCGAGCTGGGGTAGATCTGCTTTCAGCTGGGGCCTCTCTCTGGAACAGCCTCCCTGCCACTTTGAAACTTGAGGCAAACCACCCCTGGTCCGGAAACACCTCAAGGCCTTCCTCTATATGTCTACCTTCGCCCCCACCCCTCTCCACTGCTGACCTGTTCTCTCTTGTCACCGTGCACCTGGCCCACCCTCTGTCTTCCGGGCCCTGGTACCTGCTCACCCAGCCGCACTGCCTCCGGGCCGCCCCTTGCTCTGCGGTCTGTATCGGTACCCATACAGGCCCCCGCCCGCCTTTTCTTCATTCACTTACCAGACATACCCTGTCTGCTTCTTTAACCCAGCACTTGCTGGCTGCACTACCACTGTTTATTGCCTTTATTATTTATTTATTTTCTATTATTTAGATTATTTATCTGATTCCTCTGCACCAGACATCCCACTCCCCCCGCAACCCCCTTCCATGCACTTGTCCCCTTCCCCTCTCTCATGCACTTGCGCATTCTCAATGTCACCGGGCCTAGTAAGATCGCTGTTTTTGTTCCCCCCTGTTCCCATCCCTTGCCTTGTCGCGCTCTGAAACACTTGTGTACGAGCGCAATATAAATAAAATATCAATACCCATTCTGGGAAACTATTGCCCGATCTCCATCACCCCTTTGCTGGGGAAATTAACATGTGCCAGACAAACTAAATTAACATGTGCCAGACAAACTCAGTAAGGCCATGCTGCCACCACCATATAGTCCCCGAGCTCCGTGCCCACTATTGGGCCACCAGTCAAATTGCACCGAGACACATCTTGGGCCAGGCAGACTAGAAATGCACCAGGACTTAAATGGGGCAGGAATAGCCCATTGTGGACAAGATGCTGAACATGTAAAATGTCTTCAGGGGGGAGCAAGGAATCGTCATTTGGCGATTATGGACCAGCAACAATGGGAACGGTTGATCAGCCCCTGATAGAATAAGATGACAATATGATGGAAAGCTTAACCGGTATGTGCTTTGAATAACTGCATTGCAATCTTGGTAATTGTCATTAAAATGTGTACTGTATTAAAATGTGTAATATTAATATTTGTGCTATTATTTCAGCATACTAGGACACAAGGAATTTCCGCCAGCAGGTAGCAGATGAGAACTGCTTGGAACTGGCCCTTAAGTGGATAAAGAGGAGGCGGACGGGAGCCACAGAAACAGTTTTATCTCATCTCGATCCAAATCCAAACCCTGGTCCATCAACTGCATCAGAGTTAGTGCCCTTTCAGTTAAGCAAAAGTTGGTTGGTGCCGCTATGACATAAATACATGTTTTTTCTCAATCCAAATGCTATTGGTTGTAGGCTTCTGTGTTTCTCCGCCCTAATCTCAAACCCTCCTCCCCAACATTCCTATGAAGCCATAGGGTTTCTAGACTGTGTCAGAGGGTGGGAAAAGGTAGCTCAAATACTGTGGCTCATGTATTCACCGGTTATTGTCCATCAGTCATATGCCCACACTCAGGCCTATAAGGCGGTCCAGGATTTGATAAGCAGGAACTAGTGCAGTGTTCCACAAGATGCAAACATATCACTTTGTCCATTACTTATGATCCATTATGCTTCAAATGTCATACTGGTGTCCTAAGGTTTATTTATAGATTCTTACACAAGCACATAGTTAAAGTCCCATAGGTATACGTGATCTTCCCATAAGTATACGTGATCAGCATCAGTTGGCCCGGGAGCCAAATGTAGCTCCGGGTATGCATGGTGTAAAGCTAACCAGGCTATGCAGGTCTAAATAGCCCCCAGCTCCCCTCAATTTCAGACCCTGTGGTTCCAACAAAACGAGGGCTAAATAGCCCCTACCTCCCCTCAAATTCAAACCCTGTGGTTCCATCAAAACGAATACTGTTGGGCACTAGTTCTAATAGTCTCAACTGCCTACAGTACTATATTTTATTTGTTTTGCTTGTATTGCTCCTTAACCAATGCACTGTACATGGGAAACATGAGGTTGGTCATTTCTTCAGAGTATACCAATTATGCAAAGAAGTGAAAAACAAGATAAACGGAGAGCCAAAAAATTGTTTTCCGGGGAAGTGGCACTAATATATATTGCATTCTAAGGGATTCACTTGATTTGATCCATATTACAGCTTTGAGAAATGTAGTAATTTTTCATTTTTTGTGTCCACAGAGAAAAGTACCCCTTGTGACAGATGGGAATGCAGGTTTGCAGAAGTGTTGGTGAACCCTGTGAAGTTGAGGGAGATTGTAATGACAGCCCAAAAATCACAGACTTGCAACCCAGCACGTTACCTTCTGAACAAGCTGCTGGATCTTTTGTTCACCCAAGAAGAATTTATGGCAGCAAAGGGGAGGTTAACATTGGATCGTCATCGACAGGAGGCTATGCAAAGTACATAAATAGAATTCCGAAAGCACATTAACTAAACTAAACATTAGAGGGTGTACAGTGAACATTGTCTGCTTCATTTCTCACAGCCATTAATCAACCTGTGGCAGGCACATGTTCTAGAAATAATCCCGATCCCCGAACACCTCCTTACATCTGCCTGTTCATTAGAAGTACTTTGCTTGCGCTTTTCAAACTTTTTACACAATCTTTTTTGCTTTTCAGAATGTATCCATGTTCAAGCCAAGGAAATGGGCTTTCCAGGACACTCTGCATCTGAGTACAGAAAAGCCCTCCAAAATAAAATTGGCAACTACCGGATGAAGAAGGAGCCAAACCTGGTCTTTTCTACACAAGTGTAATGGCACATTAAGGGAGCACATCGGACTCCCTTGCTCTTTGGTCCAGGCCTGGATACTTGTATGACTCCCTGGACTGGTTTGGTGCCCCCTCTCACCCTTGCTCCCTGGGCTGGACCCCACCAGACTTGCTTGCTCCCTGGGCTGGACCCCACTGGACTGGTTCTGGGTCCCCTCTCACCCTTTTTTTAAATTGTAAAGCACCCGTGTCTGGGATTGCTACAGTCGTGTTTTTGTGCTATGTACACAGTGCCCGATTGAACCTTTGCCTTTTTTAAATAAATATAGTGGGGGGAAAAAAATGTGTCGCTTCTTTTTAAATATAGTTAATATGCCATTACATGGTCTTGACTTTCATGGCAATTTTACCTAAATTACTGTGATCTAATAAGTCATCACTATTGTTCTAAAAGCAATTCAAAATGCAACTCTCTCAAATGGGCAGCAATTAAGCCAAAGTGACGCTTTTAAAGCCCAATTCAACAAGGGGCACCAAGTGTGTTTTAAATCATTTCTTTTCAGGATTATAGCTTACATTTTTTTTGTTAAACTCCTAAATTAATTTATTTCCAGCTCATAAACCGAAACAATGGCTATATTGTTAAAGGATATTTTGGGGATTGCTTTGTTTTTTTGATTTGTAAAGTATTATTTGGTGACTACATTAATTGCTTTTCGATTTCAAAAGGCTTATTTGGGGATTGCATTACATTGCCTTTGGATTTCTACGAGGAAGGATTTCTAAATAATTTATTTTGGGTGTTTTAAGCCAAAAGGAAGCCAGATGTAATCCATTGCTTTTGGATTTATTTAGGGATTGCATTGCTTTTGGATTTTTATAGAATTGTTTGGGGATTGGATTGCTTTTGGATTTTTAGTGGATTGTTTGGGGATTGCATTGTTTTTGGATTTTTAGTGGATTGTTTGGGGATTGGATTGCTTGGATTGTTTTGGGATTGCCTTCCACTGAGGATTGCTAATTAACATATTTTGGGTGCATTAAGCCAAAAGGAAGCCAAAGGCAATCCACTGAGTACAATGGGAGTTTGTGGAGTTAAAGAGGATTTAAAGAGGATTTAAATGTTTTGGAAAATCCAGTAGCAATCCACTTTCAATCCAGATTTTTTTGGTAGGGATGTGCTCCCGCTTGCTCTGAGAGAAAGTTATAGAGCCCTGCCGAGAGAAAGGTGAAGCGTGCCTCAGGGATTGTTGTTGCTGTATAAACCTAATGAAATTGACGCCGTAGCGCCCCTAGAAGAAAGCGATCGTTATCGCTACGTGCATCTTAATGAAACTGACGCCGTTGCAAGATGAAAGCGAACGTTGTCGCTGCCAGGACTTTTCTTAAGATGACGCCGTAGCGTCCATAGATAAGGAAGCATATTATACGAAAACGACCGTTGTTTGAGATTTACTGTGGAAGCACCGTTGCACCACAGAAGTCCGTGTAATCCAAAACACGGCAGAACCAACAGTTGATTGAAGAAAAGGAAATTCCTTTGAGAGACTGGTGATTAGCATAGAGTCAAGTAGATAAACATCTGACAAAGAGCTTCCACTCATAGAGAAGCTATTCAGATGTCCTCGCTGATAACAAAGGAAACTGTTCAGAGGCTAAAAAGACATTCATACAGAAGTTAAAAGCTTATTGGGGAAAGAATCAAACGGATATTACACACAGGAGACTCGCTGAATTGTTTAAGAAATAAAGAATGCTATCAGACCAGAAACAAAGGAAAAGACCAGAGAAAGAATGAAGAGAAAGGAGAAACAGACATAAAGACTTTTCAAGTAAAGGGGAAAGGAAAAGAGAAAAGAACGGAAAAGAAAGAGACATTAAAGAACAATAACATTTACCTGAATATATTTTTGAAGGGAATAATAACAACACTTACCTGAATTTACCATTAAAAACATCCTGATCCAGGAAGGAATCCGGAAAGAAAGAAGAAGACATATCCTTTACCAGTAAACCTAAAAAAAGAAAATATATAAGTTAATAATAATAATTTGGCACTTATATAGCTTATAAAAAAGTGGGTTCTCTTATAATCCACACCAACTACTTATTAGCTCAGACTTTTATTTATGTTATTTAATTGACAACTTCCACATACCTCTATGCTTTTTTAACCCAAAGTTACAATTCAATGCTTCCCAAATCACAAATCTGAACTCCTACTTCATCTACACTATGCATGCACTTACTGACCCATCCTGTTTCTTAAAAGCCATTTTAACAGGGTAAGTTATTCTTTGCCCCTTGCCATCCATTTTAACATCCCATTCATTCTTCTCTAAACAACGAAGCAGATACAGATGCCAATGTCAGCATACATTCCATATCATTCATAATGCTATATTATGTTTACAAAATCTTAATTTCACTTTTTACTGAAAAAATCCATTCACAAAACTCACAGATGTGCAATCTAATGCACTTTAATAGCCTATTTAGACGTCCTATCAGGCTCCTCTACACACCCAACCCTTGCATTATGACCCAATATATCTGTGTGTGTTAATTTACATCCCACTAGAGAGCCTAGGGCAGGTCACCAAACAAAAAACAGAACCTCATAATTGCCCTCTGCCTAGTTGGAATCACATGCTCACAGCACAACAGTAAAAAAAACCTCACATTCTCTCTAACTGTATACACCAATCCCTTCTAAAAAACAAACATTATAAAATACTTCCCACTCAAAACCACATCTAAAACATCGATAAATATGAAGTCTCTAGTTTAAACTTCCACCAACCTTAACTTCAAGACAATATGATGAATTATATTATAAATGGTCTGTGGCAACAGAGTCCTTGCTCAAATTCGCGCCACTGCCATCACTGAAAACACAGGTTTCACAGCCTCTTTGGAAGCCTCAATATTAGAATTCAAACATTCAACCCTAACCCCCTTTCTATACAAGCGCTATACTGAAAACACACTAAAATGATGGTTGCATTTATCACTAAACTAAAGCTTACTTTATATAATACTGCATAAACTGTTTATTCAGCTTTTAAACACTGTCATTATAGTTACCCCAGTAACAAATCACAAGTCTACCTGCCCAGGCAATATTGAACCATGATAGCAGTTGCATGCATGCGAAGGTCAGTGTTAATTGCCATCTTTTCCACTGATGAAAAAATACCTGGGTGACATATGTTGAAATCAGCATTAGATCCTGACAATTTTACCATCAGAGGTTTTGCAGAATACAGGCTGTTGGGCCTGATAGCGTGATCCTCATTACGCATTGTTTACAAACAAGCTTATGCATGGCGCGTATGGCATCATCAAGGTACGTGATGATGCGGCCCAGAGTGCCTATGAAATGGCTGCCCTCTGGTATCTGAGGCAGTACCATGGCGATTTCCCACGATAGGCAATAGTAGTTAAGAAATATACGGGGTGCTGTATGAACCCCAGGCCCTTAGTTTGGAAAAGTGGAACTAAAGTTGACACTGACCCTCGTGTGTGGGTTTTTGGCTGTAGGAGAAGCCAAGTAATCCTGCTAATTATTTGGATCTCTGGTGATTTCAGGACCAGTGCAGTGGGATTTCTGCAAGTAAGTAGACTCAGGGTGTCCCTTATGTTTGATGTTTCAGGGCAGCAGGAGGAAGAGGGACTGGTACTTTCGAAGTTGGGAAGACAGCTTTTAGGCAACATTGAGGGTTGCAGGTGGTTCTTCACATGTGTATTGTAGAACACCTCCCTGGTAAATCATGTTTATGTACTTGCTCACCCACGAGGAAAGGGTGTGATGTTGTCTATTAATAAGACTATCTAGTAGATTAAAATCATGTGCCTTTTATTCCAGTAGGGATTCCCATCTAGACAAGGATCATAGAGCGTTGCAAAACTGCAGCCAGCTATTTTGTTAACACCCAAAAAGGATTATGCCCCTGATGAATGACCTGCAGTTATAGGCTACACAGCACAGAAACTAGTACACGTTGGACAAAAAATACGGCCTGTATATGTGGTGTAGTAAACTCACACAGTGTTAACCACATTATACCAATACTGGACTAAAAATGATGCTTGTCATGGTTGTTTTATATTATGATGTAATTACACACATTTTGGGAGCATTGATGATTCAGATTTTAGGCTTGAATTTTAGTATTTTATGCTTTTTTATGATGTTTGAATATAATTAATTTAGTTGTAATAAAAATTGAGTAAGAATTATGAACCATTGTTTAGCTATCAGATAGATGATCAAAGATCTACATTGATTAATTCATGAGGGAACTTGAATTGACACTTACATGTATAACTTCTTTTAGTTTATTGTAAACCAAGAGAAGTCAAGAGGCTGAGGCTGGGTGGCATAAAATTGTTCAAGTGATGGAAAGAAAAGGCAAACTAAACACATAGATGAGACTGAGAATGTGAAGTCAAAAGAACTGTAAGTTGTTCAAATGCGGGAAAGAAAAGGCAAACTAAACAAGTTGATGAGACTGTATATTTGAAGTCAAAAGAACTCTGTTGAACTTGGCAAAGGAAATCCCAAGACCCTTTTGTGTACTACTGCGTTGAACTTGGATAAGGAAACCCCAAGACCATGTGTGGAACTGTCTTGAACTTGGGAAGGGAGCCTAGAGCTAGAAGACGCTCAGAACATTAGTTTGAACAGTGTTACTTTGGTTGCTGATATCTCTACACATTGTTTAGCTTTAGTGTTGAGGGCACATATAGGTTTTGGAAACAGACAGACTTGTGTTGAACTAACTGACTCAGACTATGCTTAGTTTATTTAGGTAGGGAAATCCCACCATTGTATAGGGCAAGTTAGGCCTTACATCATCCTGACATTTACGTTAATAAAGACCTTTTATTTGAACTTTGAATCTGTTGTCTGTGTCTTGCTTCATTATGCCTTCACAGCGTCCTTTGATGAATGCTAGATGATACATGGTCTCACTGCAATTTCAGTGATGGGCCTCTAATTGTTGCTGCTGCACCTGCTGCTGATTGGCTGTGATCATCGCTCGCATATGGGGTCGCCGAATTTCTTTTTCACCTTTGGGTTCAGTATCTGCAGGCATGGGGGGTCTCACCTCCTATATAGTTTGATGTCATGGAGATGGAATCATTCTTTCCTTCCCTCTACCCTGACAGCCGATAAAGTTACAGCTTCCACAATATAGGGTTCTTGAAAACAGGGTTTGAGTCACTTCTGAGGAAAATGATGGCACAAGACCTTGTCGCTGGGGAACCCGGCCAAGTTTCTTCAACAAATTGTCCAGGTGAGTTTGTTCATGGATGTCATCTGGGTTCTTTGAACCCGCATGCCGTATCTGTACCTGTCGAGACATATATTTAAGTGATTCCATCATAGCTGTCAAATAATCGTGCATTTCCCTCACTAGCACATTAGCAGCATTTTCAGCATCAGTGTGAGCCTGTGTGGGATGAGCAATAAGAGTATGCATTTGTGTCCCGTCACCAGCTCCTGTGGAGCCCGGTGATGGCCAGAGCCTGGCTAGTTACGTAAGGCAAATAGGGCTAGAGGTAGGCAATGAAACCAACTTTTCTTCAAAGTCTCTTTTAGTTTGGCTATTCTTTCTTTAAGGAGTCTGTTGAGAAGCTTACAATGCTGTTTTCTTGTGGGTGATAGGCGGATGAAAATGTGTGCCTTATCCCCAAGAGGATAGTTATGTGCTCAAATATTTAATTTACAAACTGCGGTATATTGTGGGAACATAGCACATTGCAAATTCCTCGCCTTGGAAATACCTCACGTACAGGAACTTCACGGCACACGTGTTAAGATGTATTTCTAAACTCTGACCTGGCGGGCACAATTTTAGGAGGCCACCCACGGTTTAGTGAAACAAGGGAACCTTCTGGACAAGCCAGACCAATCTAGGTAGCTTCGCAGGTGGTCAAGACTAAGGGCCTCATTACACGGACGGCGGTGGACCAAGGTGCTATTAGCACCTTGGTCCATGCCGGTAAAATACCGGCACCGCCTTGGAGGAAAGGGGAATTACTGCCCTATTCAAAGGTTGGTGGGGCGGTAATTCTCCCTTCCCCCATTGCCCTTCCCCATTCCCATTTTTGCCCCATAGGGCATAATGGGAATGGGGAAGGTGCTAATTACGCAAAGGGACCTCGTAGTAAGGCGGTAAGGGTTAACGGTCACCGGTACCATTAACGGTGACCGTTAACCCTTACCGCCGTCCGTGTAATGAGGCCCTAAGTCTCAGTGTTAGGCAGAATCACATGCAGTACCCTTTGGGAACACTACATGCAATTAAGACTACAAGTGTCAGTACAATTCCACCTTTGGTACAAGCCTGTACTACACAGTTATGTGGTAGCAGTGGCTGAGCAGCCAGCCATATCTCAAGAGTTTAGTGAGCAGTAGAACAAGTTACACAAAGGACCAACAAATATAGTCATTCAAATATACACTTACTCAAGGTTTTTTGTTAAAAGAATACAAATATATTTATTCAGTCAGTTTGAAAACATTACACTAGCAAGAGCATTTCAATATCATACGCTTAATATACTACAAATACACAACCAATACGTTACTGAACAATTTCAGCTCCCCTAAAGTGGGAGCAAAATGGCACTTCAGATACTTAATAAAGGGGTAAAAAGACAAGGTTATAAGAATAGGCAGGGAAAAGGGTTTCAGTAAACTACAACCACCAATTCAGTTCGTAGGCCTGGGCCAAAGTCAATGGTTCAGAGTCTTTGTATAGGATAGCACAGTTCTGGTAGTAAACGATTAAGTCTTTGCCACGGAGTTTAGAAGAATTTGGCTAGGCGAAAAGTTAGACAAATGTTTAGGGAAGGACAAGCCTTCGAAGTTGAGGAAAGTTCCATGAACTTTTGAGATGTCTGAAAACATTTCCAGACCGCGTTTGCACAGTACCTTGTCAGTGAAGAAGAACTGTAGCTGAGGAAGTTGTTCCTGGCAGTTCGAGCAGGACTCGCTGTTCCTGAGTTTCAGTTGTGGGGACAAGAAGGACGACGTCAGGAGGTTCCTGCACTGCCCAGGGATGAGGCCACAAGCTTAGTAAAACAATAGTTTAAGTGTGAGTGCCTTAAAGTCCACAAACTGCTATCCTTCCCACTAGTTATCAGATTTTCCACAGCACCCTTTAGATAATTTGACCAGGAGGGGACCGTGTCCAGGTGGCTTACGAGTTGGTTGTTCCGACCAAACTCAAGGGAAGAAGTTAACCTTGAAGGGCTTCTCTGTCAATGGAGTTTCAGGCAATTTCGGACCTGCAGCAGGGCTTCACCAGTCGTCCAGGAGTTGCAGCAGTCCTCTTCCTTCAGCTCATCTTCGGTTCTTTCGTTTCAGTGATCGACTCTGCTTTCCAAGTCCCAGTGACCTGCTTTTAAACAGTTTTCCCCCAATCATTCCAGCCTGGCTGTTACTCACACAGCAGGGTGGCTGTCCTTGCCAGTCAGCCGGCCAATCACACCAGAGTGCATCCAGGTCTCCTAGGAGACTAAGCACAGGGAGTTTTTGGGCACCTCCCTCACATTCTGTCCACCCCAGACACCATGGCACCAGAGGAGGGCTTCAGCACTGAAGCACGCCAAAGGCCAATGAACAAAGGGACCAAACCTGGTTTGAAGAGTGCAGCCTTGTGTTCAACAGTACAGTTATGCATAGAAACACATGGTTGCGCAAGTGAAGCAAAAAGCGGGTCTTCGTGGGATGGCTATAGCAAGTCAGGAAGGGGCTTGAGGCAATGAAGAATTGGTTCACTCTATTCGAGTAGGCCTGCCCTTGGCTGCAAAGCAGTGTTCAAATGGCGAGAATAACTAGGGAGCACAGGCTAACCCAGCCAAGTTCAAATGCCTTTTAAGGGATACTCATGCATAAAAGTGATCGGTTGTGCCAGAGGGAAACCGGTAAGTGATGCTAGTACTCACCGACCCTCAGCACAGTCTGGACCAAAGGTTGTCAGTTTAGTCGAGGTCACTAGCAAGTTCTAGTCCTGCAGTTTCGCGGTGCTCTGGCTCTCAGTAGCTGCGGGAGAGAACGGTTGTCCGTGACAGGATAGTTGCCTTTTCTCAGCTTCCGAAGGAGGTATGAAGAAAATTCTAGAGAAGCAAGCTTCAGGGCACAGGAGTAGAACAGCAGGGAATCTACAGTGACCGTCACAACCAGGTAGTGAGGCAGGAATCACAGATATATGATATGATATGATTCTGTGGGATACCCTGAGGTAGAGCTGAACAGTTTACTCGATTGCCCAGGAACATTTCCGAAGGGGCTCCTTCAGTGGGTAAGCAGGGGGCGCCGAGCATAGTTGTTCCCACTACTCCAAAGGGGTGAAGCACTGTGGCAGGCCTTGATCAAAGAATAAAGCAGGGGTCTGATGGGACAGCAGAGGAAAAATGGTGCCAGAACCTTCCAAAGCCTCTCTGGCCATTTCACAAGTCTGTTTCTTCATGTAAGCGGCTCAGCTCCTTCTGTAGTTCAGTGAGAACTCAAGTGAACAACCTGGAATGGATGCAGAGACCCTTCTCTTATCCAGGATTAGCTTTGTGCCAAAATCGAGGACTTACAATCGAAGATCTGCTCTCTTGCAGGCATCCCAGTTGTGGACCAATCAAGGCCCACAGTGGTCTCAGTCATTCAGGCACTCCAGAAATCCTGGCACCAGCAGTGTTGATTGGGACCAGAGAGTACCACCCGCTTCCTGCGCACACACACGTAACAAGTAGAAGCTTTCACGGGAGGCTACATGCCCAAATAAGGAAAACCTGGGTTACTCGACCAGGTTGAAGGCAAGGGAGAAAATGGCCCCCCTTGTGCCCTCTTTCCCCGACCCCCTGTTTTTTTTGCCCCACTTCCATCCGGCCATGTGCCTCAGTACATCACCCTGGTAAGTGTCCTCCTCACCATTGCAGCTTGCTATCCCACTATCTATCTCTCCTATCTTTTCTAACTGCTTCTCTATTTCCTATCCCTCTCCTATCACTAAATATGGCTGGAAGAAACTTAAGAAGGACATACTAGGCTCCAACCCAGGCCTTCCTATTGCAGACACCTCACTACTTCCACCAGAGAGACTCTCACAGACATCCTCTTTGTCATTACCTTACCTGACCTATGGACCGGACACATGGTTGCCTTTCTCTCTCCTATCACCTCTTCTCCCATTAATGGTGGCACCCGCTGGGAGGTCCTCCTTGACCTCGTTGCCATTTCCAGGGTAATCATTAATGTCTATATGAATGGAACCATCATGGTTCAGGGTCCTCAACCCAACCTTCTGCTCTTTGACAGGCTCCTACCTCGCCTCTTAAACCATACCTCTCCCCCTGGACAGGCTCCCTTGCCTGTTGTTCCTTCTTCCTCCTCTGCACAGACTCCCTTGCCTGCTGTGCCTTCCTTCTCCTCTACACAGGTGCCCTTGTCTTGCCTCACTGTCCCGGCTCCCTTGTTGGCCTCTACCATCCGCCATTATCCCTCTTGGCTTTCTTGCCACCCTCTGAAGGGACCACCATCCCCTGCGCCCTCCTGCAGAAGACCTTCAAAGATGGCAAGCTTCTCCATATTTCCACACTTAACATTCTTCTGACATCTACAACGTACTTGAACGCATGGATCTAGATGTGCTCGCCATCACAGAGACATGATTCAAAGACAGCTCTGTCACAAACTTTCACACGCTCCTCCCTGAAGGATTCAAGATCCTTGCTGCGCCCAGGTCCAAAGGTTCAGGAGGGGTAGTGGCGTTGATCTTCCCAGAATGGATACCTGTGTCCATCACCCCCACTCAGACCTACTCCTTCATCGAGTGCCTAGTCTGCAGGCTCTCACTCTCTCCTAAATCTTCTCTCCTTATGGCCGCCTTCTATTGGCTACCAGGACAGTCCACTCTCTTCCTCTTGGAATGGGCTGACCTGGCCTCCTCTCTACTCTCCTCCTCCACTCAACTCCTCCTGCTTGGTGACCTCAACATCCATCTGGACTCTCCTGACTCCTCAGGACCTTTCCGCAACCTATACGATTCTCTCTCCCTCTCCATCTTACCTTCTGGCTCCACGCACACAGCGGGCCAAACTTTGGATGCTCTCATCTCCACCGACATCCCCCTCTCTATCCCTCTCACAAACTTGCCTGCCATCTCCTTCAAAGGCAATTTTTCGACTCTGCATCCACACCAAGAAAAGAGTCTTTATTCAAGTCCACATCTCTGTGGCATCAAACAACACGGCCAAACATTTCAAAGTCTGCAAAGAACTGGCCAATCCTGCAGCAGCCTCCTCTTCTCTCACTCCCTCTGTCCTCATTCTTCTTGACCGCTCCTCTGCCTTTGACACAGTAAACCACAACCTCCTGATCACACGTCTCTGTGACATCCTCGGAATAACAGGTTAGGCTCTGGTGTGGTTAACCTCCTTCCTTTCCGACCGCCCATCCCATCCGGCGAATTACAGTGTTATAGAGCACATAAGGAAGTGGAGAGAGCACATCAAGTTGAAGAGGTCAGTACTGAACACATAATGTTGCAAGAGATCAGCAAATGCAAGCCAGGATTCAAGTCGTAGATTGGCACAACATGAGTCATGGTCACCATGATTATGTGATGCTTAAGGAAGTCCAACATGAGAATGATGGCATTCCAGGTAGGTGAACCACATGAGTTCAAAAGTCAAATCAAAGCATCAGCAACAAGGCGGTGATGGTGTCACCATAATGCGTCAATACAAACTCCCACAATGAGCAAATGTTTTTGCAAGGGGGGATAGCAAGAGAGGGCTGCGTTGGGGGAGGAGGGGACAGCAAGATGAAGGAATTAAGCATACAGGCATCACATGCATACAACAAGAGGGGAAAGCAAAATACAAGAGGCAGGCAGCGTTACACAATGTGCACAACTTATTGTGCCACGGAGCACCTGTCCTCACCCGAGCACCGTAGACATTGGCTTTGACGTTGCCTGATGATGGTGGGGACAGAGGAAGTAAACACATATTGGTGCATGCATACCTGCTGTGTGAGCAGAGGTTCGGGGCTGGGTCCTCCTGGTCCAAACAGATCCAAACATAAATTGCCCTTTTTTTTGTCGACCCTTCATTTTGGATGCCCGGGTGAGAGACACTCTTGCTCTAAGAGTCAAGAGAAGGACGGAAAAGCAGGGCTAAGAGGGTGGGTGGGGCTTAGACCAGGGGACCTAGATCCACTTGCACCAGCTCCACATCTGCAAAGGAAAAGAGGCTGGAGGGCTCTGTAAGTGGGGACAAGAGCGGCAACCAGGAAGGCACCAGGTGGGTGGGCTTTAAGCCAGGAGACCTAGATCCACTTGCACCTGCTGCCCATCTGCAAAGGAAAAGAGGCGGGAGGGCTCTTTAAGTAGATGAAGAACAGCGCCAACCAGGAAGGCAACAGGTGGGCGAGGCTTGCTAAGTTGGGAAAAGAGCGGCAACCAGGAAGGCACCATGTGGGCGGGACTTAGGCCAGGTGACCGAGATCTACTTGCACCTGCTCCCCATCTGCAAAGGAAAAGAGGCTGGAGGGCTACTTAAGTAGGGAAAAAGAGCAGCAACCAGGAAGGCACCAGGTGTGCAGGGCTTGCTAAGTGGGGAAAAAGAGTGGCAACCAGGAAGGCACTGGGTGGGCGCAGCTTGGGCCCGGTGACCGAGATCCACTTGCACCTGCTCCCCAAATGCAAAGGAAAAGAGGCTGGAGGGCTCCTTAAGTAGGGAAAAAGAGCAGCAACCAGGAAGGCACCAGGTGGGCAGGGCTTGCTAAGTGGGGCAAAAGAGCAGCAACCAGGAAAGCACTAGGCGCGTGGGACTTAGGCCAGGTGACCGAGATCCACTTGCACCTGCTACCCATCTGCAAAGGAAAAGAGGCTGGAGGGCTCCTTAAGTAGGGAAAAAGAGTGCAACCAGGAAGGCACCAGGTGGACGGGGCTTGCTATGTGGGGAAAAAGAGCAGCAACCAGGAAGGCACCAGTTGGGCTGGGCTTATGCCAGGTGACCGAGATCCACTTGCACCTGCTCCCCATCTGCCTGCAAAGAAAAAGAGGCTGGAGGGCTCCTTAAGTAGGGAAAAAGAGTGGCAACCAGGAAGCACCAGGTGGGCAGGGCTTATACCAGGTGGCCGAGATCCACTTGCACCTACTCCCCATCTGCCTCCAAAGGAAAAGAGGCTGGAGGGATACAAGGGCTGAGGATACAAAGAAATGACCCCACCAACATCATATTGAAGAAAAAAACCAAGGCCTATTTTTAGGAAATAACTGATCATTTTGCTAGCTTATCATGACTTTACCTCTATTTTGGTTTCTACACGGAGCAAGAAACCATAGTAGCTATGGATACACCAAGAAGAAAGAAGGGGAGCTGTGGAAAGATACATCCTTTTTTGTTAAAAAACTGTTTTGAATTGGTTATGTTGTCCTTTATTATTTTTATTATGAAGAAGGAGACAGTGTAACCCTGGTGGTGTGTAGAATGACACAACCACAGAGAAGATGTTTCCTTTGTCACTTAGAAAATGAACACATTATTAAAAAAAACAAAAAACAGAGTGTAAGCCCATGAAAAGATGGGGCAAGTAAAAGAAAAACAATTATGGGTGTGCTTTATGGTCTCATGTCATAGATACACCCAGGTATCAGCCAGTATAAATAAGCACAGGTGACACTAAGCTATGCATGAAAGGGAGAAAGAAGCAGCCATTCTATTATATTAGGAAAAGAAGAAATTCAGTAGCAATTGTTTTTAGGTAGCAGGAGTACTTTAAAGAAGGGATATGGACCCCATAAGGTCTAGGTTTGAGGAGGAAGTACTGATGATACAAATGTATGTATTCTTCAAGACACTCACTCAGTTTTTATACTACAGATGGATAGGCAGCACCGGCACTCTGTGTGATTAAAAGCAACTGATTCTGCGAGCAGGGAGAAAATCCCTTGTTGGCATGAAAAGGGTTTTTGTGGGACCCAGCCAGATGTCCAGTTGCAACTAAAACTGAAGTCTCTCTTTATGAAAATCCAGGCTCCTTCTGTTCCCCAGAAACAATCTAATGCCCACCAACTGACTATTTTATTCGAAGATTGAGGGTTCGAGTCCTCTGTGGTCACAATACAGTGGATCTTAAAAGACTGGTTTATGAATTAAGGGGCCTTTGTACTTGCTGCAAAGCAGCTCAAAGGACAAATAAACTAAAGTATGGACTAAATTGAGAAAGTCCTTGGAATAAGGAAAATAAAGAATCGGGTGGAAGATGTGCAGATGGAAGACGAATAAGATGAAGACAAAACTGAATGTGCAGGGACCAAGGAAGTGTTGTGTGGTGGGAGGAAGAAGAAAATGTATATACATTAATACAATTTTCTACCTGGAAGGAACAGTAGAAATGGGCTGGTGAGTTCCCTCAATGAATGAGCAAATATTCTATTGATCCTTCCCCATTCTCGTGGTGGCCGAAATCACTTGCTGTGCATGCTATTTTAACTTTTAATTGGGGAGCAGGGGTGGGAACCATATGGGAGCAAACAAAGTTACTGTTTGCGATGTGTTCATTAAAGGAGGGCAAAACACATGCCATCAATTTTTGACAGAAAAGAGATACATATATATCTTAGATTAGGAGAATACAATATGGTTGAAGACACAATTGATTCTTTAGAAGTGTCTTTTATGATACCTCCCATGATTTATATAGAGCATTTCAATTGGGGGGGGTGGGTGACTGAGATCGGGATGCATAGCTACACAGCATATGGTGGGGTGGACACTTGGTGTAGTGATCAAATATTGAACACTCGTCGAATATCAACCAGAGGGGGGAAATGTATAGGCGGTGCCAAGCCCTCCCCCCTCAACTGAATACAGATAACATGATGGCAGATCAAATGGTTCCATCATTGAAGAAATCAGGATTAGATTGCCTTTATTTAAGGTAAAAAATGCACATGGCACAGTACATATTTGGGTTAGGATGACCAGGGAAATTAAGGGTGCTTTAAATATCACACACATACCATGAGTGTATAAAGATATATTAGGAATAAAGGATACAAAGTGAGAGATGCTTAATTAAATAAATAATATCTCCCTGAAGCAAAATACAGTGTCAGACAAAACTATATTTCAAAATGGATACTCAAGTACAAAATGGTTTCCAGCCCTAAGCCAGGTGTGGAAGACTATGAATCATACTAAATGTTTTCAGACAAGCAACAGAGGCTGATACATTGGAGATAGTCTTTGGCAGCACCTCGCAGTGAGGTTATTAGGTGTGTCAGGATAAAAATGGAATTTGGCAGGAAAAGCAGACAAGATTTGATGATGCCAGATAGTAAGGGAAGTTTTAGATACATGTATCTATGCTATAATTGAAAAGGGCCAACGTTTGTCATGCAGACCATTCTGGGAGACGAGCTGTATTATTTGGAACTATATACTGGAGTATACCTATTTCTCCAACAGTATAAGGCACTAACTAACTTGGCAGGACCTTGACAATCGGATACGGAGTAGACGTTGATGCGATGAAGGTGTTCTTGGCAGGAGTTGAGCACTGTCATAGTTGTCTCCAGGCAAGTCTAAAATAAGCTGTCAGTGTCATGTGACAGAGAAAATTGTGGATGCCAGCTATGCTAATGTGAGCTTGATGTGCACCAGACAAGACATCCAATGATAGTGATGGAATCTTTTTTCTCTAACTAAGGGGGCCTATGGCACACATACTTTGACCAAGGTAGTCAGTTACATAAAAATGTTGCATCATCCAAATAGACTATAAAGCTGGTTAGAGGAAAACATGTCTTTGAGAGAGTGTGTGTCTTGTTATTACAGCCAATAAAGACTGTTGAAAACTCCCAGGCATCTGATTTTCTGCTTGATTCTGTCTGGATCAATGAAGTGTTCATGGATGCCTGGGGCTTGATGGAGGATGGGGACCAGGGCCATCAGTTCACATGTTTTAAATAGGATGGATGAATTCTGCTTAGCATATCTGGATGATATAGCAGTCGTCAGTGCCACCTGGGAGGACCATGTGGAGCACCTTAGAATTGTATTACAGGCTCTTCTTAAGCCCCACTTGACCAAAAAGGCCAGCAAGTACCAGACCAGTCAAGGATCTGTGGTCTACCTTGGACATGAAGTAGGTGGAGGGAGGATTCAGACTCTACCCAATAATGTAAAAGCAGTGCAAAACTGGCCTACCCCCACTACCCAAAACCAAGTAAGTGCGTTCTTAGGACTCACTGGGTACTATCGAAATTGTATGGTAGACTATTGCACCATAGCTGCCCCTTTGACTGCTCTCACTACTCCAAAGAAACCTAAGATGTTATCTTGGACTGAGGAGTATGAGAAGGCCTTCAATGGCTTAAACGACTCCCTGTGCCAAGCCCCTGTCCTCAGGGCACTTGACTACAAACGTGCTTTTATTGTGCAGACCGATGTCTCTGACACTGGGATAGGTGCTGTACTATCAAAGATGGATGAGAAAGGCAAGGAACACCCAATTGGATTCATAAATCGCCACCTTAAGGACAGAGAGCTCAGGTAGTCCACAGTGGAGAAAGAATGTTGCTCTGTCGTGTGGGCCCTAAGAAAGCTGAGGGCCTGTTACGCTCACCTGGTATCTACAGGGACGCCACCCAGCTGTGGGGACTCTGGTGCCCTTCTCAGCCGCTCCCAGGTATAATCAGCGAAGTTCTGCCATGGTGGGCAATGTTCAAGACTGGGCAACTGGGGTAAGAGCCTCCCAACACCCCGTATGCCTGCAGCCCCCCCGGACCTTTCCTCACCTTGTTATGGGTTTTGGCGTGCTCTCCGTCCTGCCTTCTTGGCAGGGGCGCGTTGTCCTTTGTGGGCGAGTGCGATCTAGTTACTTCACTGATGCAGGCCTTTTAGAGTCTTTCAGGTAGGTCTTATTACTGTTATACTGTATGCTTTTCTTGGATTTAAATAATGTCTTTTCTCTCTCCTTAGGTGCGCGGAGGTTCGCTGTGGAACGTTGGCTGAATTGGGACTCGCCAGCAGGTGATGATGCTTCGAGAGCGCCTTGATGCGGTAAGTAGGCGCTATGCGCAGCGCTATGATGCCTTGCCTTTGCTAACCTGTTGTCTTTTGTTCCCGTAAATTGTGGTGCTCACCCGGAGCAAGAAGTCCCAAGGCGATACTGGTCGATGGGCGACTCGTGAGGTAAGCTGCTGGCACAATTATAAAATGTCTAATGTCCTTTTTCTCTCCTTTTTGCAGATCCGACGGTCCGGGAGGCTCAGTGTTCCTTGGATGTTGGTTGCAGGAGCGGAGGGCAGCTTGCGGTGGAATCACAGGTAAGCTGCTGCTATTAACGATGTCCTTTTGTTTTTCAGATGCTGTTCTTCCGAGGTTCGCAGATGCAGCTGAACACGATGAGCGTCACTTTGCAGGATTGCAAAGTAACGCGAAGCGTGTTATCCAAGTCGGGTGTGGTTTAAATAGCATCAAGAAAGTAGTCCAGGTAAAATAGTCCCTAGGCTACCACACCTAAAACACGGTACCGCATAGCTTGGTTCCAAGGAGCCAAGCTATGTGAATGCCTCCATGTTGACTGGCACTGAAATAAAGTAGTCCCCAAGCACAAGTCTTCATTAAGTATGAGCCTGGTGCCAAAGGCGCCAGGACTGGCCCCAAGAGGGCTTAGGCAAAGGATGCCTAAGCTTGTTGGGTGCCCGATCCGAGATCCTTCCTGGCCCATGGACCTGCCGGGGGGGTTTTAGGAAGTGGATCGTGACAGCACTCCCCCCCCCCAAGGCCCCTCTCAAGGTGTTCCTTCTGTCCGGCCCTGGTTTAGTTAGAAAGTTGCGATGATAAGTTCTGATCAGACATGGTGCATTAATGTTTTCACAGGGTTCCAAGGATCTGTCTTGGGGTCCAAATCCTTTCCAATCAACTAGGTAGTATAGCCTTCCCCTCGAATACTTGGAATCCAAGATGCTTCTGATTTCGAATTCTGGTTCTCCGTCAATAAGTATGGGTTTTGGTGGTGTCCCAATCCATGTATTGGGCTGCATTGGTTTTAACAGGGACACATGAAATACTGGGTGAATCTGTAGGTTAGGTGGTAAGTCTAGTTTGACGGTCGCTGGATCGATAATTGCTTTGATGGTGAATGGTCCTAAGTACCTGGGTTGAAAAGTCCGGGTTCCCTTGATGAGTACAAACTTGGCAGCCAGCCAAACCATGTCTCCTACCTGATAGTCTGGGGCCTTTTTCCGGTGTTGGTCAGAAAAATGCTTTTGTTTTTCTTTGGTGAAAATAAGATGTTCTTTGGCCTTTTTGAAAGCCTGAGTGATGTTGGTGTGAAGAGTTTTTACTGCTGGCATTTCCAAACTTGTTGGGACATCTAGTTCTGAGGTACGTGGGTGTCTACCATAAAGGGTATAAAAGGGTGTTTGTCCGGTACTGGAGTGCAAGGAGTTGTTATATGCGTACTCGGCTATCCATAACAAATCTTTCCAGTCTCTTAGTTCATGGTGTAAAATGCACCATAGGTATTTGTGATAAATCCACTGTGAAGTGCACAGAGGATCTGCAATCAGACGCTGGCTCTGGCAATGCCAGGAAAAACAGGGCAACAAGGGGTTAAGTGTATCTGTCAGCTGGAGGGAATAATTGACAGTGCTCATAGCCAATCATGGGGCAAGATTCAAGTATTGTCCTTTCTTTCTTGTTGTTCCCGGTTGCTAGGGAACGGAGTTGCTGGAGGAGGCGATTGACGGTTACAGCTGGGCGTATTAAGAACAGCTGATCAAGTTGCGACAGTCTGATCCTACTCCGTTGCGAGGATTTCAGCGGTTGTGGTGTAAATATGTTACTGTTGCCAGAAGGTTTTGACGAAGGAGTTCGTCGAGTTGAAGCAGATTAAAGCAGCGCCGTTGCGCTCTAGCATATCGGGTGAGGCCGCGACCATTGTCGCACATCCGGCAGTAGAGAGAGGGAGAGAAGCACTGTGACGCTTCAGCAAAGGCGAACAAAGTGACCGCTGAACGGGGGACCGAAGACAGCCTCCCGAGGTCGGCAAAGACAGAGAGCGAGCTCCGGAAGATAAAGGCCGAAGGAAGGCAAAAGGGGCGGAGCCAAATTCCCCATTCGCTGGCAACCGCCACCACAGATATGATATGATATGATATATGATATGATATGGTATTTGTAACGCGCCTATACACAAGTGTTTCAAGGCGCGACGAGGCAGGGAGGGGGGTACAAGGGGAGACAGAAAACGATCCTACTAGGCCAGGTGTCATTCAGATCGCGCAAATGCAGGGGTAGGGGAGGGGAAAAGTGCAAGGGGAAGGGGAGGGGGGAAGTGCAGTACAAGGTAAGAGGCGTACGTAATAAATAAATAAATAGGGCCAGCTGGTGGCAAGTGTGAGGTAAGTGCAGAACAAGTGCTGGGGGAGGGGGGGCTGTAGGGATACAGAGACAGACCCGCAGTGCAAAGGGGTTCCAGGGCATCAGTGCAAGTGGAGAGTGGCAGGGCCCAGGACCGAGGCCGTTTAGAGTGGTCCAATTGCAGGATCAGTGCAGCTTCAGTGAAAATTAATTAGCCGCTCAGCAGGGGAGAGGGAGAGGGAAAGCAGAAGCAAAGAGGAAGGTTTTGAGGTGCTTCCGGAACCGGAGATGGTTCTCCTCAAGTTTCAGGGAGGCAGGAAGGCTGTTCCAGAGGGAGGCCCCTGCCGCGGAGAGAGATCTACCCCCAGCTCGTTGCTTCGAGAAGCGGCTAACCCTGAGGGAGTTGGAGGCGGATGAGCGAAGGGCTCGGGAAGGAAGATATTTGGGAAGAGAGAGTTGAAGGTATTTAGGACCCAGGCCCCAGAAGGCCTTGTGGACAATGCAGAGGGTTTTGAACTTTATCCTCGCAGCCACTGGGAGCCAGTGTAGAGATTTCAGTCCTGGAGAGATACGGTCCCTGGGCTTGAGGCCAAGGACAAGTCTCGCAGTTCTGTTCTGGATGAGTTGCAGAGGGCGGAGAGTGGAGGCAGGCAGATTAAGATAGAGGCTGTTACAGTAGTCCAGCTTCGAGAGAACCAGGGCTCGGGAGACAGTGAGCTTCTGGGGGAAGGAGAGGAAGGGAAGAATACCTCTGAGGAGGTGCAGCTGGTAGTGTGACCTCTTGGCGACGTCAGAAATATGAGGAGAGAAGGAGAGTGTGGAGTCGAAGATGACCCCAAGGTTTTTTGCCTCAGGTAACATTGTGCAGACTGAAAGAGGATCGGCAGAGAAAGAGTGATGAATGGGACGTGAACAACCGAGTGCCAGAGTAAGCTGTGACAGGGTCCGAAGCGGCGAAACTGAAGGTATCGGAGAAACAAAGGCTTAAAGTTCTAAGTGACACTGGAGCTTCGGAGAAAGTGGGAGAGAACTGTAACAAGGGCAATCCTTTTCTAACCATATAGACTCATAGACATAGTCATTGTAAAAGGATTCACATGAACAGAGCCGCACATTAACGCACAACGCCATAAAGAGGAGTGTGTTTGCCCAATTACACTGGAGCTAAGGGAACCTAAAGAAATAAACGAAAGCTCTACACAAGTCCAGCGAGATAGAGAGGGAGAAAAGACAAAAGGAGTGCTATAAGAAGACAGAGAGGGGTTATCATAGACCGACCAGTGGAGAGTTAAATAAAGCACAGAAGCAAGAAGAAGACAAAGACAGCAAAGGGGAAAAGACAAGAGTGAATGTACATTCTTCCTAACAGAACTTACCTGTTGATCATTTCCACATGGATGCCTCCACATCTTAGAAGTCTGGAAGAGTTGAAAAGAAGTATCCTTTTTCTTGGTTTATCTAAAAGAAAATAATAGTTGGTTAATAAAAGAATTGGGCTCTCTTTCAGTCCAAACAAACTACCTAAAGGCTGGAGACTCTTTTTTTATTGAACTAGACGTTTGAAATATCACAGTATTGTTCGAGGGTCTGGTTGGTCCTCTCGGTCTGACCATCCGTTTGGGGGTGATGGCTAGTGGATAGCCGGACATCAATTTGTGCCATTGCACAACATTTTTTCCAGAAGTTGGAGATGAACTGGCTACCTCGATCGGAGATCAGGACTGATGGGAAGCCATGTAGTTTTACAATACCATCCAGGAACACTTTGGAAAGAGTGGGTGTGTCAGGGAGGTCTTTGAGTGGAATAAAGTGTGCCATCTTTGAGAACAAGTCCACGACTACCAGGATGGTGTTAAACCCTTGACTCGGAGGTAGGTCATTGATGAAGTCGAGGGAAAGAGTGTGCCAAGGAGCGGGAGGAATGTCCAAAGGTTGCAGAAGACCGGATGGTTTTTGTTTTTGCGACTTGTTTTGTGCACAGACTCTGCAGGACTGAACATATTGGATGACATCTTTACGCCAGGCAGGCCACCAGAAATTCTGTTTTACCTTGGCTAGGGTCTTGGTAATTCCAGGGTGCCTTTTGATCAGGGAATCATGATAACCTGAAACAATTTGTTGTTGTAAGTCTTTGGTGGGTACATACACCGATCCTTAAAAAAGGGTAAGTGATCTTTGATGGAATATTGTTCCCCTTGCGCTTGCCATGTGAGGAAGGCATCCGGGTTCATGGTTCGTTGAATCTTATCTCTCAGTTCAACTTGGGTTAAGGCCGTAGTGAGGCCCAAGAGGCCCAAGAGCTTGTCTTCCGGTATGATAGGGACTGGATCTGGGGGTGTATATACCCAGTCACCAGTGCCTGTACGAGAGGGTGAGTCAGCTTTTCCATTCTTGACCCCTGGTCGAAAAGTGATGAAATAGTCGTATTCGGCAAAGAAAAGGGCTCACCGCAATTGGCGTGAAGACTGGGCCTTAGCTGTCTTGCGGTATTGCAGGTTTTGGTGGTCCGTGATAACTGTAATGGTGTGTCTAGCCCCCAGACGGTAGTGCCGCCAGGCCTTAAAGGCGGATTTGATCGCTAAGAGTTCAGTGTCCGTGATGGCATAATTCATCTCCGGGGGAGAGAATTTCTTCGACCAAAAGGCCACTGGATGTAGTTGGCATGTTACTGGGTCTCTTTGTGAAAGGACAGCTCCCATCGCTATTCTGGAAGCATCTGTTTCAACGATATAAGGAAGATCTGGGCGAGGATGTCGCAGGATTGGTGCAGAGGTGAACCTTTTCTTGAGTTCCTGAAAAGCTTTCTTGGCTTCTTTCGGTCCAGGCAAATTTTTAGTTATTTTTTCTTAGCAATATGGTGATCGGGTGTCCGACCTGTGAGAAGTCTGGTATGAACCTGCGATAGACGTTCGCAAAGTCAAGCATGCGCTGTACCCCTTTTACTGATGTTGGTGATGGCCATTTCAAAACGGTATCCACTTTATGCAGGTCCATTCTGATGCCTCCTGGAGTAAGAATAAAATCCAGAAACTCAACATCGGTGACGTGAAAAAAGCACTTCTACAGCTTTGCATATAAACAATGTTCCCGGAGCTTTGAGAGGACTGAACGGACGTGCTTGATATGATCCTGTTTTGAAGTTGAGTACAATAAAATATCATTTATGTACACTAGGGCGCAGACATCGATTAACTCTCTCAAAACGTCATTCATGAAATACTGAAATGCTGCAGGAGTGCTGCATAACCCAAAGGACATGACTTGATATTCGAACAAACCATACTTGGTGCGGAAAGCAGTTTTCCATTTGTCTCCGCTTCTGACCCGCACCAGGTGGTATGCTCCTCGAAGATCCAGTTTGGTGTAAATTTGGGCATCTTTGACCTGGTCCAGCATTTCTGGGATGATCGGCAAGGGGTAACGGTTCTTTACAGTGATCTGTTTTAATGTGCGTTAGTCAATACAGGTTCTTAAGTCCCCCTCTTTTTTGGGTACGAAGAACAAAGGACTAGCTGCAGGGGACTTGGATGGACAAATTAATCCATTTGTGAGGTATTGGTCTAAATTAGCCTTCAGATGAAGGTTTTCAGGTTCCGTGAGAGCATAGATTCTGCTGCAAGGAACTTGAGCCCCGGGAACAAGGTCAATCTGGCAGTCAGAGGGCCTGTGCGGTGGCAGCGTATTTGTTTGGTCCTTCTGGAATACATCCTGGAAATCGTGGTATTCCTCATGCAAGGTACTAGTCACTCCCAAAGTTGCCACTTCAGGAGTCGTAGAGATACTGAAAGCAGGTTTCTGTTCTTGGTAATAACAGGCTGGAGAGCAGTCGCTGGGAAAGGTTAATTTTCTTGCCCGTCAGTCAACCAAAGGGTTGTGAACAACTAACCATGGCATCCCTATTATGAGTCTGAATTGAGGTGCCTTGATGAGATCGAACGAAATAAGTTCCTGATGTCCGTCCTGACACAGCAAGGTTATCTTGGCTGTGCGCTGGGTTACTGGTCCGGAAGCGATTTCTGTCCCATCCACCGTGGTTACCTTGTCTGTAGTCGGCTTGGAACACAGGGGAAGCCCCATCTCTGCAGCCAGGTCCTGATCTATATAATTCCCAACTGCTCCGCTGTCAATGTATGCTTCAATGGCATGCATTCTTGACGACCGTTGGTTATTAATTAAGATCACCGGAATTGCAAAATGTGAGGTTGGTGGTTCTTTTCCCTCACTCGACAAACTAACCTCTACGTTTGCCGAGCTGGGTAGTTTCCCGACTGACACTCCTTCTCTTCATCTTTTTCCGTGGCTCCAACGATCTTCCTCTGAGGTTTCACTGGGCAGTCCTTCAGGAAATGTCCTGACTTCCCGCAGTACAGACATAGTTGTTGTTGTCTCCTTTTATCTCGCTCTTGTTTTGTTAGCGGGGGTCGTACCCCTCCGATTTGCATGGGCTCCACAGTATTTTCTTGCACTCGAGTTACATTGTCTCTAGGTCGAACGTACAGTGGCCGAGGGTCCATTTTAGAACGGTCTGCTTTTCAGTCTTGCAACCGGTGGTCCAGTTGCACAACCAAGTCTATGAATTCAGAACAATCTCGGGGAGGATTAAGCAACTTGAGCTAGGACGTCTTTTAATTTGCCTCGTAAGCCCCGATGAAACAACGTGGTTCTTTTGTTTTCAGGCCACCTAGCTTCAGCAACCAATTGGTTGAAAGTAGCGATGTACGTTAACAAATCCTGATTCCCCTGTCGGAGGGAATGGAGTTCATTGTCCACAGCTTGTTCTCGGGTATGGCGAGCAAAGAGCTTTTCCATTTCCCTATGAAAGTCCCCAAAGTTATGTAATAAAGGATCATCATGGGACACCAATGGTACCGACCAATCTGCAGCGCTGCCACTTAGATATGATACAACAAAGGCTACCCGGGCTTGGTCATTTGGGAATGCTCCCGGCCTACAAAGAAAATGAAGGCGACACTGACTCATGAAAGCTGCGTATTTTCGTGGATCAACAGCAAACCTCTCCTGTGGTGCCAAAGGAACTGTACCTGGTAACACAACTTGTACCGGAGTAGAGACAGTGGATGACATGCTAGGATTTTGCATCAGTGGTTTGTTCACAGGTAGAGGCGTCTGACCCGCTTGTGATTGCAAGACTTGCCTGCTGATATCTTCGGTACGCTCTTTAGTCACCAATAAGTCTCTCCGGAGAGCGTTAGTCTCCTGTCTGGCAGAGTGAACCTTGGCACAAAGTTCTCCCAACAATTGGGCCAATTGGTCTAATTCTGATGTTTCCATGGCGCCCAGGTGGATTGGTTTGGCAGGCTTCACGTTCTTTTACGCTCACCTGGTATCCACGAGGACGCCACCCAGCTGTGGGGACTCTGGTGCCCTTCTCAGACGCTCCCAGGTATAATCTTTGAGAAGTTCTGCCTGGAAAACAGGTGGGCAATGTTCAAGACTGGGCAACTGGGGTAAGAACCTCCCAACACCCTGTATGCCCGCAGTCCCCCCCAGACCTTTCCTCACCTTGTTATGGGTTTTGGCGTGCTCTCTGTCCTGCCTTCTTGGCAGGGGCGCGTTGTCCTTTGTGGGCGAGTGCGATCTAGTTACTTCACTGATGCAGGCCCATTAGAGTCTTTCAGGTAGGTTTTATTACTGTTATACTGTATGCCTTTCTTGGATTTAAATAATGTCTTTTCTCTCTCCTAAGGTGCGCGGAAGTTCGCTGTGGAACGTTTACTGAATTGGGACTCGCGGCAGGTGATGGTGCTTCGAGAGCGCCTTGATGCGGTAAGCAGGCGCTATGCGCAGCACTATGATGCCTTGCCTTTGCTAACCTGTTGTCTTTTGTTCCCGTAGGTTGCGGTGCTCACCCGGAGCAAGAAGTCCCAAGGCGATGCTGGTCGATGGGCGACTCGTGAGGTAAGCTGCCGGCACAATTGTAAAATGTCTAATATCCTTTTTCTCTCCTTTTTGCAGATCCGACAGTCCGTGAGGCTCGGTGTTCCTTGGATGCTGGTTGCAGGAGCAGAGAGCAGCTTGCGGTGGAATCACAGGTAAGCTGCTGCTATTAACAATGTCCTTTTGTTTTTCAGATGCTGTTCTTCCGAGGTTCACAGATGCAGCTGAACACAATGAGCGTCACGTTGCAGGATTGCAAAGTAACGCGAAGCGCGTTATCCAAGTCGGTTGTGGTTTAAATAGCATCAAGAAAGTAGTCCAGGGAAAATAGTCCCTAGGCTACCACACCATAAAAAACTCTACACTGCATAGCTAGGTTCCAAGGAGCCAAGCTATGTAGATGCCTCCATGTTGACTAGCACTGAAATAAAGTAGTCCCCAAGCACAAGTCTTCATTAAGTATGAGCCTGGCGCCAAGAGGGCCTAGGCAAAGGATGCCTAAGCTTGTTGGGGGCCCGAGACAAGACCCCTCCTGGCCCATGGACCTGCCGGGGGGGGGGGGTTTAGGAAGTGGATCATGACAGGGCCTACCTCTATGGGACGCACTTCACTGTGCAAACTGACCATAAGCCCTTAAAGTGGCTGATGAACATGAAGGGAGAGAATCCAAAGTTGCCCAGGAGGTCCATAAGCCTGCATGTGTTTGACTTCACGATTGAGCAGAGGCCAAGTGTCCAACATAGCAATGCTGATGGGTTGTCCAGAATGTTTAACCGGCCGAAACATGAGGCATACACAGGTATGGATTAGTTCCCCTGTCCTTAGTCTGAGAAGGGCGAGTGTTAGGAAAGATTTCATTTATGTGCAATTTTCCCTCCATTTATGGACCCCCCAAACATTTTGATTTTGTTTGGCTTTCCTACCCTGACTTTTACCAGTGGAACCTAGCCTTAAACTGAACTCCTCTGGGCGTTTTGCTCACTTGTTATGGGGAAACTGACACGCCATTCAGACTGTCAGTACTGGGAAACTGTGTTTGGTATGGTATGGTAATGTTTATTTGTAAAGCACCTATTTATTTATTTATTATTTTATTGGTTATGTATGGTTATACAATTGACAACCTGTAACCACAAAGTTATTTCACTCAACATTCGTACATAGTAAGACATCCAAGCTATATCAAATAAAAACAAAAGAACATCATCATAAATCATCAGGAATATCAAACAAGAAAATGATTTAAAAGGAGATAGAAAGATCACGACAAAGACACTATGCAACAGAGAGAAACGAAAATAAAAAATCCAAATATTATTACATTCGATAATTCAATCTTTTTTTTGTGCTTTAGATATCCTTTGAAAAATAATGATGAAAAAATGTGACTAGGGCCAACGTTATTGTGAGTTTTTCACCTGACAGCAACATTTTCCACCATTGTTCCTTAGATCTGTGGCCAAATTTAATGATCAATTCTGTCATTAGATTGTGCCTCTGATGTTCGACTGCTGAGCAGTCCATTACCAGATGATTTTAAGTTTCCATACAATCCCGTTCATGACATTGGGGGTCATTATGAGGTAGGAGGTAACCATGCTGCTATTAGCGGCATGGCTACCCCCTTACCAGGTACCGGGTTCGGGTTTCTTGAATGAGGAATTACTGGGCCATTCCGACTTTGGAGGGCCCGGTAATTCCTCATTCAAGAAACCCAGACCTGTGCATCCCCATTCCCATTCGAGCCCCCATAGGGCTCAATGGGAATGGGGAGCATGCTAACAGCGGGCCCGTTAATAACTGGCCCGTTGTTAGCATGCTGGGCTGCTCGCGGGACCCGCTAAGGGCGCCTGGTAAAACCAGGCGTCCTTAGCGGGTCCCGCAAGCAGAACTCGTAATGACACAGTAAGGGGTTGGCGGCTCCGGCACCTTTACCGGCGCCGTTAACCCCTTACCACCAGGGTGGGAATGACCCCCATAGTCTACAAATCATCGAATCTTGATCTGATTTTTCCGTTTGAAAGTTTATTTGGTGGGATATAAGTTCAAACGAAATTTCAGAAACTGATCTCTGCAAAAATTATTTGGGAACGCCTGAAGATATTTCGGTATGGTATTTAACTTGCGAGTTTCTCCTATTGGTTTCACATAAGATCTATATTTCAGTCTTTCATGCTGTGTGCATATCCAATCTTGGATGTAGAGTTCTCTTTTAATTTTATCCGGGTTACCAATAAGCCTTTGTTGACATTTGCCCAAATTCTGCAGGATTGCTGTACAATTTCTTTCCCATTTAGTCAAGGATGTCTCTGGTTATTCGGTTAGAGTTTTTTTCAGACAGATGAAGAACCCTTTTGGCTCCTCTTTGATACATTTTCTCAAGAGTGACAAATATTTCCAATTTACTATCACCTTGAGTGAGGTAAGGTCCAATTCAATACGCACTGCTTGTATAGGGTTGCTTTTTGGTATCCCCAGCACTTTCTTCCAGAAGACACCCTCCATTATGGCCCAGTTTACGTTCGTAAAGTTAAGAGAGGTTTCTGCACTGTATGTTAGTGTTGGTGCCACTTTAGAACGATAATACACAATTGTAAAGCACCTATACACAAGGCAAGTGTTTCAAAGCGCTCAAGGAGGGAGGGAACAAGGGGAAAAAGTCCTTCAGAGCCCTTGAATTTCTGAACGATACAATTCTGCACAGGCAGAGTAAGTGCATATAATGCAATTAACAGTGTAGATAACAGCAAATAAGTCTGACGACGATTCTACAGTTTTTCCAAGTGCATGAGGTGCTGCCATGCAAGGAGAGGAGACAGGAACGATAGATAGATGATTTTCAAGGCATGATACAATCAGATTGTGCAAGTGCACAGACGGTACAGGGGATGGGAGGGGGGACAAGTGCAGAGGGGGGGGGAATCCAAGAGCGCCCAGTCATTCAGAAAATCTGGGGTAAGTGCTGAGAGATGCCACTCTCATGGGTCATTGACCAAGTGCAGTAGCGATGAGGCAAGTGCAGGCCTGGAGGCAAGTGCAAGAGGACTGGCGAGGGTGCCAATGACCTGTGAGATTCTGAGGTACACCTGGCGGCCAGTCAGTAAGCTGTGTGGAAAAGGAGGGAGAGAGGAAAAGAGTGGCGAGAGAGGTTAGCAGGGTAGAGGGAGAGAGAAGGAACAGGAGAAGAGGAATGTATTAAGGAGTTTCTGGAGCTTAAGGAGATCAGGCCCAAGAAGGAGGGCCGCAGGGAGGCAATTCCAGAGGGAGGCCCCTCCAGAGGATAATGATCTCCCTCCATATTTCTGCTTGGAGAACTGGCTCACTCGCAGAAGTTTGGAGGTAGGTGAGTGGAGGGCTCGTGATTGGACAGTATTTAGGTAGGCATCGTTGCAGAGAGGTAGGTCCCAGGCCCCAGAAAGCCTTGTGGACAATGCAGAGATTCTTGACCTTCATCCTTGCAGCCACAGGGAGCCAGTGGAGGGATTTCAGCACTGGAGAGATGCGGTCTCTGGGCTTGAGGCAAAGGATACGTCTTGCGGTTATGTTCTGGATGACTTGCAGAGGGTGCAAAGCAGAGGCAGGGAGGTTGAGAAAGAGGCTGTTGCAGTAGTCCAGCCTTGAGAGAACCAGGGCTCTGGAAACATTGAGCTACTGGGGGAAGGTGAGAAAAGGGAGAGTACCTCTGAGGAGGTGCAGCTGGTAGTTGGACTTTTTGGAAATGTCCGAAATGTGTGTGGAGTCTAAGAGGGATGTCACCCAAAGTGTGGCATGCTGTGTGCATGGAGCCAGAAGGTAAGATGGAGAGAGAGAGAGAATCGCATAGGTTGTAGAAAGGTCCTGAGCGAGATTTAAGCGTGGTAATAAGGAGAAGCTTGCCATCTTTGAAGGTCTTCCACAGGGGAGGGGGCACAGGGGATTGTGCCCCCCCCGAGGGTGGCAAGAGAGCCAGTGGAATAGTGAGGATGGTGGAGGAGCCAAGGCCAACAAGGGAGCCAGGGCAGGGTGCCTGTCTAGAGGAGAAGGAAGGCACAGCAGGCAAGGGAGCCTGTGCAGAGGAGGGGGAAGGCACAGCAGGAACAGGGGCCTGTGCAGAGGCGGGGGATGGCACAGGCGCCAAGGGAGCCTGTGCAGAGGAGGAAGAAGGCATAGTTGGTGAGAGAGCCTGTGCAGAGGATGAGGAAGGCACAACAGGCAAGGGAGCCTGTCCAGGGGGAGAGAAAAGGTTTGACAGGTGAGGTAGGAGCCTGTCAAAGAGGAGAAGGTTGGGTTGAGGACCCTGAACCATGATGGTTCCATTCATATAGACATTAATGATTACCCTGAAAATGGCAACAAGGTCAATGAGGACCTCCCAGCAGGTGCCACTATGATAGGAGAGAGAAAGGCAACCATGTGTCCAGTCCATAGGTCAGGTGAGGTAACGACAAAGAGGATGTCTGTGAGATGCTCTTTGCCGGAAGTCGTGACATAGGTGTCTGCAATAAGAAGGCCTGGGTTGGAGCCCAGTATGTCCTTCATAAGTTTCTTCCAGCCAGAATTAGTGATAGGAGAGGGATAGGAAATAGAGAAGCAGTTAGAAAAGATAGGAGGTATAGATAGCGACATAGCTAGCTGCAATGGTGAGGAGCACACTTACCAGGGTGATGTACTGAGGCACATGTGAGGGTTGTTGTGGGGCAAAAAACACAGAGGGTGGGTGACAGGAGGGCACAAGGGGGGCACTGAGGACAAGGTAGGACATGCAGGATGTTCTCAACGGCAACCACTGTTTGTAAAAAGGAAGTAAGTACAGTTGAGCACCCATCAAAGAAGCCAACTTTTTAACAGTGCACAATGTACCTTCCAGCACCGTGCACTAGGGTCCCTTTTTGTTTTATGGCCCTAGACACCCTCAAAGTATTTTTTGGTGATTGTACGAGTGTGGCTGGGCTGAACTGGTGGCAACAGTTACTTTTTGTAATGTTTTACTTCTTTTTACTGAATCATACCGCGTTTATCAGGTTTGGTTCATGACTGTGGCCAGGTCCAAAGATGGCCGAGCCACAAAGTCTTTTGTTCTGTCCCATGGTCATTTTGTCCCTTCCCTTCACCCAGGTTGAGTAATCCGGGTTTTCCTTATTTGGGCATGCAGCCTCCTGCGAAAACCGATCTCTTTTGCAGGCTTCTGCTTGTTACGTGTGTGTGCTCAGGAAGCAGGTGGTACTGTTTGGTCCCAATCCACACTGCTGGTGCCAGGATGTCTGAAGTGCCTGAATGACTGAGACCACTGTGGGCCGTGATTGGTCCATGACTGGAATGCCTGCAAGAGAGCTGATCTTCGATTGTAAGTCCTCAATTTTGGCACAAAGCTAATCTTGCATAGGAGAATGGGCTCTGCATCCATTCCAGGTTGATCACTTGAGTTCTCACTGAACTACAGAAGGAGCCAAGCCTCTTGCATGAAGAAACAGACTTGTGAAACTGCCGGAGAGGCTTTGGAACTGTCTGGCACCCTTTGTCCTCTGCTGTTCCGTCGGACCCCTGCTTTTTTCTTCGATCAAGAAGGCCTGCCATGATGCTTCACTCCTTTGGAGTAGTGGTAACAACTACGACAGGCGCACACTGGTTACCCACTGAACGAGCCCCTTCGGAAGTGTTACTGGGCCATCCAGTGAACTGTTCAGCTCTACCTCAGAGTATCCCACAGAATCACTGCCACGTCGAGTACAAACCTGAGACTTCGGACATCAATTGCTTGTTGCCGTGTGCATTCTCCCACCAGATTTCACAGGCCTAGATCCTCTGGGTCATGAATTAGGAGAGTGCGTAACACTGTCCGCATCTCGTTCCTTGAAACACTTGTATATAGACACATTATAAATGCCATATCATATCATATATCTGTGATTCCCGCATCACTACCTGGTAGTGACGGTCACTGTAGATCCCCTGGTATTATGCTCTCCTGTGCCATGAAGCTTGCTGCTCTAGAATTGTCTTCATACCTCCTTGGGATGCTGAGAAAAGGCAACTGTCCCATATCACACGACCGCTCTCCCCACAGTTGCTGAGAGCCGGAGCACCACAAAACTGCTGCACTAGAACCTAGTAGTGGCCTCGACTAAACTAGCAAAGTTTGGTCCAGACTGTGCTGAGGAACGGTGAGTACTAGCATCACTTACCGGTTCCCCCCTGGCACAACCAATCACTTTTACGCACGAGTATCCCTTAAAAGGCATTTAAACTTGGCTGGGTTAGCCTGCGCTCCCTGGTTATTCTCGCTATTTGAACACTGCTTTGTCGCCAAGGGCAGGCCTACTCGAATAGAGGGAACCAATTCTTCATCGCCTCAAGCCCCTTCCTGACTTGCTATAGCCATCCCAAGAAGACCTGCTTTTTTACTTCACCTGCGCGATCATGTCTTTTTATGCACAACTGTACTGTTGAGCACAAGGCTCCACTCTTCTTAGGGTTGAACTCGAAAATTAGGTAACAAAGCCGAAGAATTGCCTAATGTTATAACTGTGTTAACTCAACCCCCTCTTTACAGGTTGTGGCTACATTTTACCACTGTATTGCTTTAGGAAACGTGATGTATATATATTGTATAGTATAAGGTTCTTGTGTGATAACTGTTTTCGTATTGCTAAAGTTACTTGTGTCTATTTGTCCGGCCGACAATAAATGTATAGATATTTTTCATATACACTTGTCTAAGAGTAATTTGCGGTTCATTGCTTTGTGTGTTCGTGGTGGGCTCCTGATCACTCTCACCCCTCCTGTGACTTAGTCTTGACCACCTGCCAAGCTACCTAGATTGGTCTGGCTTGTGCAGAAGGTTCCCCTGCTTCACTAAACCGAGGGTGGCCTCCTAAAATTGTGCTCGCCAGGTCAGAATTTAGAAATCCATCCAAGGCGGGGAATTTGCAATGTGCTACGTTCCCACAATATACTGCAGTTTGTACATTTCTGCATAGGATTCCCCCAATAATATCAGACAATATTCCTGCAATATAAGCATAATACCAACTTAAGCAACAGTAACCCAATGTACTGCTAGCACAGCATAACAGCACATAGGGTGCATGTCACAGGTGTAGTATATTGAGAGCATTTTGACATTTCAGAGGAGGGGCTGTGCGCAAAAGCACAGCATGCAGGATGGAGACACATATACCAGCACAAGGAAGCAATGCATAAGAGTAAGTAGCCAAATGTTTTGTAGATTAACAGGTATATTGTTTTGTTTAATAAATTAAATGGTACTATTTTCACACATGGCCTTACAAAGAGTACAGCTTATTGATATAGGTGAAAAGAAAAACATAAGAAAAGGTAAGTGCTTGTAGAGATGAAGGGGAAGTGAATAAGGATAAAAGGTAGGTATTTATAGAAGCACAGGGAGTGTGAGTTTCTTTATTGATCTTTATTGAAGGAAAAGAGACACAGGTGAGTAAAAGTAAAAAGAGCATGGTGGTTAAAGTATGAGTTATATGCTTAGCCATATGAGCCTATAGAGGAATTCTTTTTATGATATTTAAGTAATAAAGAAGGCCTCTGGACAAGGAAAGGTATAGAAATAGTGTCTGTCATTATGTTTAATGGCATGGAAAAGTCCACAGTGTGATGGGTGTGTTCAAGTAAAGGAACAGAGAAATATTGTATTATAATTGTAAGTGATAGGTAAAAATTGTATACACCTATGTCTCACTTGCCTGCATGCAGTTACAGTAGAAAGGTTAGGGAGGTCACAGAAATTGCTAGTTGTATTTCGCTAGGACAAACACAGCAGGAACAGAAAAGACTGCAGTCCAACACCATCGGAAGAAAGACTACAAAACAAAGACACCGAGAAGAGTTGACCCAAAATGAAAGAAGCCATCAAAGCAGGCCTTCCATCACCTCTACAGAAAGACAAAGGACATTGCATCATAACCACCACTCTAAGAAGATGAATTTGCGCGCTACCGGGACATGGACACAAGTACAGATGACACCAGTGGTTCCATGTGTTAATATTGCTGCAAAACTATCGCCATGCAAAAATATCGCCATATTTTTGCGCGATATTAAGGCATGGAACCTGCGGGGGACACCCCTGCAACTCCTGTATTTTTTTTAAAGGAGCGGGTACACTGCCGCAAATCCCACTCCCAAAACCCCAAAAATTATAACCCCCCACCCCCAAAATATGACCTATGGCCGTTCCAGACGACCATATATACGGCGATATTTTTGGTGGGGATAATTTGTAGTGATACCACACCAGTCCCGTCACTTCAAAGAAATAGACTGCAACAAAGCTGGTGCCCTCTTTGCAGAAGAAGAAGAAAGGCCAACTATATGGGTAGAATAGGACATTGGGCTACCATATTATGACTCTTAGTTCCCCATTGGTTTCTACAGTAAGATAAGGAGCACTAACACAGGGAGGGTTCCCTGCTTCCTCCACCTCGACTGATGATTTTATAAGGCTGTTCAGCTCTAGGTGGGATGGTATTTATACAAATATGTCTAGCAATTTAAACCAAGATCTTATTATAACTAACCAATTGTAACTGTAGCATATTGAACCAACCCTACTTTGGTGAAGCCTAGATTAAGTTCTCGAGTATGCCAACAATACACAGATAAATCAGTCTGACAGCGGTTCCTACCTTGTCTTCGTCAAGACAGGTGAAAGGGTGGATTGCACCGTTCCCCGACGAGAGAGATGATTCAACTGGAACTCCCTGCGTGGAAAGCACAAGAAGGCTATCCCCCGAAGAAAACCCAAGGGAATCCCTCAAAGGGGAAAAAACCCTGTGCTGAGCTGCTAGGGAGCGTTGATAAACACCTTCCTTCTCACAGAACCAGCCGGGTTGTTCTTGCTTTCAGGTGAAGGAGTAGCTGCGTGTTCTATTTTGCCCAGCTATACAATAAGTTAAAGAACAATCATTAGCTAAAGAACTGTCAAGAAGATGGATAACAGATACTACAAGGAGTCTCCCTGCCCCTTACCAAATATGCAATAAGAACTGGAATCTCAATGACTTATGTAGAGGACGAAGTCCCCTGTGCCTTCTAATGCTAAAATACAAAACAGAGGTTGCAGAATAATCTAATAACAGAACTCTCTATACTGTTGAACAAATGAAAAAGAAAGCCTATCCACCTGAACGGAGAGAAAGCTGCACCTCCGTGTATGAAAGAGAAGGATTGCGAATCGAGTCCGGAAAGGGATTCTGGGAATGGTGGTTCCGGAGATTGTAAATACTAATCCCGTGACCAATGTTGCTTCCTAAAGGGAGAGGAAAGAAATCAGGAATCTGACAAGGTCTCACCGACAGTAGAAGTAGAAAAGACTCGCTAATGCTATTAAACACCTAAGCCCCGCCTACCGGTATGTAGAAAATCGGAGCTGGAAACAGAAACTGATGGAATAGAACTGAGGGCGGATCGCACGCGTCCACCGGAGAAAGTCCTTGACCCTTGAAAAAGGCAGAAAAGAAAAGGTGCGTAAGCTACAAAAGCTGACAGAATTCTAAACTGATCAGAACCAGAAGGAAACTTTAGGAGGAGTGTTAGGCAGAAACCTGTGCAGTTCCCTTAGGGACCACTGCAAAAAGTTTAAGACTACAGGTGTTGGCAGTAAACCCAATTCGTAGCAGTCTGTACCACCCAGATTTACCTGGTAGCTGTGGCTGAGCAGTCAGACTTCTCTTAAGAAGAGTTGGGCAGCATATAGAGTATACACATTAGGTACAAAAATACAGTAGCACAAGCAAACACTGACCAGAGCTTGGTTATAAAAGTATATAATTATTTATTTAAAAACACACTTGTAAAAATACACTGACACTAATATGTCAAGCAAGTTCAAACACAGTCACTAGAAATATATACACCTCCCTGATTAATTATTTGACAAGTCTTAGGAAAAGAACACTACCTATTATCAATACAGGGGTGAGCGCTAAACCAAGATGGCACTCCAATAATTATTTAAAAAAGAGGGGGAAAATGCAGAATTAGGAAAGCACACAACACCAACACTTTTAAGAACCACAGCAAGTCAAGAAAGGCAGAGTCTACTGTAGAGCAAGAAAGTTCATAGGCCAGGCCCACTCTTGGAGAGAGCAAGGCGGAATGTGCCCAGGATCACACAGTTGAAGTACACTTCAAAATTCTTTGCAGATAGTTCAAAAAGAGTTGGATCAGTTCCGAAAAGTTAGTTAACAGGTCCCCGGGTCCAAGGGAGACCAGGCGGGACACAGTACCTGAAATGGTGAGAAAGCTCCAGCGGTGGCAGTTGTTCGTGGCAGCGGGTGCAAGTCAGTGCTTCGTCCAGGGGAAGAGAATATCTCGACGTGGAGGAAAGCTGGAGGTCGTTGCACTGCCAGGGAAGAAACCAGCCGCAGAGTTTCCCAGTTAAAAGGTACTACCCTTTTATTTGCGGTAGTGGTGAAGCGTGGCTATCCGGCCGCTGGGGTTCTTGGCACGGGCGATTCGATCATGAGACGATCCAGGAAGGCGAAAAGAGGGCGAACTGTTTAACCCCACCAGTTCAAAGGAAGAAGACTCTCCAGGATGAAGATCTTCTCTGTCATCGGGAAGTGGTGAGTCGGTTCAGCAGGGCTCAACCGGTGGTGTTGTCGTTGCAGGTCGGCTCAGCTTCTCCCTCTTCGGATTCTTTAGGTCCTGTGGCGACTTCTGAAGTTCCAATTCCCAAAGCCCTGTTTTTATGCAGAAAACCCCCATTCATCAGTCCTAGCTGTCACTTAAACATGCTAAGTTGTGAGCCGGGCAGCTCACCAGTGGGCCAATTACACAAGAGGCAACTCAGTCCAGGGTGCCTATTCCCCCCTCCCACACATCCTGTAGACCCAGACAGAGTGGCACCACTTTTGGAGGTTTCCGTGCAGAATCCCGCCAAAAGTGGAACAAAGGGCTCGACTTGGGTTGGAGTTACAGAGGCGAACACAAACGCCATTTTAAAACCGAGTCCTGGCAAAAAGACCCAACCGGGGAATAAATATTAAATAAATAACCCGGCGGTATCTTTAACATTGCACCAAAAAAGTGGTGCGTGTAAAATGAATGGGAAAATCCCATAGGAAATATTCTGGTGGAATATTTTGCGTGGTAACCACTGCCACCAGCCAGAAGCTCGACGAGGGGGGACTGCACAGTGCCCCCTCGAAAAACAGACCCAGGGGCAATCTAATTACCCCTACCAGTACTTCCACAATATGATGGTTTGTACTGGTTCTGTTCACAATTTAAGACTAGTAAAATCAATGGTGACTTTACATGCCCTGGGAGACAGTAGTCAGTCCCAGGGTATGTAGTCTATGTTTGGGGGTCACTATGACACCACTGTGTTACTGCACTGAGGGTGATGTGTAACACACATCCCAAAAACACATGGAGCCCTATGGAGTAAAAGACCCCATAGCCCATAAAACACATTACAAAGTCAAAGGACATTCTCAAATCATGCCTAAGAGTGGGAGAAAAAGAGTCTCACTTTTAGCAGGAGAAAAAAATAAACCCCAAAAATCCAGCAAAGCTGCTGGGGGACTCACTAGGTTTGGGAAATTAGCCTATACAGATAATTCTCCCTAACAAGGAGCCCTGATGCGTACTCACGGAGCATCTCGGAGTCTCTAGCAGAGTAGTGACGCGATGTGCAGTCCGCGTTCACCTCTTTTAATGCGTCAACGTTGCTCACTGTGGGCGTGTCGGCGTTCTCCCGTCAACCCACTCCTTCCTGTGGATGCGTAGAGAAAGTATTAACAACTAGCCCGGCAATGCCTGAATCTGCCTGGGCCGTCTTAAACCAAGTAAAGTCCCGTTTGCCAGTCACATTCAGTGATGATATGGTGGAAACCATTACACCAATGTCCCTTCATGTTTAGGTTGATGAAGTACATGAAGCCCTGTTTTCCATCCCCTCCGGCAAGGCCTCAAGCCCTGATCAGTTGGTGGCGGATATATTTAGGCAGGAACACCAAGCGTGGGTCCCTGTGTTTACTAAAATGTTCAATGTGTCTGTGGCTAGAAGTGCATTTCTATGTAGCTTGAAGGAATCCATAATATTTCCGATCTTTAAAAAAGGAGACACGATGGACCCTAGCTCTTACCGGCCAATATCCTTGATTGATGACACCACAAAATAGATGGGCAGCGTCATTCATACCTGTATAGTTCAATGGGCGAAAGAAAACAGCATTCTGTCTGAGGAACAACAAGGGTTCAGGGAAGGAGCTGGCACGGTGGAGCAGGTCCTGAACCTCAGCTTGATTCTGGACAAGTATGTCAAAGGATATGACTGCCCAGTGTACTTGGGCAGTCATATCGATCTTAGTCAATCATTTGACAGGGTAAACCGTCCAAAGCTATCGAATCGGCTCCAAACTTCGGTCTTGCCGGCGCCCATTTTGAGCATATTAATTTCCCTACATACAGGTCTGAAAAGCGTCAGTGAGGTTGAACAACGGAGGCAAACTGTCTCCATCTTTTAACATCTTCCATGGGGTCAGGAAAGGGTGTGTCCTGGCCCCACTATTATTCAACCTTTGTTTGCAGCCTGGCGAAGGAATTACATAAAGTCACAAAGGACACACCCAGAGTTGCGGTAAGAAACATCACTGTGCTGTCATATGCTGACGATGCAGTTCTGTTGGCACGCACTCCGTTAGCACTACAGAAACTCGTGAACGTTTATGTCAAATATATGGGTTAGTTAAACACTAAGAAATCACAAGTCATGTGTGTTGGCAGGCAGAGAGACTAAAAATCTACCCCACATTTTTGCATCTGGACATAAACTCAACATGGGCAGATAAATTCTCCTACCTAGGAGTGATTTCTAACAAAAGGGCCAACTGGTCCGATCATATCTCTGAGACAACGCAGACATTTTGCCAGGCATGTGGTCCCTTATATAGATTTGAAATAGAGATGGGTGGGCTGACGGTTAATCCAACACTTAACATCATCCGGGTCAAGCCTGATGCGGCATGGGTTTATGGAGCAGAAGTCTGGGGTCTGCACCCAATACAATAGATTCAGGTCAATGCAAATAGATTCTTTTGGAATGTTTTGGGGGACACAAAGAGTACCTCAACCTGGCTGCTTCATCAAGAATTAAGAATGGATTATACAAATGATCTTATAAATTCAAAGCCCAAGCTATTCTGGATTAGATTATGGTCACAAACTGAGCAACATTTAACACACAAGGTCTTACAGGATCTGAAATCTTCAGATATCTGCAGGAATATTACTTGGCTGAACCAACAGGGAAAAGCATTGGCAAGTCTTGATTTGTCAGATCATTATGTCGTCAGGACTGGTGTTTGCAGAGCCATTGCTATATTGGTGCGGCAAAAATATGTGGAGCATAAAAGGGATTTGCACGGCTGTCTGCACATCAAAATTCAGTCTGTCCTAAGGTACCAAGATTTTGGTTGCAGTGGGCAAAATGCTGAGTATATTTGCTGGGTCCATTGCAAACGAAAGAGGAGTGCTCTGCTCCATCTGAGGACAGCCCATTTGATGTTGTTAGTGGCCACGACGGCAAGAACTGTATGGGCTCAGAATCTAATATTCGATACCCATGCAATCCTATCCTGTCCCAAGAGTTGGTTCATCTTATGCTTTTTTGTCCATTTGTCTACAAACCTAGGCTAAGATTTTTTAATACAAATTCTAAGTAAGTCAAACTGTAGCTCAATAAAAGACGCAATTAGATATATACTGTAATTGCCATCAAGAGAGGCAGCAGCGGCTGTGTATATGTTTTTAGAGGCTACATTACATCTGAATGTGGCTAATCTGCTCGAATTATTGCAGCTGTAATGTTTCAAATTGTATGTCTTTTTATTGTGTTTTTGATATTTTACTATGTTTTACAATGTGATGTATTTCTTGACTTGCATAGTTTTGTATGTTGTCTTTATTGAAGTCTATGGGCCTCATTATAAGGCTGGTGCTCCCGTAATGAAGGGGGCCGGTACAGGACCGGCCCCTTCATTCCTGGAGCGCCAATTACGAGCTTCCCATCGCGGGACCCGGATTGCACGCCTGGTATAACCAGGCGTGCTTTCCGGGTCCCGCGAGGGGAAGAGGGAGGCAATAACGGGCCAGATGTAATCTGCCCGTTATTACCTCCCTCCCCATTCCCATTGAGCCCTATGGAGGCTCAAATGGGAATGGGGATGGGTTCCTGCAAGGAGGAATTACCGGGTCCTCCTATGTCGGAGTAACCCGGTAAGACCCCATTGCAGGAACCCAGTAATGGAGCCCGGAACGGAGGCAGCTATGGAGCTAATAGCTCCATGGCTACCTCCATTCTCGTAATGAGGCCCTATGTGCTTCGAAAGAAAGATTCATTCATTCATAGGGCACATTGGGTTATGTGTTATGTAGGAAAAACATGTGTTGCTGCAATGAATAAAGAGGCAGCAGAGATAGAGTGGAGAAGTTAGCGATTAGAATATAAATTAGCTGGGAGGGGTCATTAAATGAAAAGGAGAAATATTAGTAGTTGTTAAGGAGGTAGTAGTATACATGAAGAGCATTCAGGCCGTAGCAGGGAGTGATAATAATAAAATGTATACACACTTCAAGAAACTCACTCAATTTTCTTTGTGTTTCAGACACGAGGGGACTTTTCAACAAATACACGATGGAGACATGCACATAGAGTGTCCGCGCACCTGAACCCACAACGGGGCTTGTAGGACCCGGCCTGAAGCCCAGATATCACCAAACTCCCCCACCCTTGTGTCCCTCATTGCAATAGTGTCCCTTGACTGACTATCCTGCTCCAGAAGATCCAGCATTGCAAAATAAGACCCTTATACGAATGAAAGGACTCCTGAAGTTGTCACAAAGCAGCAGGAGGAACAATGGACTAATAAAAGGTCCCAGAACTTGATGTGGAGAAGAAGAAAGAAGTAGACTGAAGATGTCCAATGGAGTTCAGCAATTTGACTGTCAGGGGTGTTTACACCTAGCATCTATGCAAGTGATTGGCGAATGGGATAGGGACAAGGGAAGTGCAAGTAATAATGGGCTGTTGGGTCCTCAAAAAAGTGCTCAAGTGTCAGCTAATGACAATCCCTATTCTCGTGGTGGCATGGTCACTCATTGTGCATGTTAACTAATGTTTAACAGTGTTAAAGGGGTACGAAAAAGAAGGAAATGATGACACTATCTAGGAAAAAATATAAAAAACAAGAAACAGCATGGCTGGAGATGCTGTTGGTCATCTAGGAGCACTCTCCATGTCACCTCCCATATTGAGAAGAACACTGCGTTGAGGCGGGTGACTACAGTACAGATCATGCAGAGGTGCGTAAGAAAGGAGGAGGTGGACGAAGATTTTGACCAGAGGGGGGAATGTAAAGGGACAGACAAATATATTTCCCCTCCCCCTGTTGATAGACAGATGAACATATCACTCATAGCTCTTGCCCATCCCCTAGCCCAATAGAAATGTCCAAAATAATGAACATGATGTGAGCTAAAGATGGCTAGAATAATAGCAACCTCCTCATCACCTGAAACATGAGGCAAATATGCATTCACCAGGAAGGAACACAGACATTAGGTCAAATGTGCCCTTATGTGTGAAGAATATTAACATGACATCCATAAAACATGAGAAATACTAAGATAAGCAACGCATGAGCTGAATGCAACACTAATGGCACAAGGGTATAGCTCTCAAACATAGAGAAGCAACAGTGATGAGCGGCCATGTTGTCTAGAATGGAGGCAGCTTTTTGGTATACATAAAATACCTTAAAAATACTCTCAGAAAAAAACATGTTAAAATAATATATTAAATAATAGATCCGTGCATAGCCCAGGCAGTGAAATGAAGTCCTCTGAGCAGAAGTGGAAATGCAAGAGAAGAATGTTCTCATGAGATGGGGTTTGCCTAGAAGAAGCCAGGAGCACAGACTGGCACTGAAATAAAGCATAAAACAAAATATAAATGGTCGGAAATATGGTTTCAGCAGTGTTTCATAAAAGTTGTTTATGGATCAAAGTTGGCACTAAGTAAGGCAATAGATAAAAATGGGCACGGGCCAAGAAGAAAAGGAGAAACAGCAAAGTGTCCTTAACAGTGTGCCTGGAACTCGTGTTATCTCGCCAACCGCTTCTATCCAGTTTTGAGTTGCAAAGCTAAGTTTCGTGTAAACTGAAACAGAAAATAGAAACAGAAAGCTTTCTTGTGATCAGCATGTGATGAGGTCACTGGAGGATGATGCCAAAAAGGGGTGGTGTGTACTAGTGCCAGAGAGTATATATCCAATGAAGTTACAGTAATGTACAGAGACTATGGTTGTTTGCACCAATCAATTAGTTTGCCCAGCCCAAAATGTAAATCATGTCTTGTACAAAAAGTGAGAAAAGCAGAGACTTTTTCAGTCATCTCATAACAGAAGGTTGTTTTAAAATGACTCTTACCAGCTGAACTGGAGAATAAATAAATATGTGTTTCCTGCACAATGGTGTGTTACTTTGGAGTGTGCTTGAGAAATGGCACTATTTGAACACTGCCCATGGCTGCATGCCATGAGCATTGGCTATTTGTATAGTGGACACTGAACTAGGATGCAGGGTAGGTGCAGTGGATAATGGGGGTGGTTTGGTATCACTTGGGTCATGGTGGAACCTCATGCCGTTGGCAATTTTACCATGACTTGCATCCCCAGCATGCGCTGCTGGTAACGATACAGTATGTGTTGTAAAATATGTTTGATAAAGAAGGATTATGGGCCACAGTGTTAGCCGACATTCAAACAATGGGTGATAGAGAATGTCATTTAAATTCATACTTTGCCGATGTTCACTATGAAAATGCGCCTGTGGCCTTTGCTCATTTTCATCTTACTGTGAAGGCCCACATGTGGAGAAAACCCACACGCGCATGCAACATTGCATAAATCAAGATGATTGATGGACAAGATCTACACAGAAGACAGTAAGCCTTTGAACACGCAGGTCATTCTAGGCATGCTGGAATTTTTGTGATTTTGTGTTATTTTTTATTTTGTGCACTTTTCACGTGTGTCCTGGGAGCAAGAGTCCACCCAGACTGGTGGGCAATTGCCCTTTTGCCCCCTTTCCCAGTCCCTCCGTGCTGTCACTATATATTAATGCACCGTTTTCATCCATCTATATCTATATCCATGCATCTGTATTTCATGCTGTAATCACCTCTAGATGTGCCATATGATTTCTGGAATGAGTTTGTGCATTTTTAATCCGCACACGAAGATGGGTAGCGAATAGCTAGTTAGCTCACAGCATTACATACTTTTAACGTGTTAAAGTCAGTGCATTGAGTAATGTTCCAATAGGTTGCAGAGTACCAACAGTGACATTATATAACCAATGGACACCAATTTATGAAATGGTTGTATTGGGCTCAAAGTGGAAACCCTGTTGTCATGGTGTGTATTTGAATTCTATTTTTTGAGAAGTGAGTAAATGGTTTGGATGTGTACAGGCACAATATGATTAGGTGTCTTTGTGTTGTTGTTGCTTGACTTTACATTGAAGAAAGACTGGCACTTGTTTGTAAAAACTCTTTTGACAGTAATGCAATCACCACCTAGCCTAATCTGAACACTATGGGCAGACAGATCTGCATCCTAACCACACTGGTGCAGGATGTCCTCCCTTCTGTGCATCCATATGAAACAATGCATACATGCCTAGGCAGGGCTTTAAGTGGACCAGGGCCAGCCGGGGCCAAACCCTGGCTGGCTACAGAAAGGGTTCCCAAGGCGGGGTCCTGCCAGGACCCACACCGATTAGCTCTAGCCATGCCGACACCTCCGGCAGCAGTGTAGCCGAAGCACTGCACAGTTACATGGAGTGCCAGCAGGTGTGAGCACTTGGGAAGTACTGATAGCTGCAGAAAGCCAGTGTTACCATGGCTTTGGCTAAACGGCTGCCAGATGACTCTGAACTATGAAACAGGAGGAGGGCTGGAGGGCCCAGTCTCTCCTTTTGTTTCCGAGTAAAGAGTCATCAAGCAGCATGAAGCCTTTTAAATGAGGTTTCATGATGAGTGATGACTCTTTACTCAGAAACAAAAGGAGAGACTGGGCGCTCCAGCCCTCCTCTTGTTTCAGAGTACAGACTCATTACGCAGCAGGCAGCATTTTCATTCATGAGCCCATGGTTTTTACCATACAGCGCCTTGAATGAAAGCGCACTGGTGCCATACCTTTGGTTCCTCCAACGGGCTGGGCGTACGAAAGGTAATAATGCCAGTGTGCCCCATCTCCTCTACTTTCACCAGCATCCCTGCCCCCCATTAGCGATGGGGGGAGGGCTCTTGTTGGTAGGCCTGTTCTAAGTACACACATACTTAGGCCATACCCCCTAATGAGAGCTCCCCTTGATTTAGTATACCCCTTAATCCACTGTGTCCAGGACAGAAATGCTTGTTTGTGAACTCTAGCTAACAGCAATGTGTGGTGTGCGTGTTCTGCACCTACGGTCAGACTAGGGCATAGAATTGGCAAAATTAAAAAGTGGACCTCATTTGCAAATGGCAATTCATTGCTGTTGTAACAGACTGTTTGAATAGTACCCAAGGGGGATATTTTGATCAAATGAAATACAAATTGTGAAATTTAACAAATATTTATTCAGCAACAATACTCAAAACTACCAGCCACATCTTGAAGTAACTAATGTAAGTGGCCCACTTTGACCAAAAAGTGCCCCACGTTGACCAAAAAACTGGCGCATATTAGCATTTTTCTTTTTAGTTTTGAGCATTGCCCTATTGTCCTATAGGCTAATCCGAGCCTGTGTGCACCTCGCCTAGGCGCATTTGTGAAAGAATCCATACAGGCACCTTGATACCGTTAAAATGGAAGTAAATATTTTGTTATGTAGAATAGTTGAAATATTCCATTGTGTTTCACTGCAAAGCTTGCCATTGAAAACAAACAAATATTGTTCATTTTTGTGGCATGTTTTCCATAAAATGAAACCAATGTCTAGCTGCCTCAGAGCACACAATAAAGGGTTTTATTGTTATTTGTCCTTGAATTCACTGTACTAACAATTTGAAGGACACAATGTGTGGAATACCCACAAAGAATTGATAAGATTTACCATAATGAAAGCGGGCGTAACTAAATTAATTTTCTATTACTGAGATCTGTTGTTCGAAGCGGTTGGTCAGTGTCACATAGAGAGAATGAAAACTGAACAAATTGTGTAAGCTTACTTTCAAATAATATTTAGGCGAGTGAGGATGGCATACGTGCTGTATGGTTGATGATTAACGATGTGACTGATGAATATTTATTTTGATGCAAAGAATAGACATTGTACGTATTAATTTTAATGTAAATTAATAGTTAACATATTTATGAACTGTGTATATTCTATTATACAGGGGGTACTGAAATATATTTTTGCATTCTCAAATTTATATAGCTAGGTTCTACCAATGTGTGCTTGCCATGGGTTCAATCTTCCAGTTGACGGCTTCTTCAACTGGAATTGGACAATAATCGTCAGCAACGCATCTGTGATAACCATTATCTGGGATCATCACCAGCCATCAATGTCGCCATTGCGGTTGCAGTAACAAGGAACAACATGTTAGCCTTTAAGGTCTGAAAATATGCAGAGGGGAAAGTGTTGCATTTGAACTAACGGAACACCATGTGCATCGATCACAGATCAGTGATGGAACCTAAGCACATACAATTTAACTACACAGAACTTTCAGTAAAGAATGGAAATACTGGGATTAATCGATCAATGAATGCATTCGGCATTATATCACCAGAGTTGAGTTATAGAAAAAATGCGAAGCATGTAATGTTTGATAGCTATAAGCTCTATTGGTGAACAGTTATCAATGTTTTCATGGACATAATCGTCTCTTTTGAGCGTTATGTGAAAAACAAAAGTACTTGTTTTATTTTTGACTATTGCAGTTTTCTTCAAAATATGTTTTTTTGTGAAAACCCCCCAAACTTTCATGTTGTGGATGTGAGTGTTTATGTTCTTGGCTCTGTGTTAGGTAATTTTATGATGTGGGTGATGACCGGGTACGTTTGGCTACGCTACCCACGAACGTCATGAAAATAGGTGGAGCATATTGTTTGGACTACTAATATCAGATTTAGGGGTGGTTGATCTGAATAACTTCAGTGAGGGCACTTGAAGTTAGGGGGAAGGATCAACGGATATGATTGCCAGAAGATGGCCGTATCAGTCCCGTCATTTTCACATGTGTAAATATGAGAAAAAGTAAGGTAAGATGTATTGGAATTTTTTTAAGATCGATTGTTTTATGCTCAAAATGACATGCCTGATCGATTGGGCCATTACAATTTATGCGAACTTCCCCTTTAATAACAAATATACAGTGATGCAACCGTAACTCACACCACCGCCATACACTGTGAAGGCTAACACCCAGGACATCAATGATAACATCACAAATGGTATAATTGATGACATCGCACATCCATGCTGGTTATTTTTGTACATTGACCGTGAGAATTGTAAAATTGTGAAGGTTCTGTATATCTAGATGTTAACCTTGTCATATGTTCTGAGGTACTTTCCTTATGGTTTGGCCAGACAATGGGCCTCATTACGTCTGTGGCGGTAAGGTAACAACAGCGCTGGTAGTGCTACCGGCGCCGTTGTTACCATGCCGCCACATTACGACGTCTTCTTGCGGGTGCCGCTCTGCACGCCTGGTTATACCAGGCGTGCAGAGCGGCACGCGCGAGCAGAACAGGATGGTAGCAACGGTACCGTTATAAACGGTACCACTGCTACCATCCTCCCCATTCCCATTGAGCCCTATGGGGGCTCAAATGGGAATGGGGACGTACCGGCTCCCGGTCCCACGTAAGGGGAATTACCGGGCCTGCAAAGGTTGGAATGGCTCGGTTATTCCCATTTCGTGGAACCCGGATCCGGACCCGAGTTTGGGGGTAGCCATGCCCTTATTAAGGACATGGCTACCTCCAAATTTGTAATGAGGCCCAATCAATTTTTATACATGATGATGAACTCTAATCTTATTGTCATTTTCTGGTCATGGTGTTTCTTACCTTCCCACTAGATTTTCCCTCTATATGCCTCAGATTTGTATGCATTGATGCTCTTCATATGTATCTTTTCCTAACACGTGTGTAGCAATTCTTGTATTGTTAGCTGCTAACTCCAAGTTTAACATTACCCAAGATTCTGATAAGCTTGGATTTATGATTCTACTGGCCGATATTACCAGATAAAAAATACTGTACTTCAATGCTCCATGCTGCAGCCATTGCCTATGTGTATGTATTATTGCATTGCTGTATTAACAAGAACACTTCAATATAACGTTTTGCTTGAAATAGGTACATTGTTTGATACATGGAGTAGTTCATGAGAGGTCTCCCGATCACCCATGATATGTTGCTAGCAACATTCTAAACAGAAACCTGTGTAGGGACTTTTCATCACAATTGATATGATCTGTTATGTCATCAATGATGCCATTTGTAATGTCATCTTCGATGTCCTGGGTGTTAGTCTTAGCAGTGCAAGGGGGTGGCATGAGTAATGGGGGCATAGCTTACCATAACTGGCGAATTTCTTGTTTTTTTTCGATTTTACTTGTAACTTTAACGTCCCTTCAAAATGTTCTTTCGCTGAATTTTATATATATATATATATATATGTGCAAACAAAACATGAGGGGTGGGGGGTTGCTACTCTGGGGCCCAGCTGCAGTAAGTTCAAACAGTCCAAAGATATTCTCTTCGAGGCGCACTTTCATGCCTCTGCAATCTTCAGGGAGGCTGATTAGATGCAGGTGTGCAGGGTTGAATCCCTCTGGTATTTACCAGGTAGTGGCAGCAGGGAATTCTAGTAACTGTATTGTAGAGCCAGCCAGGATCCAACTGTCCCCTATTTTCAATGTTAGCCCTCAGTGGAGAGGGGGAGGAAGTTGCCATCAGTATGGCACTCCAAAGTTAGGCAAGTGTAGCCCAGGTGCAGCCCCTCTTGAGCCCCAGTCTCCAGTTAGATGTGCCACACACGCCGGCTATCACGCTGATAAGCCACAAACATACACTATGATTTTATCCCGCAGCAGCCACCACATTGCTTAACTGCCATAGAAGGCACAAAATCATCAGAATGTATAGTCACTATACTCGTCGCCTCCTGCCTTGTTGTAATCAACTATAGCGTATATATTGCAGACGGGTTACTGTGTTAAAAACCCAATACTATAAATATTCAGATTGTTAGCCAAATTACTGCTCTGATATCCTCAGCACTGCCTCTATTGCTCATTAGCCTCTAGTGATCGCATGGACACTGATGTTTTCCAGCCTGTAATGATTGCTTTGCTAGTACTGCTCCTTGTAGTGATCGCCTGGCCACTGATGTTTTCCAGCCTGTAATGATTGCTTTTCTAGTACTGCTCCGTATAGTGATCGCCTGGCCACGGATGTTTTCCAGCCTGTAATGATTGCTTTGCTAGTACTGCTCCGTATAGTGATCGCCTGGCCACTGATGTTTTCCAGCCTATAATGATTGCTCTGCTAGTACTGCGCCTTAGCCTTTAGTGATCAAATATTGCCCATAGTTCTAATAGACTCTCAGGTTTTTACTGTCCTAGGGAATAAACGCCAGTTAGACTAACCAGTCTAGATTGCCAATCCCATCCAACATGTACACCCTGCCTCTACTCATATGCATGATAGGCACCCTGCTCACACGCGAGCGCAGGCCAGGGCCAGACAACTCTGTGTACAACAATAGCCTTAACTCCAACACCATGGACCGCATGCCTAGTCCCTGCCAACACCACGCTTGCAGCCACGCACCCCACGACACTGCACTCCAGACTACACAGACTTAGGAACCACACTCACCCTATGAACTTTACTACCATACCCTCCTCTATCGCACTCAGAAATAATCACTTAGGATCTAGGACCAACATTAAATCTAACACCAGTCTGCGCTGCCCAACTAACATAGCACTAGCAGCACTAAGGTGCGCCACCAGACTCCTATACACAATAAGTCCAAACAATCTCCATCATCTCCTAAATCAGAAACCGCAGAGCCTATTAAAATCGACAACAAACCCCTTCCCTACAAATGCGCCCTACTCAATGTTCGATCGCTCAATGCCCATGCGTTAGAAGTCAATGATCTTATCACCAACCAAGATTTAGACATTATTGCCATCACTGAAACCTGGTTCCACGAGGCCTCCGGCCCAGCCATCACAATGGCACTTCCCAAAGGTTACTCTATCCTCAGACAGGACAGGTTATCCAAAACAGGAGGAGGAGTAGCCCTAATATTCAAAGAAAGCATATCTATCAGACCTATACCCTACCAGGGAGAAGGAAAGGTAGACATCCTATCCGCCAAAATAGCTCTATCACCAAAAAGTACCATAAATATACATGTGGTTTACCGCCTATCAGGAACTCTGTCAGACTTCATAGGACCAGTTACCCACCTTCTAGGAAACAATATCAAAAAATCTACCAAAACGCTACTCCTAGTTGACATCAATCTAGGCTTCAACGACACCAACGACAAAACTGCCACATCCTTCACAAAAGACCTTAGGGACCTTGGCTTCTCTCAGAAAGTCACATCTCACACACACACAAAAGGTTGCATTTTAGATTAGATTATAGACCACAACTGCGACACAAACATGGTTTCCAATACTGCCCTCCCATGGACAGACCACAACTGCCTACATTTCACCATCCCCATAACACCATGCGCCAAGCCCACCACTCCAGCACCGGCTACAGAAGCCAGAAGCGCAAAGAAACTCACTGCAGAGAACATCAGTGCCTATCTCAATCTCCCATGCCTAGCGCCACCATTACCATTCTCACCTGACCCCGTCATACTAGAGGAATTATTCAGAGACACATTAACCAGCGCCATCAACACAGTTGCACCGTTAGAAAACAAAAAAGAAAAGAAATCATTCCACTCCAATTCGTGGTTCACAGAAGAGCTCCTAAATCTGCGCAACTCCAAACGACAGGCGCTAAAAACCTGGCAGGCTAACCCCTGTGACACTACCAAAGATATCTTCCGAACCATCGCAAAAAAATACAAAGACTGCATATTCAAAGCCAAATCAGAATCCTACAACAATAGAATCTCCATGGCCAATTCACAATCCAAAGAGCTCTTTACAATCTTTAAAGAATTAACAGTACCTCCCACCTGCGCTGACGAAATCATTAAAGATGCAGCCTGGTGCGCTAGCATACAAGCTGCCATGCTATAAAAAATAGACCTCCTCCAGAACAAAATCTCTGACCACTACAAAGCATCACCTAAACAGAAGATCCAGAAGCAAACCCAACCTAAGCGCACAGGTAATACCCCTCCTAAATTCTCCTTCGCTGAAATATCAGAGATAGATGTCCTAGACATCCTAAAACATCTCAAACCATCACTATGCAAGGGTGATGCATGCCCCCCAAAACTCATCAAAGAATGCGCTGAGCAACTCGCTCCTCTAATTACCGCCTTCATAAACGCCTCATTCAAAACAGGTATAGTCCCCAACTGCCTCAAAGAGGCTTGGGTACGTCCACTCCTAAAAAAACCTACGCTAGACCCTTCTCAACCTAATAACTACAGACCAATTACAACCGTCCCATTTCTTCTTAAAATATTAGAGAAGGCTGCCCACAGACAAATCCTGTTGTACCTCGAATCCAACTCAATCCTTGGAAAGAGACAATCAGGGTTCTGCAAAGGACACGGAACGGAAACCGCCTTACTAGATCTGAACAACCAAATCACCTACATCCTTGATATGGGTTAACCTGCCTTACTCCTGCTCCTAGACCTTTCAGCAGCGTTTGATCTCATCAACCATAACACCCTCACCAACCACCTCAAGCATGCAGCACACTTCTCCAACCACGCAGCAACGTGGATCACTTCCTTCCGAGAAGGCAGAGCCATGAAAGTGTTCTCCAATACAGCAAACGTTGGACCCACTATCATACACTGTGGTGTTCCCCAGGGATCTTGTACTGCCCCAACGCTTTACAATCTATTCACAAAGCCACTCTTTGATAAACTGGATGCACTTGGGATCACATACACAAACTATGCTGATGATACCCAGGTGCACCTTCCCCTCACCGGGAGCTATCTCCAAGACACCTCTACCCTTCGATAGATTTACTCCACAATCCAAGCCTGGATGGCCACCAATGGCTTATGCCTCAACGGGGATAAAACTGAAATCCTCATCCTAGGTCAAAAATCCACACTAGCCAAATTGGGTCCGACCCATCAAAACTTCTGCATTGACAACTGTGTCATCCCAGTCCTATCCTCATTTAAATCGCTCGGAGTCCACATTGATAGTACTCTATCTATGGATAAACAAGTTAGCGCCATTGTATCGGCCTCCGCTCTGAGTACCAAATTGATCAATGCCATAAAACCGTTTCTAACAAAAGATAACTGCCTCTCCATTGCGAGAGCCACCATAGGGGCCAAACTGGACTATTGCAACTCACTCCTAGCTGGAACATCAAAAAAACCTAGTCAGACTCCAAACCACTCAAAACAACTCCCTCAGAGCAGCTCTCAGTATTCCTAAAAGAGATCACATTTCTCAAGCACGAAAAAATGCTCACTGGCTACCAGTTAAACACTGAATCACTTTCAAGATTCTCTCCACCGCACACAAATACATTAACCTTACTGCACCCCCTTACTTATCAGACACTGTAGTCAGAACACATTCTACCAGAACCACCAGACTAGAGTACACTAACCAACTCACAGTGCCACGAATTACAAGGGCCAAAAACAGGAGGAATAGGATTCCCCTACCTGGCACCTAAGCTCTGGAACACGCTACCCACAGCCCTCAGAGCTGAAACCTCTCTCCATGCCTTCCGCAAAAATCTAAAAACGACACTCTTCAATTAACTGTTAGCTCACCGTATGTACTTGCTCACAGCTATGCCTTCTGCACCTATTGTATAAGCGCCATAATGCCACCTCATACTGTATGTGTTTACGTGACTACTGTAACTAAGATATGAACTTCTACTGTAACCAGCGCCACAATGCCCACGGGCTGCTGCGCGCTTAACAAATGTGAATAAATGAATAAATAAATAAAGAGGGGTGGCTGGGTCGCTACTCTGGGCCCCAGCTGCAGTAAGCTCAAACAGTCCAAAGATGTTCTCCTCCTAGCACGCTTTCATGCCTCAGCAATCTTCAGGGAGGCTGATTGAATGCAAGTGTGCCGGGCTGAATCCCTCTGGTATGTAGCAGGCAGTGGCAGCAGGGCATTCTGGTAACTGTATTGTAGAGCCAGCCAGCATCCAACGCTCCCCCATTTTCAATGTTAGCCCTCAGTGGGGAGGGGGAGGGAGTTACCATCAGTATGGCACCCCAAAGTTAGGAAAGTGTAGCCCAGGTGCAGCCCCTCTGGAGCCCCAGTCTCCAGTTAGATGTGCAAACAAAACTAGAGGGGTGGCAGAGGCGCTACTCTGGGTCCCAGCTCCAGTAAGCTCAAACAGTCCAAAGATCTTCTCCTCCTAGCGCGCTTTCATGCCTCAGCAATCTTCAGGGAGGCTGATTGAATGCAAGTGTGCCGGGCTGAATCCCTCTGGAATGTAGCAGGCAGTGGCAGCAGGGCATTCTGGTAACTGTAGTATAGAGCCAGCCAGCATCCAACGCTCCTCCATTTTCAATGTTAGCCCTCAGTGGGGAGGGGAAGGGAGTTACCATCAGTATGGCACCCCAAAGTTAGGAAAGTGTAGCCCAGGTGCAGCCCCTCTGGAGCCCCAGTCTCCAGTTAGATGTGCAAACAAAACTAGAGGGGTGGCAGAGACGCTACTCTGGGTCCCAGCTCCAGTAAGCTCAAACAGTCCAAAGATGTTCTCCTCCTAGCGCGCTTTCATGCCTCAGCAATCTTCAGAGAGGCTGATTGAATGCAGGTGTGCCGGGTTGAATCCCTCTGGTATGTAGCAGGCAGTGGCAGCAGGGAATTCTGGTATCTGTAGTATAGAGCCAGGCAGGAGCCAACTCTTGCCCATTTTCAATGTTAGCCCTATGTGGGGAGGGGGAGGGAGTTACCATCAGTATGGCACTCCAAAGTTAAGCAAGTGTACGCCAGGTGCAGCCCCTCTGGAGCCCCAGTCTCCAGTTAGATGTGCAAACAAAACTAGAGGGGTGGCAGAGGCGCTACTCTGGGTCCCAGCTGCAGTAAGCTCAAACAGTCCCAAGATGTTCTCCTCCTTGTGTGCTTTCATGCCTCAGCAATCTTCAGGGAGGCTGATTGAATGCAGGTGTTCAAGGTTGAAACCCCCTGAAGATTGCTGAGGCATTAAAGAGCACTAGGAGAAGAACATCTTTGGACTGTTTGAGCTTATTGCAGCTGGGACCCGGACTAGGGCCCCTGCCACTCCTCTTGCTTTGTTTGCGTATATATGTATTCAGTGAAAAAACTTTGTTAAAGGGACATCATGGTTAAATTGCACTAATACAAACCTATCAAATTCAGTGGGAACACTTAGTTAAAGCGATATTATGGTTACAAGTAAAATCGAAAAACCCCAGGAATTTGCCAGTTATGGTAAGCTAAGCAACCATAACTCGCGCCACCACTGTGCACTGCTAAGTCTAACACCTAGGACAACAAAGATGACATCACAGATGTCATTGATGACATCACATGTGAATTTAATTTTGATGAAACGTCCCTACAAGGGGTTGTGATTATAAAGATGACAAAAGGATGGCAGGGGTGATTGGGAGAAGTATCATGAACTACTTCATCTATTAAAGAATATACTGTTCTAAACAGCATTCTATTGCAGTGTTCTTCCCAGTACAGGAACCTAATTATGCAAAAACATAGGCATTGGCTGCAGCATGCACCATAGAGGTACAATATTTATAATCTTGCAATGTTGGATAGTAAAATAATTAATGCTTTCTTATCAGAGTTTTGAGTACTGTCAAACATGTAATAACTAGCTAATAATTCACCACTTACTGTATATTTGTGCTACTACAAGCAATACATACAATGCATACAAAGGCACATACAGGGAAACTAAAGTAAGTATAAAAGAAGCAGTATCATCACAAACTGTTAATAACCTAAACATTTATCTTCATGTACAGAAATGATTGGTTTGTTTGAGGCCTACTTATTGCCCCATGTATATGCACCATAAGCTGCGATGAAACCCTAAGGAAAGTACTTTAAGAACATATGAGAAGGGTAACGTCTACATATATACTACCTTTTGAATTTTAGGTTTCTGACTGTCAGTCAACAAAACCACCTGGCCTAGATATGTCAGCGAACAAAAATAAGGGGCCAGACATGTGATGTCATCAGTGATGTCATCAATGACATTTGTGATGTCATCTTTGATGTCATGGGTGTTAGTCTTAGCAGCGTGAACCTGTAGGCCCTTTAAGCGAGGTAGCGCTATCTGGGATGGATGGGATGCAGAATTTACTCTGACATCAAAAATAAGACCGACTCAGGAAGTTGGCAAACTTAGCTGTTTTATTTGCAATTGTATAAAACAGGGAGTACAACGGACATCAACAGACGTTCACTCAGCATCATCTCAATGCAGTTCGTAAAAAACACAGACTTTATACAAAAAGTTCAGCATAGCTGACGTAATACTACGTGGCAAAATAAGAAAACTTAACTGGAACTGCGATTGGCATTCGGGGAACATCTAGGTATACTTTCTATGGGGGATAGGATTATGATTGGATCTCTAACATCAGGTGGATGACTTATGCCCACCCCTAGTGCAAGTCATCTTCGCTGTCATAGAATACACAACGTTTCATTGGTTCTCAAACTACAGGGCTCGTGGCTAGGTGGCCCTCTACAATTGGTTGGCACGCTTGTATCCTTCTGTAAGATTCCACTCGCTAGCAGCAAGCTTGTACCCCAGGTACTTGGAGGGTTGGCTTGACAATGCTTCCCCACCCAATGAGCCCATCATTCATCATCACTCCTGGTGTCTGCCATTCGAATTTGTCTTTGAACTCGGCCTTGCAGGTTTTACTTGTGCCTGATAATAAAACGGAGTGTGAGCACAGTTTTATCTTCAGTCTCGATTTAGCTTGCCCAAAGTCTATTTCCATCTCGACCATGTGCAAGGAGACTGTGTTTGAGCTCCTTTCTTCATATTTAATACTATTAAAAGAATAAGACTTGGCACTCAGAGTGTTTTTCATTACACCTTAAACAGGAGCTTGCCTTGCTTCTCACGTTCATTGTATCTTCTCGAATAGATAACCAGTTTCTTGGCTGCCTCAACCATTGCAACTGGGCCAGACAAGGCTTCTCGATTATTCCTTCATCGTCAGCTGTCTTTCTTTGCTGCACCACACTTTCAGCCCTTCTGCTCATGGGGTCCTAGTTTGCTAAACCCGACATAGAACATCCAGATTCTATACACATATATATAATGGCGGAACCGCCTTCAGTCTATTCACTACGTATAGCGTGCCTTCATGATTACTTAGTCTGTTTGCGTTCCAGCATCTGTACAGTTATGAAGCGATTTGCATTTTCTTCAGTGCTTTTTGTTCGTACAATCTTCATTCTGCACATGAAATGTCACTCAATTCTTTACTTTGATATCAGAATCTATAAGGTCTATATACTTTTTTTGTTCGTCGGCATCTCTTCTTGGTGCGTCATTTTTGCTTCACGTGACGCCACCAGGCCCTTGCCTTTCACTGCTTCCCACTTCTGCAAGAACCACCTCAAGAGGCCATCATGTCTCTGCGGGTACATCATATAGGACTTTCTTAGTGGATACCTTGTTTCGAGAACTCTTCATGGAATAGATACTAATACAGGCGTTGTGCATGTTGCAATTTCCAACTTCCAACATATGGGCAGAAGAGGGGCGGGACTATGGGTAGAGTCATTTAGCTCCTCTTCTACACTCCCCAGTCTTGTTGATTTATCAACCACTCTCCAATCAATCTTCAAATCTAGACATCCTCTTCTGAAAAAGTGCTTCTTCTGAGTCCATATTTTTACTACTCCTTTCAGAGATCCTGCTGATTTTACATGCTCATCAACACTCCAAGTCATTTGGCAACATTGTCCATTTGGACTGCAGTAGATCCATCATCGACACACGAGAGACCAGTGCAAAGAGTATATTAGTTTCAAAGACAATGCATTCAGGGAGAAGAAATTCCGAACAACTGAGTCATATTTACTAAAATTCCCGAATCCCAAATGCAGACAAATATTTTTACCATACCGTCTGAATTTGTGCAAGACAAAACAGGTCTTACTTCAACGAAAGCAAATAAATGAATCAGAGGACTACTGTCATTTCTGCTGCATTCAAGACCACAAAGAGACTTTGAGACATAATAACTGAATGTGTAGCTCTGCTGGAAAAGAGAATTTTGTTATTCAAACCCCACTTCGACCAATACATAATTTTAACATTGCATGATCTTTGAAACAAATTGTTTCATACAGACTTAATCAAGATACAAATAGCAATAGTGAAATTCATAGTCCAGCTGGAACTCGACAACTAGATGCAATAGTCACAACTATTCCAATGATCTGTAAATGATATGAAAGATTTTTCTTGGCTATTTTATTATGCTGTTTTTATTTCATCGTTTTTAAATGATATGATAACGGCTTTCTTAATATCCTTTTCTTTTCTTATGTAACTATTAGTGTAATTATGGAATTGATTTTTTATTATTGTTTTGTATAATTATTGTAACTAAACTAAAGAATTATTGAAAAGTTGTTTAACAACTAAGACAATAAAAAAAGAAAAGAAAAAAGATCCATCATCCCACATACCTCTTGTGGTTTCTAGGATGCATGGACTTTTTTCCCCTCAGGTGATAGGATGCTTGCCTTTACATAGTCTTCTTCGTTTGTCAGCTGCTGGGGTCCAAACACAGACTCAACATCGATTATGATCTTCATTCCTACTGCTTTCTTTGCTGTCTCTTGCGCTGTGTGATTATTATTCTGACCACACAGAATCCAAACATGATCTTCACCAGTAGTGCTCCAAGAAACTTGAAGATACTAGCCATCCATTGTGGAACCCATGAGAAGATTGATACAAACCAGCTGTCATCTGCAATATCTTCTACTTCATCTTCCATCTTGATGTGCAAGTTTGTCAGCATCGTTATGGCCTCTGTCAAGGTCCCTTTCTCATCATCGTGAGACGAAATGAATGTGCAACATGATTCTCTGATTTTGGCACAAACACCTCCATCCATTCCTTTGATCATTTTCAAGACATATCTGTTCTGGAGAGTCATCAGTCTTATGGATCTCAGTTCTTCTTTGATCGCATTGAATCCCTTTGTGGTATTGTTGATCGTCTGCAGGAGCTCCCCTCTGGTTATCTATAACCATTTGGTATTCGCCATCGTCTGGATCCCTGGCATGAAGATAGTCGTGAATATCGTAGCGGTCTAGCTGAACAATCTATGTTCATAAAGAATGTCATTAAAGCCTTCTATCGATTTAGCTGAGAAGGAGTTCTCCCTCTTTGTTTGATTGAACATTTTAAGTGATCTCCTCTTCCTTAGATGAGCATCTGCTTTTGGAAATTCTCCAATGTGCATATCACTCTTCGGAATCACTAATGCTGGAACATGAACAATCACTATAGAACGCAGCCCTGCCCAGGGCTTAGGCAACTTCATATATGCTCTGGATCCGCAGGCCCACTAGTGGTCCATTATCACTACTTTTCCATCCTTCATTCCTGGTACATCAAAAATTCAACTGCACCATTGATTCCAACCTTTCTTGTGCCATTTTTTCTGAAGCATAGCTGTGCACCAGCCAGAGCCACTATCTGCAATGTGCCTCCTTTGTCCTTGACCCATGTCAGTAACTTTGCAATCTTCGGCCAAAGATATTTGCATCCCTTCTCCACTCTATCTAGAACTGGGTCATAATATCCTGTTATTGCTACTGCTCTGCACACAACCAGGCCTTCCTCCCAACCGTCTGGAGGGAGTACTGTTCACTTGATTTGCAGCTGGCCTCTCTCCTTGCATCTTTGTATTTCTTCATAATTCTTTCCTTGACAATTGAGCTTTTTATTTACTTCCCACCAGATTCCTGCTCCATTCATTCCAGGCGGTTCATGTCTTATTACGTGATCTCTGGTGTGTGGTCTCTCTCTTGTCTTTAAATCTTGTACATAATCATCTTCTTCTGGAGCTGTCTTCTCGGTCACCCATACCAAGAATGCCGTTCGACCCTGGAACTGACCTTGCGCATGGCTGAGTGCAAGATACTTCAGGCAATGAGCTTTCTGGACTTCTACTTCTATAGCTATGTATATCTTAGAGTTCCCCATAGTATAAGGTTAGAGAGCACAAACGCAGCAGTTCTCCTTAGAGGTTCTCTCTCCTACCTCTTTGATGTGATGATACCACATGTTATTCCTCAGATGTGCTGAACTGTCTACATAATTATTTGATTCATAATCATCTTCCCTTATGCTTCTCTTGTGTCTCCCTCTTGCAAGGTGAGCACGTGCATAGTGCCCCTGAAGTATGTCAAAAATGGTCCTTCCTATAGGGGGAATCATAGCGACACTAGTCATGGAAATAGGTTATCTCACATGTGTCACTGGTGTGGGAACAATCACAAATGGCCTAGGCCCTTCATTAATAGACATTTCTGAAAGAGTCACTGGAGTGGGAAGAGACAAAGGGACCTCTATCTTGCTTGGACCAATAAAGTAAACCGTGTGAACTAGCAAAATCAGGAAAACAATGAAAAAATGATGAGCATGCATATATTTTGCACCAATACATCAATCTCCACCAATTACGATTTTCCACACGTTGTTGAGTTTGCTCATTTTCCAAAATCGTATCATTCTTGACGTTCCTCATTATGCCTGTATACTGCTTTAAGGAAGGAAAAAACCTTTTTAATCAGGCAACTCTGTTAAATGGTCAGGTAAATCGCAAGATCTGTTCTATTATTGCTACAAGTAGACTCCTGCTCGCAAGGCCATTTTTAGGATCATGCACAAAAGTACGTATATCAGTACTATGCCCAACAAGAGCAGGAAAAGCTTGAAGTCTAAAAATGAAAACAGTGAGAAGGAACCTATAGGTATCAGCATCTGACAGAACCATTGAATTTAACGAAACAGAAGCTCAGTGAGGAACAGATCTCGAAACTGCTCACGCTTCCAGTCGTCAAACTCAAACTCCAAGTTTGGCTTATTTAGAAGGACAACACTTTCTAAAGTCCAATTCAAAAGATTCCTGCGGCTCAAGAACTTTACCCTTGCTAAAATATCTATAGTGTCCGGGGTGAGCCACAGTACAAATGCACACTTGCATTTATTTAATCAGCAACCTTAGTGTCTTTCTTCTTCGTCATCGATCGAGTCAGCACATGCTGAACTTCTTCTTCTTGTCTTGCTTCCGAATCGACAGGTGGGGGTGTGTCGGTCTCACCAGCATAAGGTTTCACAACGCTTAAGTGTATCCAGGCGTGTCCTTCTTGGACTTTTACTGCTGAGGGAGTAACATTCTCAACAATATAGGGGCCACTAAAACGTGGCTTGTGCCACTTTCGGGTAAAAGAAGTCTGGTTGCTGTATGGTCTTCATCTGTATCCTGAGACTGATACCCCTTGCGCTTGAGTTGATCTGAAATGACAGAGAAACTAGCGGTCATATATGTCAAATGCGCACGTAACTCATTTCCTAAAATTTCAGCAGTTTTCTGGGTATCACTTCTGCTCCTCGATGGAGGAGACAAAGGCGTTCTCATTCTCCTCCCTGTCACTAGCTCATGGGGTGTGAGGTGGTGGTCCGACTCAGGCTGATTCCTTAATTCATATAATGCAAGGGGCAGCCAATACAGCCATCCCTTCTTCAGTGTCAATTTCAACTTCGCAATTTTCTCTTTCAGGAGACCATTGATTTTCTCAAAAATTCTGTTCGCTTGCGGGTGATAAGAAGAAGAAAACTTGTGTTTTATACTGAGCAACAGGCTAATCTGTTCAAATACTTCATTAACAAAATGGGGCCCATTGTCGGTTCTCAGCACCTCACATACTCTCCATCTGGGAAAGACTTCTCGAACTAAAAACTTTGCTGTGCAAGTGGCATATGGGTGTGTGCAAGGACCTGCTTCAATCCACCTTGAAAAAAGGGACACAACACCACTATCATATACCTGTATCCACTACATACTTGCAGCATATCAACATAGACGATATGTAAATGCTGAAATGGACCACTCGGTGGAGGAATCACTCCTCTGATCATTCGCAGTGTGTGCCAGTGGTAAACTTTTGACATACGATTCAATTTACTACATAAAATGCAATGTGGTCTAAGAGGTTCGGTACGAAGCAGTCCTCTGCAATAGCTGCTGCAAGGCTTTCCCTAGCTGCATCCACAGGGTAGTGCAGCTGTTCAAGCGCTACCCTTAACAAGGCTCCAGGCATCACCGGCTTTCCAGTGCTGTCCTGTCACCACAATGTTTCAGAGATGGACACAGAACACCCCTTCTGTGCCCATAATTCCTTCTCTTCCTGCGGTGCACTGCCTTGAACTTCCATCAACTGTGTTCTCGACAAGTGGTTAAACCCTTCATTTACAATCGTGAGTACTTTTTCTTTTACATCTGGAGTATCAAAACTGGAAAGGTCTGGTGAATATGCAACCCTTTTGGCCTCTTCGTTTGCGGCTTCGTTCCTGTGTGAGATAAAATCAGTTTGCTTATTATTGTAACGCTTACCTGATTCTCGCAGAGGCGCCGGTCTTGACTGGGCGACTACCGTATCTTCAAAGGTGATGTGTAGCACCCGGTTGGCTCTTTGGGCTGGACCTCTGTGCACTGTATGCCTGACGTGTAGAGTAAGATGTCTGCAGATAGAAAATATGGGGTTAATGAACTGGGGTTATTGGGGTGTCCCTATCTCTTTCCTCTTCTCCTCTCCTGTAGACCCCAAAGGTTAACGCTCTCACCTTAGGTAAGTGAATGCCGAGCTCTCCATCTGCCTCGGGGCAGGGTGCTGTAGCCAGTTTCTTCACTGGATAGGTAGCGCAGGCCTCTTGACTTCAGAGGACTGCTGTCCGTCGTTTACTGCACGAACGGTAAGTTTCGAGTCATTCAAATGTCTTTTTAAAGTCTTTAGTAATGATGTCTCTTGTTTTGCAGGGTTCCGGCGATGGCGGATGACGGAAGATGGAGCCCGTGTGATGAATAGAAGCGCCTGGAAGCACGTGAGTAAGCGCTTGTTGCCTGCTTCACGATGCGCTCTAACTGTCTTTTTATTTTGCAGGTACGAGTTCGGAGCGGCTGCAGGGTGCCGGAATACCCACTGGATTAGATGTGGAAAGGAGTAATGGCACGTGAGTATTAAAGTTCCCCAATGTCTTTAAACGCACCTTGTTTTGTCTTTCAGATGCGGATGCAGCGCCGAAGGCCTCCGGAGCGTGCGAAGAGTTGGTAAGCTTTTGTCTTTCAGATGCCGGAATGCAGTATGAAGACCTCCGGAGCGCACGAAGAGTAGGTAAGCCTTTGCCTTTCCGATGCCGGAATGCTAACCTGTTCTTTCTTGTCTTTATAGGTGTTGCTGAAGACTGGATTCAGGATGGTAAGCCTTTGCCTTTCAGATGCCGGAATGCTAACCTGTTCTTTCTTGTCTTTATAGGTGTTGCTGAAGACTGGATTCAGGATGGTAAGCCTTTTTCCTTAGGCCCAGGACTGGATGCAGAAGACACGATGAGCGTCCTGCTGCAGAGGGTGCAGAATAACGCAAAGCAAGATTCATCCACCGGGTGTGGTTTAAATAGCCTCCTGTAGTGCTTAGGTGTCTCCTTCCACAGCCACGCCTAAGTAAGAAAAGAGTTCCTGGTAAGAAAAGAGTTCCTGCCTTCCAGAAGAGTTCCAGTGTTCTAAATCTAGGGAGTGGCTCCAGCCCCACCCAACAGGAAAAGTAGTTCCAAACAGAAGAGGATCAGAGGCTCAACTGGCAGGCAAGTAAGCAGCATGGTCTGCTGCAGGTAAGTCCACCCAAGCATTATGAGCCCGGCGCTTCCAGCGCTGGGACTGGGCATATTTATGAGCCTGGTGCCACTGGCGCCAGGACTGGGTCCAAAAGGTGCCAATTGGGACTGGTTGGCACTCGGAACCTGGGTTATGGATCTGCTTCCAAGGGAGTTGGGAAAACCCTGACCTTTTGGAAGCAGAGATCATGACAATTATGTGTTGTGCATTTAACTATTGCAATGGCTACTGGGAGTTATAGTGCCTTAATAAGCCTGTCCAATAATGCTGCGTGTTGCACCGGAGTACCATCCGCTCAGAGGTAGCCCCTCCTTTTACACCATGCTAGCCCTGCGTGCACAGTTGACATCACATAGGCAGCGTTACTGTGCACTGTCACTTCCAGCTCTTTGTTTTTTTCAAGCGCGACTATAAGCGCCACCAATTCTGCAGCCTATGCTGAAAAGTGAGAGGTAGTTACCACTTCAAATTCCCTGTTTGCTCTATGCCTCACCACGGCGGCACCAGAATGCCTTGCTCCACTAGTTTGATCAACTTTTGACGACCCATCAATGAAAAGAATCTCACCCCCTGCTAACGGGTTCTCCTTAGCGTGCGGGATGTTATCGTAGAACTCTTCATAATTAGCACAGTCATGCACATGCTCTCCGTTTACCACAGGTTCAGCTACAAACATGTCAGGATTCACTATTTTACACATGACTATTTTAAAGGCTGGGTTCGATATAACTACCTCATATGCAGAAGCTCTCTGAGATGTTAATCTACCCTTAGGCTTTTCCAAAATAGCAAACAAAGCATGCTCGACAAACATTGTCATAGAACAGCCCATCTCGATACTGGTAGACTTCTCTATCGTGAACACGGCTGCTGCCAGCGACTGTTCGCAAAGGAAAGTGCCCTTTCATAACTGGATCTAGAATCCCACTCTAATATGCCATTGGTTTATATCTCAACATAGTTTTCTGTGTGAGCACTGCTGTCATGACTGTCCCATTCATGTGTGAAAATAAAAAGAACTCCTCTGCATAGTTGGAAATCCCTAAAACTGGAGCTGTACAAATTGCTTTTTCAACTCTTCAAACCCTTCCTCCATTTCTTCAGACCATTCTATGTTTTTCTTATTCACTTGTGCTTTCTTTAGAGCCTAAAAAGGGGTCTTCTGTATGAACTATAATCAAACACCATGCTCTGACGTAGTTACACAATCCCATAAACTGTTGTATTGGCTTTGTATACAGTTTTTCTGTTTTCATAATTGCCTCAGCTCTTTCAGGTGTGACTCTCTTTCCCTCATGTGAGATCAACTGGCCTATGTACAACACTTCTTCCTGACAATATTGCAATGTCTCTTTGTCTACCTTGTATCCTTTGTCTGCTAGGATAGTCATTAACTGAATCGAGTCTTGGCTACACTCATCTTCTGTTGTGCTATAAACTAAAATGTCATCTACAAACTGTATCACAACACTCTTCAAATCAATATTGCCTGGGTCCATCTGAAGGACCCTATTAAAGATTGATGGGGTCTCCTTTATGCAACGGGATTGAGAAAAATGAATTTTTCAGGTCAATCACTGTGAAATATCGTGTCTCTGCTGGCACACAACACAGTATCATCGCAGAATTCGGAACTAAAGGAAACTCTGCCTCTACAATCTGGTTAATTGGTCTCATGTCTTGTATAAATCTCCACGGCCCACCTTTTGATGTTTTAATAGGATACACTGCAGTATTACACAGTGATTCTGAAGTCACTAAAATACCTTGGTCCATCGGGGCAGAAATGATCTTAAAAATACCCTCACCCCCTCTCGAGACATGGGGTACTGTCTTGCTCGAGGTAACATTTCTACTGGCTTCAGTTTAATCTTAACCTCTCCCACCCCCTTAAACAGGCCTACGTCATAGGGGCCTGTAGTCCATAAAGCGCTTTGCCACTTTTTCCAAGTCTTCATCAAAATATGCTGGCCGCTGTCGCACCATCACCATTCACTGTGGGATCTCTCTTTTCTCTATCCTGATCCAGTATGTAATACTCATCTCGAATACCACTTCATCATCTGACGATCGTCTCTGAGCATGCCCTCATCAGTGACTTTAGTCAACCTATACCCTTCCCCAATGGCAATCACTGTTCTCCATGCCCTGTCCTCATCATCAATCCCTTCGAGCATGGCCATTTCACCCTTGCACTATGCTGTGTCTAACTCTAGGGGAATAATCTTTGTCCGTAGGTATCTGTGGTCTGAAAAAAACTCATCAGGCATTCTCATAATCTTTCTCACTAAGCCGGGTAGCCAGGTCAACAGAGTGCATGTCCCATGAAGAAAATAATAATATAATGTATCATATACTGGCCCTCATTACAAGTCAGGCGTTAAGGGTTTAACGGCGCCGCCGGCGCCGTTAACCCTTAATGCCTGATTCACACTTTAACGCCTGCTTTTTGCAGGCGTTAAAGTCCAAGGCGCTAAGCGACCTTGGTGCTAATTACGGCACCGTAATTTACGGTGCCGTAATTAGCGCCTTCCCCATCCCCATTATGCCCTATGGGGCAAAAATGGGAATGGGGAAGGGCAAATGGTGAATGGGGAATTACCGCCCAACTCACCTTGGAATGGCGCGGTAATTCCGCCATCCACCATGGTGGAATCCGGCATGGACCATGGTGCTAATAGCACCATGGTCCACCGCCTGACTTGTAATGAGGGCCACTGTAACCTTGGAGTAGAACACACTAAGGAGGTCATTCCAAGGTGGGCGGTAGGGGATACCGGGCACCGGTAAGGAGACCGGTGCCGGTAATCCCCTACCGCCCAATTCCGAGGTCCCTTAGCGGGAACCGCAAGGGACGTGTGGTCGGACCACACATCCTTTACAGGTCCCGCTAAGACCAGGGTGCAAATAACAGGCTTGCCATTCACGAGCCCATTATTTGCGCCCTCCCCATTCCCATTGAGCCCTATGGGGGCTCAAATGGGAATGGGGAAAGGTTTGTACAATGGGGAGTTACCGGTCCCTCCAGGGTCAGAATGGACCTGTAAGTCCCCATTGTACAACACCGGAGTCGGTACCAGTATGGGAGGCAGCCATGGAGCTAATTGCTCCATGGCTACCACCATACTCAGAATGACCCCAATGCCTTCATTAGTGAAAGAAATCCTCATGTTAATTTTCGTCATTAAATCTCATCCTAAAATGTTAACAGGTATCTGCCTCGAATACCAAAATGGAACAGCCATGTCACATTCTCCTATAGAGACTGGTAATTCATCAGTAAAAGGAACTCGACTTGTAGCTCCAGAGGATCCTTTCCCATTCATGGCATTTCCTGAAATTGGATATCTGACCTCTCGTATACATGAACGAGTAGCCCCAGTGTCTACTAAGAAAGAAAAAGATTTGCCTCCTATTGTTACATCAACCCTCGGTTCCTCTTGGGGGTCTGGTGTCAACAATAGTACTGAACACATCGTCGCCCTGTGAGCTGTCCTATTGTGGATACACACTTATCCCTGTACTTGGAAGGGGCCTTCCACCCACCACAGTGACACCCCCTAATCTAGGTGTCAGTAGCTGACCTGTATTTCCATTCTGCTGTATCTTCATGGTTGCGTGCTGTGACTGATCTTGCAGCAGATTCAATGGTGCTTGCTGTGGTTGCAAAGCCTGTTGCTTTTGCGGCGCATGCGCTTGATACACTGTCTGATCTTGGACAAACCCATCCTTAATTTGTGAGCTATATGCTGGAGTATAAGCTGTCACCCCTCATGAGTATTGCCCATTTTGTATATACCCTTGGCTCCCACATGTTCGCGCAATATGTCCTGTCATTCCACATGTCCAACATATAGGAGAAACTCACCTGATCTGTCCCCTTTGGTTGAATCCACCTTGCATATTATGATTATCATTCTGCATATTCTGAAACCTGCCTTGATTATTTTGAAAACCACCTCTTCCTCTGTAGCCCATTCCTCTGCCCAGGAGCATAAACCCATTCCCTCCTTGATCCATTTGGCATTGATTGTTCACCTGCAATGCACCCACTGCTTACTGAATTCCCAATCCTTCTCTGCTTGTCAAAACTGCCCCTTCTATGGCATACTTTGACAGTTTCTTCTGGACTCATTTTTTTTCTCAAGTTTTCTAGCCACTTCCTTCTTATTATTTTTCTCTTGCAGCACAGTGATGCACTATGGTCAACTGTATTGCTACCCATGGCTCTGCTTCCATTCCCACTAATTTCTTAAGTTGACTCTGTACCAGCTCAGGCACTCCCTGACATAAAATGTGGTACAATACTGCCACTGTCTTTCCCCACAACACCTGCGTTTCAAGGGCCCACTGTTCCTCAATACTTTGAATGGAAGCAAGTGGATCGTCATCTTCTCTAATCATACGTGCCATAATTGCACCCATATCTGCTAAGGTATTTCCTCCTGTCATTTTCTCTAACTCATAAATCCATTTCCTTGCACCCGCTGTTAAATTTGGGGGTTTATACCTTAAATTATTCTTATCCATTTGTGGCCAGGGAATATACTGTGGTCTGGCCCCCCCTTTCTCCAATAAAGGGAACTGCATGTACCCAAAGCCACAATCATCTTCCATTGTCTGCTTATCCATATGTGAACAATGGTTCCTGATCGCTTTCTACCTGGCAAGGACCTCAGCCTGCTCACATATGATGGTGACCCTCCCTTTTCGCTATACGATCGTCCTCTAGGCTGCTCTGGATATGCTACAGGGTCTGGCGTTCTGTCTTTAGGCTGCTCTAGATCAGACCATCGTTCTTCCTTGTCTGTCTGCAGACATCCCCCGACTCGGAACTGCATGCACTTCTTCTCTCTTCCCCACTGAAGGTTTCTCTCTCTTCGTCTGACATATCTAGTCCCCAACTAGTATGGCTCTCTTCTCTTTCGTCCTTGTCTAAAGTTAACCTACTGGGAGACAAAGCCGCATGCTCAAAACCAAGTGGGCTTCCTTCTTCGCCGCATGATTGGGCAACTATACATCAATCTTCATTTCCTCCATTTCCTGGCTCACCTCTTGCTCTCATCTCCTAATGGACTTTATCGATCCTATCTGCGATACTCCCTATCTCGAGGCTCTTGTCTATTGTAACATTAGATGGCCCTGACGTTGCTCCCTGCAACGGGAGGAACTCCTTTATATTACTCCATCGTATCACTGGACTCGTTTCCATTAACTCTTTCTGAATGCAATCAATATCGGGCTACCTGTGTCTGCTTTTTTGCCCCATTTCTTCATCTAATTCTCTTTGCTTTCTTGCTTCCCATCTAACTCTTTCCTCTTCTCGTCTTTTCCCCTCCCTTCTTTCATTTTCTCTTCGCTCTTCTTCTTCCCTTCGTCTCTGTATACTTTTATCTCTTAATTTCTATGCTTCCTCTTCTTTCTTTCTTTCTTGCCTATCTTGTTCTTTGAGTGCTCTCTGTCTGTTATCATACTTCCTTTGCTCTTCGCCCTTTCCCCTTTCCTTTGCTGTTCCTCTTGATAGATCTGTTCTCGTCTCTGCCTGCTCTTTTTCTTATATTCATCCTCTTTCAATCACTTTTCTCATTCCATGTCTTTGTTATCCTGTTCATCATGATCTTCCCTTTGCCTAACTTCCTCAATACTTTTCCCATCAAGCTTGAGCAATATCTGTCCACCAATCCATCTTATTGTTTTGACGTTAAAGTTGCCCGCCTGAAAATTCTTAATACGCTTGTTACTATTGATAGTTGTCGTTATCAAGCCCTCCCTATCAAGTAGTCGTTCAGTGCCCAGGTGAAGAGCTGCTCCCACGCCAATCTAAGCGATCTGTCTCTTAAAGCATGTAAGTGCTGGTGAAGATGGGGCATTGATTGTTCTATGGCCAAGATAAATGCGGTGTAGTAAACACGTACCCTCCTTCTTTTTAGGTACTTTGGCCTTTTTATGTGATATACAAATTGGTGTGATAGGGCTTCAGGGTAATTATCGTCTGAGGGTAGCATCTACTCCTGGGCAATGTACGCTGTTAGTTACCTATTTTCTTAGCAATACAATAATACACGGTACCTGCATGTGCGAGAAGAAAAAGAAAACATACAAGTGTTTACATGTGTATATGTGCAAAACAATGTCCTTCAATTGGGTGGTGGCTTGTCTTTGCTGTAGTGGGCCGGGGGTTTGTGGGCAAAGGGTTTGGGGCTCAACTGGCGGAAGTTTCTTTACTCTTTGATCGTGTGACCATGGGGTGGGCGGTATGCAAATTACCAGTTTCTATTTCAGTACTTGTCTCTGGGGATTCTGGGGGGTGACAGGGTATGGAGACACTGAGGTCGTCAGCTGTGGTAGACGTCTCTTTCTCCGTAGGTGACGCTGTCGCTGCTCTTCCAATGGCCCTGTCGGTGAAGTTAGGGCGGGTCTGGAGTTTGAAGATCTTCACGTCGTGTAGGTGGTTCCAAGGACGCTTATCCTGCAACTTTACTGCTCTCGTAGATACCTCCTCTACCAGGTGGGGACCAGTGAAGCGTGGGCTGTTCCACTTTCTATTGAAATTACGGAGTAGCACGTGGTCACCTTTAGCAATTTTGCACAGTTTTTCCTTTTACAATTCTTTCTCTGCGTCTTCTTGTTGATAACTCTTAGACCCGCCCAAACACTACACTAGTAATCAAAGAAGACACATATTGGTACATTTGATCACCAAGAACAGTTGCAGTGTTTTCATAGTCTGTGAATGCTCTTGATGTTGGCGTTAGAGGAAGGCGCATTTGACGTCCGGTCACCACCTCGTGAGGAGTGAGGTGGTGGTCGGAGCCTGGTCTATTCCTTAGCTCAAATAGAGCTAGCAGAAGGCAGTACAACCAACACTTCTTTGTTGTTTGCTGTATCTTTGCGATTGCCTCCTTCAATAGGCCATTCAGGCGTTCGCATATACCGTTGGCCTGCGGGTGATATGCACACGCAAATTTATGCTTGATGTTCAGTAAGGATGTGATGTGCTGAAACATTTCATTAGCGAAATGCGGGCCGTTATCTGACCGCGGTACTTCGCACACTCCCCACCTGGGGAAAACCTCCCTCACTAGAAATTTAGCTGCTCTGAATGCATCCGGATGTGAGCAGGGTCCTGCCTCAATCCACCTGGAGAATGGGCATACCACTACAATCATATACCAATTTCCTTGACATACGTTGATCATATCAACGTAATCAATATGAATGTGCAGGAAGGGTCCCTCTGGCCGGGGTATAGTACCTTTTATCACTTGCAGCGTGTGACCGGCCGTAAACTGTTGACATGTGAGGCAATTGCTGATAAAATTTGTCACATGAGAATTTAACTCGGGGCAGAACCAGTCTTCCCTAATTCGTGCTGCAATAACTTCCTTGCCTGTATGAGCTGGGTGATGGAGTTGGCTCAGGGCGGTGTTCAATAGTGCCAATGGCATTACCATCTTTCCAGTGTTACCCTGACGCCATAGTGCGTCAGTTGGCGACATTGTACATCCTCTTTTTACCCATATTTCTTTTTCTGCCATTGGTGCAGCCGCTTGTAACTCCATTATTTGTGTGGCTGGGAGGTGGGTGTACCCCTCTTTCATCAACATCTCTTTAGCTATCCCCCTCCCTCTCCCTCTCTCTGACTCTGGGGGGTTCCAGATCTCACCAAAGTAAGCAGCATACTTTGCATGTGCGTCCGCTGCTTCATTCCCTTTTGAGACATGATCTTCTCCATTAGTGTGTGCAGGACATTTAACCAAAGCTAGTTCTTGGGGATTATTTATTACTTCAATTAACTCGGCTAATAAGAGAGCATGTTGCACTGGGGTGCCGTCAGCTCTCCTAAACCCTCTTCTCCACCATTTTGTCAATCCCCAGTGGACAGAGACATGACATATGCGCTATCAGAATATATGGTAACTCTTTTGTCAAAGCTTTCCTTCAACGCCAAGATCAGTGCAACCAATTCTGCTGCTTGAGCAGAGTAATGTTTTGGTAACTGTACACATTTCACCGCCACACACCCCAAGTCCTCTGTCATTTTTACAACTGCTGCCCCAGTTCTCCTTATCCCATCACTCTGGTCTATTGTCGATGACCCATCAATGAACAACAGCTCTCCTCCATTTAGCGCATCCTCTTCAACTTTTCTAGTACATGAGTACATTTCAGTAGTCTGCGTACAATCATGAGCATAGTCACCTTCCTCAATTACTTCCGCTATAAACCTTGCAGGATTAACTGTGCTGCATCTAACAATGGATAGTTCTGGTCTAGATAAGATGATCTCATAACCTGACGCCCTCTGCGTGGTTAGAGTGGACTTAGGCTTGTTCAATATTGCAAATAGTGCATGCTCCACAAATAGTGTGGTTGGGCACCCCATTGTAACAGATGATGATTTCTCTACCGCGAAGGCAGCTGCGGCGAGGCCTTGTTCGCAAGGGAAATGACCTAACATAACAGGGTCCAGGTGACCGCTGTAAAATGCTACTGGCTTGTAGCCCATGCTTGTTTTTTGAGCCAATACTGCTTTCATTACTGCTGAGTCGCAATGTGAAAATATAAAGAATTGCCATTCATAATCTGGGGTGGCCAGTACCGGAGCAGTTGATATTGCGTGTTTCAATTCGTCAAAGGCCTCTTTCATTTCCATTGTCCCCCCAATTTTTTCTCCCCTTTATTAGCTTCTCTCAATGCTTCAAGTAGGGGTCCTATGTATGAACTATAATCAAATACCCATGCTCTACAGTAGTTGCACAATCCCAGGAACTGCTGCAGCTCCCTCACTGTTTGTGGCAATGGCGTGTTTGATATAGGCTGTGCTCTTTGTGGTGCAATCTTTCTTCCGTGTTGTGATATCAGCTGACCAATGTATAATACCTGTTCCTGACAGTACTGTAACTTTTCTTTGTCTACCTTGTACCCCTTTTTAGCCAATATTGCCAGCATCTTCAATGAGTCCTCCCTGCACCTTTTTTCGCTTGTGCTGCAAATTATTATGTCGTCAACATATTGCAACACTGTACTTTCCAATTCAATGTTTCCCAAGTCCATCTGTATTACTCTGTTGAAAATTGAGGGTGACTCGCAGTACCCTTGTGGCAACCTGGTGTGTTTCCATTTTGTGTTTCTGTACGTGAAGCTTGTCAGATCTTGTGAATCTGGGTGCAGGGGTATTGAGAAAAAGGCATTTTTGAGGTCAATCACTGTAAATCGTGAGGCCTCTGCTGGAATTCCACACAATATTGTGGCCGGGTTTGCTGCTATGGGGTATTCTGCTTCCACTATGTTGTTCAAGGGCCTGAGGTCCTGGATGAACCGCCAAGACCCTCCTTTAGCTTTGCGCACTGGATATACGGCCGTGTTACATGGTGATTCTGATGGTACCAATATGCCATTATTTATAAGGGCCGTTATTGTTTCATATATGCCCTCATCTGCCTCTTTTGATAGTGGGTATTGCTTCACTCTAGGGAGTATTGCACCTTTTTTCAGTTTTATTCTTACTCCCCCGATACTTTTTATGCACCCCACGTCATAGGGGCTAGTAGTCCACAATGATGTTGGAACTTTTGCCATATCCTCCTCAAAAAAGGAAACTGGGGTGGATGTGGGTGTTTCAAGTGCCATTGCAATTTTCTGTGCCACTTGTTTGTATGTCACTCTTAGCCATATGTCTACACTCATCATAAATACCATTTCACCCTCTTCCTTTTCCTCCGAAAAGAGCTCCTCGTCTGAGACCTGGGTGAGCCTGCATCCCTCAGCTAGTGCTATCACTGCCCTCCATGCTCTTCCTTCCTGGTCTTGGGCATGTACTGCGATGTAATCAGCAGTCGCTATAATGCTCTCCATGCTCACTGAAATCACCTTTCCTTCTTGTTCATTGGCTGGTGTTTCTGGTCTGAACAGATAGGCTGTTGGTCTCCTCTAGATCTTCCCTTCTATTCCTGGCATCCATGCGAATGCCATGTCTGTTCCATACTGGAGCAGTTCGCCATCTACTGGCTCAGCCCTAATCACTGTCTGCCCACATTATGCTTGCATAATTTGCCGTGCAGTGAGCATGTTTATTCCAGGAGTGGAACAAATTATGCCGTCCTCCGTGAAGGAGATTGTTATATTCAACCTGCTCATTATGTCTCTCCCAAGTATGTTTATTGGCGAGTCCATTGAATATAACAGCGGAACGGACATGTCATAATCCCATATCGATAAGGGGATGTTATCAGTAAAGGGAACCAACCCCTTATCCCCAGAGATTCCTTGGGTGTTCATGGCCTCACCTGACATCTTAAATTTACCTTCCCTTATGCAAGACCGGGTTGCCCCAGTGTCAACAAGGAATGATACTTTTTTGTCACCTATCGTTACCTCTATGCGTGGTTCCTCCGCACTATTAGGTGTTACCGACAGGATGGGACACAGCAAGGCCGTCTGTGGGCTGTCCTATTGTGGGTATAATGATTGACCACTTCCTGTGTAAGGGTTGTGTCCCAGGACCGTCACCCATCCCAGTTGTGTTTGCTGTAGCTGTGTATTAGTAGAGGTTACCTTACGGTCTTGAATTTGAGCGGGCTGCTGTACTTGCTGCACTTGAGGTTGTTGTGATATCGCTACCTGTTGTTGCGGTAGTGAATATGTCTGTTGCTGTTGTTGTGTTACTAACTGTTGCTGCATATTTCCCGGTTGCAGTGCCTGCTGTTGTTGGTTGCCCTGCTGTTCCCTTGTAGGCCCTTGTTGTCCCTTTTCTCCCCATGCTGGTGTGCCGGGTCTCATTCTACATGTGCGTGACATGTGTCCTAATAATCCACAAATCCAACATACAGGTGGTTCCCTGGTCTGCCATGGGAAACTCCCCGAATTGTCCTGGTATGCTGGTTGCCTAGTGGGGTAGAAACTTCTGAATCCTCCCCCTTGCTGTTGTGCGTTATAGCTGTATCCCCTCCCCCTCATCATTCCTCCCCTTCCCCTGTTGTAATTATAATATCCAGCTCCTGGTGTTGGGTATCCTCCTCCCATGTTAGTCGTGTATGGTGGGGGTGGTGGCAGCTGTTGTGCTATAATCTGTGGTGATTGTATTTGGGAGGGATCTTGTGCAGCCACTACTTGTGTGGGGTTTGGTGTCATTGTTGTAGGTGTAGTTATTAGTGCACCTTCCATCGTGTACTTATTAAGTTTTTTCTGCACCAATTTAGCCTCTTCCGCTTTTCTATCCTCTTCCTTTTGTTTCATCTTTTCTTGCCATGTCCTACAATGATGTACTATTGTCAGTTGTATTTCTGGCCATGCTTTTGCTTCCATCCCCACTACTTTCTTCAATTGTTTCTGCACTGCTTCTGGGAGCCCTTGTATTAGTATATGATAGAATATTGCTGGTGTTTTGTCCCATTGCTCTCTAGTTTCCATGCGCCACTTCTCTTGAATTTCCTGGATATAATCAACAGGATCTTCGTTCTCACGCATCTTGTGTGACGTAATTGCTCCTATGTCTGATGTGTCTGGGTATTGTACCCTCAGTGCTTGCCATAATGCATGTCTGCAGTTTGCGAATGGCGCCCCGTCGTGTGATGTATTTGTTATTGTGACCCCGGGGAAGCCTGCTCTCTTCCAGATGTCATCTGCTGCATCCCCCAATATTGATATTAGGAGGCCCTTCACATCTCCTACTGCCAATTTCTGTCCTGCGGTGTGTTTTTCCATTTCATATATCCATTTCCCCGCACCTCCACTTAATGATGGGAGCCTGCACTTTATATTTTCTTTGTCTGCATGCTTCCAAGGGACGTATTGTGGTCTAACCCCTCCCCTCTCCAGGAGTGGCATTAGGTTGTGTCCTATCTGACCCCCCGGGTTCACCAGAGTCGAGTCCGTATACCCCTCCTCTTCTTCCGTATCGTCTACATCGTCTGTTATGTCCATATTTCCCCTGCTCGTAACTGTTTCTCCTCCATTTCTTCCCCTTCTTCTATCATTTCCTTTATTTGATGTGGGCGTGTGTACTCGTTCTTCCTGCCTGCGTTCAGGGAGATCTCTAAGCCTACCAGCGTAAGGTGTGTGTTCGTGAGGGGCGGGTGCGGGTGTAGGTGGGCATGTTGTACGGGATGAGTGTGGGGTAGTGGAGCATGTTGGACGGGATGATGAGGGTGTAGCTGCACGTGTGTGCCTTCCCGCCATTCCTTGCTCTTCCCCCTCACTTCCCCTCAGTTCTTCCTTTCTTCTGCAGGCCCATGGTGATTCCCTGTTAGTCCGGGTGATGTACAATTTATCTAAGCTTTCCCTTTCCCTATTTCTTCCTTCTCTCTCCATTCCTTCTTCTTCTTCGCTACAAAAGTCATCCAGGAGCGACAAACCCCAATCTGTCTTTTTCCCCCGAATCGTTACTGTTTTTAAATCTAATAAATCCGTTCCTCCCGTTTCGTCTTTACCAATTGCTCCCCTTTGTGCTGATGTTGTTGCTACTTCTGTGTCACTGCGTACATATCTCCTTACTTCACTCTCCCCTCTCCTATCTTCTCGTTCCCCTTCTTTTTTCTCCACTATCTCTCCACCTATTTCCTCTCTTTTCTTTATTAATTCCTCCATTACCTCACTACTCATCTTTTCCAATATCCTTTCCTCTTCTCTCTTCCTTTCCCATCTCTCTCTTTCCCGCTCTAATATGCTTTCTATCATCCTCCCTTCTTCGTATTTCTTGGTCGTTTCTGATAGTATTTTCCTCTTTCATATTTCCATTTCCTTTTCTTTCTCTTCTTCCTCTCTTTTCTTGTCGCGCTGTGCTGCTCGTGATACCCCTTCTGCTGCTGCCTTTACCCTTTCAGCTTCTCTCTTTCGTTCTTCAGTTCGTTCCCTCATTTTTTCCAACTCATTCTTACTTTCTCTCCTTTCCCGTGCTCTCTCTCTTTCCTCCCTCTCAAGCTGCTTGATCAGTGCATTTTGCTCATTCCTTAATTCTGCTAATCGTTCCTCCAAAATCTCTTCTTTTCCTCGTAACAGCTCTTCCTCCTTTCTTTTCCCCCCTTCCCCTTTCATCTCGCTCTTACTCTCATTCTCCTCGTCCATTTTCCTTACTACCTCCTTCTCCTCTCCTGTTAATGACTCTCGTAATTTTAATAATACCTGCGCAGCTACCCACTCATCATGTCCTATTGCTGCAATTTGTTCTTCGCTGTTCTTCCCCTCCCCTGCGGACATCTTCGTATAAGTTGACCCTGCCGTACTTGTCTGCTCCCCTCCCATGTAGCCACCTATAGCTGTATATGGTGGTGGGCTGTATGCCGGGTTCGAATACCCCTCAGCCACCCTTAATTGTTCTCTCACTATTTCTCGTAGTTCCGTTAAAGGATATAAACCCCCTTCTTCTTTTTTCACTACATTCGCTAGGGGCATGTCGTCGCCCTGTTCCTTTTTTATTTCTTTTTCGTTTAAGTTGCTACTCTTTTCTTCTCCCTCTTGTCCTTTCTCCGTGCATTGTGTGCCTTCACTCTCTTTTTCCCCATTCTGTTCTTCCTTCTTAACCTTCTTCTCTTCCTTTGTTTCCCCCACAGTGAACATTCCATTTGGTCCTGGTCGGGACCCCTGGAACATCCTCCATAAGTTAAACACCTCCACATGGTGTGTCAACTTCTTCCCCTTGTATGTGTTATGTAGATGGGTCAATAGTGAGTGTTGGATATATGGGTCGAAACTGCCATTAGGCGGCCAGGGTGTCGTCATTTTGTTGTTCGTCCCCTGTGTCCATTCTATGCTGTATTTAATCAGTTTCTCCCTATGGGGTGACAGTGTTTTACATGTATGCTGTAGCGGGGTAGTGAGGGTGTTCCCCCACCCTCCCGATCCTGTCCCGTATGACATAGTAGCACTAATTTGTTACCCTCCCTCGATATGGTAGCGGTTATCTTGCTAATAATTAACGCTATACAATTTCAAATGTTTTACCTGGCCCCGTAATTTTGGGGACTTGCGATTGTCTGCTAAAATAAAATAGTAAAATATAGCATTTGCATTTATATATTCTTTTCTCTCTTTTCTTCTTTCACCTAACACTGTTACGGCCCCCTACGGCCGAAGCGCACGTAGCCCCCTGCGGCTGCGTGCCCTGTGTGACGTTCTTATACAGCCGTCCCACTTTATTTCACCCCTCCTCCTCCTCCTTCACTTGTCCTGGCCGGCGTTCTCCGTGCGCGGTCACGTCCCTCTCTTCACCTTGCCCCGATATAATCGTTACCGTTTATCTCCATTTCCACTCCCTTACCATTATTCCCCACCACTCTCCAACAATGCCTTGTGCTCGAGATATCCTATGAAAGCCCTACTGGTGACGTCACCGACCTCTTCCGAAACTACTAGTAAGTTCTTTTCATGTTTTAAAAGTTTGAAATAAGTTTGCAATCTATCCCCGTTAACCCCACAGCTGTCCTCTTGTCACACCTGGAACAAGATAATCAACAATATAATCAGACTGTGCACGCTTTGTCGCTTCGCGTGTGATACGCCTGTAACGCTCACCTGATTCCCGTAGAGGCGCCGGTCTTGACTGGGCGTATACCGTATCTTCAAAGGTGATGTGTAACACACGGCTGGCTCTTTGGGCTGGACCTCTGTGCACTGCATGTCTGGCTCGAAGGGTAAGATGTCTGCAGATAGAAAATGTGGGATTAATGAACTGGGTTATTGAATGTCTCTCTCTTCTTCCCTTTCTCTTCTCCTGTAGAACCCCAAAGGTTAACGCTCTCACCTTAGGTAAGTGAACGCCGTGCTCTCCATCTGCCTCGAGGCAGGGTGCTGTAACCAGTTTCTTCACTGGATAAGGGGAGCAGGCCTCTTGTCCGTCGTTTACTGCACGAACGGTAAGTTTCGAGTAATTCTAATGTCTTTAAAGTCTTTAGTAATGATGTCTCTTGTTTTGCAGTGTTCTGGCGATGGCGGATGGTGGGCTGAAGTGAGTTGAAGATTGAGCCCGTGAGATGAATAGAAGCGCCTGGAAGCACGTAAGTAAGCGCTTGTTGCCTGCTTCACGATGCGCTCTAACTGTCTTTTTATTTTGCAGGTACAAGTTCGGGGCGGCTGCAGGGTGCCGGAATACTCACTGGGTTAGATGTGGAAAGGAGTAATGGCACGTGAGTATTAAAGTTCCCCAATGTCTTTAAACGCACCTTGTTTTGTCTTTCAGATGCGGGATGCAGCGCCGAAGGCCTCCGGAGCGTGCGAAGAGTTGGTAAGCTTTTGTCTTTCAGATGCCGGAATGCAGTGTGAAGACCTCCGGAGCGCACGAAGAGTAGGTAAGCCTTTGTCTTTCAGATGCCAGAATGCAGCGCGAGGCGTTGGTGACAGCCGATGGACCAGGTAAGTGAAGAGCTGTCACTGAAGACCGTAATGCTAACCTGTTCTTTCTTGTCTTTATAGGTGTTGATGAAGACTGGATTCAGAATGGTAAGCCTTTTTCCTTAGGCCCAGGATCAGATGCAGAAGACACGATGAGCGTTCTGCTGCTGAGGATGCAGAATAACGCAAAGCAAGATTCATCCATCGGGTGTGGTTTAAATAGCCTCCTGTAGTGCTTAGGTGTCTCCTTCCACAGCCACGCCTAGGTAAGAAAAGAGTTCCTGCTTTCCAGAAGAGTTCCAGTGTTCTGAATCTAGGGAGTGGCTCCTGCCCCACCCAACAGGAAAAGTAGTTCCAAACAGAAGAGGATCAGAGCTTCAACTGGCAGGCAAGTAAGCAGCATGGTCTGCTGCAGGTAAGTCCACCCAAGCATTATGAGCCCGGCGCTTCCAGCGCTGGGACTGGGCATATTTATGAGCCTGGTGCCACTGGCGCCAGGACTGGGTCCAAAAGGTCCCAATTGGGACTGGTTGGCACTCGGAACCTGGGTTATGGATCTGCTTCCAAAGAAGTTGGGAAAACCCTGACCTTTTGGAAGCAGAGATCATGACAGTACCCCCCCTCAAGGCCCCTCCCAAACCGGGCTTCTCCGGGGATTTTGGCTTGTCAGGAAATGTTCGGTGAAATCTTTTGATTAGGCGAGGAGCGTGGACATATTCAGCAGGTTCCCAGGATCTCTCTTGGGGGCCGTAGCCTTTCCAGTCAATTAGGTAAAATAGTTTAGATTTGGAGATCTTGGAGTCCAGAATGCTTTTGACTTCAAACTCGAGTTCTCCATCAACTAGGATGGGTTTTAGATATTTAGTTAGTCGGGTTTGAGGTTGCACGGGTTTTAATAGAGAGACGTGGAAGACCGGATGTATCTTCATGTGCGGGGGCAAGTCCAACTTGACCGCTACTGGGTTTACTATGGTAGTGATGGAATAGGGACCAAGGTATCTTGGGTTGAATGTGCGTGGCCCTTTTAGAGGTAGATATTTGGTGGATAACCAGACTTGATCCCCTACTTGATATTGAGGGGCTTCCTTCCGATGTTGATCTGCTCCTTTCTTGTATTGTTCTTTAGCCCTTTGAAGGTGAGAAACAGCTTCCTTAAAGGCTTGGGTGATTGTAGAATGCAGGTAGTCTACTGCTGGTGTTTCAAGATCTTGGAGGGGATCCAACTCCGAGGTTCGAGGGTGACTGCCGTACAAAAGAAAAAAAGGGGTTTTCCCAGTTCCCGAATGGACAGAGTTATTGTAGGCATATTCGGCTATCCAAAGGATGTCTTTCCAAGTTTTTTCAGTTTGTTGCAGCATGCAGCGTAAATACTGTTCCAGAGTTTGATTGGTCCTCTCGGTTTGTCCGTCGGTCTGAGGGTGGTGACTGGTCGATAGTCTCACATCAATTTGAGCCGACCGACAGCAACTTCGCCAAAAATGAGAAATAAATTGACTACCTCGATCCGAAATTAGAACCGAAGGAAAACCGTGCAGTCGGACGATGTTTTCGAGAAATTCTCGGGCCAGAGTTGCTGCTGTTGGCAAGCCTTTGAGCGGAATGAAATGCGCCATCTTGGAGAATAAGTCCACGATTACTAGAATCGTATTGTATCGGGAGCATGGAGGTAGATCGGTGATGAAGTCCATAGAAAGCGTATGCCAAGGGCGAGGTGGGATGTCAATAGGGCGTAAGAGGCCTGCTGGTCTTTCCTTTTGACTCTTGTTTTGGGCGCATACTCCACAGGACATTATAAAGTCTCTGATATCTTTTTTCCAAGACGGCCACCAGAAGTAGCGCTTGATCTTTTCTGAGGTCTTGGCCATACCGGGATGTCCTTCCATTAAAGAATCGTGATAACAAGAGATTACTTTTTTCTGTAAATCTGTGCTGGGTAGGTATAATCGTTCTTGGAAATACAATAAGTTGTCCTTTACTGCAAAGTCCTTTCCCTGCAGATGCCAATTCTGTATGTCTGCTGGAGTTACAAGTTGCCTGGCTTTATTCTTAACTTCCTCTATGGATTCAGTGGCGATTACACCCAGAATTCTTTGTTCGGGAATGATTGGTACAGGTTTAGGGTTGATCAAGTGTTCTTCCACTCCCATCCGAGAAAGGGCATCAGCTTTACTGTTTTTTGTACCAGGTCGATAGGTAATTATGAAGTCAAACTCGGCAAAGAATAATGCCCAACGGAGTTGTCTAGAGGATTGGGCTTTTGCGGTTTTCAAATATTGCAGGTTTCGGTGATCCGTAATCACAGTAACGGTGTGTCGGGCCCCCAGCAGATAATGCCGCCAAGCCTTAAAGGCAGACTTGATAGCCAGAAGTTCCTTGTCAGTAATCGTGTAATTGATTTCAGGAGGCGAGAATTTGCGGGACCAAAATGCCACGGGATGCAACTGATTGGTTACCGGGTCCTTTTGTGATAGAACTGCCCCCATGGCAAGGCTTGAAGCATCAGTTTCCACGATGTAGGGGAGTTCGGGGCGAGGGTGTTTTAAGATTGGTGCAGAGATAAATTTAGTCTTCAAATCCTGGAAAGCTTGTTCCGCCTCGGTAGACCATTCAAAACATTTGTTTTTCTTTAACAAGGCAGTGATGGGCTGGACTATTCGAGAGAATTCGGGGATAAACCTGCGGTAAAAGTTAGCGAAGCCTAACATGCTTTGCACACCTTTTACGGAGGATGGTGATGGCCATTTGAGAACTGCATCGACCTTCTTTGAATCCATACGCACTCCGCCACGTGATAATATGAATCCCAAGAATTCAACTTCAGTCACGTTGAAAACACATTTTTCCAACTTAGCGAAAAGTTTGTGTTGACGCAATCTTTCGAGGACCATTTTCACGTGTTTCCGATGTTCAGATTCCGATGAAGAATAAACGAGGATGTCGTCAATGTAAACAACAACACACACATCTATGAGCTCTCTGAGGACATCGTTCATAAAATATTGAAAGGCGGCCGGGGCATTACAAAGTCCGAAGGGCATGACCTGATATTCAAATAGCCCATACTTGATGCGGAAGGCCGTCTTCCATTCATCGCCCTCTTTTACTCGTACCAAGTGGTAAGCTCCTCTAAGATCCAGCTTTGTATATATGCATGCTTTTCTGACTTGGTCCAGGAGTTCAGGGATCAAAGGTAACGGATATCTATTCTTAACGGTGATCTGGTTCAGGGAGCGATAATCTATACAAGTTCTAAGGTCTCCTTCCTTTTTTGGAACGAAGAACAAAGCTGAAGAAGCAGGGGACTTGGAAGGATGAATAAACCCATTTGCCAGGTATTGATCCAGGTATTGTCGAAGGTGAAGGTTCTCAGGCTCGGTGAGGGCATAAATTCTACTACAAGGAGGAGTAGATCCAGGTATCAGGTCGATCTGGCAGTCATAAGACCTATGAGGAGGTAGAGAGTTAGCCTGATCCTTCCGGAAAAATTCTTGGTATTCTAGGTATTCGGGAGGTAACTGGGGAGTCTCTGAAGAAATTGCTGCCAGTGCAACACCAGGTGGAGGGTGACAAGTAGAGACACATTCTGGAAACTGGACCGTTCTTGCTCGCCAATCGATCAGAGGATTGTGTTTCTCTAACCAAGGTATTCCTAGAATAATCTGAAACTGAGGGGCCTTGATCACATCGAACACGATCTTCTCATGGTGTCCATCTTGACTTACTAGCGTCACTTCTTGAGTGGTATGCGTTACTGGCCCGGAGGCTATCTCCGTACCATCCACTGTAGTAATGACGTCCTTTACAGCCTTGGGACAAAGAGTTAGATTCATCCTCAAAACCATTTCATGATCCACATAATTGCCGATGGCACCGCTGTCGACGTAAGCTTCAATTGCATGTAATCGATCCGGATTATCAGGGCTAATGAGGACCATAGGTATCACGAAATGCGAGGTCACGGAACTGGTTTTCACGCTCGACAAGAGGACCTCTATTCTTGTCGGGCGAGGTCGTTTCCCTGCTCAGAGTTTGTAACTTTGGTAACTGCAGCTCCTACTGCCTTCTTGGCAGGTTTCACCGGACAGTCTCGAAGAAAGTGCCCTGAGTTTCCGCAATAGAGGCATAATTGCAACTGTTTTCTCCTTTCCCGCTCCTTTTGTGTTAGAGGACCTTTCAGACCCCCTATTTGCATGGATTCCCCGGAGTCTACTCCTTTGGAAGGAGTTGGCGGTTTGGAAAATACTCGAGCATCAAACTTGGAACGATCGGCCTTCCTGTTCTGCAGTCTGTGATCTATTTGAACGACTAAGTCTATATAGTCCGAACAATCTTGTGGGGGATTCACTACTTGGGCTAACACATCTTTGAGCTCTCCGCGTAGACCTCTATAAAACAGCGTAATCCTTTTGTCCTCAGGCCAGCGAGTTTCCACTACCAGTCTGTTGAAAGACGCAATATAAGCCAAAAGGTCTTTATTACCTTGTCGCAACGAAAGAAGCTCATTGTCCAAGGCCTGCCCCTGTGAATGTCGTGCGAACAGTTTTTCCATACTGAGCTGAAAAGCTTGAAAATCATGGAGGACCGGATCATCTAGATTTACTAGAGGGATCGACCAGTCTGCCGCATTGCCACTAAGGTACGAAAGCACGAAAGCTACTTTAGCTTGATCAGTTGGAAAGGCTGCTGGCCGGCATAAGAAATGCAACCGGCACTGATTGATAAATACTGCAAACCTCTTTGGGTCACCAGAAAATCGTTCGGGCGGAGCCAGAGGTACATTCCCAGGTAGGTTGATCTGCACTGGATTCATAGAGGATGTAGAAGGAAGATTTCCCCCAGATGCGGGTAACGGGGTCTGTCCGGCTTGTGACTGTAGCAATTGTCTAGCAAGGTCATCTGTTCGCTCCTTGGAAATAATCAGTTCCCTTCTTAGAGCATTCGTTTCCTGACGGGCTGCATGCACTTCTGCCCTTAGTTCCCCAAGTAACTGGGCTAGCTGGTCGGTATCCGAGGTTTCCATAGCGACTGGACGGGAGTTTTGTGGTAGGCTTTGCGTTCTGTAACGCTCACCTGATTCCCGTAGAGGCGCCGGTCTTGACTGGGCGTATACCGTATCTTCAAAGGTGATGTGTAACACACGGCTGGCTCTTTGGGCTGGACCTCTGTGCACTGTATGTCTGGCTCGAAGGGTAAGATGTCTGCAGATAGAAAATGTGGGATTAATGAACTGGGTTATTGAATGTCTCTCTCTTCTTCCCTTTCTCTTCTCCTGTAGAACCCCAAAGGTTAACGCTCTCACCTTAGGTAAGTGAACGCCGTGCTCTCCATCTGCCTCGAGGCAGGGTGCTGTAACCAGTTTCTTCACTGGATAAGGGGAGCAGGCTTCTTGACTTCAGAGGACTGCTGTCCGTCGTTTACTGCACGAACGGTAAGTTTCGAGTAATTCTAATGTCTTTAAAGTCTTTAGTAATGATGTCTCTTGTTTTGCAGGGTTCCGGTGATGGCGGATGGCGGGCTGAAGTGAGTTGAAGATGGAGCCCGTGTGATGAATAGAAGCGCCTGGAAGCACGTAAGTAAGCGCTTGTTGCCTGCTTCACGATGCGCTCTAACTGTCTTTTTATTTTGCAGGTACAAGTTCGGGGCGGCTGCAGGGTGCCGGAATACCCACTGGGTTAGATGTGGAAAGGAGTAATGGCACGTGAGTATTAAAGTTCCCCAATGTCTTTAAACGCACCTTGTTTTGTCTTTCAGATGCGGGATGCAGCGCCGAAGGCCTCCGGAGCGTGCAAAGAGTTGGTAAGCTTTTGTCTTTCAGATGCCGGAATGCAGTGTGAAGACCTCCGGAGCGCACGAAGAGTAGGTAAGCTTTTGTCTTTCAGATGCCGGAATGCAGCGTGAGGCGTTGGTGACAGCCGATGGACCAGGTAAGTGAAGAGCTGTCACTGAAGACCGTAATGCTAACCTGTTCTTTCTTGTCTTTATAGGTGTTGCTGAAGACTGGATTCAGAATGGTAAGCCTTTTTCCTTAGGCCCAGGATCAGATGCAGAAGACACGATGAGTGTTCTGCTGCTGAGGATGCAGAATAACGCAAAGCAAGATTCATCCATCGGGTGTGGTTTAAATAGCCTCCTGTAGTGCTTAGGTGTCTCCTTCCATAGCCACGCCTAGGTAAGAAAAGAGTTCCTGCTTTCCAGAAGAGTTCCAGTGTTCTGAATCTAGGGAGTGGCTCCTGCCCCACCCAACAGGAAAAGTAGTTCCAAACAGAAGAGGATCAGAGCTTCAACTGGCAGGCAAGTAAGCAGCATGGTCTGCTGCAGGTAAGTCCACCCAAGCATTATGAGCCCGGCGCTTCCAGCGCTGGGACTGGGCATATTTATGAGCCTGATGCCACTGTCACCAGGACTGGGTCCAAAAGGTCCCAATTGGGACTGGTTGGCACTCGGAACCTGGGTTATGGATCTGCTTCCAAGGGAGTTGGGAAAACCCTGACCTTTTGGAAGCAGAGATCATGACAACGCCCCTCGACAGGAGGGCTTAACCAGCCAATTATCTTCCGTATTAGGCAACCAACTAGCTACCGCCTACAGGGAAACGTCATCTATCTATCGAGTTTTCTGCTCGATCAATAGGGATCCTCATCTACTCATTGATCAATAATCACCAATTCGTAGGAAAACGCACACACACACACACACACCCTTACAGGTTGGCGCGACCTAGGCCAATCAGTGTCTACGAGCGGTCGCATGTGATGTTTTCGTGCTCCGCCCACCCCTTCTTCGTAACATAGCGGACTGCTCTCGCACTTGTCCAGCTACCATTCACTTCACCGTCAACACTAATTTATCAAACCTTCGCCGCGCACCTTCATAACACCTCCCACCTCCCTTATTCTATTCCTCCCCCCTCCCTCACAATTTCACATTGTTTGTTGGGTGTGGCATACTCACCAAGTTCTCTTGACGCGGGGCCGCTCGACTGCGTGCACCCCTCCAAGCGGCTCGCCACCTCCCCTCGTCTGGACCACGTCTGGACACTCGCCAACCGCGGGCGGGATACTTCTCAACCGGCTCCCGAAGGCCAATATCCGGATTGAGCTGTCCGGTCTTCTTGCAGTTCCGCGATGGTCCTGTAGTCCTCAAAAAGGGGGCAAAGGGGGCCGCGCCGCCGGGCCTCCTCGCAACGAGAGCACTCGGAAAAATAAAATAAAAAGCAGATCTTAAACTGATCTCAGCAGTGCCTCCAACTTGTCGGGGGGTTTCTCCCGGGGTCGGCTGGGACTTCCGCGGACCTCCGGGCTGGGAGGCCCCAACTCCTCCCGCGTATCCCAAAAATTAGTATGAGACACACACAAGAAGCAAGGTGATTCTGCTGTTTATTGAATAACGGCAGGGATGGGTCTAGGATCGTACGCGTCCGTCCTGACTCTCGAAATTCGTGGGCCTCGCAGGCCCCTTTTTGCCTCAGTATGACGCGCTACTTGCGTCACCTGGGAAAGTTAGCAAAAAACCTATTGCCACTCTGGATTGGTTCCTCGAGTGGTAGGGTTAGTATAGCATACGTATAGAGAGCACTGTTAGTGGTTAAGGGTCAGTCAGGTGGTATACTTGGGTTGTCCCTTCTATTAGATACATGAAAATTGTTACACAAAGACCCCTAATGATTGGCTAATGTTAATGGCGTCAGTGATGAGTGCCCCATGTTCTGATTGGTCCACTCGCGAGCCCCCCAGCCTGGGACCATCGTTGTTCCCAGCTTGCGGTGTACCTGTCATTTGCAACAATATGTAACTATGTGTTTGTGCAGACAATGCGTGGATTTGCTCATATGCCTGAGAGCAGACTATTCCCACCGCTGTAGGTGTCCATTGGGTCATTTCATTGTTTCAGCCTGTGTCTCAAACGTGGGACCTAGGCGACTTCTCCCTCCTGGGTCTGGCACCCTGTCGGGTTCGGCTTGGTCACGTGATGAGAGACCGTGGTTGAGGCAGAATTCTGCACATTTAATGTTGTATTCTCTACTGTGTGTCTGGCTTAGTTTGCAGGTGTGACCTTGGCTTCGGCTTGTGGCATGCAAGTTGCAACATTGCCCCCTTGGCTGTCAGTTCTCCCTGGGCTCATTCTGCAGGGTCAGCAATTGTACTCTCGCTCGTTCAATGTTCGTGGAGGCTCTTGCTTGCGGCCTACTTGGGCCTGGTGCATAGGTGGGGATGTTTAATGCACGACACTTTACGTTGCGGTATCACATTGCTTCATATCCAGTATCATGTCTTCGTTGTATTTTCATCCCAATGCAAGGGCTAGGGGAAGCGTCAGCAAGCATTTTAGATGGATGCTTTGTGCGTCTTGCATTTCTGCATTTTGAAAAAACCTATGTGTAAAATAATAAAGATGCACGTCAGTGTGTGTGTCCGTCACCTACGTCATAGCACTGAATATGTTCTTCGTGTGGGTTGGTGTGGGGGTGTCCAGTGTGCATGGTTGCACGGGTGTTCTGGCAGTTGGCTAGGTCGTCATGGCATCTCTAACCATATGTTAATTTACTGTTGAAAGGTTTAGTCGAGTTCATCCATGCCGCAGGTGTCGGCTTGAGCAGGGCAGGGTGGTGGGCAGGCTGGTGGGCACATCCGTATGTTCCTGTACCAGGGTATTTGGTCGTCTGGTAGGTAGGCAAATTCATCTCGTGGCGGGTGTCTTGGTCGCGATCCTCTAGGCAGGGGTGCAAGGAGATCGGGGGCAGTCTTTTGTCCCAATCTCCCACTTCACTTTTATCTCTTAATTTCTATGCTTCCTCTTCTTTCTTTTTTTCTTGCCTATCTTGTTCTTCGAGTGCTCTCTGTCTGTTATCATACTTCCTTTGCTCTTCGCCCTTTCCCCTTTCCTTTGCTGTTCCTCTTGATAGATCTGTTCTCGTCTCTTCCTACTCTTTTTCTTATATTCATCCTCTTTCAATCACTTTTCTCATTCCATGTCTTTCTTATCCTATTCATCATGATCTTCCCTTTGCCTAACTTCCTCAATACTTTTCCCATCAAGCTTGAGCAATATCTGTCCACCCATCCATTCGTTCTGTACAAGCGCTACCTCGTCAGCTTTATCCTTTTCTCCTTTCCATCTCTTGATCTGTCATTCTATTTCTGTTGATACATTCGGTCGTTCACTTTTCTCTTCTCTGTTTTGCACGACTTTAAAGGCCTCTTCTCGCTTCGTAGTCTCCTCTGGACTATCATCACTATTATAAGCAGGCAGTTCGTATATCAGATCAGTATACCCCGCCGCCGCTTTCGGTTCCTTCAATGGATATAATCCTTCACTTTCTATACTAATGTCTTTTACTTCTGGCGAGGTAAGGGGAGCAGAAGGCTCATCACCTTCCTCCTTACACTGGTTAAGCATCCAATCCTCAGGAGGTGGGTCCCCCAGCTCCTCCTGGTACATCTTCCAAATCTCTAAAATAGCTAATCTTTTCTCCAATTTCTTCCCCGTGTACGCAGAGTGCACGTATGTGGTCATCTGTTGCAATACCGCTTTTGACAGCGATCCCCCTGTGGCCATGGCATGAACATTTTGTCTGTTGTGCCCTTTACCCATTCTGCACTACACTGTTTAAGCTTAGGCGCATGTTTTGGCAGCGTCTTGCACAGATGCATCAGTGGAGTAATATCTCCCATTGTGACGAGTCTCAATTGACTGTCAATACTTACCGCTGTTTAAACAGATACGTTTCAGAAAAACAACAAATATGAGCGCACTCCAAACTTTGCCGCTCAAAGCTCTATTTCTCTATTGTCTCAATTTATTCTTTCAGTCAACGCAGACGATGATCTAAAATAAGTATAGTTTTTATCTCTCTTCCAACTCTACACAACTTATTCTGGTCGCTCTTTAACACTTCTACTTCTTTCCAATTCCAAAAATACACAAACAGACAAACTAGTTGACTTTTCACATATCCACCATGGTACTCCTTTTCTCCTAGCCCCAGAAATACTCTGACTGGAATTTGAGTCATTCCCTATCATAAACCTTGTCTGTGGCCGCCTATTATACCCCTCTTGGGGTTTTGAAATGACTCCTTCTAAACCTTTCTTAAGGTAGGAAGCCTGGGCTTACAGACACTCCTCCTCTAGACGCTCCTCGTCTCTATTAAACAATCCCCCGTTACTTTTCTATATTTTCACAATCCCATCCCCTTATTTTTTCAATCCCCTCACCATTCACTGTTCAGCTCAAGACCTTCGGTATTGTCCCCTACTCCAATCGACCACCGTCACTTCCATCTGCTCAGCGCCTGTGGAAACCAGCAGGGATTTCATCAAAGAGGGACCCGTCCCAACTATATCGATCTTCTTGCACGTTTTCTATATCGGCCGCTCTCCACAGGAAACCTTGCGATCTTCCGGCTAAGTGGCAGAGGATGTCCGATCATCCGACACACTGGAAACCTACTGGTTGATGGGTCTGAACCATCCTCCCTCTGCTACCACGTGAACCCAGAGGCCCTTTAAGCGAGGTAGCGCTATCTGGGATGGATGGGATGCAGAATTTACTCTGACACCAATAATAAGACTGACTCAGGAAGTTGGCAAACTTAGCTGTTTTATTTGCAATTATATAAAACTGGGAGTACAACGGAAATCAACTGACGTGCTCTCAACATCATCTCAATGCAGTTTGTAAAAAACACATACTTTGTAATAATGACATCATACTAATTGGCAAAATAAGAAAACCTAACTGGAACTGGGATTGGTTTTAGGGGAACATCTAGGCATACTTTCTATGGGAGATAGGATAATAATTGGATCTCTAACATCAGGTGGACGACTTATGCCCACCCCTAGTGCAAGTCATATTCGCTGTCATAGAATACACAACATTTCATTAACTCTCAAACTATAGGGCTCTTGCCTACGTGGCCCTCTACAATTGTTTGGAATGCTTGTACAGTTCTGGAATATTCCACTCGCTAGCAGCATGCAAGCTGGTACCCCAGGTGCTTGGAGGGTTGGCTTGATCATGCCTCCTACCCAATTAGCCATTCACCCATCATCACTCCTGCTGTCTGCCATTCGAATTTGCCTTTGAATTTGGCCTTGCAAGTTTCTCTTGTGCCTTAAGGTAGTGTGAGCACACTCTTATCTTCAGTCTCGATTTTGCTTGCCCAAAGTCTTTTTCCATCTCGACCATGTGACAGGGGACCGTGTTTGCGCTCCTTTCTTCGTTTTTGATACTATTAAATGAATAAGACTTGGCACTCACAGGGCCTCATTACACGGAAGGCGGTAATGGTTAACGCCCACCGTTAATGGTAACGGTGACTGTTAACCATTACCGCCTTACTACGAGGTCCCTTAGCGGGTTGGTGCTTTAACGCCTGCTTTTAGCAGGCGTTAAAAACCAACCCGCTAAGGGACCTTGGTGCCAATTACGCCACCGCAAAATTGCGGTGCCGTAATTAGCTCCTTCCCCATTCCCATTATGCCCTATGGGGCAAAAATGGGAATGGGGAAGGGCAATGGTGAAAGGGGGAATTACCGCCCCGCCAACCTTGGAATAGGGCGGTAATTCCCCTTTCCACCAAGGCGGTGCCGGTAATTTACCGGCATGGTCCAGGGTGCTAATAGCACCCTGGATTACCGCTTTTCGTGTAATGAGGCCCATAGTGTTTTTCATTACACCTCAAACAGGAGCTTGACTTGCTATCTTCTCAAATAGATAACCAGTTTCTTGGCTGCCTCAAGCGTTGACACTGGGCCAGACAAGCCTTCTCGATCCTTCCTTCATAGTCAGCCATCTTTCTTTGCTGTGCCACACTTTCAGCCCTTCTGCTCATGGGGTCCTAGTTTGCAAAACATGATGTAGAACATCCAGATTCTATACACATATATATATAATGGTGGCACTGCCTGCAGTCTATTTACTACGTATAGCCAGCCCTCATGATTACTTGGTCTGCTTGCGTTTCAGCATCTGTACAGTTATGAAGCGATTTGCATTTTTTTCAGTGCTTTTCGTTGATACAATCTTCATTCCGCACATAAAATGTCACTCAATTCTTTACTTCGACATCAGAATTTATAAGGTGTATATACTTTCTTCTTCGGCATCTCTTCTCAGTGAGTCATTTCTGCTTCACGTGACGCCACCAGGCTCTTTCCTTTCACTGCTTCATACTTCTCATCATGTCTCTGCGGGTACATCATATAGGACTTTCTTAGTGGATACCTTGTTTCGAGAACTCTTCATGGAATAGCTACTAATACAGGCATTGTGCATGTCGCAATTTCCGACTTCCAACATATGGGCATAATAGGGGCAGGACTTCCGGTAGAGGCATTTAGTTCCTCCTCTACAAGTGCATGGTGGTGGCGCGAGTTATGGTTGCTTAGCTTAACATAACTGAATTTGATAGGTTTTTATTAGTAAAATGTAACCATAACGTCCCTTTAACAAAGTATTTTCACTGAATTTGATAGGGTTTTATTAGCGCAACTTAACCATAGCGTCCCTTTAACAAAGTTTTTTCACTGAATTTCATAGGTTTTCACCAGAATACCCTTAAATTGTCTACATGTCCCTTACATCATACTGAACCCCTCCGCCCCCCGCTACCCCAACATGTTGGCCACAGAGTCAGCGGACTGTGCGCCTGTACGAAGACCCCGGGCAGCATTTATACTGCCCAAAAGCACAGGGGTTACCTTACATTGTTTAAGCGTGCAGCGAACAAACAGAAGATGTTTAAAGGGCAAAATATATATGTACCACAATCAAAATTAAATATGTCTACAAACTCTGTACTTATGAAACCAGAAGTGCAATTACATAGGTTGCGCAGCATAATGGAATGCACCAAGCCCAAAAGTGACCTATGCATCTAACAATATTACCTCATTGCAGCCTTGCTTACAGAGTCAGAAGCAACTGTCAGAAGCAAGTCCGCCCTACTAAGAAGAAACCCATACAAAAACTAGTAAGTACACTATATTTCTTCCTGTAACATAAGAGTTTGTTCTATGTACATGAGTTGTATGAAATAGAACTATTGTTTTCTTTAAACAGAAATGGCACGCACCCTGGAGTGGCTAGAGGAAAATGTACCCCACGATGAAATGAGGGACAGAAATAACTCTAATGGTACACAATACAATTTTTAAAGAAGAAGATGAGCACAGACCACCCCAAAATGCAACTGTGGGAAATGAACTACTTGCTCTCTCTCCAAAAATGGATGAGCTCAACAACAATTTTTCAGAGTTAATGGCATTTGTAAAAAGCCATATTACAAACAATAATAGATACCACTGCCCCACATGTACTTGTACCACTTCCCCTGTCCCAGCCAATCATCCCCACCAAATCCCTTAAATCACTGACGCTTTGATGAGACCTCAATCCCTTCCTCGCCTGATGAACAGCCTCTTAAAAACCCAAATTCATCTGTATATTGTATGGGAGGACAGGTCTATAGGACCCCCTCCCCACATACCCCACCTCCGTAAGGTTTGTGACTCGTCAGCAGCCTCCCATGCACCTGGGCCCGAGAGGCAGGATGGCTGCTGATCGACACACAGGGCCAATCGACTCATACTGTAACATACCATAGACACCATTTTGAAAACATCAAGACTCCATTTTAGATATAATGCCCAAAGCCCAAATGAAACAGCCTGCCTGTGAAAGCTGTAGCTTGGACCCCGCTCACTGCGCACAGAGAGCTATGCACTCCCCCTGCGCCTCCACCCCATGGCAGATCCGCTGAAGGCTCGTTCTCACGAGCAACCAGACACAAACAAGTATCAGAACAAACACTGTATCATTTACCTTCCGCAGTACATCACTGTCCTAGAAGTGACCTGATTTGCAGCCCGAGTCTGGAAAATAACAAGAACCATCCCAATCCAACAAGTCCTGACCCTGTATCTAACCCCCAACATTTAAGATATATGGTGTCAATAACCTTCATCCATGAACCCCTGCCACTGCAAAATACCATGTGCTTTGAAGGTCTAATGAAAGGGCTTGTTAGATTCTGCCTTATACTGACTAATGGCTACTGCTAATGTACAAAGGATAAACTGAAAAGCGTTACAGAGAATACTTGTGTGAAATGTTGTGAAACACGGTTTAAAAAAGTGTAACAGCCGTCATGGGCATTGAGCCGGTTTTTGCTATGAACAAGAAGGTAAACGAACATATTGCTTCTCTGATCCTGCGTATACAATCCAACCTGACGCTACCTCACGTTGTTATTCGCCTATATGTCCTGTGAATTATCAATATGTGTTCAACTAACGTTATGTAATGCATGTGTCACTGCCAGACCCCATTGTTACGTATGAAGCAGTAAACAAAGTTGTAAACGATAGAAGCATGTAATCACCCTAATGCTAGTAACTGTAGTAACTGTCTCCCCTTATGGTATATTGTGTAGTTCAGGAACAGAAAATCGCTCAGAGCTACAAGGCCATCTCCCCCTCCTCCCGTCAAGGGCCCGCCAGGGACTGATGGTGTTCGAACGGCACAGCCTCACCTCCCCACGTTCCTGCTGGACCCGCTTCAAGTATTTACCTCCCCCTTGTCAGAGGCCGACATAGTTTGGCCAAATTAATTATGTACAACCTGGTCCTAAATCCCATTGCTTCGAGAGGCCAGAAATGTGCCTTTACTGATCCAATAGTACTCCAGTTCACGCCAAGTTAATGGCCATGGAGACAGTTATTCACCCCTGTACTAACATATTGTAAAGTGATCTCTTACCACATCTAACAGGATAAAATGACAAGGCAGCTCACCCCGTGCCCTCTGACAAGACACCTGGACTTATGACACCTGGTCGATAGGTCAAAAGCAACTGTACACTGATGTATTGGTGAAGTTTCACATTGCATGTTGCTTCCCTGTCTCTCATGTGATCATAGATTAACCTATTGTAGGATTTGCAGGAAAACTGGAGTCATATAATGTGATGAGTGTATGTGCGTGTGTGGCCACAAGGGCAAAGTGTTAGGGCAGCCACCAATCATCGACACAGACCACGTCTGGCCTGGCAACTCCACCCTGACGAGCACAGCTGACCCGTCCACCCCACGTTGGCACCGTGCAGATGTCCACCAATCCTGGAGCACCTCATCGATGCGTATTTCAACAAAAAGAGAGATAGAGGGGTATGTGGCACCAGCCTACCCTCAACATAAAGGGATTAACCCTTAATAAATTGTAACAACCGAGCTGGTGCTCATCATCGCTGCATTCTCTGGGGGGCTTCTATTCTCATACCATATTCGATTCTAGGCAAGAGAAAAACTACTATTTAGACATGGAATTGTAGAAAAATAAACATATTTTATTATTCATGTACACGCAAATATTAAAAACACACCTTCGGTGCAAAGTTAAAGTGCTTATAAAGTCTCCTGTGTTGGGAGTCTGAATATCACGTTAACAGCAGTATATGCACAAGCTTAGACCCTTTCCATCGGTAATTCAATTAGCTTTGATTTTTAACCGTTAGAGTGTATTGTGCTGTGTTGTTTATCACACCAGGCCATACCTTATTTCGCACGCCTCACTCAAACACATTCCATTCACTCTTTCCTTCAGTCACTGTCACCATCTCATTCTACACACACACAACTGGTGCCTGACAAGTTTCTTTCCGTTTCAATGTAAATGTAATTAATACTCGGAAATTCTTCAGGGGCTTTTTAGTGAAGGGTTAGTAAGACATGCATAACAATTCTGTCAATGCCATAACCTAAAAACAGACAATGATTACTACAAACAAAGTCATGTCAACAATTTGCGTTGAGATTCTAGTGGTATCTTCTTAAGGGTTTGTAATACCCTTGCCGTCCATCTACCTGGAAGGTAACCACCACCTATCAGAGAGCAGTGACAAGGAATAGGCTTATTAGTGACCTATCCAACTACTGTACTCATAAGACAGCTATAATAAAATGATAGCAGTTCAATCTCCAGTCTAAAAGAGTAACAACAAGTGTAAAGAGTCAGAAAAGTACTTGGTTTTGTATAAACCTCATCGATGCACCACCTATAGTTCAGTCAACGCCACCCAATCCCTGTGACATTTGTGCCCCGTATAGCTTACAGGATTTATGACGTTGTTTTGTAATAAATATGACTGTCTTTGCTATTGTCAGACAGAGCGCTCTCGGAGCTTGCAGAGTCCTTTGCATGCCCTATATTGGTTAGATAAAAACCCTTTTTACATCACCCGCACCTGGTCCTGATCTCATTCCCTCCTGGGGTGTGTCCTTTATTGCCTCTCATTGTGGGGAGGGTACTGCCTTTTGGGGACGCTTGCTTTCAATATGTTTCCCATTCTGATACCCCTTCCCTTTCTTAATGTAGTGTACTTCTGTGTGTAAATAAATATCTATGTCAATGTGGGTGTGTGTGTGTTTTTTTTTCTTTTAAAAAGCCCTGTTTGGAGTCCGCGGACAGCGTGACTTTCTGGGCTGTCTGTAATCCAAATGGGGGTACCCCCGAACAGCACGCCTGCCCGGACATGTCCGCAAAATCATGACGCACGTTTATGTGATTCGGAGACCCAGTCCCTGTCCTGCGGACACCTGGGTGCATGCAAATCAGATCCCCTGCACCTCCGAACAATGCGCCCACAAGCAAATATCCTCAAAGTTGTGATGTACTTTTAATTAGTTCGGGGCTCCCGCCCCCTTTACTGCGGACACCTGGTTGCATGCGCATCTGATCCTCTGTGCCCGCTGAACACAGTGCCTGTCCAGAACTATCCCCTGCACATGGTGCACTTTTAATTAATTTGGGGTTCTCGCCCATGTCCTGCGGACACCTGGGCATATGGGCACACTGCTTCCCACGCAATAGGTATCCTACGGACAGCCGTCCTCTCTGCGGATGTCCGGGGACGTCACCATGTGACTGCACCCGCACTGAGTGCCAGGCCTATCCGCGGACACTGTCCTTACCCCCGAACAGTTAAAAAGTACATTTCCTTGCCATTTCGGGGTGTTTTGAGCTGAAACTTCACCCTCGCAAAAGTCCTAGACCATGACCTGGTTGGGCTAGAGACTTTTTGCAACTTTTTGAGCCCTGCTTGGGGCACGAAGTGTCCACAAAGCGAGCAACTGTCCACGGAGTGCACCCCTATCAAAGGCCACACCCCACTGCTGCTCTGTTTTTGGCTGAGCAGGACAGAGCACTTGCTGAGATTTCTTTTCTACTGTGCTACTTTTGGTGTGCTGATCTACGAAGGAAACCACGGCTGCTGCTGCCTTCTCAGCACCACCCCAACCACCACCCTCTGGAGGGCCTGGAGAGGGGAACAGGCGTGGTGATGCAGAGGGGGATCAAGAAGAGGAAGAGGATGGGGTAGTGGAAGTCCTCATTACCAGCTGCCAGCATGAGTCTTGCGTGTGGAGGCTATTTACCACCGTTGGGGGGTACCCAAGGCGCATGCGGCCAAGGTTTGCTGCACTGAGTGCGATAGTGCAATATGGTACTCAGTCACCATAAGCCTGGGCTGTACAGCTACGGGACCACCTCCATGTGGTGACAACGGAGGTCGAACCACAAGGCAGCAGTTCAGAGGGTCGTCCTTTTCGAAGATTATAGCAGGTTCAGTTCTTCTATTGCATCCTCTAAATCTGCTCTTGTCACCACAAGAGGCACTCCTGTGAGGCAGCGGATCCCTGAACAGGCCTGACAGGACATACATAATGCAGTGGACCCTTGCCTTTCGAGGGTCACTGTACTTTGTATGTACTGTGACACAGTACTCTGGAAGTGGGTACAGTTACAAAGTGCTTTCAAGGCTACGGTCCGGGAGCACAAGAAACCGTGCCCCCTACCTAAGTGAGGCCCACCCAATATCTTTCTCTCTCCACCTGCCCCTTCGTCCCTGTGGTTGGTGCCCGTTCCTTACCCTCCCTTCCCTTCCTTGTGTGTCCTGTATAAAAATACAAAATAAATCATAAAACAACAAAAATAAAATATAAACATATATTTTCAGAGCCACCTTTCACAGTTTCAAAAATAGAAGTACCAAAAAAATCATCTGTGAAGTCTGAGTACAACACGGTAGTATGCAGACTTCCAAAAAAGTAGGTGGTGGCAGCATCTAAACCATTTCACTCTTTTGCGGGAGAAGGGGGAGGCTCTGAAAAGAGCCCTTTTTTTGTTGTTTTTTTTGTTTTTGGAAGGTTAGAGTAAAGTAGGCAACACCTACTGTAAAATGCTTGCTATAGTTGCAAAAAGGGCTGCAAAGCATTTTGGATATATCGCAAAAAAAGCTGATTGTCAGCATCAGTAAGATGGACTCCATCTCTGTCAAAAATATTGGTGCTACGAAATGTAATGTTTTCATTGTGGAAGGACGACATGCCAACATCTCTGAAAAATGCGCAAACAGCCTTGTTGACGTTGCGCCTTGCTTTCTCTATTTCCAGACCAAACAAACTGGAGCGCAGCCACATCTGTCTCTGGGCAATGCGGGAAAGAAATTACTTGGGAGTTTGGAAACATGTCCATTACTTTCCCAAATGCCTCCTTCATCGCAAACTGCAGTGAGGTTCTGGTAACATGGCCTAAACTGATCCCTCCACAATTAACAGTAATAATGGCTGGATGATGGTGTGTCACCAAAGTGGTAGCAAGTCCACCCACTTCATGCCATGCACTCCATACCACTGCACATCAACATGATCAAATCCAAGATGTGCTGCCACTCCACAGTGCTCTGCATACACCTGCAACCAAAGCATCCATAAGTCTCCCAAAATCCACACACTCTGCCTCCTGAAAGACACAGCCATAGCCATAGCCATCTGCGCTCCTCTCAGCAAACAGACCTTCTGCCACAGTCTCTCCTTGCATACCACACCCAGGAAACCTTATTGGCCAATCCCTGGCCTCCACAGTCCCATTACCATGCCTGCCATCCTCAAAAGCCCAGGATGTGGCACATGCGATCCGTGGACTTCCGCCTTGTCCGTGGACATATCGTTCAATTCAAGGGGGTGGGGACAGAAATGTAACCCAGGGTAGGAGATTTCCTCTTTAGTGGTGGCTCTGAAAAGAGCCTTTTTTATGTGTTTTTTTGAAGGTGCTTGTAAACAAGCACCTTTTGTTTTTTTGTTGCCTTTTCTTTTCCTCCTTACAGGCTTACATGAACCTCTTCAAAGCATCCCTTACGTTGTAAAGGAAAATGGTATTTCCAATGTTGGACAATGAAATGCCATTTGCAGTGAAAAAGTTCACACTCAGCGAATTAATGTTCTCATTGTGGAAAGAGAACATCCCAGCACTACACAAAAATGAAGACATGCCTCTGTTTACAAGACATCTTTCTGCATCTTGCTGAGGACAGAAGACATTTGGGGTTGTTCCATACTGCTGTAGGTGGTATGTGTGAGAACACCACCATTGCACTGGGAAAAAGCAGCATCAGTGCCTTCAACAAGGCCAGTGCACTGAGCAAACTTGCAGCACTGATATAACCCACAAGCACTCCTCCACAATGCACCACTAGAACATCAGGAGTACCGAAAGTGGCCATAACTCTGCAAAGTGAAAGCACTCCTTGCAAATTGCGGCCAGGCACTCCGCACCAGAAAACCTCTGCTCCCTGAAATTCAAGATTGGCAGAAATGCCACTACCCCCCTCTGCATACCTCTGCAGATCACTCACAAATGAATCTCCCACCATCCACACACTAGCTCTCTCCAAGTCTCCAACAACAGCCATCTTCACTACACACAGCAATGGAAAAAAAAGTATTACCCTCTCTCCTATAAAGCACAACCTGAACACCTGATTGGCTAGTCCCCAAAGTCCCATTTTCATGCCAGGCATGCTAAGAAGACCCAGATGTGGCACGCCCTGACCGCAAACTACCGCGGTGCCCGTGAACCCCGTAACACAGGGCATCCCTTCTTGCCTTTCCACTTCACACTTTGCAGCACTCCCTCATTGGCTACTGTTAAGCAGTCACACACCCATCCACGAATCACATCCAAGAACTCTACATCTAACTCTGTCATCACAGTTTAACACTTCAGATGTACTGTTCAACACTCAGAGTACAGGTCTCCTTTTATTCCAAAGCACCTCCATCAATAAGTATTGTACAACTCTCCAAGATTTCTACTTCCAGATTCATCCACATCTGCATCTAGCAACAGAAAGTACAGGTATGCATATATTTTGTAAAGTACATTTCCAACTCTTTCACAAATGCATATTTTATTTATTTATTTATTTGCATTTGTATAGTGCACTTGCAGACCAGGGGCATCGAGGCGCTGTTACAAGAAAATGTTGGACTTTTGATCCAGCGATAGGGCAAGTGGTAGGATGTCTCATGGTTACAGTAATATAAGCATAGTTATACAGAGTGCTTCAAATGCATTCTACAGTTACATAGAGTTCTCAGGTACATTTCATACAAAGAGCTTGGTTTTAATGGCTTTGCGGAAAGCATGATGTGACTCAATCATTCTGCTGTGCGGTGGTAGTGTGTTCCAATGAGTGGCAGCCTGGGTGTGGAAACTGGCACCACCGGCGCGCACCTTGCATGTTTTATGTGTGGCAATCGTATTGGAGTAGTACTTTCTTAACGGTCTTGTGGCTGTATGCTTGGTGATTCTTTGGGCGAGGTAGGGTGGAGCAAGTTCCTGGAGACATTTCTGGGTGAGGGCGGGTGTTTTGAAAACAATTCTTTCTTTGACCGGGAGCCAGTGGGCCTGTCTTCTGATTTCGGAGACGTGGTCTTTTCTTGCTGTGCCTGTGGCTGCCCTCAGAGCATTGTTTTGTACTAACTGAAGTTTGGCAAGGTTTTTGTTGGAGGTCCCAACGAGAAGGGCATTGCAATAGCCTAGCCTTGAGCCAATAATTGCCCTGGCAATGGTGAGGCAATTCTGTCGTGACAGGAAGTGTCTAGCCGTGTTGAGGACTTTGGAGTAGTATGCTGATGAGGAGGCAATAGCATTAACCTGTCGATCCATGGTCAGATCGGAATCCAGCTATACTCTGAGTGTCTTCACGTGATAGGAGACCTTGATGGGAATATTGTCAATAGTGAAGGATGTGTACTGATCACCAAGGTTACCAAGGGTGGAGGGTGATCCAATGAGGAGGAGTTCGGTTTTTTCGCTATTGAGGCAGAGCCAAGTTATCTGCCATCCAAGATTTGATAGTGAAATAGATGGTGGTGAGTGTTTTGGTGTCCTCTAGGTAGTCACCCGTGAGGGGGATGAGAACCTGAGAGTCATCTGTGTAGTTGGTATACAAGTTGCCCAGGGAATCAAGGATGCTGAACAAAGGCCTCGTGAAGAGGGTGTATAGCGTGGGCATGATACATGATCCCTGTGGAACACCGCATGTGATGTGGCTGGTGGTGGTACAGGCGGAGTCAGAAAAGACTTTCATGGCCCTTTCTTGGAGAAAGGAGGTGATCCATTCGCAGGCTTTAGGGGAAAAATGTGCCTGGGTGGCTAGATGGTGGCAAACGGTTTTGTGGTCCACCAGGTCAAAAGCAGCAGATAGATCCAGGAGCAGTAGGAGAGCAGGTTTCCCTGCATCTCTTAAATCGTCCATTTGGTTTTTTAAGTCCAGGAGAGCAGTTTTTTTATATACCGTGTCGTGGCGGAAGCCAGATTGCCACAGGCCGAGGAGACGGTTTTCTTCGAGGAGCTTTTGGACTTGCAGGTAGGCTGCTTTGTCCAAGATTTTGAGCAGGAAGGGTACAGTGGTGGTGGGCCTATAGTTCCCCAGGATTGATGGGTCCAGTGAGGTGTTTTTGAGGAGTGGGCGTACCCAGGCCTCTTTAAGTCCAGTTGGAACATGTCCCGATTGGAAGGATGAGTTAATGAATGCTGTTAGGAATGAGGCTAGGATTTGTGCAGAGTCTTTGCTGAGACTAGCTGGACATGCATCTCCCTTACAGTTAGAAGGTTTGATGGACTTGAGCAGGGCAATGACCTCCAGCTCAGTGATATCTTTGAAGTCAAATAGAGGAGAGGAGTTAGCCTTGCGGGGCGTGGTGGGTTTACAGTACAAATTGGCCATGAGGCGAGAGAGCGCTTTTTGATGGCCACGAATTTCGGTTTGCAGGGTGTTAAGCTTGTCTAGCATGGCAGATTGAATATTATTACACCAGTTGTCATCTTTGATGAGAGGGGGGGGGGGGTGGGGATGGTTTTTCCAGTTCCCTAAAGATCGTGAAGATTTCCTTAGATCCAGATTTAGTGTCATGGGTCCTAGCGTTGAATGAGGCAGCTTTGGCTAGGGTGATGTTGGTTTTGTAGGATTTGGAGATGGCTTTGAACGCATTTATAGTGGAGAACCATGCGTTGGAATGTTTTTGGGGGTCAGGGGTGCAATGGTGTCAACTGCTTGTGTGATGACATCTTTGAAGGTGTTAGCTAAGGTTTCTGGATTGTTGAAGAATGGGGCCTGCAAGGCCGGTTGAGAAGGTAGGGTGCTATGTTCTCAGCTGTGAGTTGGCGTGAGCTCCTTGCGACGGTAGCTCGGCATGGTGCTGGCAGTGATAGGGGACCTCTTTTGGTGTTGAGGTTGAATTGGATGTAGTGGTGGTCAGACCATGGGAGGGGTGTGTTGGTGGTGATTAGTAGGGAGTAGTTATGGTGACTGATCCAGTCGAGGGTGCGCCCTTTGAGGTGGGTGGGGTCAGAAATAGATTGATCGAAGCCCAGGATAGATAGGCCATTCTTGAGGGATTTGGCATGGGAATCACTGGGGTCATTAAGGTTGAGGTTGAGGTCACCTAAGAGTATGACCTGTGAGGTCTTTTTGAAGTTGTTGGACAGTGTGAGGATGAGGGAGTCGCAGAAGTCAGTACATGGTCCTGGGGTTCTGTAGACGATGTCCATGGTTATGGTGCAGTTAGGGGAGACATTAATTTTAAGTGGGAGGTAGTCACTATTGTTGTCAAGTTGTCCTGCTACTTCTCTGATGGTAAGGGTTTCCTTAGCAATGAGGGCCATGCCTCCCCCTCTTTGAGAGGCGCGGTCCTTCCTGAAAATGGAGTACACCGGTGGGATAGCCAGAGATAGGGCCGGGCCAGAACTTTCATTGAGCCACGTTTCTGTGAGGATAATGAGGTCAAGATTGTCTTTGATGATCAGGTTATTGATGTCATTGGAGTGAGCAGGTACGGATCGAGTGTTGAGCAGAGCGCACCTAAGGGTGTGGGCCAAAGGGGCTTTGGTAGTAGTGGCAGCAGTATTAGGATCTAGAATGGGTGCAGCACTGGGCATGGCTGTAGTAACAAAATCACCTTTGGAGCAGTAACAACATCAACATTTGGCATGGCTGCAGTAGCAGAATCACCTTTGGGAACAGTAACAACATCAACATTTGGCATGGCTGCAGTGGCAAAATCACCTTTGGGATCAGTAACAACATCAACATTTGGCATGGCTGCAGTAGCAGAATCACCTTTAGGAGCAGTAACAACATCAACATTTGGCATGGCTACAGTGGCAGAATCTCCTTTGGGAGCAGAAACAACATCAACATTTGGCATGGCTGCAGTAGCAGAATCACCTTTGGGAGCAGTAACAACATCAACATTTGGCATGGCTGCAGTAGCAGAATCACCTTTGGGAGCAGTAACAACATCTACATTTGGCATGGCTGCATTATTGGGCATAGGCAGGGGAACTGGTGCATCGACAATGTTGGCAATGAGATTTACTATGGCAGCTGCCATGGGATCAGGGTTGGCGCTGAAGAGGTCAGGGAAGTGGAGTGGACTGGCTTTAAAGCACAGGGATGCCTTAGGGTGAGCAGGCATGTGGAGCAGCGAGGTGCACTCATGGTTGGTCATGGTAATGTAGCGCCAAGATGAGTTTTTCTGGCATCTGATGCCTTCCCTTAGGTTGCGGTAAGACAGACTTGGGGTGTAGGTTTTGGAGATCGTGGGGCGGGTGTGCGACCTGAGTCATGCATTCCTGAAGCTGCACAGCGCAGTGTGTAAGGAGATGAGATGGGGTAGCATCATGGAGGGGTTTGGAATGCAGGTGGCCTTACCTTCCTTTGAGATGTGTAGAGGCGCCTTACGCGCCCTCGAGCAGCGGAAAGCTGCAGAGAGGGTTGGAGGCCTTTTCCGTGGGCCTTCGCCAAGTGGCGGCTTTGCCTGGCGGCAGTCCTCCTCTCCCTTTAAAGCGGGAGAGGAGGGGCTGCAGGCTGTGACAGCTGTGATGCGCGAGTCAGCTGACTCTGCTTCCTTGTTGTTGCGGCCGGTTGCCATGGGAGCCAGACACGGCTCCTGTATTTTGTTGATTGCGGCTGAAGCCGCGTGGTGGGCGATGGCGGCAGGGACTGTGCTCGATTTCTTCATGTGAGCAGCGATAGTGTTTCGGCGTGATCCATATAAACATAGTTCCTGCCACTTACCCTGCATAACCTACTCAATAATCATACTCTAATTTCTCCCATCTCCTGACATCAAGTGGCAGTTACTTACAAAGTTTTCTTTGAATGCCCACTTGTATAACAGCTGCAAACCACATATTTGAATTTTAGCAGCACTCTCTGTGATTTTCTTGTAAAAAAAACCATTTACAGAGCACCTTCAAGTGCCAGATCCTATGTGAAACTTCAATATATTACCACAACATGCATGCTTGCCCATATCACCCATTGTAATCTGAAAACTGTTATTTTCTTCTTTCCTTCTGTCACTTTTAAAAACACTTATCCCAAAAACACACCTGCAATAAAATGTCCACAATAGACACTAAAAACGAAAACTTAATGTATGTTACTAAAGCATGCCATGTAAATGGATTGAAAAATAACAAAATGCACTGCGTTTACAACTACTCATTTCACCACCATGTACAGGAAACTAAATGAATGCCTATGCACATTTACAGCATGCTGTCTGTAATTTTTAATAAGTAAATGAATGAAAGGAAAGTTAAAGGATTTCTCCAACATACTGCAATAGCACTCATGTGCCAAGCATCCATGTGTGGGAAAGATAATGAAATTGCACAGTAACATTCTCCTTCTTGACCAAGCTTTTCATGTATCAGAGAGCCCTATAGGTCGTGTAATCCTTGTGTATTTTATGACGATGACTTGCACTAGAGGAGGGCATAGTTGTCCACCTGAGACCCAATCACAACCACGCCAGTATGGAACGTGTACCTAAATCTTCCCTGTAAGCCTATCACATCCCCAAGTAAGTCTTCTTAGTTTGCCACGTAGTTTTTACTATATAACTGTGTTTTTTCATGTAACATACTGAGATTGCTTGTGCGACGTCGGATGATGTGCATTGTACTCCCTGTCTTAGATAATTGTAATTAAAACAGTACTAAGTTTTGCCAACTTCCTCAGTCTGTTTGATCATTGATATATGAGTAAGTTATGCATCCCCTACCATCTCTAAGTATTTCTACCTCGTCTTAAATGAACCCAGGTCTCGGGGTTCACGTGGTAGCAGAGGTAGGATCGTTAAAGATCCTTCGACCCAGTACGCTTTTAAGGGTCTCAGAATATCGGATGTTTTACGCCATTTAGCTGGAGGACTGCAAAGCTTCCTGTGGATAGCGGCCGAAAAAGATATTGCAAGACATAAAGAGATAGGTGGGACAGGTCCCTCTTTCACGAAATCCCCTCCTGGTTTCTACAGGGATCTGAGGGGACTGAAGGCAACGGTGGCCGGTTGAGGAGGAGACGTTCCCGAGGGTCGGGAGCTAAAAAGCAAATGGTGAGTAGATTGAGAAAGGTGGCAAACAATGAATGAGCATTGATTGGGGAAAGTGATAATGGGAAGAAAGTAACGGAGGGTTATTGGAGTATTTAGTTAATGACGAAGAAGGTTACATAGAAATATAATGACGAGGAGCATCATAGATTAAGACCGAAATCCTACGTTCAAGGAATGTTTAGAAGAAGTTATTTCAAAATCCAAGTGGATAAATAGGCGACAAGTGAACAAGGTTTGCATAAGGAAACGATTTACACCCCCATCGGGGTATTTTTAGGGGCAGGAATATCATCGAGGAGCACTGAGAAGAGATAAATGTTGGGGCAGGCCAGTTTGTCTGTTTTTATATGTTATGTATTCTATGTGTAAAGGTAAAAATTAGATGTCGAAGAGTGACAAATAATAGATTGTGTTAAGAGGTTGAGAGTAACATATTTATTTATTTAGTCATTGATGGTATTGATTGAGTAGGTAGGTTGGAATAGAGAAAGACATAGAGGTTTGGAATGGCGACGATTGGTGGATGCTCATATTTCAATTTTTTCTGAAACGTATTGTCTGTGTAGACTAATGGTAAGTATCGACAGTCGATTGAGACTAGTAACAATGGAGGCTGTTACTCTGCTCATGCACCTATGCAAACAGCTACCAAAGCATGCACCTAGGCTAAGCAGTATAGTGAAGAATGGGTTAAGGGCACAGCAGATAAAATGTTCGTGCCATGGCCACAAGGGGATCAATGTAACGCTCACCTGATTCCCGTAGAGGCGCCGGTCTTGACTGGGCGTATACCGTATCTTCAAAGGTGATGTGTAACACATGGCTGGCTCTTTGGGCTGGACCTCTGTGCACTGTATGTCTGACTCGAAGGGTAAGATGTCTGCAGTTAGAAAATATGGGATTAAGGAACTGGGTTATTGAATGTCTCTCTCTTCTTCCCTTTCTCTTCTCCTGTAGAACCCCAAAGGTTAACGCTCTCACCTTAGGTAAGTGAACGCCGTGCTCTCCATCTGCCTCGGGGCAGGGTGCTGTAACCAGTTTCTTCACTGGATAAGGGGAGCAGGCCTCTTGACTTCAGAGGACTGCTGTCCGTCGTTTACTGCACGAACGGTAGGTTTCAAGTAATTCTAATGTCTTTAAAGTCTTTAGTAATGATGTTTCTTGTTTTGCAGGGTTCCGGCGATGGCGGATGACGGGCTGAAGTGAGTTGAAGATGGAGCCCGTGTGATGAATAGAAGCGCCTGGAAGCACGTAAGTAAGCGCTTGTTGCCTGCTTCACGATGCGCTCTAACTGTCTTTTTATTTTGCAGGTACAAGTTCGGAGCGGCTGCAGGGTGCCGGAATACCCACTGGGTTAGATGTGGAAAGGAGTAATGGCACGTGAGTATTAAAGTTCCCCAATGTCTTTAAACGCACCTTGTTTTGTCTTTCAGATGCGGGATGCAGCGCCGAAGGCCTCCAGAGCGTGCAAAGAGTTGGTAAGCTTTTGTCTTTCAGATGCCGGAATGCAGTGTGAAGACCTCCGGAGCGCACGAAGAGTAGGTAAGCCTTTGTCTTTCAGATGCCGGAATGCAGCGCGAGGCGTTGGTGACAGCCGATGGTAAGTGAAGAGCTGTCACTGAAGACCGTAATGCTAACCTGTTCTTTCTTGTCTTTATAGGTGTTGCTGAAGACTGGATTCAGGATGGTAAGCCTTTTTCCTTAGGCCCAGGATCAGATGCAGAAGACACGATGAGCGTTCTGCTGCAGAGGATGCAGAATAACGCAAAGCAAGATTCATCCATCGGGTGTGGTTTAAATAGCCTCCTGTAGTGCTTAGGTGTCTCCTTCCACAGCCATGCCTAGGTAAGAAAAGAGTTCCTGCTTTCCAGAAGAGTTCCAGTGTTCTGAATCTAGGGAGTGGCTCCTGCCCCTCCCAACAGGAAAAGTAGTTCCAAACAGAAGAGGATCAGAGGCTCAACTGGCAGGCAAGTAAGCAGCATGGTCTGCTGCAGGTAAGTCCACCCAAGCATTATAAGCCCGGCGCTTCCAGCGCTGGGACTGGGCATATTTATGAGCCTGGTGCCACTGGCGCCAGGACTGGGTCCAAAAGGTCCCAATTGGGACTGGTTGGCACTCGGAACCTGGGTTATGGATCTGCTTCCAAGGGAGTTGGGAAAACCCTGACCTTTTGGAAGCAGAGATCATGACAGTACCCCCCTCAAGGCCCCTCCCAAACCGGGCTTCTCCGGGGGTTTTGGCTTGTCAGGAAATGTTCGGTGAAATCTTTTGATTAGGCGAGGAGCGTGGACATATTCAGCAGGTTCCCAGGATCTCTCTTGGGGGCCGTAGCCTTTCCAGTCAATTAGGTAAAATAGTTTAGATTTGGAGATCTTGGAGTCCAGAATGCTTTTGACTTCAAACTCGAGTCCTCCATCAACTAGGATAGGTTTTGGAGATTTAGTTAGTCGGGTTTGAGGTTGCACGGGTTTTAATAGAGAGACGTGGAAGACCGGATGTATCTTCATGTGCGGGGGCAAGTCCAACTTGACCGCTACTGGGTTTACTATGGTAGTGATGGAATAGGGACCAAGGTATCTTGGGTTGAATGTGCGTGGCCCTTTTAGAGGTAGATATTTGGTGGATAACCAGACTTGATCCCCTACTTGATATTGAGGGGCTTCCTTCCGATGTTGATCTGCTCCTTTCTTGTATTGTACTTTAGCCCTTTGAAGGTGACAAACAGCTTCCTTAAAGGCTTGGGTGATTGTAGAATGCAGGTAGTCTACTGCTGGTGTTTCAAGATCTTGGAGGGGATCCAACTCCGAGGTTCGAGGGTGACTGCCGTACAAAAGAAAAAACGGGGTTTTCCCAGTTCCCGAATGGACAGAGTTATTGTAGGCATATTCGGCTATCCAAAGGATGTCTTTCCAAGTTTTTTCAGTTTGTTGCAGCATGCAGCGTAAATACTGTTCCAGAGTTTGATTGGTCCTCTCGGTTTGTCCGTCGGTCTGAGGGTGGTGACTGGTCGATAGTCTCACATCAGTTTGAGCCGACCGACAGCAACTTCGCCAAAAATGAGAAATAAATTGACTACCTCGATCCGAAATTAGAACCGAAGGAAAACCGTGCAGTCGGACAATGTTTTCGAGAAATTCTCGGGCCAGAGTTGCTGCTGTTGGCAAGCCTTTGAGCGGAATGAAATGCGCCATCTTGGAGAATGAGTCCACGATTACTAGAATCGTATTGTATCCGGAGCATGGAGGTAGATCGGTGATGAAGTCCATAGAAAGCGTATGCCAAGGGCGAGGTGGGATGTCAATAGGGCGTAAGAGGCCTGCTGGTCTTTCCTTTCGACTCTTGTTTTGGGCGCATACTCCACAGGACATTATAAGGTCTCTGATATCTTTTTTCCAAGACGGCCACCAGAAGTAGCGCTTGATCTTTTCTGAGGTCTTGGCCATACCGGGATGTCCTTCCATTAAAGAATCGTGATAACAAGAGATTACTTTTTTCTGTAAATCTGTGCTGGGTAGGTATAATCGTTCTTGGAAATACAATAAGTTGTCCTTTACTGCAAAGTCCTTTCCCTGCAGATGCCAATTCTGTATGTCTGCTGGAGTTACAAGTTGCCTGGCTTTATCCTTAACTTCCTCTATGGATTCTGTGGCGATTACACCCAGAATTCTTTGTTCGGGAATGATTGGTACAGGTTTAGGGTTGATCAAGTGTTCTTCCACTCCCATCCGAGAAAGGGCATCAGCTTTACCGTTCTTTGTACCAGGTCGTTAGGTAATTGTGAAGTCAAACTCGGCAAAGAATAATGCCCAATGGAGTTGTCTAGAGGATTGGGCTTTTGCGGTTTTCAAATATTGCAGGTTTCGGTGATCCGTAATCACAGTAACGGTGTGTCGGGCCCCCAGCAGATAATGCCGCCAAGCCTTAAAGGCAGATTTGATGGCCAGAAGTTCCTTGTCAGTAATCGTGTAATTGATTTCAGGAGGCGAGAATTTGCGGGACCAAAATGCCACGGGATGCAACTGATTGGTTACCGGGTCCTTTTGTGATAGAACTGCCCCCATGGCAAGGCTTGAAGCATCAGTTTCCACGATGTAGGGGAGTTCGGGGCGAGGGTGTTTTAAGATTGGTGCAGAGATAAATTTAGTCTTCAAATCCTGGAAAGCTTGTTCCGCCTCGGTAGACCATTCAAAACGTTTGTTTTTCTTTAACAAGGCAGTGATGGGCTGGACTATTCGAGAGAATTCGGGGATAAACCTGCGGTAAAAGTTAGCGAAGCCTAACATGCTTTGCACACCTTTTACGGAGGATGGTGATGGCCATTTGAGAACTGCATCGACCTTCTTTGAATCCATACGCACTCCGCCAGGTGATAATATGAATCCCAAGAATTCAACTTCAGTCACGTTGAAAACACATTTTTCCAACTTAGCAAAAAAAAGTTTGTGTTGACGCAATCTTTCGAGGACCATTTTCACGTGTTTCCGATGTTCAGATTCCGATGAAGAATAAACGAGGATGACGTCAATGTAAACAACAACACACACATCTATGAGCTCTCTGAGGTCATTGTTCATAAAATATTGAAAGGCGGCCGGGGCATTGCAAAGTCCGAAGGGCATGACCTGATATTCAAATAGCCCATACTTGGTGCGGAAGGCCGTCTTCCATTCATCGCCCTCTTTTACTCGTACCAAGTGGTAAGCTCCTCTAAGATACAGCTTTGTATATATGCATGCTTTTCTGACTTGGTCCAGGAGTTCAGGGATCAAAGGTAACGGATATCTATTCTTAACGGTGATCTGGTTCAGGGAGCGATAATCTATACAAGTTCTAAGGTCTCCTTTCTTTTTTGGAACGAAGAACAAAGCTGAAGAAGCAGGGGACTTGGAAGGACGAATAAACCCATTTGCCAGGTATTGATCCAGGTATTGTCGAAGGTGAAGGTTCTCAGGCTCGGTGAGGGCATAAATTCTACTACAAGGAGGAGTAGATCCAGGTATCAGGTCTATCTGGCAGTCATAAGACCTATGAGGAGGTAGAGAGTTAGCCTGATCCTTCCGGAAAACATCTTGGTATTCTAGGTATTCGGGAGGTAACTGGGGAGTCTCTGAAGAAATTGCTGCCAGTGCAACACCAGGTGGAGGGTGACAAGTAGAGACACATTCTAGAAACTGGACCGTTCTTGCTCGCCAATCAATCAGAGGATTGTGTTTCTCTAACCAAGGTATTCCTAGAATAATCTGAAACTGAGGGGCCTTGATCACATCGAACACGATCTTCTCATGGTGTCCATCGTGACTTACTAGCGTCACCTCTTGAGTGGTATGCGTTACTGGCCCGGAGGCTATCTCCGTACCATCCACCGTAGTAATGACGTCCTTTACAGCCTTGGGACAAAGAGTTAGATTCATCCTCAAAACCATTTCATGATCCACATAATTGCCGATGGCACCGCTGTCGACGTAAGCTTCAATTGCATGTAATCGATCCGGATTATCAGGGCTAATGAGGACAATAGGTATCACGAAATGCGAGGTCACGGAACTGGTTTTCACGCTCGGCAAGAGGACCTCTATTCTTGTCGGGCGAGGTCGTTTCCCTGCTCAGAGTTTGTAACTTTGGCAACTGCAGCTCCTACTGCCTTCTTGGCAGGTTTCACCGGACAGTCTCGAAGAAAGTGCCCTGAGTTTCCGCAATAGAGGCATAATTGCAACTGTTTTCTGCTTTCCCGCTCCTTTTGTGTTAGAGGACCTTTCAGACCCCCCATTTGCATGGGTTCCCCGGAGTCTACTCCTTTGGAAGGAGTTGGCGGTTTGGAAAATACTCAAGCATCAAACTTGGAACGATCGGCCTTCCTGTTCTGCAGTCTGTGATCTATTTGAACGACTAAGTCTATATAGTCCGAACAATCTTGTGGGGGATTCACTACTTGGGCTAACACATCTTTGAGCTCTCCACGTAGACCTCTATAAAACAGCGTAATCCTTTTGTCCTCAGGCCATTGAGTTTCCACTATCAGTCTGTTGAAAGACGCAATATAAGCCAAAAGGTCTTGATTACCTTGTCGCAACGAAAGAAGCTCATTGTCCAAGGCCTGCCCCTGTGAATGTCTTGCGAACAGTTTTTCCATACTGAGCTGAAAAGCTTGAAAATCATGGAGGACCGGATCATCTTGATTTACTAGAGGGATCGACCAGTCTGCCGCATTGCCGCTAAGGTACGAAAGCACGAAAGCTACTTTAGCTTCATCAGTTGGAAAGGCTGCTGGCCGGCATAAGAAATGCAACCGGCACTGATTGATAAATACTGCAAACCTCTTTGGGTCACCAGAAAATCGTTCGGGCGGAGCCAGAGGTACATTCCCAGGTAGGTTGATCTGCACTGGATTCATAGAGGATGTAGAAGGAAGATTTCCCCCAGATGCGGGTAACGGGGTCTGTCCGGCTTGTGACTGTAGCAATTGTCTAGCGAGATCATCTGTTCGCTCCTTGGAAATAATCAGTTCCCTTCTTAGAGCGTTCGTTTCCTGACGGGCTGCATGGACTTCTGCCCTTAGTTCCCCAAGTAACTGGGCTAGCTGGTCGGTATCCGAGGTTTCCATAGCGCCTGGACGGGAGTTTTGTGGTAGGCTTTGCGTTCTGTAACGCTCACCTGATTCCCGTAGAGGCGCCGGTCTTGACTGGGCGTATACCGTTTCTTCAAAGGTGATGTGTAACACACGGCTGGCTCTTTGGGCTGGACCTTTGTGCACTGTATGTCTGACTCGAAGGGTAAGATGTCTGCAGATAGAAAATATGGGATTAAGGAACTGGGTTATTGAATGTCTCTCTCTTCTTCCCTTTCTCTTCTCCTGTAGAACCCCAAAGGTTAACGCTCTCACCTTAGGTAAGTGAACGCCGTGCTCTCCATCTGCCTCGGGGCAGGGTGCTGTAACCAGTTTCTTCACTGGATAAGGGGAGCAGGCCTCTTGACTTCAGAGGACTGCTGTCCGTCGTTTACTGCACGAACGGTAAGTTTCGAGTAATTCTAATGTCTTTAAAGTCTTTAGTAATGATGTTTCTTGTTTTGCAGGGTTCCGGTGATGGCGGATGACGGGCTGAAGTGAGTTGAAGATGGAGCCCGTGTAATGAATAGAAGCGCCTGGAAGCACGTAAGTAAGCGCTTGTTGCCTGCTTCACGATGCGCTCTAACTGTCTTTTTATTTTGCAGGTACAAGTTCGGAGCGGCTGCAGGGTGCCGGAATACCCACTGGGTTAGATGTGGAAAGGAGTAGTGGCACGTGAGTATTAAAGTTCCCCAATGTCTTTAAACGCACCTTGTTTTGTCTTTCAGATGCGGGATGCAGCGCCGAAGGCCTCCGGAGCGTGCGAAGAGTTGGTAAGCTTTTGTCTTTCAGATGCCGGAATGCAGTGTGAAGACCTCCGGAGCGCACGAAGAGTAGGTAAGCCTTTGTCTTTCAGATGCCGGAATGCAGCGCGAGGCGTTGGTGACAGCCGATGGTAAGTGAAGAGCTGTCACTGAAGACCGTAATGCTAACCTGTTCTTTCTTGTCTTTATAGGTGTTGCTGAAGACTGGATTCAGGATGGTAAGCCTTTTTCCTTAGACCCAGGATCAGATGCAGAAGACACGATGAGCGTTCTGCTGCAGAGGATGCAGAATAATGCAAAGCAAGATTCATCCATCGGGTGTGGTTTAAATAGCCTCCTGTAGTGCTTAGGTGTCTCCTTCCACAGCCACGCCTAGGTAAGAAAAGAGTTCCTGCTTTCCAGAAGAGTTCCAGTGTTCTGAATCTAGGGAGTGGCTCCTGCCCCACCCAACAGGAAAAGTAGTTCCAAACAGAAGAGGATCAGAGGCTCAACTGGCAGGCAAGTAAGCAGCATGGTCTGCTGCAGGTAAGTCCACCCAAGCATTATGAGCCCGGCGCTTCCAGCGCTGGGACTGGGCATATTTATGAGCCTGGTGCCACTGGCGCCAGGACTGGGTCCAAAAGGTCCCAATTGGGACTGGTTGGCACTCGGAACCTGGGTTATGGATCTGCTTCCAAGGGAGTTGGGAAAACCCTGACCTTTTGGAAGCAGAGATCATGACAATCAATGTCAAAAGCAGTTATACAACACATGACCACATACTTGCACACTGCGTACACAGGATAGAAATTGGAGAAAAGGTTAGCTAACCTAGAACTTTGGAAAATGTATCAGGAGGCATGGGAAGACCTGCCTCCTGAAGACTGGATGCTTAACCAGTGTAGAGAGGGGGGGTGTTGAGCCTTTTGCTCCCCCTGCCGTGCCTGAAGCAAATGGCGATAGTGCAAAAGATGAAGGATTGTATCCATTAGGGGAACTTAAAGCAGCGAGAGGGTATAGTAATCCGATACATGAACCGCCTGCATATAGCAGTGATGAGGGCCCAGAAAGAACTTCAGAAACAGGTGAGATCTCTAAAGTCTTACAGGACAAAGAGAAAAGTGAACGACCAAGTGTGACCCTAGATATAGAATGGGAAATTAAAAGATGGAAAGGAGGGAAAAAAGACAGGGAACGAGAGAGGCGATTGAAAGAAGATGAGTATAAAAGAAAGGGTAGACAAAGACTAGAACAGATGTATTGGGGAGAACAGTTAAGAAAGGAAGAAAGAGCAGAAGAGCAAGCAAAATATGACAACAGGAAAAGAGCAATCGAACAACGAGAGAGGTTGGAAAATAAGAGAGAAGAGGAGGAACAACAGAAATTAAATGATAAAAGAATACAAAGACGCAGAGACGAAGAGGTGCAAAGGGCAAATGAGAGGAGAGAAGCGTAAAAACAGTAAGAAGAAAGTGTTAGAGGAGAAGCAAGAAACAAAGGGAATTTGATGAGGAAATGGAAAGAAAGAGAAGACAGCGGGCACGCCACATTGATCGCATTGAGAAAGAGCTAATGGAACCAATTCCAGGAGTATAATGGGAAGATATAGAGGAGTTTCTCCCATCACAAGAAGCAATACCAGGACCCTCCAGGGTAAACCTAGAGGAGAATTTTGAGATATGACTATCGGAGACAGAATCGATAAAGCCTATCAGGAGATGAGGGCAAAAAGTGAATTAAGGAACAGGGGGAAAGAAGATTGATCTGAAATTGCCCAGTCACGAGGCAAGGAAGGAAGCCTGTTTAGTCTCGAGCATAGAGCCTTGTCTTTGGTGACTCTAAACAGAGACGAGAAAGAGGACAGTCATTCTAGTTGGGGACAAGATATGTCAGATGAAGACAGGGAAGCCTTCTGTGAGGAGGAAAGTGTTAGTGCATGCTGTCCTGAGGGATGTTTTCAGACAGACAAGGATCAACCTAAAGAAAGGACACCAGAAGCTATGGCGTACCCAGAACGACCTAAAAGGTGCTCTCATAGTGAGAGGGGGCAATCACCACCATATGTGAGTTGACTGAGGTCATTACCAGGAAGAAGGCAAACAGGAACCATTGTCCCTACTATGGATAGGCAGACGATGGGAGCCGATTGCGAGGTAGGGGTACCTGTTTTAACGTCCCTAGTTCTACAGGTCAATCAATCAGAAAATACAAAAGAACTCGAACTAGTAGACAAAGGTAAGGATGACGGAATGCACAGATGATTTTTAACTTGGTTTCAATTCCCAAGATTTTATTATTTTATTCAAACAAAAAATGCTATGTCTAAAAACATATTAAACATTTCCTACACTATGGCCCATTCACTTTTCCATTCATTCACATACATACTATTCTCATCAATCTCTCATTCCACAATTCATTCTTTGAAAAAATGGTCTGTGTATAAAAAACAGTTAAACATCTGTTATATTTCCATGTGATTACAATTCATTATAAAACATCCCCACAGGTTTGGGGTATCACAACAGTCTGTCTTCTCTTATTCCCACAGGTTCACGTCGACACGTGTTTCAGTTGCTCTCTGCGAGCATCACCATTAATACTCTCTCTGTACGGCAACCTTCTTCAGGACAAAACCCATTTTTCAGGCACATATATTGGCATGGGCCACACCATCTATGAAAATATATAAAACACTACATGAGTATTGGGCACTCCCGTCAATCCATTTCAAATTATTTAATTGCATGTTAATATGGTATGCTTTAAAAATGTGTAAAGCATCATCCGACTCACCTCCTATCCAATGGAATCAGGAGGGGCAGGATGTAGTATTAAATTTCAGCACGTCTTAATTGGAATCTCGAGGGTGATTGTCCTCTGATCTAAGGGGTTAAGGCATATACCTATTACCATCTGTTATACCCAATTCGTTTGATCGCAAAAGCCAACATTATTTATATGTTTTAGTAAATCACAATCAGTATCCATAAATGGAAGTACAGGGCTCTGTCACTTACTCAAAAGTGGAAACAGCCACGATCTGCGATGTTGATTCGTTTTTGAGCGTTATTCGATGGAAAAAGTGGCTTCTAATTCCGAGGCTTCCCTTCTTTCCACACCTAGTGTATGGTTCATCTAGTGGTTAGATTTTCTCAGGTACGTGAGTCTGTAAAAATATATACAGAGAACTTAGTTATTTCTATAAGCTCCGTTTGACTGATGTTATTGAGTATATGAGTATCTAACTTTATGTTTGAACATTTTCCCTTTTATTGTTTAAAATAGCATTAGTGCTCCCAATTGTCAAGATGGGGGCACGCAAGCCTCTAGTAATTGATTCAAAGGCAAACCAGAAACTTATTGTTTTGTGGAACGCATCAGTCTCTGATATTTAGGTAAGAAACAGTCTGTGTTGTTTCTCGGGCGGCATCATTCTTCAATTATCAACATTAATGCCCGTGTTAACTAGTTAGGGGATCAGTGCCTCCCGTTCTTAATTTTGACTGGGGCGACACCCTCCCGTATCAAAAGTGCATAGTTTCTACTTCTGCACTAGTCACGCAATCATGTCCAGTAGCTGACATGTGTATTCCAACTTACCTGATTCTCGGCGTCTGTGAATTCTCCTTTCCGCGTACACCACAGCGTTCACAATGCAGCCGGCGGGGTCGCGAATTACCATTGATACGGCTCCTCATGTTCATACGCATAAAAAGAGGACTAGAAAAGCACTCGCGTGCGTGAGGGAGAACCTCCTCACTTTGCAGGTTCTACATCAACTCGTTATTTTTCGTTTTTTTATTTGTTTTATTTATAGACCATCTCGCTATGGTGTTTCAGCTCCTGTTATAATTATTAATATTCGCCAAACAACTGGAAGATCGAGGTCACAATACCTCTATGTTGGCCAAAGAGATAGAAAAAGGACTATTCGGATGTCTATTGCCGGATATTTTCAATCAATTATTACATTCAGCCTTCATGCTATAGATACAGGCCTTCCACTTGTGATATGCATTTTATTTAGATCTGTATTCAAACAAATGTATATATACATTTCAACTACAAATATATAAAGTATATAGAATACACTGAAATGCGGCATGTTTTACTCAGCATCTGCTATAGGCGTATTTTAGTAAGCGAGCATTCAGTATTACACCAACATAGGAGTGCTAAACAGAGCCCCTCGCTCTTTTATTTCCTGTCTGGTGCAGCAAAAGAGATATTTTACATATTTGCAATCAGATGGTTCCATTCCACAGATAAATTCAAACCTCGTTTCACTGTGTCTAAAGTGTATATCCAGCGTTGTTCCTTCTGACGTAAGAGAGTGCCCATGTCACCACCTCTCTTTGACGGCTTTATTACTTGTAACACGAACCATGTTAGGTCTGTGTCTTTATGCCCACATCTCCCGAAATGTTCCACAAGAGGCTTATCCACCACTTTATTCCTTATACATGATCTGTGTTCCGAGATACGCTGTCGTACTTCCCTGGTAGTATTACCTATATATAATAGGTCACAAGGACATCTAATTACATAAATGGCGTTCTTGGTTTTACAGTTGGTATGTGTTCTGAGTTGCCATTTAACTTGCCTGTATTCAAAGTCAATTCTTACTTCTACCATAGGGCAAGCTACACATCCTCCGCATTTGTGGTGACCAATCACCGGGGGCAACCCCCATTGGTTTAGTATTGTCGGGTTATTTTTTGGCTCCACATATGTATGTACTAGTTTTTGCCCAAGATTTTGGTTCCTTTTAAAGGAAAACATCGGTCTCCGATATAGGGACCCCTCTTGTTTCACAAGATCTCAATTGTGATTGACTATCTTCTTAATCTGGTTACTTATTGGATTATAAGTAGTCACGCAGACAAATCGCTCTTCTTTTTCTTTTGGACAATGTGTTAAACATACATCTCTATTAGTATTTTTGGCCCTCTTCAGATTGTTTTTGACCAGTCTTGTTGGATAGCCCCTCTCCACCAGTCTATCTTGTAACTGTTTTGAGTGTTCCATGAATTCTTGTTTGGTGCTACAGTTGTGGCGTATTCTTAAACACTGCCCATATGGTAAGTTATATAGCAGGCCTGCAGGGTGAAAGCTGGTATAATGCAACAAAGTGTTGCGGTCTGTTGGCTTTCTATAGAGTGTTATCTCCAATTTGGCACCTGCATTTCTGATAATTAAATCTAGAAAACTCACCTCGACCATGCTGAATTCCATGGTGAACCTAATGTGGGTATCCTGTCTATTTAGCCATTGATGGAATGTTTTCAAGGATTCTACATTGCATGTCCATGTTATGAAAATGTCGTCAATATACCTATGCCAACCCATCAGGTGTTGGCATAGGTCTGGGATGGCTTGGAGTGCGTTCAGATGTCCTGATACAAACTTGTCCTCGAAATCTGTCATATACAAGTTCGCCACATCAGGGGCAAAAGTTGCCCCCGTGCTAACCCCTCTGCACTGCTTGTACAACTGTTGTTTGTGTAGGAAAATGTTTTCAGTCATCGCCAACCTAGCACATTCGGGTATAAAACAATTGGAAGATCTGGAAGTGGAAATTAAGTTCAGGAAAATCAACCTTGATCGCAAAATCTTTAAATTCCAAAAATATGTGGCAAACTATTCGGAAGAAAAAACTTATCCATACTTGAAAGAAGGTTTTTTCACCACTCAAGTGGGAACAGCCAACTACAGGAGAAACAATAGGTTTGTGTCATTCTCTAATACCTCTGGTTCATCAAGTGGTTCAGATCCGTCATTGAATAACCAGGGACCTAACAACACAGGAGGAAGAGGTCGACAGCAGAGGGGTTTTTATCGAGGCAACCAGAGAGGGCGCCCCAGACAAAATCAGGGACGATACAATCAGGGACCAGGAATGAGAACACGACAGTGGTATCAGAACCATTAGATAATGGAGATAAAATGCCCATTATCAATTTAGCAACAAAGATTCTGAACCCTAATTAATTAAAAATGTTGTCGAAAGGTTTATCTTTTGTTCCCACTACAAAGGCAGATCCTTTTACGATAGAACTTGAACTTCATTGTTTCTTTCAAAATATACGATTGAAACACTATTTCGAGATTTTTCTACCAAATCTAGATAGGACTCAACAAGGAACATCTGGAGACAACCAAGATATACCTAATAGAACCGGTCTTAAGAACAAATCGACCTTTAACCCCCCTCCATAAGCTTGCCCGCCTGAGATCTTGGCTTTTGAAAATAAGGTTACAAAAGAAGTGAAGGAAGCCATCAAGAAGAGAAAATTCCCAACCAGACAATCTAACCAGAGCTGAAAGAGACAGCCTAAAAAAACTGTGTGATACAGATGGCATTACCATCAAACCCGCGGATAAGGGGGGCGGGATAGTTATTATGAAAACTAGTAACTACGAAAAAGAATGCCTAAGACTACTGGGAGATACAAACTCCTACAAAATCCTTGGACAAGACCCAACTCTAAGATTGAAAGAGAAAATGCAAAGCCTTACTGACCACGTCATGAGAGAAGAATGGATCAGTGAGGGTGAAAGACGATTTCTGAATAAAACGTATCCAAAAACGGCAGCATTTTATATACTGCCGAAAATTCACAAAGACAAAATAAATCCTCCTGGAAGGCCTATTGTCTCCACCATAAACACCTTACTCGAGCCACTGTCAGTGTATGTAGAATTCTTCTTGAAACCTTTTGTGGAGAGGATGCCAAGCTACGTCAAGGATTCAACAAGCATGATTAAAATTACACAAGAAATTGAGTGCCCTCCGGGATTGATCCTGCCAACAATGGACGTTGAATCGCTGTATACAGCAATACTGCAGCTCGAATGCTTGGATGTTTTGGGCAGCTTTCTGAATACCCGAAATATACCTCACCAACCACCAACACCATTTATACTCGAATGTGCTAGGTTGGCGATGACTGAAAACTTTTTCCTACACAAACAACAGTTGTACAAGCAGTGCAGAGGGGGTTAGCATGAGGGCAACTTTTGCCCCTGATGTGGCGAACTTGTATATGGCAGATTCCGAGGACAAGTTTGTATCAGGACATCTGAACGCACTCCAAGCCATCCCAGACCTATGCCAACACTTGATGGGTTGGCATAGGTATATTGACGACATTTTCATAACATGGACAGGCAATGTAGAATCCTTGAAAACATTCCATCAATGGCTAAATAGACAGGATACCCACATTAGGTTCACCATGGAATTCAGCATGGTTGAGGTGAGTTTTCTAGATTTAATTATCAGAAAAGCAGGAGCCAAATTGGAAACAACACTCTATAGAAAGCCAACAGACTGCAACACTTTGTTGCATTATACCAGCTTTCCCCCTGCAGGCCTGCTATATAACTTACCGTATGGGCAGTTTTTAAGAATACGCCGCAACTGTAGCACCAAACAAGAATTCATGGAACACTTAAAACAGTTACAAGATAGACTGGTGGAGAGGGGCTATCCAACAAGACTGGTCAAAAACAATCTGAAGAGGGCCAAAAATACTAATAGAGATGTATGTTTAACACATTGTCCAAAAGAAAAAGAAGAGCGATTGGTCTGTGTGACTACTTATAATCCAATAAGTAACCAGATTAAGAAGATAGTCAATTACAATTACAAAATTGGGATCTTGTGAAACAAGAGGGGTCCCTATATCGGAGACCGATGTTTGCCTTTAAAAGGAACCAAAATCTTGGGCAAAAACTAGTACATACATATGTGGAGCCAAAAAAGAACCAGACAATACTAAACCAATGGGGGTTGCCCCCGGTGATTGGTCACCACAAATGCGGAGGATGTGTAGCTTGCCCTATGGTAGAAGTAAGAATTGACTTTGAATACAGGCAAGTGAAATGGCAACTCAGAACACATACCAACTGTAAAACCAAGAACGCCATTTACGTAATTAGATGTCCTTGTGACCTATTATATATAGGTAAGACTACCAGGCAAGTACGACAGCGTATCTCGGAACACAGATCATGTATAAGGAATAAAGTGGCGGATAAGCCTCTTGTGGAACATTTCGGGAGATGTGGGCATAAAGACACAGACCTAACATGGTTCGTGTTACAAGTAATAAAGCCATCAAAGAGAGGTGGTGACATGGGCACTCTCTTACATCAGAAGGAACAACGCTGGATATACACTTTAGACACAGTGAAACAAGGTTTGAATTTATCCGTGGAATGGAACCATCTGATTACAAATATGTAAAATATCTCTTTTGCTGCACCAGACAGGATATAAAAGAGCGAGGGGCTTTGTCTAGCACTCCCTATGTTGGTGTAATACTGAATGCTTGCTTGCTAAAATATACCTATAGCAGATGCTGAGTAAAACATGCCGCATTTCAGTGTATTTTATATACTTTATATATTTGTAGTTGAAATGTATATATACATTTGTTTGAATACAGATCTAAATAAAATGCATATCACAAGTGGAAGGCCTGTATCTATAGCATGAAGGCTGAATGTAATAATTGATTGAAAATATCCGGCAATAGACATCCGAACAGTCCTTTTTCTATCTCTATGGCCAACATAGAGGTATTGTGACCTCGATTTTCCAGTTGTTTGGCGAATATTAATAATTATAACAGGAGCTGAAACACCATAGCGAGATGGTTTATAAATAAAACAAATAAAAAAACGAAAAATAACGAGTTGATGTAGAACCTGCGAAGTGAGGAGGTTCTCCCTCACACACGCGAGTGCTTTTCTAGTCCTCTTTTTCTGCGTATGAACACGAGGAGCCGTATCAATGCTAATTCGCAACCCCGCCGGCTGCATTGTGAACGCTGCGGTGTACGCGGAAAGGAGAATTCACAGATGGCGAGAATCAGGTAAGTTGGAATACACATGTCAGCTACTGGACATGATTGCGTGAATAGTGCAGAAGTAGAAACTATGCACTTTTGATACGGGAGGGTGTCGCCCCAGTCAAAATTAAGAACGGGAGGCACTGATCCTCTAACTAGTTAACACGGGCATTAATGTTGATAATTGAAGAATGATGCCGCCCGAGAAACAACACAGACTGTTTCTTACCTAAATATCAGAGACTGATGCGTTCCACAAAACAATAAGGTTCTGGTTTGCCTTTGAATAAATTACTAGAGGCTTGCATGCCCCCATCTTGACAATTGGGAGCACTAGTGCTATTTTAAACAATAAAAGGGAAAATGTTCAAACATGAAGTTAGATACTTCTATACTCAATAACATCAGTCAAACGGAGATTATAGAAATAACTAAGTTCTCTGTATATATTTTTACAGACTCACGTTCCTGAGAAAATCTAACCACTAGATGAACCATACACTAGGTGTGGAAAGAAGGGAAGCCTCGGAATTAGAAGCCACTTTTTCCATCGAATAAAGCGCTCAAAAACGAATTAACATCGCAGATCGTGGCTGTTTCCACTTTTGAGTAAGTGATAGAGCCCTGTACTTCCATTTATGGATACTGATTGTGATTTACTAAAACATATAAATAATGTTGGCTTTTGCGATCAAACGAATTGGGCATAACCTGGTAATAGGTATATGCCTTAACCCCTTAGATCAGAGGACAATCACCCTCGAGATTCCAATTAAGACGTGCTGAAATTTAATACTACATCCTGCCCCTCCTGATTCCATTGGATAGGAGATGAGTCGGATGATGCTTTACAAATTTTTAAAGCATACCATATTAACATGCAATTAAATAATTTGAAAAGGATTGACGGGAGTGCCCAATACTCATGTAGTGTTTTATATATTTTCATAGATGGTGTGGCCCATGCCAATATATGTGCCTGAAAAATGGGTTGTTTTGTCCTGAAGAAGGTTGCCCTACAGAGAGAGTATTAATGGTGATGCTCGCAGAGAGCAACTGAAACACGTGTCGACGTGAATCTGTGGGAATGAGAGAACACAGACTGTTGTGATACCCCAAATCTGTGGGGATGTTTTATAATGAATTGTAATCACATGGAGATATAACAGATGTTTAACTGTTTTTTATATACAGACCATTTTTTCAAAGAATGAATTGTGGAATGAGAGATTGATGAGAATAGTATGTATGTAAATGAATGGAAAAGTGAATGGGCCATAGTGTTGTAGGAAATGTTTAATATGTTTTTAGACATAGCATTTTTTGTTTGAATAAAAATAATAAAATCTTGGGAATTGAAACCAAGTTAAAAATCACCTGTGCATTCCGTCATCCTTACATTTGTCTACTAGTTCGAATTCCCAGATGGATAAAGACAATTTTAGATGCAAATTGCCCAGCTTGATGGCGGGAAAATGGATTTATGAAATGAAAACAATTACAGGAGGAAATACTTTAGCTATAGCGGACATTAAGGGTCGTCTAGCAGCTATCATTGGGGAAAGTGCTGATGACATTTGGACGAGAGCAGGTTACTCAAGTGTCATAGCACAGAACACAGTGCATGATGGAGCGCTGTTTAATAATTGCAGGGCCGCAATCTGGAAAGCGCTTAGAGAACAATATCCGGATACGTCCGATATGGGTGCAATTATGGCACGAAAAATGCAGGAAGGCGAAGATCCAATTGCTTATATTGAGAATTTTCAGGAACAGTGGTCTTTTGAAAATCGAGAGCCTAAGGGAAAATCAATACCTGCATTCTAATATATTTTATGTCCGGGACTGCCAGAACAGGTACAGAGACAGCTCAAGAAGCTGGTGGGTATAGAAGCAAAGCCATGGCCAGAAATACAGCTGGCCATTGTGCACCATTGCTGATTGTTGCAAGAGAAAAATTGGAAAAAGGAAGATACTAGAAAGCTCGAGGAAGGTAAGCCAGTACAGAAGAAACTGTCAAAATATGCTATAGAAGGGGTGTTGTTGACCAGCGGAGAGGGTCTGAGAACGCAGCAAGCATTAGGTATGCCACAGGCAAATAATCAACAGCAGTTGGATTAAGGAGGGAACTGATTTATGCTGAGAGACAGGGGAACAGGTTTCAGAGGAAGAGGGGGCTTTCAGAATAACCAAGGTGGTTTTCAGAATGTGCAGAATGATAATTAAGGCATCCACGGAGGGCAGATTAGAAGACTCCCTCCTGTGTGTTGGACATGTGGAATGACAGGGCACATTGCGTGACCATGTGGGAGCAAAGGGTATGTACAGAATGGGCAGTTCTCAAGAGGGGGGATATCTTGTCCTCCAGCATACAGCCCACAAGGCAGGGATGGGTTAACCCAAGATCAGGCAATGTATCAAGCACAAGTGCTGCAAACACAACAGGCTTTGCAACCACAGCCCCACAAGGGCAGTCACAGCACGCACCCATGCAGATACAGCAGAGTGCAAATACAGGACAGTTATTCAGTTATTGACTCCTAGAATAGGGGGTGTCACTGTCGCAGGTGGGAATCCTTTCACAGGTACAGGAATAAGTATGTACCCACAATAGGACAGCTCACAAGGTGACTTGATGTTTTCAGAACTATCGGTGATGCCAAATCTTCAAGAGGAACCAGGGGTTGATGTTACCATAGGAGGCAAATCATTTTCTTTTTTAGTAGATATTGGCGCAACTCGCTCATGTATATGAGAGGGGAAATGTTAGCTATCTGGAAATGCCATGAATGTTCAAGGGTTCTCTGGAGCTACAAGTAGAGTTCCTTTTACTGAGAAATGGCCAGTCTCTATAGGAGAGTGTGATATGTCTGTCCCATTGTTGCATTCAAGACAGACACCAGTTAATATTCTGTGCCGAGATTTAATGACGAAGCTAAATATGACGATTTCCTTCACTGACAACGGTATTGGGCCTCATTACAACCCTGCCGATCCGGAAAGAACGGTGGCGGTAAAATCACTGCCACCATTGTTTCTGGACCGGCTGATTAAAAGTCCTGCAGGCCAGGTCTGAGCTGGCGGATTTAACACCACCCACCTGCAAGCGGAAATGGAAACACCGGCTCCGTCCTATGGGACTCCATGGGAATGGGGATTTACGGAATTCCACCTCCAGAATTACCGGGTCACCCGGGTTGTAATGCCCCAGTGAATCCGGCAATCCCGGAGGCGGAATGGAATTACCGGGCCGGCAGTAGCCTGCCGGTTTTTCCGGCATGGCTACCGCCGGACTCGTAATGAGGCCCATAGTGTGTTCCACACCAGTAATACATCATTTGAATGTGGGCAAATTTATCATTGCATTTACAGGACATATTGCTCTCGTTAGAGCCAGACATTTTTACATTTTTCACTATTCTGGTAACATGGCTACCCGGTTTGGTGGGCAAGATTATGAAAATACCTGATTAATTTTTGTTCAGGTCACAGATACCTATGGGCGAAGAGAGGGAACAGATGCCTAGAATTGCAGGCAGCCATAGTAGGAGGGGAATTGGCCATGCTCAAAGGATTTGATGATGAGGGAAAGCATGGAGAACAGTGATTAATATTGGGCAAGGGTACAGATTGACTGATGTCACTGACGAGGATATGTTTAAAGACAACCCGTCAGATGATGAAGTGGTGTTCGAAATGAGCGCAAATGGTGATAGTGCGCTAAAGTCCAGCATTTTTTGATGAGGACATGGAAAAAGTGCCAATTGTTTTTGTGGACTATGGGCCCTTATGACGTAGGCCTGTTAACGGGAGTGGAAGAAGTCAAGATTAAGTTGAAACTAGGAGCAATTTTACCTCAAGCAAGGCAGTATCCTATGTCTCGAGAGGCAGACATGGGTATTTATAAGACTATATCGGCCATGATGGAACAAGGTATCTTGGTGATGTCAGAGTCACCATGTAAAACCGCAGTGTATCCGATCAAGAAACCAAAGGGTGGGTCATGGCGTTTAATTCAGGGGGGCATGGATAGCGCGCATGGATTGAGGGAGGAGCTCTGCTGAGCTCCCGTCCGAGATCCTATGTTTGATCCTATTGCAGCTGATATGTAATAAACTTCCCATAACAGAACACAGTTATTAGTGGACAAACTCTTTCTCCACCACCCAGTGTTCTTGTCTTCTACTGAAGCAGCGCCCACTGTGCGGTGGGCTGGACCTGAGGCGACGACCTGCTGGCCCACAGGAGGAAGAATGTCGGCAGCCTCTTGGACGCATCCAGGGCACTGGTGGGGGACAGGAGCGCCGCTGACTTGCCCAACAGGGACAGGAACCGAGATCAAGGTATGCAGCATTGCTGCTCCTCCACCCATGACATAATAGAGCTATTAGTGCGGTCTCAGCACGGTCTATCATCCCCGAGCTCACAGGCGTGGTATCTAGCTAGAACAGCTACCGGACCCCACTCCTGCCATTGCAAAGCTCAAGTCTCCTTTGGAACTACAGGATTTGGAGACAGGAGACGCGTGTGCTAGCTCTGTAGGAACATTTGAGCCTTGGACCACCAAGAATGCTTAAGCTGCCCGGGCTAACGCACGCAGCGTAGGTTACATGCAACCACCAGAAGAACCCTTAGGCAATACCCTATATCTTGTATGCTGATGGAACATTACTGCCGGGGGTTTCACCTCCCTACACCCTTCCTTTACCACTCACCCAGGGGACATCACCAAACGGAGCTCTTGGTTCTCACGTGACCTAAGCACCATTGCTTTGGGGTAGCAAAACTACACAGTATGCCATACAACAGATTCGGCACCACTGTGTGAAGACCCGCGGGTGCATATCTCCGACCCTTGCACTATAGCAGAGACCACTGTGAATGGGCATGAGGCTCGCCGAGCGGAGGCTCAAGTCCTACCTGTATCTGAGGCTGAACGGGAGCACACCAGAGCGCTAGCGCGCCATTACTGTGGAGAAGATGACTCCCTTTCACTGCTGAGGTGACTGAGACACCTGGACCACCAAGCAAATATAATCAAACTTCTACCCTGCTCATCAGCACCGGCAATAGTGGGCTCTCAAACCGGGGGCATCTTGGCACGCTACTCAAACATAGATTGGGTCACCGAAGGAACACTGCAGATCCGGTTTGGGTTCAGCTAGCTGACCAAGCACCTTCACGCGCCTGCTATTCTCAACATAAAGCTTCTGGGGGAGCTTACTCACAAGGGCGCTACTGCCATTCTCCAAGGGATTCTGGTAGGCATGTCCCCCTCTAAAGGCAAACCCAAATCGTCAACAATGGATTCCTTCTTGGCGGCCAGGCCAAAACAGCAATCGCAGCAAGATGCGGGCACGCAACAAGAACCGCCCTTCGCAGATGACAACTCTAAGGACGCGCAGGTGCTACAAGCCGTCGCAGCACTTAAATCATTTATTGACAACAAAATAGACGAGGTTAAATTTGACATGCAATTAATGCACCGGGACCCTCGCAACCTGACCGAAAGTGTGACCACAGCTGAGGCAAGTCTACTGGAAACCATCGACACCACAGCTGACCTGAAGACCAAGGTTCAAGAACTGGAGAAGAAAGTAGCACGACTGGAGGCAAGGTCCGAGGATGCGGAGGGACGTGCCCGCCGCAATAACATTTGTATATTAGGAATCCCGGAAGACACAAAGGGGTCGAACCCGACTGAATTTGTGGAAACCATGTTGCAATAGGAGATTGGTGCCGGCAAACTGTCACAGGGCTTCTCGGTGGAAAGAGCCCATAGACCTCTGCAAAAGCGGCCCCCACCAGGCTCTTATCCACGCCCAATGATCCAAAAATCTTGAACTTTCGGGACAGAGAAATAATACTCAAATACTCAAGAGAAGGGGAAGAAATCAAGAGAAACGACTCAAGGATCGCCATTTTTCCAGATTACATGCCTCCAGTGTAATGCGCAAGGAACTCCTTTGTGCTGATAAAGCAAGGCTCTGGAAACTTAACCTCAAATACATGTTGCTATATCTGTCTCGTCTTAAAGTGCTCTACAAAGGGAGAGCGATATTCCTGGAGACGCCTGCTGCGGCCAATATGTGGCTGGAGCACAACAACCTGGCCGGAGACGAGGAACCCATCACATGAACGGCTCTGAGATGGGTGGGATGCACTTAAACTTGAAGCAATCTCATGCAACTGTGATATGATAGCCACTGCATCTTATCACCACTGCAATGTCGCCTTGATTGCTGGTTCGGACGGTGAGTCTGCCAGGCCACACGTACAGTGCACTAAAACCCCCCCTACAAAAGACCAGTGCAGGCCTGTTGCCAGCACATTACCCACGCCAAAAGACCTGGATAGGCCCAGATAGTGGGGGGGCACCTGAGCGCTGCCAAGTTAAGGCAGCAGCTAGGAGCAGTTGTTTGTTAATGTTGTTTGTTTTACTGTTCACAATAGTGAATGTTTGGGCAGTTGTCAAGTCTCCAGGAGAGAATAAGAGGAGTTTGAGGAAGTTGAGGGTGGAGGAACTGGGTTGGCTGGGTCGAGACGCTCGGAACACAGGGGATCTCTGTTATGCAAACATCACTGGGAGAGACAGGGGCAGCGGGAAGATAACCCTGAGACTTGTCCTTAAACTAACATGGCAGCATGAATTAAGGTGTTAACATGGAATGTACAGGGACTGGGCACTTACCTTCGCAGGAACAGGATTAAATCTTACTTAAATAGAAAGAAGGTAGGAATAGCTCCATTACAAGAAACTCATCTAACAAAGGAATCTATGGTCAAAGTACAGGAACACTGGAGGGGCAAGGGTTTGGGGCGAGTTATATTCCAAATACGCAAGGGGGGTATTTACGTGGATAAGCCCCCTGCTTCCTTTCAAACTAGTTAAGGCAGAAGCAGACCAAGAGGGCAGATATGATATTATGTGGCTACATTGAGCAGCTAGAAGCATGCATAGTGAACTCTTATTTTCCCAACTGTAATATCCCAGCTCATCTCGATCTAATGTATACTAAGATAGCCCAGTACATGAATGGCTTTTTCATTTGGGGTGGGGACTTCAATTGCGTACGTGATCTAGACTTAGACAGGTCCACTCCCCCACTGTACCACTCGACTATGGCTGCCACCGCACTGAATACAGTGATAGAGCGATTAGATGTCGCTGATATTTGGTGGGAGTTGCACCCAAGGGAGCGGGGCTACTCATACTTCTCATCCCCACATGGCCTGTACACTAGGATAGACCATGTCTTCACAGGAAGGGAGCATCTCCCCCAAATGGAAATTGCACAATACTTGGGGCGATCTATCTCTGACCACTCACCCATAATAGTAGAATGGGGAATGGTTGGCCCCAGACCCCAAATTCCGCTATGGAGAATGCCCACTAAAGCGCTGAAGGACCTGGCATTTAGAAATGATCTTCGGGATTCCCTGGAGAAATATGTTGAGGAAAATGTGGGCAGCATCGAACGGTTAGGAACGGTATGGTAGGCCCTGAAAATGGTGATGCGTGGAGAAATTATAGCGAAAGCAGGTGGTGTCAGGAGACTACTGCAGACTGACCTAGAACAGCGTGAGAACAAAATCAAAGTGATAGAGTCCACCACCCAAGGGACACAACAAGAGGAAGACACACTGGTGGGTCATTACGACTTTGGAGGCAGCCATGGTGCTATTAGCCATGGCTGCCTCCAAAGTCGTGTCCGGGTAGTGGGAATGGGGACTTACCGGGTCATTCCAACCTTGGAGGACCCGGTAAGTCCCCATTCTGAAAACCATTCCTGATTCCCATTCGAGCCCCCATAGGGCTAAATGGGAATGGGGAAGGAGCTAATAACGGGCCCGCAAATAGTGGGTCTGTTATTAGCTCCCTGGTCCCTTAGCGGCTCCCGCTAAGGCCGGCTGGTATGGTAAAACCAGCCGGCCTTAGTGGGACCCACTAAGGACCTCGAAATGCGGCAGTAGGGGGTTAATGGCACCGGCATCCTTACCGGTGCCGTTAACCCCTTACCGCCAGCCTCGTAATGAGGCCCACTGTGTCGGATTAGAGGAGAAAGCAAAGACACATGGGGTAGGCTAGCCAAGTTCGACTACACTGCCAGAACCATTAGGGCACACCCAGAGGCAGATAGACCCGGCCGCCTACTAGCATGGCTCTGTAAAAGGGAACACCCCAGACACCTAACGACTGTGCTGAAAGGAGCAGATGGCACCCTACACCAGAAACAACAAGATATTAATGACACTTTTAAACTGTTCTACACCCAGCTGTATTCACACCCACACAAAGCAAGACCCTAGATGCCGACATTTCCACCGAAGACATCCCTGAGGCAATAAAATCTCTAGCCGCTTGCAAAACCCCAGGTAGTGATGGGTTGCCTCCATAGTTTTATAAAACGTACGAATCATCCCTCACACTCCTACTACACAAAGTGTTCCAGGAAGCGAACGACCTGGGGATTCAGCCGGAAAGCATGAGGGATACACTTGTGATCCTGATGCTTAAGCCCAGGAAACCTGCCCACTTGTAATGCTCAACTATGACGTAAAGATATTGACCACGATACTGGTCAAGCGACTCTCTAGATTGATAGGCGGGTTGGTGCACACAGATTAGAATGGCTTTGTGCCTGGCCACAACACCACAGCGAATCACGTAGGCTCCAACACATTATGGCTCAGACAGACCTAGAAGGTGGCTCCTATGCGTTGCTATCACTAGACGCTACAAAGGCATTTGATTACATTTACTGAGAATGGCTTCTGGCGGTCCTTTGGGAATTCGGATTTGGGGAGAGATTTGTCAAATGGGTGGAAGTTCTATACACTAAACCTATGGCAAGAGTGGGGGGTTTGTATCCTCGGCATGGGACATATGCAGCGGTATTAGGCAGGGTTGCCCATTATCCCCATGCTCTACATACTGGGACTAGAACCAATAACTATTTATTTCAGGAAGCAATTTTTTGATGCAGATATACAGGTGGGTGGAGTGAATCATATAATTTCATTATACGCGGACGATGTCCCCTTGTATGTCAAGGACCCGCATCTGAATGCGCCGACTATGTTGGAGGTCCTGGACAACTACTCCAGGGTCTCTGGTATACAGTTCAGCAGACAAGAGTCCTGTCTGTTCCCATTGGCAGGCTTGAGGGGTAGGGGCATAGAGGACTTGCTTGAGGTAGGAATCCACTGGCAACTAGCTTCATTTAGATATCTCGGTGTCAACATAATGTACACTCCGGAACTGATGCACAAACATAACAGTGGAGTTGCACTCAAGGCCCTACGCAAATCGATTGGCTTTTGGTCCAAACTTCCCTTATCTATGATGGGCAGGGCATCGATCATCAAAATGATCGTTCTTCCCAGATTTCTTTATCATTTTCAAAATGTGTATTATTATATTAAGGCCCCCTTGTTCGTCAGCTTGAGTCAATTTTTCAAGGGTTCCTATGGGGAACGGGCAGACACAGGTTGGCACTGTCCACACTGACCCTACCCTACAGGGTGGCTGGTATTCAAATCCCAGATCTAGAGAAATATTACCTAGCGGCTCAACTAGGTTTTGTGGCCCGATGGTTGTCAGCCGATGTCAGGGCTGAAACTGCACTGCTGCAACACGTGGTAACCCCACTGCGGCTAAGAGAACTCATATGGCTGCCCCAGCACCACCTGAGCAATGCACCCCTGCTAGTGAACTTGGGGAGGCAAATATGGCACAGAACTAGACACTTATACTCCCCCGAGATTCCAATGATCTTAGACTTATGCAAGACTAGCACAGACCTAACGAATATTAGACTCTGGGAAAGAAAGGGGGTTTACACATAGGGGGATTTATATGAGGACGGTACCTTTCGTGATTTTGCTTCACTTCAATCCGTAGAGGGCATGCCGGGTGGTCAATTCCTGTGGTACCAGTTGGTCCACAGGGTAGCGCGGGCAAAATGGGACCTGTGGCCTGAAGAACCTGAAGCGAACCCCCTTGTGACATTATTGTACAACCTGGGTGATGGCTGCAAGCTGGTGTCCAGAATATATAGCCAATTAATAGATAAACCTAACCCCGAGGTACCAAACTGAAATCCAGATGGAAGACAGATCTAGGGCTGGAGATTGTGGACAGGGAGTGGGAAAGGGCTCTAGCGTTCCCCAGAGAAGTGTCCAAGAATACTAGATTTCGGCTAAAACAGCTAAATGTGTTATATCGTACATACATGACCCATACAGAGTGAGCAAGTTTAACAAGCAAGCTCACCCCGAATGCAGACTTGCTGCATTTGTTTTGGGAATGCTCCAAAGTGCGGTGCCTCTGGTCTAAGGTAGAGCAAACTTGTAAGAAGGCCAGAATGTCTCGATATGACTGGTCCCCTAAAGAATGTCTATTGGGAACTTATCCTAGACTGGCTAAGATAAAGTACATTGTGAAACTTATGAACATGGCGTGTGTACTAACAAACAAACCATTGTGATGCCATGGAAACGGACGAAGGGCCCACAGTATAATGCATGGTATGGGGAGATGGAACACTGGGTGGAAGCAGACACCAGGGCCTGGGAGGATAGTGTTTCCAGATCTCCTGATGGTACAAGCATGTCACTTGATGCATGGAAATCCATGACATGGAGTATGTTTCATCCTTCGGATGATAAACCCCCTTGAATAGGACCTCTCGTTGATAATTGAAACTTAGCATCAGCAAAGTCACTTAAGACACGGCACCCTCTGACCTATGATGCGCCATCATTCCCCCCCCTCACTCCCCCCCCACACCCTCACTACACACTCCTCACACGCACCAAGCTGGATCGATATTCCATACGGAGACAGTTAAGGTTTGATTGTAAAGTTATTGTTTTGTTTTATTAATGACTGAAGCATCATACGCCAATGTGAGTTGACAAATGATATGCTACATATGTAACTTTAAGAAATGCCAATAATGCCAATAAAGGAATATGAAAATAAATGGTGTTTAATTCAGGACATGAGGCCAATTAACCAGATTGTCGAGGCAGAGCTTCCTTTAGTTCCGAATCTGGTGACGATTTTATTTAGTATTCCCCCAGAAGCACAATATTTTACGGTGACTGACTTGAACAATGTGTTTTTCACAATCTCGTTGCACAAAGATCTTACGTCATTTACGTTCCGTCAGACCAAGCTGAAGAGTACACATTTCCCCAGGGGTACTGTGAGTCTCCATTGATCTTGAATAGGGTCCTGCAGATGGACCTAAGCAATATTGATTTGCCAAATATTGTGCTGCAGTACGTAGATGATATTTTAGCCTGTAGCACAAAAGAGGAGGAGTGCAGATGAGACTCAATTCAGCTAATGATTATTTTAGCAGACAAAGGATATAAAGTGGATAAGGAGAAATTGCACTATTGTCAGGAAGAGGTTTTGTACATAGTCGCATGAAGGAAAGAAAGTTACACCTGAAAGAGCTGAGGCAATTAATACAACGTCAAAACCGCACATGATAAAACAAATGCAGCCATTTTTGGGACTGTGTAATTATGTTAGAGCATGGGTATTTGATTATAGTTCATATACGAGACCCCTGTTGCAGGCTCTGAAGAAAGTACAGGAGAATAAGGAAAGAATTTAATGGACTGAGGAAATGGAGGAGTGGTTTGATGAATTGAGAAAAGCAATTTGCACAGCTCCAGTTTTAGGAATTCCCAATTATTCTGAGGAGTTCTTTTTATTTTCGCACACAAATGGAACAGTTATGACAGCAGTACTTACACAGCGAACCACATTGGGGTACAAACCCTTAGCATACTATAGTGGGATTTTAGACCCAGTTATAAGGGGTCACTTACCTTGCGAACAATCGTTGGCAGCAGCCATGTTTGCTATTGAAAATTCTGCAAGCATAGTGATGGGGTGTTCCATGACTTTATTTGTTGAGCATGCTTTATTTGCTATTTTGGAGAAACCTAAGGGTACACTGATTTCTCAAAGAGCTTCTGCTTATGAGGTAGTTATATTGAATCCAGCAATCAAAATAGTCAGGTGTAAAATGGTGAATCCTGCCACGTTTGTAGCCGAACCACTGGCAGCGGATGAGCAAGTGCACGATTGCTCTAACTATGAGGAGTTCTATGACGAGATCCTGAGGGTAAAAGAGAATGCTCAAGCAGTGGGGGAGGTTCTCTTTATTGATGGGTCTTCAAAGAATGTATGAAACTGATGGACAAAGGCATTCAAGTTCAGCTGTGGTAAGGCACAGAGCTAACAGGGAATTTGAAGTGGTAGCAAGTGCGAGACTCCCATCTTATTTTCAGCACAGGCTGCAGAATTGGTGGTGCTTATTGTCGCGCTCGAGAATCACGCAGGGCAGGAAGTGACGGTGGACAGTGACTCCGCCTACGTGATGTCAACCGTGCATGCAGGGCTAGCACATTGGAAAAGGAGGGGCTACCTCCGAGCGGATGGCACTCCAGTGCAACATGCTGCAATATTGGACAGGCTTATTAAAGTACTACAACTCCCAGTAGCCATTGCAATAGTTAAGTGCGCAGCACATACTAAGAGAACTGACTTTATTTCATGCTGCAACCAAGCTGCAGGCGAAGAGGCCACAAGGGTTGCATATGCATCTGATATTTCTAGTTTTGATACTCCTGATGTGAAAGAAAAAATGGTTGTAATAATGGTTGTGAATTAAGGGTTTAACCATTTGTCAAGAACGCAATTGATGGAAGTTCAAGGTGGAGCTCCACAGGAAGAGAAAAAACTGTGGACTCGGAGATGGTGTTTTTACCCCCTTCTGAAGCACTGTGGCGACAAGACAGCACTGGCAAACCGGTGATGCCTGGAGCCTTATTTAGGGTGGCATTAGAACAGCTACAATACCCTGCGCATCTTACTAGGGAGAGCTACGCAGCAACCATTGCAGAGCACTGGTTCGTACAGAACCTGTTAGAACACGTTGCTTTTTATGTAGTAAATTGCATTGTATGTCAAAAGTTTACTGCTGGGCACACGCTGCGAACAGTCAGAGGAGTAATTCCTCGACCAAATGGTCCTTCTCAGCATTTACATATTGACTATGTTGATATGCTACAGGTTTGTAATGGATACGGGTATATGATAGTGGTAGTGTGCCCCTTCTCAAGATGGATTGAAGCCGATGCATGCACACATCCAGATGCCACTTATTTGAACAGTTTAGCTCATTGCTTAGCATTAAACACAAGTGTTCTTCAGCTTATCATGTTAGAGACTAAACGGTCTGCTCAAAGAGAGAATAGCAAAGCTGAAATTGACACTTGAAAAAGGGGTGGCTGCATTGCCTCCCCCTTACATTATATGCATTGAGAAATCAGCCCGGTTGAGAACGCCTCTGACTCCTCCATCGAGGACTAGGAGTGATGCCCAGACAACTGCAGAATTGTTAGGAAATGAGCTATTGAGTACTTAACATGTATGACCGCTAGTATGTCTGTCATGTCAGATCACCTCAAGCGGAAGGGGTGTTGGTCTCAGGACACATATGAAGGCAATAAAGCAACCAGACTTGAGAAGCTACGTGTTCCTAAATTATTTGCTGGAGATACGGTTCTAGTAAGGAATTTCACAAACAAAGTAGCACAAACCCAGATTTAGTGTCCCATTCATTGTGGAAGACATTACTCCCTCAGCAGTCAAGGTCCAAGGTAGGCAAGCTTGGATACACTTAGGAGATGTGAAAGTCTATACTGGAGAGGCCAACATACCCCCAAGCCATTCGGAAGCAAGTCAAGAAGAGGTTCAGCATGTGCAGACTCAATTGATGACGAAGAAGAAGGAAACAAAGACTACCCAGTAGATAGACGAAAGTGTACGTTTGGACTGTGGTTCCCCTAAAACACTCCTTATAGATATTAAAGTTGGACGTGAGAAAGTTACTGTTCTTGAGCCACAGGAGTTTTGTTGACATTTGTCTTTGGAAGTGCGGAAGTAAATGAAAAATGCCTGATTTGGACATTCTGTTCGATAACTGGAAGAGGGAGCAGTTCCCCGACTCGTTTTTTACTGAATTTCTCTTTGGAGGTGACCATGGTACTGTCAGTTGTTGACGTACACAGACTACTTCTTGCTGTCTTCATTTTTATACTCAAAGCTTACCCTGCTCTTGTTGGGCGCAGCACTAATGTGCACACTTTTATCCAAGATCCTAAAAATGGTCCGCCGATTAGACGTTTATTGGCAGCAATTACAGAACAAATCAGACAGCTTCCTGAACATCTGACAAATTTGCCTGATTAAAAGATTAAAAATATGGTTTCCTTCCTTAAAAGTAATTACAGGCAAAAATGTGGTCTATTGAACACATTGCAGTTCCAGAAAGTGAGCAGAATCAACGACGTGTGGAGAGACACCGATGGTGGTGCCTGATGTATTGGTGCATAATATATGCCTGCTCAGCATCTGTTACAGTTTTTCTGCTTCTATTGATCCACACTGTTTACTCTTATGGTCACAAAAGGGAAGGAGTTCCCTTAATCCTTCCCTCTCCAGTCACTTTTGCCGAACTAGACACTATAAGAAGGCCAAAGCCATATGTGATTGTCCCTATACCTGTAGCACATGTGAAGGCACCGATTTCTCTGACAAGTGTCCCTATAATTCCTCCATGAGGACGAATGTATACTGATATATTTCATGAGTTGCTTATACTAGCTCAGCTGGCAAGAAAGAGACCTACGAGAAGTGCAAGGGAGGATGATTATGAACTAAATGATTATTTAGACTGTACAGCACATTTTGGGAATAACATGTTGTACCAGCAAATGAAAGAGGTCGGAAAAAGAACTTCTAAGGAGGATTGCTATGTCTGTGCTCTCCTGCCTTATGCTATTGGTAAGTCTAAAATATTCAGAGCTATTGAGACAGATGTCCAAACAGCTCATTTTCAGACTCACCTTGCACTCATGTAAGAGGTCAGATCCAGGGTCGATTGGCATCCTTGGTGTGGGTGACAGAATGGTCAGCCCCAGAAGAAGATGATTATGTCCAAGATTTGAAGACAAGAGAAAGAGCAAACACCAGTGACCATGTGATAAGATATGAACAGTCTGGCATGAAGGGAGCTGGAATCAGATGGGATATAAATAGGAAGCTCCTCTGCCAAGGAAAGATGGATGAAGAGGTTCGAAGCTGCAAGGAAAGAGGCCAGATGCAAATATGAGGAAGAGTACTCTCTCCAGATGGCTGGGAAGAAGGCACAGTCGTATGCAGAGCTGTGGCAGTAACTGGTCATTACAAGCCAGTTATTGAACTAGTGGAAAATGGATGCAAACCTCAATGGCAGAGGCTTGCAAAACTTCTGACATAGGTCGAAGACAAAGGAGGCCCTTTGCAGATAGTGCATTTAGCCAGTGCAGAGTTATGTTTCAGAAACAATGGTACAAGAAAAGTTGGAGAGAATCAGCAGTGCAGTCGAATCTTTGATGTGCCAGGAATGAAGGATGGGACAGTGGTGATAATGGATCACTACTGGGCCTGTGGATCCAGAGCTTACATGAAACTCCCCAGGGATTGGGGAGGACTATGTTCTATAGTGATTGTTCATGTTCCAGCATTAGTAATTCCAAAGAGTGACCTAAACATTGGTGAGTTTCCAAAAGCAGATGCTCACCTGATGAAGAAGAGATCTGCTGAACTCCTTAATCGAATGAAGAGAGAAAATTATTTCTCAGCCAACTCGATAGAGGCCTTTGATGCTATTCCATATGAACATAGATTGTTCTGCAAGACTGCTTTGGTTTTTACTGTTATCTTCATGCCTGGGATCCAGATGATGGCGAATTCTAAGTGGTTACAGATAACCAGGTGGGAGTTTCTACAGATGATCAATACCACCATAAAGGGATTCAATGCTATCAAGGAGTAGCTAAGAGCCATACGCCTGATGACTCTTCCGAACAGATATGTCTTGGATATGATTACAGCTATGGATGGAGGTGTTTGTGCCAAAATCGGAGAATCGTGTTGCACATTCATACCTTCTCATGACGACGAGAATGGCACCTTGACAGAGGCCATGACGATGCTAACAAACTTACATGTTAAGATGGACGACGAAGTGGAAGAAATTGCTGATGACAGCTGGTTTGCGTCGATCTTCTCATGGGGTTTCAAGTTCCTTGGAGCCCTGTTGGTGATGATCAGGTTTGGTTCTGTGTGATTAGGATAATAATCACACAATGAAAGAAGACAGCAAAGAAAGTGGTAGGAATGAAAATTGTGATTGATGTCGAATCAGGATTCAAACCTAAAGAGCTGACAGATATAGAAATCAGAGACTACATAAAGGCCACTATTCATGCACCTGAAGGAACAAAGTTCCTGTATCCGAAGAACCACAAGAAGTATGTGGGAAGATGGATCTACTGCAGTCCAAATGGAGAATGTAGCCCTATGACCTGGAGTGTTGATAAGCATGTGAAATCAGCAGGATGGTCGAAGGGACTCATGAAGATATGGACTCCGAAGAAACATTTCTTCACACAAGGATGTCTTGATGAGAGAGTGGTCGATGAATCTCCCAGAGAGGGGGAGTGTACAGGAGGAGACAAATACCCCTATCAGAAGCTTTGCCCCACCATGGTGCCTATATGTTGGGAACCGGTAATTGCGACACTACGACACGTGCAGTACCAGTAAGGATGCCTATACCAAATTATTGAGACAAGGTATCCATTGAGAAAACCCTACATGCATTCACGAAGAAATAATGGTTTTCTGGACAGAGTCCCGGAAGAAGTATGAAAATGAATGAGAAAGAGGACTGTTGTCATCACACTAAGCAGAACTGACGCACCCGGAAAGGACATAAATAAAGAAGGAATATAAACATTCCATAAGATCTGAAGATGAGGTGTCGAAGTTAAGTAACATTTCAGGATCGAAATGAAGATGCTCATGCGAAGAAACTGCAGAGTCATTTTACACTTGTACAGATGCAAGTAGACAAAGGAATCCTGAGGCTGGCTACGTAGTGAATAGATTGCAGCGATGCGCCAATGTTTATACATAGGAATGTATAGAATCTGGATGTTCTACAATGCACTTTAGCAAACTTAAAACTCTATGGGCCTCATCACGAGTTTGGTGGTAACCCTTAAATCCAGCAGTAGCGCTATTACTGCCGGATTTAAGGGTCCGCCAAATCTGGGCTCTGGCGGATTTCTCCCCAGCTCTGAGCTGGGGAAAAATCCGCCAAACATTTGCGCTCATACCGCTGGCGGAAATCTGCCAGAGGTATGAGCGCAAAATTTCCCATTGAGCCCAATGGGGAATGGGGCAATCCCGAATAGGCTCAGTGGGGAATGGGGACTTCCAATACCACCAAACCCGCGATCTGGCGCTAATAGCGCCAGGGGGTTTGGTGGTAGGGCAGATAGCCCCAGCGCTGTTAGCGCCGGCGTTACTGCCCAACTCGTGATGAGGCCCTATGAATAGAAAGGGCCTGAGTGTGGCTCAGTTGGAAAAAAACTGATGGCAAAGGAGAATCCAAGAAAGGCTGGCTGGCCCAGCACCAGAAGTTGGGGCCACATTGAGCCTGGTTGTCTACATGAACGTGTGAAAGAAACAAACTTCTGTTTGAGGTGGGATGTAAAAACACTGAAGGTGTCAAGAGTTCATCATTTAATATTATTTTATGCAAAGAAAAGCTTGAAGACGTGGTCTCCAGTGCCATGGTCAGATGGAAATAGACTTTGGGTCGAGCTACACCGAAACCAGAAGAAAAGACCATGCCACACTTCCTTTAATTCTCAGGCACAGTGAACTTCTACAAGGCCAAGCTCAAAGCCTTAATTGAATGACAGACCGCAGGAGTGATGATAGATGTTGGGCTAATTGGGTGGGGAGGCATGACCAGGCCAACTCTCCCGGCACCTGAGGTAACCAGCTTGCGTGCAGCTAGCAAGTGGAATATTCCAGAAGGGTACAAGCGTGCCAACCAATTGTAGAGGGCCACTTATCAGAGATCCCTATAGTTTGTGTAACAAATAAATCGTTGTGTATTTTATGATGATGAAGATGACTATGACTAGAGGAGGGCTTAGTTGTCCACCTGATCGTAGAGACCCAATCACAACACCCATCCGTATGGAATGTATACCTAGATGTTCCCTGAAAGCCTATCACGTCCCCAAGTAAGTTTTCTTAGTTTTCCACGTAGTGTGACGTCAATGATGATGAGTTTTACTATATAACTGTGTTTTGTCATGTAACATGCTAAGATTGCTTGTGCGATGTCGGATGATGTCCGTTGTACTCCCTGTTTTAGATAATTGTAATTAAAACAGTACTACGTTTTTCCAACTTCCTGAGTCCATCCATTATTGCTACCTCGTCTTAAAGGACCTCAGGTCTTGGGGTTCAAGTCTTTAACCAAAAACATGTTAACTTTCTGTCCAGCTTTCATTTCTCACCCCTCACAGAAAAGAGAGACACCTTACGCCGACCATAGAGGATGTAGTTTCAAATCTGCAGGGTGCCACATTCTTCTCCAAACTTTGCTTAAGAGCGGGATACCACAAGCTGGTATTGTACCTGGATTGATTTTGATTTTGAATAATTTGTAGTGCGCGCACAATTAACTTAATCGAATCAGATGGAACAGTAGGCTAAATTAGAAAAAAGGGAAATTCAGCCAGGTGGATATTAGTATCATTGAAATTTACCAAAAAAGCATATAGGAGCAGCACCTATTTAAATAAATAGGTCTTTAGACCTGCTCTAAAGGACAGTAGGGAGTTTGCCCTTTTTAGATTCAGTGGAAGGCTATTCCACAATCTTGGTCCGGCAACTGAAAAGCTGCGGTCTCCCTCTTGAAACACAGTTCATCATGGGAATAATAAGCACACATTGATCTCCTGACCTTAAAGCCTGAGTCGGATGATACCACTTCAATTTGTTCATTAGATAACTTGGTGCCAACCCGTTAATACATTTGTACACCAAACACCCTATCTTGAATTTTATGCGGTCCTGAAGTTGAGGTAGTTTTAGATGCACCAAATACCAATTGCACTCCTGCATTTTAAGCTTTTTGTAAAAGATGAATCTGTTCTAGCCAGGAGTCCATTACAATAATCTAGTTTAGAATTAACTAGAGCTCCCAAAGCCATGGCACAGTCAGTATCAGGTACATAGGGCAGTGCTTGACTTAGAAGTATTGTAAAAGACTGACTGCACTTTGGCTGAGACCTGGCCACTGCAGCCCAAGTCACTCTGCAAAACACAGCCAAGATTTTTTAACTTAGTTACGTATTTAAGACTAGACCCCAGAAACTGGGGTGGCGGTGGGCTACTTTTCCCCTCAAGCAGGTGTTTAGGCCCAAAGAGAATTACCTTGTTTTTTTAGGGTTAGGTTGCAGCCAATTTTGTTCCATCCAACTCCCTATTACTACTTTCACTAACAACAAAGGCCTGAACGACTAAAAGCGGCTGAGCTTTGGCATTTCATTGGCCACAGAAGTCGATCAAAATGGAGTAAGAGGAGCGCTGGCTGGAATCCAAGGTGCCATCAACATAAATGACGATATTCTAGTCTTTGCACGATCAGAGATAGAACATCTAGATTGCTTAGAGAAGGTCCTGAGCAGTATACAGTCACTGGGATTAACCCTCCACAAGGAGAAATGCACATTCCTGTAATGGAAAATATTATTTTTTGGTTTCTTTTTTCAGGCAAGTGGAATCTCGGCAGACCCCACCAAGGTACATGACATTAAGATTGCAAACCCCAGAGAATGTATCAGATGTTTGCAGTTTCCTTGGTATAGTAACATACTGCAGGAGTATTATAAAAGGAATTGCCACCCTCTCTGAATCTCACTAAGAAGGAGATGATTTGGCAGTGGACACTGCTTGAACAAGCAGCTTTCGAAGGGATTAAGGACACCCTCACGGCAGATAGCACAATGTTTTTTTTTTATCCCGGACAGCCCTCGAAAGTAGTTGTCTATGCTAGCCCAATTGTCCAAGGCGTGGTGCTCACTCGGTCCAACAGTCTAGGTGAGGTGAGACCGATTGCATATGCGAGCAAGGCACTGTCATCAACTGAGCTGCGGTACTCCCAGATTGAGCGTGAAGCATTGGCAGTATTGTGTGGCTACCAGCAATTCCATCTGTAGATCTATGGAAATCCAGTGCTTTGTGATGGACCATAAACCCCTTGTTCCCATTCTTGTAGGGTCATCGTTGAAGCTGCCAGCCCACATTGAAAAATTGATGCTGGCCCTGCAGGAATACAATGTCAACCTAGTTTATCAGCTTGGCAAAGACAATGCAGCAGATTATCTCTCTCAACACCCTGCCCCTTACGATGAGCCGGTGAGACATGAGGAATGTAAGATAGAGGAGTTTGTCTGTATGATCTCAGGAAACACCATCCCCAATTCCATGTCCATGGAGGAGATCAGAGTTGCCTCTCAAGATGATGAATGCTTCCACGTGTTGCTAACCGCCATCACCAAAGGCGAGTGGAAGTGGGTGCTGGCCAACTTAGACAAGCACACAGATGATGCCCGAAAATCATTGGAGCAGCTGTGGCGTGTAACGAGAGAATTAATATTCAAAGATGATGGGCTATTGATGAGAGGGTCCGGAATGGTGAGACCCTCCAAACTCATTACTAAAGTCATCACGTTGGCTCACCATGGGCACCAAGGGACAGCCAAAACAAAAGCTTGTTTAGGAATGAAAGTGTGGTTCTCAGGGGTGGAGGAGCATGTGGAAGAGTGTGTCAGAAGTTATGTGTGGTGCCAAGCAACAGCTCCAGGATAGAAGGAGCCCACCATTGAATAAATGCCATGAGGCTGTACTCCCTGGCAGGTTGTTCACATCGACTTTGGTTCCACCAGCAGTGACAGCCATTTCCTGGTTATGGTCGACCATTGGTCCAGGTACCCTGAGTTGGAAGTTATAGTCTCCACTGCCCTTCCTGATGTAATACCAGTGACAGAAAAGATCATCGCTACCTATGGTCTGCCCGAGGAGGTGTGCCCGGACAAGGCAAGGGTTTTGCGTCGCTAATGTGAAAGTACAGTATTCACCTCAGGAAAATCACACCGTCATGTCCACGAGCAAATGGAGATGCTGAGAGGTTCATGAGAACTTTGAACAAGGTGTTCAGAATTGCCCATTGCCAAGGAACTTGTCTCAATGGTGTGTTATATCAGTTCCCCCATGGAGAAAGGCACCACACCTTACTGGCCAACTGGAGTGGCCTCAGCTGAGGCTGTATTTTAGTAGGGACCTTGAGGTTCCTCCCAGGCGGGGTGTCATGAATTCCCAGGTAGATCGATTACATCATGGTATGGAGCGAGAGAGAGAGAGAGAGAGAGCCAACGAAGAAGAGTATGTGAGAAGAGGGTTCTGTGAATATCTGTTAGCGCTCTGAGATGCAATGCTAGTAAGGTCAAGACAAACAACAGGAAATTGTCCCAGACTTTTGAATCCGACCCACTCCATGTGGTTGATGTAAAGGATTAGATGGTGATGGCATCCAATGGATGTGAAACAGTGACGTGGAACTCATGCTTCTTTCAGAAGTGGAGTGCTCCGGCAGGAGAAAGGGTGGAGAACCCAATCACTGATGTCCTGCTTTGTATGCACAGTAAAGGACTGGATGAAGATCTGAGTCCAGCCCCAGCCAGGCGAAGATAGTGGGAAGGAGGAGATGACAGTGCAGCAAAGATACCCCCTCAGCAAATTTTGCAGACGCCCAAATTATCTACAAGACTATGGCCTCATTATGAGTCTGGCGGTAGCCATGCCGGTAAAACCAGCAGGTTGCCGCCGGACTCTGGTATTTTTCCGGCGCCTGGCTTTCCGGTAACAGCAGGGGATTCTAACCCCGCTGGTCCGGGAAGTCAGGCGACGGAAAAATTGTATTCCCCATTCACATTGGAGTCCCATAGGAATGGGGAAAAAGGAGGCACCGGCATCATAAATAACGGTGCTGGTGCCTCCGTGAAAGTCTGCGAGCGGCTGCCGTTCCGCTTGCCAGGTCAGACCTGGCGGGCGGCACCGTTTTTACAGGACCGTCATGCTCGTAATGAGGCCCTATGTTCTTGATGATTGAAAATGTATGGGAGAGGACTGGATTGTGCCCACTAAGTTAATTATGTTTCTATTTGGTTAAGAAATCATATTACTCTGTTCATTGGTATGAAAAAGGAGGAGTGAGGAGATGTTTCTTTAAGAGATACCGTCATGGCTATGTCATAACGGTGCTTAAATAAATTGGTGTTGCTCTAGCAAGTGGGGCAGTGTGTCAGTGGAGCACAGAAAGCACAGACCTGTGTCAGTCTGCTTTATTTGAGAAAGGAAAAAAGTGTCCACAATTGACAGACCGTTCCATCCCCTACACACCTTGTAACTGGTAATTACCAGTCAAAAGTTAAGGAAGTTTGTGATGATATAATTTCTGTAATTTGAAATAATTCTGTGTAGGATCAGATGATCAATTCTTTTACTTAACAATGTTTTAATAAATAGTATATTTACTGATGAGTTTACAAAGAAATATAACAATACATCAAGCTCAACACGTTTCAGGAAAATAGATATCCTTCATCAGGAGCTAATTAGTGTTGAGTTCAATTATTTACATGGCGATTCTTAGATTCCAATAGAGTCTATAAAGTAAGCACTAAATTGATATCAGTGAGCTGTGTGATAAAGTCTATTATTGACAATTTAGCAATGGAATTAGTCATGACTTCGAGATTCACCTGTATGACTTTTGTTCAAAACACTAGTGTGCGTCTGTCACATGGATTCCTGTCTATTCAGTCTCATCTTGCGAAAACCACTGGGTATGTCACGTGGATTCCCCTCTGTCTATTCAGTCTTTTCTTAGTAAAAACGCTGGGTCTGTATAATTAATAAGGAGAGTAGATCATGTCTTAGTCTAAAATGGAACAGACATGGGTTCTAACTCAAAAATAGTACAGTCTTCTGAGGGAGAACATAAAAAAAAGGGTCCCTATATTTACTAGGAAATAAAACGGCGACAGAACACAGTCCGGTCCCACTCATGAACCTAAATGAAAAACCAACAGAATTCTTGATAGACAGTGGCTGTTAGATCTTGCACACGTTACACACAGTGTCAGTGTCAGATCGCCCACATCGTTGTGTGGGCGGGCCGCTATTGTGGCCCCAGGACATGACGTTCCAGATGTGACGTCAGGGGAAGGGGAGGGTCGGGGATAGTTGCGGCAGTTGCCGCCTGAACGTGAATAAAGCATGTTGTGCATACGCCTGGCTCCTGCGTATCAATCAGCGCGCGCCGCTCCCTGGTGCCCGGGAAGTTCTAGAGGGGAACATAACAATGGCGATGAGCGGGTACGTGTCCCACTAACACCGTGAAAAGGTCTGCAGCCGAGCAGTGTAGCGCGTCAGCACGCCTCGGACACGGCATCAGCGGAAACAACATGGTGCCACCCCCGAGATACGGCGGACCCAGAAAAGAGCCCAGGCGACCCGCGCCCGACGCTCCATACAGTTTGATGAGGCGCCCGCACGCCCGGTGAAGGCAGCGTGGAAGCACGGGGCCCAAAGCGAGAAGCGTTGGAGAAACCCGCCCACAACACGAGGTGAGGTGAGCTCATCCCCGGCGCGACATGGAGGTGTGCAAGCCATGAGGCGAGAGGGGCCACACAGCAAGGCAGCGCTAGCATAAGCACCACCCCTGCTCGGTGCTCAGTCGGGGCACCAGAATCTCGAGCGTGTCCCGCTCCTATGCAGCAGGCTTTCCGCCCCACGTGCGGATCGAAGCAACAGATAAACCTCAGTACGCATTCCACTCCATACATGGGCTGAGATAAATATGAATCTCAAGCAACGGGGGCCTCAAATCACGCCCCTAAGAAGCACGACTCCAGCACTGATACCAATTATCCACGCATAGAACCTTTACATACCTTCCGACATGTCGACCTCGGCGAGCACCACAGCCTCATCCTCAGGAGGGGCGGGAACGGCGGCAACAACGTCACCAGGAGGAACAAATGCAGCACAGGACAACACCCAACACACGCAAAATGAAGGGGGTGCATCCCAAGTCATGCACATGCCAAAACCTTTTGAAATACGGGATACCTCAAATCTAGGTCCCTGCTGGACCATATGGCTCCGGGATTTCAAGTTCTACACCGGTGCCATAGGTCTAACAGATGACACGAGACTGAAAAATACACTATTCATGGCAGTAGGATCGGAAGTAAGAGATATCAAGGGGGAATTACTCAACGTAGACAATGTCACATATGGAGAACTGCATGCCAAACTATCAGACTATTTTGCACCACATACCAACGTGGATTATGAACGCCACATGTTTCATACGACCAGACAGGAGAAGGGCGAGTCAATAGACAATTTTGTAATGCGCCTCCGCATCAAACTGAAACATTGCGAATTCCACAAATACTCCAACGAAGAGGCGCTCAGGTCGCAAGTCATCGCATAATGCCTCTCACAACCATTTCGTAAACAACTTCTACAGAAGCAGAGGTCCCTGGAAGAAATCCTAGCAATGACCCGTATGGAAGCGGCAGTGGACTCACAACTGGACAATCTAGGAAAAGTGACACTACAACAGCACAGTGATAACGTTGAATCAGTCAACAAATTAAACTTCAACCCCACTCAAGGAAACAAACGTCCAGAACCACGTGTTACAAATGTGGATACGAATACCCCCACACGGGGGAATGCCCCGCCATAGGACAACAATGTGCCGCATGCGGAGGAACGGATCATTACCGGGCCATGTGCAAAAATGCACTGACACACATGCCGAACAAACACCGGAATCAAGACAGGCGACGATACATCCGCCAGAGTCCGCCCAGAGCCAGGGGGGATAGTGACAAAAAACCCATGAGAAGAGAGGACGGTGACCGCAAAAGCCAATAAACCCGCGAGGACAGACGTTCGTCGGAAGACACGAGACGCTCACACAGAAGACGATTTGTACGGTATGTTGAGACCAGATCACCTACAAGCAGTGACACCCAGTCCTCAGAGGAAGATCAAAGGAGGAAAGGCTACGTGTGGGCCTTAAAAGACAACATAGCAGCCACCCAACACAACCCCATACTAACACTCCACGTGAATGACACCCTGCTACAATTTTTGATAGACACCGGAGCGACGGTTAATATCATCAGCGAACAAGCATACAAGGCATTGGCACCGCAGCCCAAGATCAGGAAAGCCGCAGTAGACATATATTCCTACGGCTCCTCGACCCCCCTACCGTGCAAAGGCATGATCACAGCCTAGTGCACCCATAAGGAACACACGGCGAAAGTCCCACTACATATTCTGAAAACTGAAGTCAACCGCGGATGCATCCTAAGCTTTCGGACTGCCGTAGACATGGGACTAGTACACGTTTTATACCAGCTGATGGCGCATAAATACTTTGTAAAACCCGATGCAATCGAACAATCATTCCCAAAGCTATTCATCGGCCTAGGCAAGTTGAAAAACAGGAAAGTACACCTTCACATAAATCCAAACATCAAGCCGGTTGCCCAACACTATCGAGGGATTCCGTTCAACATTCAAAGGCAGGTGGAAGAGGAACTTGAAAAACTCATCAAAATTAACGTCATTGAACCTGTGTCGGGTCCCACACCATGGGTATCACCCATCGTCCGGTCCCCAAGAAATCACCGGATGGGTCCATACGCCTTTGCGTGGACATGCGCAGAGCCAACACAGCCATAGAAAGAGAAAGGCACCAGGCACCCAGGATCACTGACATGATCCATCTCCTTCACGGAGCGAGGATCTTCTCAAAGCTAGACCTTACAAAAGGATATCATCAGATCAAAATCGTGCCTGAATCCCGATATATCACCACATTCCTTACCCACCTCAGTCTTTTTCAGTACAAAAAACTCAGTTTCGGCATCTCCCTCGCCGCCGAAATCTTTCAGGAGTGGATTCACAAGGTGATAAGACACTTCCCAAACTGTTTGAATTATTCAGACGATGTCTTAGTATACGGCAAATCACAAGAAGAACACGACTTGGCACTCCACAGAGTGTGTCAGGCACTTGATGAGGCAGGTCTAACGTTAAACAAGTCGAAGTGTGAATTCTCAAAAGGATCTCTGAGATTTTTTGGACATATTTTCTCGGACAAAGGAAGGAGACCAGATCCGGAAAAAGTCAAGGCACTCAATTCAGCCGCCTCCCCCCCCGTCAACACCACGGACCTCAGGTCATTTCTGGGCCTAGCAAGTTACTGCTCCAGATACTTGAAAGATTATGCAACCGTCAGCAACCCGCTACGCCTGCTCACACGCAAGGACACACCATTCGTCTGGTCAAAAGAGTGCCAAGATGCATTTGAGGTCGATACGAGAAGCCATATCTCAAGCCGAAGACATGGCATACTTTGATGCCAGCCGCAACAATGAACTGATCGTGGATGCCAGCCCGGTGGGTCTCTGTGCCATGCTCACTCAAAAAGACCCCAAAGACTCATACAACACCCACATTGTAGCGTATGCCAGCCGAAGCATGACAACAACGGAACAGGCATACTCACAGGCGGAAAAAGAAAGCCTGGCAGTAGTATGGGCCTGTGAGTATTTACATCTTTTCCTGTTCGGCAAGGAATTCACCATCATTACCGATCACCAGGCCCTGCTCACCATTTATGGAAGTCCGAAAGCCAGAATGCCACCGAGAATAGCCAGATGGGGTCTATGCCTACAAGACTACAGATTCACGATACTACACAGACCGGGGAAAGAGGAGAACCCCGCAGATTACCTCTCCCGCCACCCGGTAACCACGACCGTGTCCCAACCATCCATAGCAGACGCATAAATAAACTACATCATACATCATCTACAACCGCTGCCAACTGGATGGAGGGAGCTGTCGGCGCAGTCGGAGTCGGACCCGGCACTTCGCATCACAAGTCACTGCCTGCAAACCGACAAGACGACTCTCGTGAGACAACAGGCAAGAGGAGAATCAGAAACCACACATGAGGAGGCCAAATGGTTCGACGAAGTCTGGGAAGAATTGACGGTGGTAGAGAACAACATACTATTAAAGGGCTGCAAAGTCGTCATCCCGAGAACCCTCCGGGAGAGAATAGTGCACCTGGCCCACGAAGGACACCGAGGCGTGGTCGCCACGAAGCGCCTCCTTCGTCAAAAAGTGTGGTTCCCACAGCTCGACCGCCTGGTTGAAACTGTTGTAGGAAGCTGCCACATCTGTGCCCAAGTGGCGCCACCGCCACATCCAAACCCCTTACAGATGTCACGTCTGCTGAACAAAGTATGGGAGGAGTTAGCAGTAGATCTGTTTGGACCGCTGAGTAACGGAACACATGTGGTCGTGCTCATGGATGAACATTCCAGATACCCCGACGCCCAGATTGTAGAGAGCAGTGCAACATCAAGCGTCATCCCAGCACTCGACAGAATGCTATCAGCCTATGGCATTCCCAAGGTCATAAAGTCGGATAACGGTGCTACATTCACAAGCCACGACTTCCAGAAGTTTGCAAACTACATGGGGTTCCAACATTGACGAATAACCCCCCGATGGCCACAGGCCAACGGCATGGTCGAAAGGTTCATGGCCAGCATCAAGAGAACATTACAAATCGCCTGTGTCCAAAACAAGCCATTTGGGCAGGCTCTCAACCAGCTACTCAGAGAGTACAGGCACATGCCTCACAGCACAACGGGTGTATGCCCGGCAGACTTGCTATTTAGGAGGACAATCACCACGAGGCTACCAGAAGATCCGAGGCCCCAAGAACTGACACCTCTGGAACAAGAGGCAAAGGAAAACGACACCGCGAGGAAGGCAAAGACAAAGGAAGTCATTGACAGGAAAAGAAGAGCCTGCGAAAGCATAATGCAACCCGGTGACGAAGTATGGCTCAGACAACCCAAGAGTCGCAAAGAGGAAGCCACATTCGCATCCACCCCACTCATCATAACTCATAAGAAAGGTACCATGGTCACAGCCCAGAGGAGTGACTGCTCCACCGTGACTAGAAACATCTCGCATTTCAAACGTGTCATACCGACCCAAGGAGGCGGGTGGGCAATGGACAGAGATAGCGAGGATGACAGACTACATGATGAAGCCTATCAAGGAGACGCAGAAGAGTCCAGAGGTGAAGCAGGCACTCCACCACCCGATGCAGAGAAAGCAACCCCAAGCAAAGCGAGGCGCCCCCAGAGGAGCCGCATGAAACCACTTCGCCTCATAGAGGAAATGGGGTGAGAGAAAAAGCATGGGACTCGCATTCTAAAAAGGGGGGAGATGTCAGATAGCCCACATCGTTGTGTGGGCGGGCCGCCGTTGTGGCCCCTGGACATGATGTTCCGGACGTGACGTCAGGGGAAGGGGAGGGTCGGGGATAGTTGCGGCAGTTGCCGCCTGAACGTGAATAAAGCATGTTGTGCATATGCCTGGCTCCTGCGTATCATTCAGCGCGCATGCTCCCTGGTGCCCGGGAGCTTCTAGAGGGGAACATAACACACAGAAATGCAATATTGTGCAGCAATGTAGAATAAAGGAACTTGCCTGTTCTTCCTTGACGGCCAGTATCTCTGCTTTGTGAAAGTGGAACTAAGCCCAGGCGGCCTCTCCTGTCCCCCAATAGACAAGGGAGTCAAGGAGGTGCGCCCAGGGCCAAGCCCAAAGACCTAAGGAAAACCCCTGTAGGGGGAAAACCTGTGTTGTTCTTCCTTTCCTTCCTGTTGTAATTTGCAGATGATGTCCCGGTACATTACGATGTTCATAACCCACATAGGACTCTAGCGGTATAAGAGACTAAGTTTCGGCGTCTCCCCAGCGGCCGAAATATTCCAAGCTGAGATCCACAACATTATAAAGCACATCCCAAACTGTATAAACTATAGTGATGATATCTTAGTCTTCGGCACGGATGTGGAAAAACATAATGAAACCCTATCCAGGGTGTGCATGGCACTGGAGGAAGCAAATCTTACCTTAAACAAAGACAAATACAACTTCAGAAAAGGGACACTGTTCATTTGGACACATATTCGCAGAGAGCGGCAGGACACCTGACCCAGAAAAGGTCACTGCGTTAAATGAGATTGTGTCACCCTCGAACATCTCAGAGCTCAGGTCATTCTTAGGACTCGCAAGCTACTGCATACGTTATATACAATACTTCACCACCATCAGTGAGCCTACTTCGTGCACTCACCAAGAGCCACACGTCATTTATGTGGACCCCAGAGTGTCAACAAGCATTCACAGACATCAGATGTCGCATTGTACAAGCAGAGAATATGGCATATACTCATGCAGACAGAGTACGAACTAACAGCGGACGCGAGCTTCGTAGGTCTAGGTGCTATATTAGTCCAAAAGAACAAGAATAATACAACCCAGAGGCACATTGTATCCTATGCCAGTCAGAGACTATCCAAATCTGAGCAAGCATACCTGCAGGCCGAGAAGGGGGGCCTGGCAGTTGTTTGGGCCTGCAAACACTTTCATTTATTTTTATACGGTAAACCATTTAAGATCGTCACGGACCACCAGGATTCACTATTCCTGTACGGAAACCCTCAAGCACAGATGCTGCCACGCATCGCAAGATGGGGACTAAAGTTGACATCGTACACAGGTCCAGGAAGGACGAGAACCCTGCAGACTTCCTGTGGAGACACCCGAGACCACGAGATGTTCCTGAGCCGTCAATATCGGACAGATACATCAGATACCTAATTCAACAAGCTATCCCACAAGGCGTCGATCCCACTAGCCTCTCTCAGGAAGTAGACGCTGATCCAGCCTGTCAAATTGTCATCGAAGGAATTTGGTCAGGCAAATGGAGGAAGGTGAAAGAAAGGGGTCGTTTGGAAACGGAAGAGGTGTGGAAGGAGATTGAGAGCATGGCACAAGTGAAGGAAGAACTAGCTCTGTCTGAAGAGAATCTACTACTTAAGGGAAACAAACTGGTCATACCTGCTCGCTTGATGAAGCAGGTATTGGACATTGGCCACGAAGGTCACAGAGGGATCGTCACTACGAAGAGACTATTAAGACAAAAAGTGTGGTTCCCAAAACTCGATTCAATGGTAGAAGATTTGGTGTGGAAATGCCCCACATGCTGCTGTTTCACACCCAACAGGCACCCTGAACCATTGAACATGTCAGAGCTTTCTACAGGCATCTGGGAAGTAGTGGCGGCCAACTTCTTTGGCACCATTGAGGGCAGGAAATATGTGCTTGCCACAGTGGATGAATATTTGTGCTGTCCAGAGGTGCAAATAGTGTCATCCACCGCAGCCCATCATGTCATCCCAGTGCTGGAACATGTTTTCACGACATATGACATTCCCCAGCAGGTCAAGACAAACAATGGACCCCCGTTTAAAAGCCAGGACTTCAAGACATTCGGAATACATGGGGTTCTGGCATCGTAAAATAACACCACTTTGGTCTTAGGCTAATGGGATGATTGAACGTGTTATGGGAAATCTGAAAAGAGCACTCCAAATTCCTCAGATCAAGGCAAACCCTATGAACAGGTGTTACACCAAATGCTGCAGGACTATCGAAACACCTCACATGGATCCACAGGTAAATGGCCTGCAGAGGTGATGTTCGGAAGAAGCATCTGCACAAGGTCACCACAATATCAAGAGGAGAGAAACCAATACAAGGACGATGAAGACATGCGGGAAAAGGACACACAGTCCAAGGAGACAATGACCAACTATGCAGATGGCAAGAGAAGAGCCAAAGATTGCTCCCTAAGAGTGGGGGATGTAGTGATCGTAAAACGACTGCAGACCAGCAAGCACATGGCTGCATTCCATGAAGACCAACTAGTCATAACGGCAAAGACAGGCTCAATGGTCACTGCAGAATGAGATCAACGGCAAATGACAAAAAAATCCTCACATTTCAAAAAGATTTGATTAACGGACCTGCTCTCGGGAAGGGCTGGACAGTTACTCTTCAGACAAATCATACCATGGTGTTGGAGAAGACTATGACATTGAGGAGCAAAATCAGCGGTTACATGAGGAGCCACATGCACTCCAAGAGAGAGTAGGCACAAGACCACAATGAGCGAGAACAAGACCCATCAGACTTATCGAAGAAATAGAATAGCAACAGTATGCAAATGTTTAATTTTGGTGGGGGATGTCATGTTGGACAGTACAGATCTAGCAGTTCGGGAAAGGGGCCGGACCGGGGAGCAGGCTGGGAAATGACCAACCATAGAGGGACAGGGGGAATTGATGCAAGATGGAATAAAGACGTGTTGCACAGTTCCGCCGGCTCTGCAACTTTATTACGCATGCAGCGCGGCAGGCTGGCTGACGACCTGGGAGGGCCAGATAAGACCAGATCCTAACTATCATGTAGGGCTGGTGAAATATTGCAGAGAACTACTTCTATACACCAGGCCCCAGAATAGCACAAAGCCCCTACTGCAGTTCCGTCATGGGTGTAATGCATGTTCAGACACATTCGTTTATACAGCATCAGGGTATAATAATGATCACTGTACAAACGACGCTGCACACACTGGCAAAATGCAGAAGCCACAGTACACAGTTGCTTCTTTCAGGTCGGCTGATATGTTTATTATTAGCGGAATGGAGTGTCACGTGTGGCATTTCTGCTCAGCCTGTGCCTTTTCGCACCTGTCGTCCTGCTTCATTGCTTTCTGTTTGGGGTAGGACAATTGCATGACTTGTGCATTTTTCGGTTCCTGGATCTTGGTTGGGGTAGGTCAATTGCATGACTTGTGCATTTTTCGGTTCCTGGATCTTGAGGGTATGTGTGGGAACGTCACGTGATCACGGGAGCGTGGTCTCGCAAGATCTGGACTTAACGAGATCTCGTGAGCCCGCGCTCCGCGAGACAACCTTCCCGCCAGTGTTGGCGAAGCGCCAGACCAGGAGGTGTACTGGGAGCGCTGCTCCTGATGAGGAGCCATCGGAACTGAGGCCCTGCAGAGCCTAATGACACCAGCTTCCAGGGCATAACTCCAAAGCCATAGGAGGCCACATGGGAGCCCTGGAAGCTTGCAGCGTGCCATCCTTGTGCACACCTTGCCCCCAGTGATGCAACCGGTAGGGCCCTGAACTGAACTGTGAGTAGTTCCCCCGTTGCAGCGTACCATGTTTACGCCCACCTGTTTGCATTGTAATAAAGACAGTTAAAGCCCACTGCAGCATCCTGTCGTCCTTTAAGGCCACAACATAATTGGCGATGAGGATATCAAAAGACCCACGGGCCCACCATGCAAGGCGCCACACCGCCCCCTTACGTTTCTCCCTTCGCCAGGGACCCCAGCGATTCCATGGATGCAGTGGGAGCCCCTTTTCTTCACCTATCTGGAAGCGGTGGGCGGCACGCGATATGCCCCCGTCAGGAAGAGGGCGAAGCTACTAAATGCATTGGGGGTTGAAGGTCAGTGCATTTTCGCCAGCTTGAAAGCAATACCTGTGGCCGACGACGACGATGATGACGATGTCTACAAGGAAGCGACTTGTCGCACTGTGAAGAGGTTCACAAATAAGGAGAACCTCGTACTGCACAGGCTGAGGTTCTACACCCGCAAACAGGAAGGGAGTGAACCCGTGGACTACGTCACCAGGATGAGGGAGCTGGCTTTGCGCCTTTGGTAAAAATGCAGAACAAGTTATCTGCGACATGCTTGTCGTTCACACTAACTCTAGGAAAGTCCAGGACAAGTTCATCCAAGAAAAGGAGGTCACCCTTGACAAGGCCATCCAAATTGCCAGGGCAGAGGAAGAAACCTCCAGCAGACGCAAAGAGGCGGGAAGCCACCTGCCTGGGCCCGAACTTGCGGCGCTACAATGGAGAGGGCGCAGAGACAAGCAGTCCCGCGACAGCCCCAGAGACAAAGGCCCCAGGCAAAAGGAGGTGCCAAAATGTTATAGATGCGCCAGCACCAAGCACATGGCGAATGATCGCGTCTGCCCCGCCAGGAATAAGGAGTGCTCCAAGTGCGATGCATTGGTCATGTGGCTCCGGCATGTACATGGCGGGAGAAAACCCTTTCCCGCGTTGATGGCGACTGCGCTTCGAGCGATGATGACGAACTACAGGACAGACGCATGGCCGTCATGGTCAACGCCCCCCATGCCAGGAGGGAAAAGCCCCACTGCACCATTTAAGTGGACAGAATGGAAACACATGTCATGGCAGATCCGGGATCTGACCTCACTATCCTGCCCATCAACACTTATAAGGAGATGATGGGACAAGCACAAGTAGAGATTAGAACGACCAGGCAAAAACCGACGGTGTTCGGAGGTGCAACCGTCGACCTACTAGGCTACATCAGAGCCCGGATCGACTTCAAAGGGAGGTCTACCACTACCAAAGTGTACTTCTCACCCAAAGGCCCAGCCGTGCTGGGATGGGACGATCAACACAAACTCAGCATAAAACTAGATCCCAGCACTCCGGAACAGATACTCATGGTCTTCTCAGGAGCAGCGCAAAATTATAAGGAGATTTTCCCAAGCCTGTTTTCCGAGAACCCAGGGAAAGTGAGAAACTTTGTCCACAAGATTCGCCTGAAACCCAACGCGGTCCCCGTGAAACACAAAGTCAGGGCAGTACCTGCCACGGCGAGACCCGCATTGGATGCCCACCTCCGGAAGATGGTCGAAGAAGGCACCATCGAGACTGTGTAGTCTTCAGAGTGGCTGAGTCCAGTGGTGTTGGTCAAAAAGAAATCCAGCAACGACCTCAGAATATGCATCGACCTGAGAAGCCTGAATCTAGAGGTAGTCACGGATAGCTTTCCTCTCCCCAGCATCAACGAGATTGTCCTCATGATGAAAGAGTCGGCAATCTTCTCGAAGCTGGACATGTGTGACGCCTATCACCAGATTCCCCTACACAAATCCTCCCGCCCTCTGACAGCGTTCATCACCCCTTTCGGCACCTTTCAATATACCCGCATGCCATTTGGGTTGTCGTCGGCAGCATCCGCATTCCAGAGGATGATGAACTCTCTACTTAAAGGACTCACAAATAGTTCTTTCTTTCAAGACGATATTCTCGTGTATGCAAAAGACAACGAGACCCATGACAAAGCTCTCAGGGCAGTCCTGAGCAAACTTCAAGAGGCGGGCGTTCATCTACGCCACGAAAAATGCGTCTTTGGAGTGAGCAAGGTAGAATACCTTGGGTACTGCATCTCAAGTGAAGGCGTCAGCCCCAAGAAGAACCTCATGGAAGCCATAACAGAAGCCCCGGCTCCGATGTCCGGAGAGGAACTACGCTCATTCCTGGGCCTAGCCGAGTACTATGCTAAATTCGTCCCGAGGTTCTCCGAGACCACGTCCCCCATGAGGGAGCTTCTGAAGAAGGGAGCAGCCTACTCCTGGGGCCCAGAGCAAAATGAAGTGTTCAGTGAAATCAAAAGGAGAATTTTACACGCGCCATGCCTGAAACCGTTCAACCCTGAATGGGACACCTGCATTACCACAGACACCAGCGCATACGGCCTGGGGGCCACTTTGAACCAGAAAAAGGGAGACACTGAAAACATTGTGGCGTTTGCATCAAAAGCGCTATCATCATCGGAGAAGAATTACTCCACCGTTGAGAAAGAAATGTTGGCATGTGCCTGGGCTGTCGACTACTTCACATCTTATGTGTGGGGCACGAGATTCAGGTTGGTCACCGACCACAAACCCCTCATTCACATGCTGAGCCCGGGCGGCACCAAGACCGCCACCCGAGGCTGGCCAGGATAGCCGCAAAGCTTCAAGAATATACATATATATTGCGGGTTGGAAAAATGCACAAGCCGACTGCATGTCCAGGCTCCTGGACCAAAATGCCCCTGGTACCATATTCTTGGAAGAAGAGTGCGTCGTAGCCTCCATCAGTGACTTGAGGAACGGCGAGTACATGGACCTACCTGAGTGAGCGCCACTGGCAGGAGGAATTCGAGCAGGACGACGGCCTACGGTGCGTAGGGGTCTGGGTTTGCGAAGGGTGGCCCGATGAGAGAGCGATCCCCAAAGGCCTTCGTCCTTACTGGAAGGTGAACGAGGAAATCACCACCATGAACGGTCTCATTCTCAGAGGCGATCAAGTCATCCCGCCCAGCGGAATCCGCAAAGTGATACTGTGCAGAGCACACTCAGGCCATCTGGGGTGCAACATGACCAGACGCAGGTTACGTGACGCTGTCAAGAAATCAGCTTCTGCTCCCCGTTCCATCCAGCGTTACGTCAAAACTACACGTTCCACAATTCCAAAACACACGGAGCCGAAGCGTTTTCAGAGTATCAGACAACGCTGGGGGTTGCCGTGGAAACATTGGTTGCCTGAGCACGTTCGTGCAGGGTTACGTCATGGCAACGTTCCTGCAGGGTCACGTGATTAGTTTAAATCTCCGCCCGGCATTCGGAACGCTGCTTCTGAATTTACAATTTTTGGAGCTCACTACTGTGTTCTTGTCTGGCCTGTTATTCTTGGACCTTGCACCCTGTTTTTGTCTCACGGATTGATATTGAACTACCCCAAAACCTTGTATTGGATGTTATCTGTTTACTCGATCTCGGAACGAACAACCATTCTTTTGCCTGGCATTTTCAAGATTTGGCGTCTCGGATTTTTTGCACTATTCACGGAACTCTGACTCTCGGAACTTTGTTATTTGGACCTTCCACATTTCTTTCAGAACTTGTCACAAGAAACTCGGATTATTCACGGACATTTGTTTATTAGGCGTCCGCGTGCCGGCGGGTATAGGTATAGATTGGATTGTCCCTGTCACTAGAACTGGTATCATCGGACGAACTTCCTTTCATCTCCTTTTCCACAACAAGAATATTACCCGTCAAACACCAGAACTGATATCCTGGGTATCCTGGCCCTCTGTCCTGCCTGATTTGCTATCCTTGCCCAGAGGTATTCCCTACGTGAGTACGTTGTTTGGTCTACATCCGTTTGCCTTGTTTATGTCTTATTTCATGAACCCAACTCCTGACATTGTGTTCTTTGTCTAGGTAGCTGTGTTCCAACTCATATAATCTTCTGGGCAATTCCCCTTCCAATATAGTCCCTTTGTACTATTGGGAGTTGCATTGTCTGGAAGGTTTCTACGGCTACACTACGCGATCAACTGAATCCTGGTATTACCAAGTTTTACGTGGGTAGTTCTTACATATTCAGAAGCCATAAATCCATTATCATGGACACTGCCGATGATCCGTTGGCAGCTTTGGTTCAGTTGGTTGCTGGTTTACGCGCAGACATGACTGCGGCTCATGATGCCACCCAGCGTCGGATCGACGCCCTTCAGGCCGGTTTGCAGGCGGGTGGCGGTGTTAGCGCCCCTCCTTCTGGTTCTGCCCTTGGAGCTGGCGTTCCTCGACAAGATAATGCACCTGTGTACATGACGGCCCAGTTTCCCTTGGCGCCTCCGGAACATTTCATGGGGGATCCTAAGACGTTCCGCACTTTCATCAACCAATGTAGGCTGCATTTTTTGTGCCGTCCTACGTCTTTCCCCGATGCCACTACCAAGGCGGCGTTTGTGTTATCCTACCTTGGGGGCACGGCAGCGGTCTGGGCTAATCCATTACTGGAACAAGGGAGCCATCTTTTGTACGACTGTGATGCTCTCATCTCTGCTATGTCCCGTGTCTTTGACACACGATATAAATCCCAAGCCTCCGATTTGGAACTACTCTCTTTACAACAGAACGATTTGTCTTTGTTGTCCTACCTAGCCAAGTTTAACCAACTGGTGGCGGAGACGGATTGGCCCGAGGCAAAGAAAGGGGCTCTGTTTTACAAAGGGCTTTCAGACTCTCTCAAGGATGTTTTGTCCACTGCCCCAGTGATTCCTACTGGTTTTTCGGAGTTGGTTGATCTAGTACATCAAATCGATGCCAGGAGAGCAGAACGCAAAGGGGAAAAGAGTCTGGTTCCCTATCCTACGCCAGTAGCTGCTGATCAGAGCCATGCTACGCCTGAACCTATGCAGATAGGTACCCTCAGGGCTCCGCTCTCATCTGAGGAAAGAGAGAACCGTATGAAGAACAACTTATGTTATTACTGTGGCTCCTCGGAACATTTCCTGAGACAGTGCCCCAGAAAACCACGAAAACAGGGAAACTCCAAAGCTCGGTGTGGAAATCTGGGTTCAGGTAGAATGACTCTGACATCATGGTATGGATGAGTGACTTCTTTATTATGTTTCCAAGCATAACATCCAGTTTCTAGAGTCATATTAATCAGATAGTAGATTCCAGTTCACATAGGCAAGCACCGGCATCCTCTCTCTCAGGCTTACATCTTCAACTCCCCTCCAGAGAACACCAGTCATACACAAACATTCCATCCAGTAACATTCCAATGTCACTCATAACACTCACTCCAGATTCCACTAGGATGCAGGAGAAGACAGATCCTTACATATCTCCCCTCCTTAGAGATATCAAAAACACGACCAGCTAACTCAGCATGACAGCTATATAAAACACCCACACACACAGACACCTACACGTTTAATGCACATGCATCATCTCACCAAACAAAGACATTCTGCTAACAACTTCCCAACACCAATGAACGTCCTCACAGCCGTGGGACACACTTTAAAACAATGCCCCTTCCTCTTTCTGCTAAGTGAAGAAGAGGCACCTCCGACTACTGAAATACCATAACTAAACTTTCCACACATAGAGGCACCCAGACCTCTCATACAAATCCTAACTCCAACATCCCACAATAGAACACACACTTAACTCCCTTACACCCTGCAATCACAAGACCCAGGTGTGCCTAAACACACACCACTTCCAACCAGGCTGAGTATATCTAATACTCGGGTAACTACTTCACAAACTCAGTGACCCCACTACCCCTCATTTGCCCGTGTTGAAAGTTCTCTTCACACAAAAACCTAACTCCGGGAGTACTACACTACATACATACCACTAGTGTATCACATATCACTAGAATCACTCACGTTATACTCATTACCTAATCTTCACATATAATGTTCCTAACATTGCACTTAATAACAACATTGTACACACTACTTTAAAACTCTTAAAACTGTAGCATGTATAAACCGATCCACCTGAAAAATTAAAATATTAGTCAAGTCATAGCATTTGAATTTAAAGCATCAGTGTTTTCCACTCTCAACTAAAATGTCCATCCTGGAAAAGAAAATTATTAGTGCAGCAAACACGTGTCATATCAACTTGAGCCAGGTATCTCTACCATCCTGGTCAATCAACACTGTAATTCACTTTTGAGACCATCTGTGTGAAAAACAATTTGTTATACACGCCAATGACCTAGAATCATCATTTTGCTAAATACCGATTAAAAGCACAGCGGCTACTACATGCACTCTACCTTCACTCCATTTACTCCAATTCATTCACACAGAAATGACCAATTAATCAACAAGCCTCACATGACAATGACATATAAGTCAACAACTAAAATTGACTGCTTAAACCAAAATCATCAAAAGTGAAACTCAATTTTCTTCTTTTACTGTTCCTCGTGGCAGCATCTTTTAAAGTCAAAAGTACCTCTGGGGATTCTTGTATAACGCAGTTCCCAAAACAATAAGCACACAGTTCTCCAAACCATAGGCAAAGACACTGCCTCTCTGCTATCTGGCAAGAGACACCATGCCCCTCCTAGGCACATCACAAACTCCAAGCTCTCTTCAAGTCCAGTCAAAGTTCACAGGTGCTGAACCACAAATTCACAATGCCAGCAGAAGGTAGCAAACCCACTTGCACAGGCTCCCAGCCCCACAAGACGGTACTGTTGTGGGCTCCAACTCATTATGGCGTTGCTGCAAATGGGCTCCAAGCCCCTTTATAAGCCCAGTCACAGGCTCCAAACCCCTCCAAGCGCTGGAATGGCCATCAGGACCCTCCTCTGCTCCAGGCGCCTTGCACATGAGCCACAAGTTTCTTCAGCTTCTTCATCCAACTTCTCTGTCACTTCTAGGCACAGCTTAGGTTCCCAACCTCTTCTAATACTGCTGCCCTGGGCTCCAAGCCCCCAGCTGCGCAGCATGGCTTCCCATATTTCCAGGCGTAACTTAGACCCCAGGCCTCTTCACTTGCTACTGCCCTGGGCTCCAAGCCCTCCATGCCGCAGCTTGGTTTTCCAAACCCCTTAAAACTGTTTCTGGGCCCTCAGCCCTGCCAACGTCTCTTGACTTTCTCTGTGCTTGACCTGTCCAACTGTTGACAGGCCAGCTGGCATCTGGCCCTGGCACAGCTCCTTATTGCCTTCGCCTGTGCCCTTGGCGCTAGGCCCTTCTGCGCCTACTGCATTTAGCGCTCGCCTTACCTGAGAGAGAGGGTCTTCCTTGGTTTGGGGGGCAGTGCTTGTCTCTTCTTCTGTGCTGTCCCCCCAGCACAGCCAGCATCCTCGTCGCCAATGTGGAAATCTGGGTTCAGGTAGAATGACTCTGACATCATGGTATGGATGAGTGACTTCTTTATTATGTTTCCAAGCATAACATCCAGTTTCTAGAGTCATATTAATCAGATAGTAGATTCCAGTTCACATAGGCAAGCACCGGCATCCTCTCTCTCAGGCTTACATCTTCAACTCCCCTCCAGAGAACACCAGTCATACACAAACATTCCATCCAGTAACATTCCAATGTCACTCATAACACTCACTCCAGATTCCACTAGGATGCAGGAGAAGACAGATCCTTACACTCGGCAATAGAGAGAGCCCCTTTGTTGAGTCCCTTGAATACGGGCTCTGATATCATGGTTTTGTTTCCCATAGCGATTGATGTCTGCGCTCCTTCCATTGTTTCTTGTACAGCGGACGCTGTATTGGATTCAGGGGCCACTGGGAATTATGCCGACAGCCGGTTTGTTAAGAATCATGGTATTCCTCTGATTCCCAAACCTTCTCCTGAACTGGTCAACGCTGTTGATGGCACGACCTTGTTATCTGGTCTGGTTACTGAACAAACGGTGGATCTTTTCATGACTACGTCCTCTGGGCATACCGAGACCATAACCTTTGACGTCATTACAGCACCCCAGTTCAAGTTAATCCTTGGGTTGCCCTGGCTAAGGAAACACAATCCGTTAGTGGATTGGGCTAAAGGGACGGTTTCTTTTCATTCTGAATACTGTGCTACGTCTTGTGGGACATCAGGATCCTCATCTGTGGGACCCAGTACTCAACTCTTGGATTCCGCTCTGGTCATTGGAGCAGTCATGAACTTGGTGTTACCTGGGGAGTACCGAGACTTTAAGGACGTATTTGACAAGAGAGGTGCTGAGATTCTACCACCACATCGACAATATGACTGTCCTATCGATTTGGTTCCTAATGCTGTTATACCATCTGGTCGTGTCTACTCCTTAACCCACAAAGAGGACTTGGTGCTCAAGGAGTATCTGGATAAGTCTTTGGCTTCTGGCTTTATCAGGCCATCGCGTTCTCCGGCGGCATCGCCTCTTTTTTTTGTTCCAAAGAAAGAAGGCGATTTGCGCCCTTGCATCGACTACCGTGCATTGAACGCTGTCACCATCCGTAATCAATACCCAATTCCACTCATCTCGGTTCTTCTAGACCAATTGGGTTCTTCTTCCATCTTCACCAAGTTGGATTTGCGGGGCGCTTATAATTTGGTCAGAATACGGAAGGGTGACGAGTGGAAGACGGCGTTTAAAACCAAGTACGGCCTGTATGAGTATTTGGTCATGCCTTTTGGTTTGAGCAATGCCCCGGCTACGTTTCAGTATTTTATCAATGATGTTTTCAGTGATTTACTCGACCACTATGTCATTGTATATCTTGATGATATCCTGATCTACTCACCGGACTATGATACCCATGTTCAACACGTTTCCACGGTGCTACAAAGGCTCCGAGACAATCGTCTCTATGCTAAGCTAGAGAAGTGTATCTTCCATGTCCAACATGTGGATTTCCTGGGATACGATATCACGAACCTGGGAGTCGGTATGAGTGATTCCAAAGTAAGGGCTGTTTTGGACTGGCCTGCTCCTACATCTATCAAATCCTTGCAGTCTTTCTTAGGGTTTGCAAACTTTTATAGACGTTTCATTCGCTCATTCTCTGCTATTGTTGCCCCTTTGACTGCCCTTACCAGTCCTAAGAATGGGTTCAAGTGGACGGCGGAAGCACAAAAAGCTTTTCACAATCTCAAGATCGCGTTCACCTCTGCGCCAGTCCTCCAGCATCCCGAGTCTATGCAACCATTCTATGTGGAGGCTGATGCCTCGGATCAAGCGGTTGGGGCGGTGTTGTCTCAGTATTGCAAGGACACAGGTTTCCTTCATCCTGTGGCGTTTCATTCCAGGAAGCTTACCAAATATGAAACAAGATACACTGTCACTGAGCGAGAATTATTGTCTGTACCTGATGCATTCAAGGTGTGGCGACATCATCTTCTGGGTACTGCTGTTCCAGTAAAAGTTTACACTGATCATCGCAATCTTCTTGCCATGCAGTCAGTGAAATGCAACACAGCCAGGCATGCCAGGTGGCATGAGTTCTTTTCACAATTCAATTTCCAGATCACGTATCGTCCTGGGGCCCTACATTCCAAGGCAGACGCACTTTCAAGGAGGTATGGGGATGACTCCTCTCCCAAGGAATTTGGTGGAATGTTGTTACCAAATCAGGTAATATGCTCCTGTACCTTGAAGACTTCATTAAAGGAATCCATTAGAGAATGGGTTTCGGGGAATCCTCCGGAGATTGAGAATTTGAATATGACCATAATTAACTCTATGCCTTATGTTAAAGGTCGTCTGTATCTTCCAGATGTCGACTCCAGATGAACAGCTTTAAGGTGGGGTCATGATTCTTTGGTTTCAGCCCATTCTGGGGTGCGCAAAACTCTGGAACAACTCAAGAGATGTGTTGGTGGCCTTCGATGCAGAAAGATGTCTCGGATTACATCTCTACCTGCGCTATTTGTGCCCAGTGTAAGTCCTCAACCACGAAACCCGTGGGTTTATTGTGTCCTCTTCCGGTTCCTAGCAAACCATGGACCATGATATCTATGGATTTCATCACTGACCTCCCTCCCATTCAGGGTTTTCACACCATATGGGTGGTAATCGATTATTTCTCCAAACTGGCTGTGTTTGTTCCTTGTCAAGGTTTGCCTACGGCACCGGTTCTGGCGGATCTGTTTCTTCGCCATGTTTTCCGCCGTTTCGGCCTTCCTGATGTCATAATATCCGACAGAGGCTCGCAGTTCACCTCGCGTTTCTGGAAGCATCTTACTATGTCCCTGGGTGTTGATGCGAGGTATTCCACTGCTTATCATCCGGAAACGGACGGTCAGACGGAATGTTTGAATGCCACACTTGAGCAGTATCTACGTTGTCTAACTATGCAGCATCAGGAATCCTGGTTGTCGGCGTTAGCGACTGCCGAATTTGCGTACAACAATTCTGTTCATACTTCCACAGGTACTTCTCCTTTCTTTGCCTTGTAAGGTTGTCATCCCCGTTCTCTGCCATTGGATCTTCCAGTCTTGTCAGACAATCCCGCGGTCCAAGACAGTCTTAGAGATATTACTTCTCTACACCAGCATGTTCATTCCCTTTTGAAGGAAGCTCAGGATCGTTCTAAGGAGTACGCCGACCGGCATAGGTCTCCTGCGCCCGATTACCACCCGGGTATGTTGGTCTGGCTTTCCACTAAACATCTCCGTATTCCTATGAGGAGTTGTTTGAAACCCAAATATGTTGGTCCTTATCCTGTCAAGGATGTAATCAATCAGTCTGCAGTGAGACTTGAACTACCGAATACTTGGAAGATCCATCCGGTTTTTCATGTATCTCTATTGAAGCCCTGTTCGGAGGGGACCAGGCTCCCAGTTCGTCCGCCTCCGGTCAAAATACAGGGGGAGGAGGAGTATGAGGTGAAGGCTATTCTAGATACTAAGGTTTCCCGAGGTGTTTGGTATTTCCTCATTGACTGGAAGGGTTATGGACCCGAGGATCGTACTTGGGAGCATGAATCCAATGTACATGCTCCGGTTCTCTTGGCTCGATTCTTGGCCTCTCGGGGAGTGAGGGCATCTTTGGGGGAGGATACTGTCAAGAAATCAGCTTCTGCTCCCCGTTCCATCCAGCGTTACGTCAAAACTACACATTCCACAATTCCAAAACACACGGAGCCGAAGCATTTTCAGAGTATCAGACAACGCTGGGGGTTGCCGTGGAAACGTAGGTTGCCTGAGCACGTTCGTGCACGGTTACGTCATGGCAATGTTCCCCGCAGGGTCACGTGATTAGTTTAAATCTCCACCCGGCATTCGGAACGCTGCTTCTGAATTTACAATTTTTGGAGCTCACTACTGTGTTCTTGTCTGGCCTGTTATTCTTGGACCTTGCACCCTGTTTTTGTCTCACGGATTGATATTGAACTACCCCTAAACCTTGTATTGGATGTTATCTGTTTACTCGATCTCGGAACGAACAACCATTCTTTTGCCTGGCATTTTCAAGATTTGGCGTCTCGGATTTTTTGCACTATTCACGGAACTCTGACTCTCGGAACTTTGTTATTTGGACCTTCCACATTTCTTTCAGAACTTGTCACAAGAAACTCGGATTATTCACGGACATTTGTTTATTAGGCGTCAGCGTGCCGGCGGGTATAGGTATAGATTGGATTGTCCCTGTCACCGGAACTGGTATCATCGGACGAACTTCCTTTCATCTCCTTTTCCACGACAAGAATATTACCCGTCAAACACCAGAACTGATATCCTGGGTATCCTGGCCCTCTGTCCTGCCTGATTTGCTTTCCTTGCCTAGAGGTATTCCCTACGTGAGTACGTTGTTTGGTCTACATCCGTTTGCCTTGTTTATGTCTTATTTCATGAACCCAACTCCTGACATTGTGTTCTTTGTCTAGGTAGCTGTGTTCTGACTCATATAATCTTCTGGGCAATTCCCCTTCCAATATAGTCCCTTTGTACTATTGGGAGTTGCATTGTCTGGAAGGTTTCTACGGCTACACTACGCGATCAACTGAATCCTGGTATTACCAAGTTTTGCGTGGGTGGTTCTTACAGACGCCTACTGGTGGCCGGGCATGGACCAGGACATACGACAAATGGTCGAAAGGTGCCATGAGTGCACCAACAGTGACAAGCGCCTAGCCATGAGGCAAGCTCCCATGCTGCCCACCGAAGTCCCCAAGGGGGTGTGGCGCAAACTAGGTTTGGATTTCATTGGGCCTTTGGACAACATGCCCCCAGAACACAAATACGGGATAGCCATGGTCGACTATTTCTCCAAATGGGTCGAGGCTGACTTCACCGCAGACATCACCACAAGCACAGTCATCGAAGCACTCACCACCGTATTCCAGCGGGAAGGCCTACCAGAAGAACTTGTCACGGACAACAGAGTCCAGCTGGTCTCTCGAGAAATGGAGAAATTCCTCAAACTCAACAACATTCGACAGCGGAGAGCAAGTCTTTACCACCCACAGGCCAATGGCATGGTTGAGCGGGCAAATCGCTTCATCAAAGGGGCGCTGCAACTGGCGCATGCCTCGGGCCTAGACCCGTACAAGACAGTCAAGGAAGCTGTAGCAGCCCACCGCATCACCCCCAACGCCGTCACGGGTGTTTCGCCATTCCATCTGCTAAGGGGGAGAAGGACAGCATCCACACTGGTACCACCGTGGCTCCACCAAGTGAGGGCCGACGAAGAAGTGGACATGGAAGACGTAGTTTTCCGCATGCAGCGTAATAAAGAAGCCATGAAGACTCAAGGGGACTTTCGTTGAGCCGCTCGCCACACAGTAGTTAACAAAGGCGACCTAGTAAACATACGCCTTCCCCACAAAGACACTTCGACTGGCTCCAGGTACAGCAGTCCCATAGAAGTCCTGGAGAAAGGGTCAAACCACGTTTGTACCAGCGACGGAAGGAAATGGAATCTAGAAAGGGTGGCCATGTACCGCAGGAAAGGATCCATTAAACAGCCACACTAGGAAGCCGGAGAAGATCAAGACCACCAGGAGACATCTGAAAACTCTCACCTCTCAGAAAGAGATAACTCGAAGTCACACCACGGCAACGAGTTCTCTAGCCCCAACTCTTCAACTCCACTCAGGGAGTCACAGCGAAGAGCAAGACAAGGAGAACCCGAATCACCTGCACCCCTTCAAGAGCAGACCACAGAGAGAGAGAAGGAGACCCAGCAAGTTTGCAGACTTTGTCATGGAATGACCATCCATCCTTTTTCCCAGTAAAGGAAGTGTGTGGGAACGTCACGCGATTGCGGGAGCGTGGTCTTGCGAGATCTGGACTGAACGAGATCTCGTGAGCCTGCGCTCCGCGAGACAACGTTCCCGCCAGTGTTGGCGAAGCGCCAGACCAGGAGGTGTACTGGGAGCGCTGCTCCTGATGAGGAGCCATCGGAACTGAGGCCCTGAAGAGCCTAATGACACCAGCTTCCAGGGCATAACTCCAAAGCCATAGGAAGCCACATGGGAGCCCTGGAAGCTTGCAGCGTGCCATCCTTGTGCACACCTTGCCCCCAGTGATGCAACCGGTAGGGCCCTGAACTGAACTGTGAGTAGTTCCCCGGTTGCAGTGTACCAAGTTTATGCCCGCCACCTGTTTTCCTTGCAATAAAGACAGTTAAAGCCCATTGCAGCATCCTGTCGTCCTTTAAGGCCACAACAGTATGGATAATTAACAAATACATTTACATATACGGTATGACTAGGTATCCAATGGAATGGGCAACAACCTAAATATGTATGTCTGATAAGAGACAGCCGCACTTTAAAGAGCTTCTCATTGGTGCATGCGCACTATGTCCCATGAAATAATAATCTGAAGTTTCCGTTATTGCCTGAATGGGTCTAGAGTAAATCCGAAGACAACACGAAACCAGACAAGGAAGAGCACAGCTCAGACAGCACATTTTCTCACGTTCTCTCGTTTCTTGTCTATCATTGCTTTTAAGCCAATCAGCGTCGGCGTAGGGCGGGGCTCGCGAGCAGCTCGGCTCTGCCAATGTCTCTCTCTTTTTTTTTTCCCCCTTCTACGTCCTACGTTGACAGCGCAGCTAGGCGGCGAGCAGCAGCGTCAGGGCGTGGAAGATGGCGGCCACCACAGAGAGCTGCAATGCTGCCGGCCAGAAAAAGGGCCACCTGGGCATACCCGAGGCGGTCTTCGTGGTGAGTGCTTGCCATAGGGAAGCAAGGGCAATACCTATCTGCGGGGGGGTCCGTCCGTGGCCCCGCACATGGCGCTCTTCCTCCGGCCACGTCCTTACATGGCAATGCCTTTCAGACAACGAACGTACCGCCTACTTTTCTTGCCTCAGCCCATACCTTAACTGTCTCTCACATTTTGTGGGTGTCCCCTACTACTATGGGCACATTTTACCCTCCCAAAAACATGCCCTAATGATATGGGATCACGCTGTCGGCACCGTTTAAACAATTGTGCATCTCCATTGACAACTCGAATTACCTCAAAAAATATTTCCCTCTGCGTGGAACCCGAGGGTTTGAGCCTGAACGGGTTGTGACTGTGAGGCACTCCCATATGTATCAGTGAGCTCTGAACTGAGTTTCTGGTCAGCCCTTCTGAAGTGGTTGTTCCCCCTCGTGGTCGTCCCTGGTGCTTTCTCTGTTGCCGTTGAATACCGTGGTGCAGATCAAACGGAAATATGTTCTCTCCCTTCTCCCAAACAGTCCATTCATATTAGCGTGTTTACTCTCCAAAGAAAGGAAGTGACCCGTTTAGGATTGTTTCATAAAGCCCCAAAGGGAGCAAGGGGTTTGTTGTAATATATTTCAGCTGTGCCCTCCAGTTACATTGCACAGGAAACGGCAAGTAATCTATTAATGAACCTGGATGTGTCCTCCACAACCAGGGCACAGTCCTGGTGCGCCTCCAATGATCTGTGCGTCAACGCCCATAGGGACCCTTGCTCTCTCCCTCTATCCGTCAGGCTGGCCTTCCTCCTTGGGCCCTGCACCTTCAACTGCAGCTAGACCTTGGAATCGTCTTCAGCGACTACTCTTTCCTTCCTCCCTCACACTCAGGACATTGCCAAGATGTCCAACTATCAGCTCTTCCTTCTCAAAGGAATTGTACCTTTTCTCACTTTCCCCCAGAGGCTCAATGTGGCTAAAGACCTCGTTCTCTCTAGACTTGACTACTACTCCTGAATCTTCCTTCCGCTCTGCAACCCCTCCAGCTTATCCAGAATAGGCAGGGATTTAAGTGGAGTAAGAAATCAAGGGTTGCCCTCATTTGGTGGTGTGGCTTGTGGGATGGGCGTGGCCTAAAAAAGTACACAAACCATAAGGTACGCAAACAAATATATTAATGCATGTAAGCATTTATATATTTGTATGCGTACCGTAGTATGCAAGCCATCTTTTAACGTATTTCTATGTTTATAAAAGATGGTTTGAAAAGAACACACATCATAGTAAGGTACGCACATGAATACATAAATGCTTACATGTATATCTTTTTTTTGCATGCCTTACTATGGTTTGTGTACTTCAAGATGGCTTGAATAGTACACAAACCATAGTAAGGTACGCACACAAATATATAACATTTATATATTTGTGTGCATACCTTATGGTTTGTGTACTTTCCAAGCCATCTTTTGGAAACATTTTGAGGTTTATAAAAGATCCTTGAAAAGCTCACAATTCAAGTCATCTTTTATAAACCTCGCAATATGTCAAGGAATCCCCAGGTTTGCAGAGGGTTAAAGACGCCTCTGCGACTCTGGAGCGGTGGGGAAACAAAGGTACAGTAAAGTCCTCTGGTGACCCCCCCGCACAACGGGTCACCAGAAGAATTTCCAGTGACTGACAGAAATGCCAGCCAGCCACAGCGTCGCTCTGCATCATCCACAAGGCTGTCTGGGACCTTGGACCACACTATCTTCTAAAAACAGAGAGCAGGGGGTCGCTCACTTGTCTCTGCGGGCTCCCTCCTTTGCAATAGCCCCCCCCTGCGCCTTGAGCAGGATTTTCTCAACTTCCGGAAGCTCCTTCAGACTCTCCTCTTTTTCACCTCCTTCCCTCTTATCTCCTCTTCTAATCCCACAGTTGCTGAATCCGTGTTCTTGGCCCTTGTGCATCTTCAGGGCGTTGGCCTCTCATGCCAATTCTTCCTAGCTCCTGTTTTTCCACAGCACTTTGCTTCTGCGCACACCCTCTGCTCTGGAGACTCGCACTTATACCTCCCCTGGCCTAGGCTGTGTAGCACTCAACTTTTTAGCACTTTGTCCATGGCTCACCCACGGGCTCGGACTCACCAGCACTTCCCTCTTCCTTGCTGCACTTGCATGTTCTGAATACTCACAAGGCATAGTAGGGTCGTCCCTTTTTCCCCCTTTGCTCTTAAATATTGTGTTGTAATGGATTTCCCTCCCTCCCTGCCGGCGCTTTGAAACAGTAGATTCTTATTGTATAAGCACCTAACAATAAATAATTAATTGGGTATGCACCGCCTCCAGTGCTTTAATTGGGCCGGAGCTACCCGGGATGACCCAGGCTAATTCCAGTCCACTAGAAGCCAAGTTTTTTTTTTCTTCTTCTAAGCTCTCACGTATACATGAGAGCTTCAGGCTTTGGGGGAAAAAAGCCTTGCCTGCCTTTTCATTGTGACACCGCCCCAATGCAACCAGAAAAGTGATGGGTGGGTGTTTTTGAATAAATCTGAACGACTGGCACTGCTCTGAGCAACCTTCCACACCACTGTTTTTTTTAACCCATCTTTGCCAATTGAAAAGGGGTCCAGCCAGTTGGGCTGGACCTCTTTTTGGCAGTACCCAACTCGACCCCGTTTTGGCGGTACCCAAGGCAGTTGGCTACTGCCACCAATGGGCGCAGCTCAGCCTGAATTGCTAGGCCAGGTCACCTCTGCCAGAGGTCAAAGTGGGAGGAAACTTAAGGGTACAACGTTCCCTTCGCAGGGAAATCGGTCATACTTCCCTTACTTTATGTGACCTGGAGTACTGTTCCAGGACTAGGGGTGTCACGGTATTCGTTTTATGACGGTACGATAACCTTCTTGCCAAATGACGGTATATCATGGTTATCGCAGTATAGCAAGTGGAGTTAACTGATCTTAACAAATATTTTCTAAAAGGTCATAAATTGACAGATGTATCATCACAAACAAAACCAGGCACCCAGGGCCAGAATTGGGCTTTTCAACATACTTTCCACTGAAACGCCTTGCTTCCACCCAACACAAACACACGTGTGGAGAGGAGGGGGTGGGGTGGAGGCCTGCTGCAACTGGCAAAGCAAACTGAATAGCTTTTCTTAAGTGGTCATTTAGGCTTTTTTCTTCCCCACTGGCTACTGGTGAAGATGAACATGTTGCCATCTTGATAACCTGCATGCCACAGATCAATGGAGGCTGATGGTAGTATACACGTGTGTGTGTGTGTGTGTGTGTGTGTGTGTGCACACTCACTCACTCACTCACTCTCACTCTCTTTTTCTCTCTCTTTTTCTCTCTATTACAGCCTTACTTGCGGGCCAAAAGGTGTTCAGTAATCACTGACATGTTACCCTTTGGTATGGCAGCAGGGAATACCCACAGAGATGAGTGAATTTCGCAGTGTGACTTATATGTAAATTCAATGATAGAACCAGGGAAATCCCCCATTGCCATATGTTTAGAGAACATTATCAATTATAAATATATAAACCCCAAAGTAAACCCTTTTCCTTCTTGGCACTGTATCTATTCTTCCTATTGCTAACATATTGATTTTGTGTAAGACACGTGTGGTTTATGGAATGGCATTAAAAACTGCTCCAACTGAAACTACTTGGCAGACGGCACATCCAACAGTGCAAAACCAAGACTGCGCAGCAATTGCTTACTGCAGCCTTTCCAAATCAGATTGAAAAGCACACTTAACGGTATAAACAATGTGACGGTTATTATTGTTCAATTAAGTGGTTCACGGTATCTTTAACGGTATACCATTATACCGTTACATCCCTATCCAGGACGGTAAAAAAGGCTGCTTTAAATAAAAATAAAAAAAATAAAGAAAAGAACAGTTGCCCTGTTGGGGATTTGAACCAATGCTCTGTTGACAATCCTATGTTAAAAAGTGCTGGCTAAACTTTGTTTATTTAAATGACTGCTTGCGAATGAAGCCTATTCCCAGGTAGTCGCACAGCAATCTGGGAATGCTATAGGCGCAAGGGGCTTGTGTAGACACAAAGGTGGTTGCAGGTAATGCTAGGGGCGTATCAGTGGATACAGTCATGTACATGCCCCATAAGAGGTGGGAAGGGGAGGCTACATAAAGCTGCATGCTGAGGGGACAATGACATACTAATGGTGGTCATTTAAATGTATATTCTTTCACTCTGTATTCTTTAGTCTTGCAAGAACGTTTGCAAATGACAGCTTTTTGGGGTGTAGGGAAGGAAAGGACCCCGGAAGGGGGTTTGAATTGGGGTTGGGGGTGGGAATGACTGTTTGGGGGATTGAAGGGAGCATAAAAAGGAGTGGGGAATAAAAGGGGCGGGGCAAGCAATCCCAGACATGTTACTGCCATTTTGGGCCTCATCGGCGAGGTGCAGCCTGGTTCCTTATGGCTCAGCAAGCAAGGGACCCATGTCTGGGCATGTCTCTCTCTCACAGGGAGACAAACTATACCTAAAAAGTGATGGGTGGAAGATTTTGAATAAATCTGAACCACTGGAGTGGCGCTAGGCAACTTTCCACACCACTGTTTTTAGGCCTGTCTGTGCCAATGCACCAACCCCACCCCCATGCAAGCCACCCCTTTATTTAGAAATGCAGGCATCAGCTGCAGGGGGTACCTCGCTTGAATGCCTCCTGTTAGGCCACAACCCTTTTGCAAAATCGAGCTGGGGCACTTAACGGGGGCTTGGCCTTACGGGCGGTATTCAGATGAGGCAAGTGTTGGCTCTTAATTGTGGCGCTGACCCCCTGCTAGGTCATGTCCTTTTTTGCCCATGCTCCCCTAAGAGACCTGGCTCGATTTGGCAGGCCATTTACAGCACAAACCGCCTCCTCAGGCCACTTACAGCATAAACCGCTTCCTTTTCTTGCCATTGACTGACCTTCATGTTCGTTGTGATGCAGAGCATATATATACTAGCCATACCACCCGACATGCACTTGGAGGTCTCCTGTAGCCTTCTGTATGTTGTGTCCTAACATCCTATTGTTGAAACATTGGCAATCTCTTGGAAATCGCCTATAATGATGGTGATGAGATTTGTATCACCCCTACCTACACAGCCTTGCCTCCACCCCCAGGGGAGTGTCAATGACCACCCCAGCAGGGACTGTGGTAGTTGTAGGGAAAAACATGTACCTGTCACTGTGCAACCGATATGAGAGCAGGCAACCCCTGCAGTGGGCGGCTGCTCACAATTGCCAACACAGGAGAGGTTTACCTAATTAACATACATTTATATTGATAGTCCACTGTTCTCTCCCACCAACCATTAACCCGAGTGTGTATTTAGACATGTACCTTGTATAACACAGTAGTTGAAATGGATGCCCTACACTTAATAATCTTGTTCAATGTCCTCTGATATCACTCAGTAATGAAGACTCAATGAATGTGTCACACGCTAATATCAAAAAACCCATTTTAATTATGACAAATATGTAATATTCATTATCATCATCACTATACACAACACACTTATAATGCAATAAACCATTAATCGAAAAGTTGAACCATTGGCATTTGCCCAGGGTTCGAAATTGAGGGGAGCTACTTAGCTCCTGCTTCTAGCATAGTAGAGCCTGGTTAGCGTGAAACCAACAGCTACCAGGAGCTACCTTTGGCTCAGAGGGCCAACTGCTGCCTTTCAAACATGTAAATGTAACATTAACTTTGAGTATTTGAGACGGTTAATAAAGACTAATTATAACACATCTAATATACTTTGAACAGTGGTTCATACAAAATGGATATAAAGTTGAAGGAGCATCTCTAGTAGCTCCTGGTTCCCCTGCGGTAGCTCCTGTCTAGTGGGTGATGCCAGATACCCAGGAGCTGGATTTAGCTCCTGCTCATCTTATCTCATCTCAACTTTGAATCCTGTTTGCCTCTTCCTCAAGTCAAGAGCTGAAAAACTGGATGCCTGGAAAAAATCACAATTCAAAAATAAATTTGAAAAATGAAAACGTTGGACAAAATCCCAAAAGACACTTGTTGCTGCATCTGGGGCTTTTCATCAAAAATGCATACAAATAGGATTAAATGCTTTATTTTATTTATTTAAATATTTGTAATGTGCCACATGCCCTCAGGGCGCACATAGAACAGCAACAGCAACAGGACACACAAAACACAAAGATCAAACCGTAAAGATAGAGCCGAAACAGAAGCCAGTTAATCTGGGCTAAGGTTGAAGAGGTGAGTCTTTATGGCCTTTTTGAAGATAGGGTAGTTCTCTATTTGAAGTATAGCAGACAGACGAGAGTTCCAGAGAGTTGGAGCTTGAGTGTCAAAGCTAGTGCCACCGAAACGGGCCAGTTTAAATCTCGGCTGAACAAGTAACAGTGCTGCGGCTGATACAAGATTCCTATTGTTTGACTTGATCTTAATACGATCTGATAGATATACTGGGCTTGAGAGAGGCACACATTTATGAGCCAGTGTGAGCGCTTTGTGTGGTATTTGTTGTCTTGCAGGAAGCCGGTTTAGAGTTTTTCTGACTGTGGAGATGTGTGTGTTGGACGCGAGAGTTTAAAAATGGTACGTACAGCATTGTTCTGTGTGACTTGGAGGGGTTGTATGTTGGCGGCAGTAGTGCCGGTCAACAGACTATATTACAATAGTCCAGCATGGAATTTTTCAGTGCTGTGGACAGCAGAGCGCAATTGTCATTTGTTATAAAAGGTTGGATGCATTGTATAAGAGTCCACAACCCGACCGAATGTTGTATACATATGACTTCATTGAAAGTTCGTCATCCAAAATAACACCCAATTTTTTTTAGACTGTTATAACATGATCTCAATCAAGAAGTTGGAGTAGTCTGGTGTCGGCTTGCTCAGAGTATTCTTGGTGGTGACAATCATAAGCTCTGTTTTTTTTATTGTTAAGAGCCAATGAATTACAGGCCATCCAGTTCTGGATGTCACTGTAGATGTTGAGGTTTGCAGGGTCTTTCTTGTGTTGGCCACTAAGCTGAATGATAACATGGGTGTCATCAGTGTAATTTGTATATTGGACCCCCAGGCTATGCAGTAGGTCGAACAGTGGCCGAATATACAAGTTAAAAAGTAGCTGCGACAGGCAGGAGCCTTGCGGAACACTGCATTTTTGAGGTATGGGGGTAGAATGACTGTAGGTGGTCCTAAGAAGGAGGCGATCCATTTCGATGCCAGAGTGGAAAAGCATGCGACCTCTCCGAGCCTTGTCAATAGAAGAGTGTGATCCAACAAGATCGAAGGCTGCAGAGAGGTCTAATAGCATCAACAGAGCAGATTGGTTTTTATCTGCTATGCTTGCCAGGGTGGATTTAAGGTCGAGCATGGCAGTCTCTGTGCTATGTCGAGCCCGATAACCTACCTGATTCGCATGTGCCTCAGATGTTATAATCTTCAACATGAGCTTGGGAGTTGGGAGTATGCAAGCTTATCAAGGACCTTAATAAATATAATGTATTCAAAATAAATTAAATGTCCATTCAACTTATTATTATTCAATTTATTGGTGCTAGCATAGCCAATCCAGGATAAGGTGTCTGCTCTTTAGCTGTGAGTTTAAGGTGTATGGAGGAAAAGTAAGCCACTCCCCAAACAGCACAAAGGAAAGTAGAGTTCTGCTCAAAATAATCAAAAAAGCCAGAACCCAGTTTGAGGCTTCAAAAAGCGAGGAAAAGATTTAGGGGTGGAATCGCCCCTCCATCAGGGGAAGCATCTACGTGCACCTACTCCTGCCAGCTCCCTCGCCCGAAACAGCCTTTTCCAGTGTTTGAGTTTACTCAGTTATATACCCTCTGCGCCTTCCCTATTTGCAAGCTCTCCACGCCTACTTCCTGTCCTTCAGAGAGCCCTAAGAGTTTTGCCAAAAATTACATTTCAGTCAACAACCTCTTTCTCTTGTAAGGGCATGGCTCTGTCCTTCAGTGAGCCCTAGGTATTTCGCCAGAAATCGCACTTCAAAGCACTGCACTTTTATGTGCACAGCATGGCGAACTTGCCAGTGTACTATAGTTACCCATTTAACCTACGCAATAGAACCGCAGCATTCCTGCTTTTTGTAGTGCGCAGTGTTTTGCTATTATCTCATGTTTTGTGTTTAGCGAGAAAATGTGCTCTCTTCCCGGATAGTCTAAATGGCGATTAATGGGGATGTTTATTTAAGCACAGTACGGTGTACCTAGTTTCCAAGGTCACTGGCGCACAGCCCAGAATAATGAAAAAACCCAAATGTAATCCATCACAACATGGAAAATTGACTCTCTGCCTGCCTTGGAACGTGTTTTCATCATGCTGTGCAATTCACTGAATATAATTATGTTTACATTGCACTCCGCTTTATCGTGAGAAGGCCTGCATTGCACATAATATTAAACTGTTGTCACCGCACAGTGTACAAGCCTGGTCTGTGACTCGGATCACAGTCCATATTAAGCATGGCTAAATACATGTTACCCCGCCCACCATGAGGTGTAGAGCAGGCCATGGGGGCTTTACAGGAACCATAGGAATAAGAGTGAAGAGACAAAAGAGCATGTAATACTAGAAGATTTTTTTTTTGCGAAATGTATTCACTTAGTGAAGATTCTATTTACTAAATGTCAAAACATAAACATTTTGTTCTTGAGATGAGCCAGCGGCAGCAGGTACTGGTCAGCAGACAATCTTCAGCCGCTTATGAATCAGGATTAGGAGATGTTCGCCACACGAAAAATTCCATTGGTTCTCTTCTGTTATTCAGGAGACAGTCTTGGTGCATTGACAAGGTCACTTTTGCTTGACAAAACCAAGGAAAATGTTGGATCAGGATGAATGCAGCTACACTGATGTGGAGCACATGGGTGATCCCCCGGGCCATAGGTTCCTAATCCTTTCCATGGATTGAAGAAAGCAACTGTATTCTTCTGCCAGGGCATGGCGCATAGGATGGAGCTCCAATGTGTTGGAATAGAGCTTTCCACAAGCGTTTGAATCACCTTTGGCCGGCCATTCCGGTAACCTTCCAGTAGATCCTTGGCCAACTGCAGTATTCTGTTTGATAAATCGGTGAAAGTCACTGTGCCAGTGCTGTTCTTTGCATTTCGACATTCAGGAGATATGCCAGTCTCTGTGTTGGTTGTAGCAACTTCAGTGGTGATAGCTTCTCTTTAGGCCAGTTCAATAGCACTAGCTCAGTCCGCACTGGTGGATGTACAACATAATGGCCACAGTTCACCATATTGGAGACTGGGATCCATCTGACAATCCCCACAGGCATACCACAGCATGAAGCATTGAACTGCAAAATGTAGGATCCGTTTGGTAGCTGTAGAGCAAGTTTACATTTGAATTGCACTCGGTATACAATTGGTTTAAATTCTGCTCACATGGGCTGAACTTGAGAAGGGCCTGGCATCATGTGTGTGGTGTGCTTCCCCCTCCCCCCCCCCCCAAACCCCAGACAACCGATTTCTTCAGGGAATACAGGTGCACCTTAGAGGTATCATGATGCACGCAGACATGGGTGCAGGGCACCTTTTTATGGAGAGTTTGTATCCATCTAATCTCTACTTGATTCATAGTGCTCCAGGACTGCAGTTATTCACACAACAGAGGTGCTTCTGCTGGCGCAGGAATATTGAGGATCCCTTGCAGCGCCCACGTCTGCGAGGTATTGTCCCACATCGATATTCTGTACAATGTTCTCTTGAGTACACTTAGCAAAGTATAGATCGGCTCTGAAATGGCTGGTGTCTGAGCTTGTCTTGAGAGATTCAGTTCTGTCAGTTGCTCTGGCCATAGTTTGATAGACTAGACGAACACCTGTAGAGAGTGTGTTCAGGAAGTCTAAAGTTCAACAATTGCTTGTTATACGTTTCCAAGCCATTTTGGATGATATGCACCATGCTCCATACTTTTTCCTTTTAGCTTGTGATTCCCTGCTGTAATGCAATGTAGTCGTCATTGGCTGCAAAATGGCCCCTCTTGATTGGCTTTCCCTGCCAGTCCTGGATTTCCCAGACGGTTTTCTTCAAGATAGGTGCAGCTTCTTTCGCATCCTTTTTTAAAAACAGGTTTTATTGAAGTTTTCCATGTTAAATACCAACATATTATGCCATCATATACATATTGATTCTACAATCTAAATCATAAAATAAGCAGGGTCACATAGCAATTTGCTATGCAATTCTGTCCGTTTTCTAATCAAATGGACACTTGTGTAGCAAAGATAGCTATTTAAGTTTCCCACTTCAATGAAAGCACAGCTCTCCTTGCATTCCTCTCTTGCTCTCTGTGCTCTCTTCGCCCTCTTTTCTCTGTTCACCTCAAGTCCTAATGGAGAGAAAGTGCAGCAGTAATCATCTCCTCCCCCTCTTAAGTGGCAAAGACATGTGTGGGAGTGATAGGCAAGAATTTCTTTCTTTTTCGAATAATTGCAAACCCAAAATAATTTTATTAACCTTTCTGTATCCTGCCTGGCACACACCAGTATGGGTCAACCTTTTATTTTAAAGACAGCCATGCAATTCCATTTCTAAAATGTAGGTTGTTACATAATGCATAATTAGAGTATTGATAGTAAAACACTGCATCATCGCCATGCTTTATAGTAAAGTTTAGGTTAGTGTACCTACATTTCATTGTGTCAACTAAATTTCATTTTGTTGAGGGAGATGCATCATATTAATGAGTCAATACTTTTGAAAATGTACATGATCAAATCTTTTGATGGCAAACCTAGTTCTGTAACCGGCAGGTTGCATATATCTTGCAACCGGTGCTCAACTCATGAACGAGCCCATATTCATTGACATTCTAAATGTCACCCAGTTGCTTTATACCAGGTACCCTGAAATTGAGATGACCACAAACTGCAATATTCCATCTAGTTTGCTCAGTTCTCTGCCTGCTGCGCAATTCACTCTGCGTCTTTCTTTCCTCTTACATAATGAGTACACAAAGCGAACTAGATGCTTAAGCAAAGTAGTGATCAATAGTTCCATCCAATCTGTACATCTACATATCTATTGCAATACCAATCGCTGTAGTTAGCCTCCATAGCTCGCTTTGCTTTATGATCATGATTGTATTATATGTTATCACCTGTAGGAGACAGCTGTCCAAACTGTTTTCAGAGCCTTTTTTAACATATATATTTATTTGTGTCCATTCATGCAGCTAACCCTTTACATTTTACAGATACTTGGCTGTGGCTCGCAAAGTCTTTTCGCCCACTTGCATAGTCGAGTACATTTTATGAAGGGCACGTAGCATTTGCATGAGATGTTTTGAAACTTTTATGTAACCTTTACTGTGCAGTAAATGTCAACCAAATGTTTCACTGTGCATGGCTGGCCTCTGGGTGACGGCAGTGTGCCAAACAAATCGGGGTTTTTAGTGACATGCACCATTGTACCCAAATCACATTTTAAATTTGTCATCCATTGCTATGGGTCGAGTGCGTTTCTTTTAGGTTGAATAGGGAAACTAAGTTACCCGACCTGCAGGTCTAGCGGAATATTAAAGAATTTGCAAGGCTGGGCTCCTCCAACTAATGTCTTATTTCAGTGGTATGCAAGCTGTATTGTTGCTCATTTCATGTCTTGGGTACATATAACTTCTGGTGACATTAACAATATTAGTCAAAAATTGCTATCAAATGGGTCCGTTTGCTAATCAAAATATTTTTCATTAGCAAACTCTACTAATCAATTTGTTTTAAACTAATTTATGCCATGCAATCACATTTGATAGTAATGAGGTTGTCATCCACCCGTTCTTGTTTCCCAACATTCCCGCCCCTCAAACTCCCTCCCTCTTTAGTGGCCATGGTATCTGCCATGGTATCTGTTATCACTAAGTTGCCCTTAACCGTCTACTGTGGTGGATAGGTAACAGTGTCTGTAGGGATTGATTTGGGTGGAGCTGAACAGTCTGTATCATAGTGTTCCATGCCGTTATGTCTGCACTCGCTTAGGAGAGGGTTGTGTGCTGCACGGCTCCAGACGGTTGTTTCTGCCAGAGCCCATTTTTTAAGGTCTACGTCATCGCTATCCTGCGCTTAGCTAGTATAAACGCTAAGTCCTTCATCCTGGTTATCTAGCGTGTGCGTTGGGGAGTGGCCAAGCATACAGGCTGAGGGGGTCGGTGGATTCATGTAAAGGCCTCCTCTGCTAATTTTCTTTGCTACTTCCTCCCAATATTTCTGTCTGGTGTGGCGTAACTAAAACATATGTAGCATATCCGCTTCTGTGTTTGTGCATCTAGGGCATTGTCGGGTCGCCCCAGGGAATTTGGATATCCTAAGAGGAGTTAGGTATGCTCTGTGTGTCATGAACAATTGAATCAATTGTAGCCTAGCGTTGCGGGACTCTCGCTTATGGTAGCGCAATATCTCTGACCAGTGTTTGTCTTGGAACCGTTCACCTAGGTCTTTTTCCTATTTGTTCCTTATAGCCATGTCTGTGGGGGTTGGTTCATTAGGAGAACAATATATAGCCTAGTGATCTTCTGTGTACCTTCAGCTATGTCGGATAGGGTATCGATTATGGAGTGTCTCTATTATCCCACTGTGCATCTGCGCATAATCGCGTTCCTAATGGTGCCATATAGCAGAAGCTGGCCATGGTGAAGGTCTGTGTTGTCCACTATTTCCTGAAAGGGCATAAAGGTACTATCGCACAACAAATCCCCAATTGTGGCAATGCCCTTTGATTCCATTTGGACTTGGATTGATGATGGAAACGGTGACGCTAGAGGCATTTGCATAGATGGGCGATCTTTTATCCTATTGAGTGTTAACGCCCGGTCCCATACTTGTAACCGCAACAGTATGAGGTACGTTTGTTGTCCCAGGTAAGACCTTTTATACCATAATAGTTCCTTGAGGAAGAAGCGCAATTCTGTGGGTTGAACTAGCTGTGTGTCTGAGTTAGGTTCATCTGCCAGCCAGTTCACTATATGTTGTAGTTGCCCCGCCAGATAACGTTCAAAGCAAGGTACCCTAATTCTGCCTTCTTCGTATGGTCTTTGCAGTAAGGACAATGCTAATCTGCATCTGCCACTTTCCCACAAGTATTCTCTACATAGGGAATCAATGGTTTTGAAAAAGGACTTGGGTATGTTATGATGTGTGTGAAATAATGTAAAAGCCCCGGGAGGGCAACCATTTTTAGTAGTACTGCTCTGCCCATTAGTGAGAGGGGTCATTATTTCCAGAAATTCATTGAAACTCTGTATGCCATCAAGGTCCTTTAGGGTATTATGTTTCTGAGTGGGCTCATGGTATATATATCAATCCCTAGGTGAATGTAGGCAGTTTGACTGAAAAAACAGTTTTACAAGGTTGGGGAAAGACGGCAGCAGTTGCAATGTATTTTGGGCGGGTCTTTATGGTCTACGTGCATTGTGAAGGGGAGATGCAATCTCTGTAAGTATATAGGAGTCTGTTATTGAATCGCAGGAGGATTCTGGCCACCTGTTAGAGCTGGACAATTAAACCTGATGCTTGCTGCTTGTAAGGAACGGAGCACCGATGAATCATGGATTTACAATAGAATTGTCAATGTGTGGGTTGGGATCATGTGGGCTAGAATGGTAAGGCGCATAGTTCAGAATGAAATGTGGACACCAACATGTTTGGGTGATAAAACGGCAACAATAGATGAAAAGGGAAATGTGTCTGCTCTTCTCCTCTTTTACATCAATGGAATTTCCATAGAATAGCCGTGTGCGTCACAAGTAGGGGTAAAGGTTTCTAACCAGATGGAACCTGTGATAATTGAAATGGTTTGTAAGTTGTGTCACTAGGAGATACGACTATGACCAAAAATGGAAAGTCCCCAGAGAGGTGTGTAGTGTAAATATGAAATGTGCAATTAAAGAGGATGGTGCTTCGATGAATGTATCCAGTAAGAAGTGTGGGAACTAAAGGGAATATGGTTACATTGTATAGGTTTAACCAATCCTGGGGGGGTGCGGGGATTGACTCTGTAACAAAACCTTTTGAGAGTGTTTTAATTGTTGCAAATTGTATAAAATGCGTGTTCTTTGTGTGGTTCAGAGACAGGTTAGTTTGACTTTGTCATCTCACCCCCCCCCCCCGCCCCCTGGCCGTTTGTACAATAAACCTGCTGTGCGGACAAAGTGTGCACATATTTAAGGGCGGGTTTGCTTTTGGTTGGAGTGAAGTTCCATTACTACAACTATACTTGCCATTGGAATGGAAACAGCCAACAAAACGTCAGTCTTCTCTCCCTTAAGACGCAAGCCATCATCTTGCATCACATGTTGAACTGACCCAAGGCTTGCTTCCACCCTAGACACATCTTTTGAATCTCCATGGAGCTCAACCAGGATTTGTTATCGGCATAAAGTGTTGTGGAAGTGCAGAGAGCAGTGCAAACAAGTATTACACAGGCAATCCCGCCTCTTAAAGCTATTGGTCATATAAAGCAAGTGAAGGGATATCCTAACAAAATCTAGACCCTTTTCCAGAGACCGCCATGTAATCACACAGACACTTTTTCTGCTTATAGTAAATTTAAATAATCGTATGTTGAATTTCCTACTTGTCCTTATCCCACCACCGTCTCAGATTTAACCATGTCCAATACCCCACAAGGCAAGGTTAGTCCATAATAAATGGCCATCTACCCTATGAAATGCTGCAGTGTAGTCAAAGATCACCACATATTGTTCTCTGGCCACTACTTTCAGCCGCAGTGTATTGTCTAATTAGACCTACATTTATGCAAGCCCATTTGGGCCATAAGAAGGCTGTTTTTCTTCCACCTAAGTGGTTCATCTACATTTTTGCATTGATTTTTTTCATGGAATATACAAGCATGCAATCAGACTATCGGTTACGTGCATAAGTAAGCGCTTTAGCCATTAGTCTGGGATAAATCTGTTAACCCAACACTTGAGCAATTTTTACAATAACAAATTGCACAAACTGTTTGGACTGGCTGATCCTGCGCTGTTCTGGCAATGTTTTTCATCTTCCATTCTGGACTAATAACCCCTGTTTCTTAGTTCATTATGATTTCTCTTACAGAGTTCACTTTTCTTTTTACCTGTAAGGCCAACTTGAAAATTGCCATTAGTCTTTTCACACTTTACAGCCTTTTGTTAATTGTCCAGATAAACCTTTTTTAAATGGTTCAGACGAGGAATTAAACACTTGAAATCTGTCTTTACCTCCTGCTTATCGACGTCTACCACAAAACTAGCATGCTAATAATCTCAAGAGACAAGACTAACTGTTACTTATTCCCACCCCGACACCTCCCTCCATACCACTTGATTGTGCGCTCTAGCAACCACAACATTATTTTCGGCAACTAGAAAAACTACACAGAAGGCAGAATGGTACAAGCAATGATCTTTAAGTGTGAGATCCTGTAAAAGCAATTGTATTGTCTTCAATGGTAAGCATTGTATTAAGGGTTGGAGCTGTCTTTTTAAAAACATGTTTCCTTTTGGAATTTTCCAACAGGCGTCCCAATCAACAGCCAAAGCTGCCCTTTTATAATTGAAATGCCCATCACGTAGAATTAATTGAGATACCACTACAGCATCTGCAGATCTGCCCTGAGGTGGACACCTGGCATTTAGATCATGAACAAACATTGCTCAATGTTCCAACAAGTCGACTAGGCTAGAAAAGGCCTGACTGCTATATCTGTGACAAACTGTTTATTTGGGAAATGCTATCCAAATCCGTCATGCAAGTCTAGCAAAGAATTTATATAATCTGATGCTTGTGGATCTGCGTACATCACATCCTATGCATAGGCCGACATCTAGTGGTAGCCACAGAGTATTAAACTTTTTGTTTTCAAAACTCGAAAAGCGACGTCGACAGGGCGTGCCAGTAATACTATCCCTAGTGTGACGTCCATTGTACCCATGGTCCTTCACGTGTTGAGGTCCCTCAGATTGTTTTTTTCCGCCATCGTAGTTTGATGCCATTAGTTAGTAACAGTTTACGCTTAGTATTTCTTTCTGTCCTTTCGACAACCGGTTACCGCAAGGAAACCCCTGTCCCAGAGACTACCTGCTCCTCCCAATGGACCCCAGAACAATGAGATTGGGTCATGTGGAGAATGTCCAGTTTTATAAACTTCTTTGATACCCTGAACAATACTCGACCTTCATGGGACTCCACAAAGCGGGGCAGCAAGCTCTCCGCCCGTAGCCAAAAAAAGCTTGCCTGATAACCACGCAGGCTATCACCTCCTCTTATCAGGACTTGGGTCAAGATACATATTATTATAACGCTCACAAGACCCTGCCTCGTACACAGACCCTGAAGACCAAGGGGACACAGGAGACCTAGACCAATATCATGACGATGTACACATCGTCCAATCCCCAGACCACACCGACCCACCAGTGGCAGACTCCGGTAGACCACCAACTACAATATGACCTGCTCCTAAAGGCTGCAGAGCACTGCACAATAGATACCCAGGAAGCTCAGGTTGATGAAGACCTAGTGGAGGACATCCTTGGGGAAACAAAATCTCCAGCACAGTTTATCCCCTTGCTTCAATCAGTCAAGAGGCGTTTTCAACCTTCTCTGCTTACTGCCAATCTGACATGGGCAGTCGGCCCTTGCATCGAAAAGATGTTTAGATCAGACCCATTATACATTACGGGGCAGCTAAAGCCTGACACTTTAGTTGTCGCCACCACAAGAAAGAGAGCGGGAAGCCCTCTGCCGAAGCCCCCTCCGACAAAGAGTAAGAAAATGTACACCCTGGGCAGGAAAGTAGCGAACTCGGCTGCCTGTCAAACAAGGATAGCTAATAATACCACACTATTTGCGAGTTACAATTGCCACAAGTGGGACGAGATCACAAAGCAGATAAACTCAGTCCCGAGCCCCTAAAAACACAGCTCTCTCACCATCGCTGAGGGGAAACAGGTAGCAAGAAAATAATTTGGAAGCAGCAGACCACGCAAAGAGATTCGTGGAAGAAGGCACACTGATTAAACGCCACACATGGCTCTGTCAATTGGTCTACAAACTGAAGAAGCAGGCTACCCTCTTAAAACGTGCCCATTGAGCACAGCTCTTTATTTGGCAAAGCAGTTGAAGATGCGCTTAAAGCGCAAAGGGGAATATGATGCCCTCAAATCCCTGGGACAGCTTACTAACGAACCCTTTGGGCAAAGGGAAGGCTCAAACTCACACCGGTTTAGAGGACAGAACTCCCAAAGGTCCTCTAATTACAACCAGGGTGGGCAAAGTTCATCCTGGGATTCTTCACAAGGGCAGTCCTCCCAACAGGGGCTGTCAAAGAGGCCAAAGAAGATCTAGAAGTAGTGGCAGATCCTCCTCCTCAAGAGGGGGCCTCAACCCCTCCTAAGCAATGACCACCCGCCACAGTTTCCCTCCCATGCCACTCAAGTAGGAGGTCGTATTCCACACTCCTACTTTGCCCATGCATGGGAGGGATTCACATCGAACAAGTGGGTACTTTCCACTGAGGCGGAGGGGGGTATTGCATAGAGCTGATTCAAACACCAGTCAATCACCTGCCAAGACAAAGAAGAACAAAGCATCATGTTGCAAGAGGTCAAAGCACTGCTACTAACGGACACATATAACTCGTCCCGGCAAACCACCTGAACCAGGGTATGTATTCAATGTACTTACTTGTGCCCACAAAAGACCTAACCATACGCCCTGAAAACACCTTTGTCAAGCCACGAAAATTCTGCATGAGAATGCTACAGGAATTAATCCCTCTGCTAAACGGGGTGGGGGGGCTACATGACAATCTTGGATATGAAAGATACATACTTTCATATTTCAATGTTCCCAGCACACAGAAAATTCTTGCGCTTCAAAATAGCGAAGCAACACTACTAATTCAAGCTGCTACCCTTTGGTGAATACTCCAAGGGTATTCACCAAAGTACTAGCTGTAGTGGCAGTGCATCTAGGCAGGGAATCAATCCCAGTGTACCCTCATCTGGCTGATAACGGGAATCCCCCAACCCCAAATTTACAAGCAAAATACCAAGAGAACAATCCGTCTCCTGTTCCAAATGGGATTCTCAATCAACGAGAAAAAATCTCGTCCAAACAAACAGTTCTTAGGAGCTGTCCTAAGACTGAAGAGGGTCTAGCCTTTCCATCAAACAAGAGTGCAAAACATACTACTGCAAATACCTCAGTATCTAGCCGGTCGCCAAATAACCGGATGCAAAGCAATGCGCTTGCTCGGGATGATGGCATCATGTATTTACCTGGTTTGCACGCACGGCTGCGCATGTACTCGATGCAAGAGTGGTTAGCGACAGTGGTCTCAGGCAAGTGGTCAGTGGGACAATCTAGTAGTTGTTTTGCTAACCCTAGCTGAAGCACTACGCTGGTGGACAAAGGAGAACCTGTTAAAGTGAAAACCCTTTCACAACCCTGCAGGTCACAACAGACGCATCACTCACTGGGTGGGGAGCCCATTACCTTCACCACACAGTGCACGGCCTGTGGACACAGATGACAGCCCAAAATCACATAAACCTGTATGGACTGCTAGCAGTGCTCATGGTCATTCAAGCTTTCCAAGTGCACCTGTCAGATCAGACTGTACAGGTCCTCACGGACAGCACCCCTGCCATGTTTTACAAAAAACGAGCTGGGGCCACACGCTCTCCAAGTCTGTCCAGGCTAGCCCAAAACATGTGAAAGTGGGCACTCAAGCGGGGCATGTTCCTAACGTCGCAACATGTTCAGGGGAACTTAACTCTCTAGCAGACTCATTGAGAAGAGATCCTCTACCCGAAGAGCACAAGTGGCAGCTCAACAGAAACATCTTAAATGAGATCTTCTCCATATGGGGTTATCCCCCTTTTGTACTTGTTCGCCACAAGCCAAACACGCAATGCCCAGACTTCGCATCCAGGTTTCCCCAACACAGCTTCAAGGGGAATGCCTCGTGGATGAACTGGTCAGGGAAATTTGCCTACGCTTTTCCCCCAACACCGCTACCGAGCAGGATAGTGAACAAGATGCACCAGAAACAAGTGACACTAATCTTAGTTGCTCCTATGTGGGTGAGACAACCTTGGTTTCCACTTCTGTGCAAGCTGGAGATGTGCAATCCAATCTAACTCCCTTGCCCCTACAACATGCTCTTGCAGCACGGGGACAACGTTTCATCCACACCCTGAATCTATGAACTTGGCAGCCTGACTCCTGAAGTCATATAATTTGGCCATTTAAGACTACCTCAAAGGTGTATGGAAATCCTCAAGGAGGCACGAAAACCAGACAGCTATTTTAACAAATGGAAAAGATTTGTAATATGGTGCCAGTCAAAAAATGTAAACCCAATTTAATGTACTCCATCACACATTCTTCATTAAATGCTCCACTTACTAGACTCCAACCTAGTATTTAAGTCAAGGTTCACCTAGCTGCTCTATCCGCGTACACCACTTCTCAAAGCAAGGTGTCCTGGTGGAAAGTCCCTGTCAATAAGGCATTCATGGAAGGAGTAAAAAGACTTTACCCTCCCATTTCAAACCCGCCTCCAGGGTGGGACCTAAATGTGGTACTAGCTAAGCTCATCGGATCCTCCAGGCCCTCTTTGAGCCTATGCATAAATCCAGCCTTAAACACCTCACAAGACAGCTTTTCTGGTGGCTATCACCTCCATAAGAAGAGCCAGATAACAAGCTTTGTCAGTGCAAGACCTTTTCTTTGTTATCCGCAAAGACAAGTTGGTACTAAGAACACAAACTAGGTTTTCACCTAAGTTCATAACTAACTTCCATGTCAACTAGTCCATTGAACTACCAGCTTTCTTTCAAACCCCTTCAAGCTCAGCTGAGTACTCCATACACTAGATACAAGGAGGGCGGTCCTTTAATATGTAAAAAAAGACAAGAGCGCTATGGAAAACAGACCAACTGTTTGTCTCCATGGCACCTGCAGGGAAGGCGATCGTGTTTAAAAAAAAATGCCATCTTCAGATGGATAGTTAAATGCATACAACTCTGCTACTCTCTATCAAAAAGGCTCTGCCTTTCACACTAGGAGCTCACTCTACCAGGGGTACAGGAGCTATTTTGGCCTTTATTGCAAACGTCCCGCTGGACGCCATTTGCAAAGTAGCTACATGGAGCTCTATTCATACCTTTACTCAGCACTACTGCATTGACACACATTCTAAAGCAGATTCACATGGGGTACAAGTGGTAGTAAAAAAATCTATTTGCCGCTGTACCTTCTCACAACCCACCACCTTCACCAGACACTGCTCGCTAATCTATGCATACATAGCATGTGATCTAAGCAGATCCACAAGCATCAGAAGGGACATTGCTCACCGTAATCATATTTCTGATGCTTGGATCAGTTAAGATTCGCATGCACCCACCCTTCCTCCCCTGTGGATTAGAAGGTGCATAGATGTTTCTGGCTTTATCTACTCTTAACTGTTTTATTACATCTGTACTTGCGGTACACTTCATGCTACCTCATGTTAGAAACAAAACAATCTGCGGGATCTCGATGTGTGGACCATCGGTACAGTGGACGTCACACTAGGGATAGTATTACTGGCATGCCCTGTCGACGTCCCTTTTTCGAGTTTTGAATACAAAAAATGTAATACTCTGCAGCTACCACTAGAGTCGGCATGTGAATCTAAGCAGATACAAGCATCAGAAATAAGATTACAGTGAGTAATGTTATATATTTATAATCTCACACACACAATAGCCCAGGAGTTAAACACCTTTTGTCAGCTTAGTTGTCTAAATTATGCACACATCACACCATTTCCTATTATCTGAAAGTCCATGATAACTAGCTGGTGGCAAGTGCACATATTTAAAATCTTAATTTTCCAGCACCATTGACAATCTAATGATTGTTATCCATGCCGGAAAACCATGCTTCCTTGCCTGTTTACTCTGTTGTCCGTCTCTGTTCCAGATAAGGGAATACTGTTAGTTTCAATTACTATTGCCCGTAATGGCTTGTTCTGATTAATAATAGCTCTGAGTGTAATTTACATATGGCTATTGCAATTGCTCGTAGGTAAAATTTCATTAACAGAGCCCTTCAATTGCCACAGAATAGGCACATTTTGAGAAGGAAATAACTTTGTTGCAGGTTTATCAGCACACATATTGGCCCATAATTAGTTTTGGAATGTTTCATTCTGATCAGATAAGGAGCGCATGTAATAGTTTGGTTTCATATGAATTTCTGCCATCTGGTTATTTACCGCTGGACAGATTTAACCAAATTTGGACTGCGTTTGGTCAGCTTAACTTGTTTTGCGATGTTGTGCTACTGTGGGGGAGGAATTGTCTAGTTTTGAGCAGATAGAAAGTTGTGGCTTCCTACAGGGCTAACTAAACATGTTAAGTTGCAAACTACTAGCCAGGCATTGAGTCACCCACCCCTTCAGTTCTCCACATTACAGACAAAGCACACATTGCTTTCTCTCCAATAGTCAATTAGCACCAGCGAGTGGCGAGTGCAATGTTTCAGGGCTTGCTTTTTAGCAGCTGCTAGTAATTTATGTTGTGTTCAATAATTGAGCACCTCTTTGTGTGAGGCTTTGCCATGCAATCTCTTCAATTGCCACTTTTCCTATGTTTCTCTTTTTTGTGCTCATGGTGACTATGGGTTGTTGATGCAACCACTGACGCTCCAGCATGGCTGTACATTTTCTGAGGATATAACCTGTACTTTGTCCAAGTTGCCTCTTGACTTAGCGGCTGTAAATGCCTAACCTAAACAATGCTTTACTCTTAGCACTCAAAATGAATAAATAATTTTCTGATATTGTTTTGAAGGAAGACGTTGAATCTTTCATGAAGCAACCTGGGAATGAGACGGCAGATGTAGTGCTGAAGAAGTTGGATGAACAGTATCAGAAATATAAATTCATGGAACTTAACCTTGTTCAGAAAAAAAGGAGGTACTTTTTGCATTCTGTTGTCAAAGTTCCTAATACTGTTTTGTTAACAGGTTCCCTATCGTGGTGTCCATGGATAAAACAGTTATGATGCCTCCTGGTGCCTCATCACTCCAAACTTGAATACCTTTACTGCCACCTCTTTTTGACTCCGTTGGCGATAATGTCTCCATGTATTGGTTCTAATGTGGAGGACCCGCCAGCCCAAATGCTGGTTGTTTTTCCTTCACATAGCATCCAAACTCAGAATTAGGCTGGTGCAGTAAAGTCGTTTTATTGCTGTTTAGCTGCCCCACCATACAATTCATATTGCCCTTTTCTGCTATACAGTTGCGTAAAACCTCAATGCAAAATGTGCAATCTGTGGTTTTTGAGAAAAATCGCTACTGTATCCTGTTGCAGTACAGAACTGACTGTCATACATATGTTATTCGATTTATACCGTGCATCGCTGCCATTTTCATTGTGTCTGGGTGCTCTGGTGGATCGGGATTGGAAGAAGGGCTGGGGGGAGGGGCTTAGTGGGATAGAGGAGGGGAAAGCTCTAGACCACTTGGATATGCTGTTTGTAGTTTCAGTACGTAAAAACAAGTCGCTTTGTTAGGCAAAATTGTATGTAGTAACCCTGTGGGAGACTACACCAGCCTTGTCCTCTTGGCTATAGGGAACCCAACCTTTGGTATAGGCCTATACTACACAGGTTGGTAGAGTGACTGAGCAGTCACGCTTATCTCAAGAGGGATCAATGTGAGCTGTAGAGATGCAACATTCACTGTGATAGGTATTCAAATAACACTTATTCGAATGGATTGGGTCCTCCAACGTATTCCACATCTTTGACATGTAATGTCCACAGCTGTGCTACTTTGGAAAATTTTAGGCAGCAGGCTTCCTGCGTCGATGGCGTTGGGTCGATGTCCCTCGAAGGCCTCCGTCGAGGGTGATGTCACCGGATGTTATAAATGGGATGCACGGCGCCTCTAGCCTCAGTTCTGTTTTTTCCACAAACGTGTTTGCTTTGAGAACTCGGCACGCCTCGCGTATTCATCGTGAATATGTCTTCTTCTACGCCTCCGACTCTGTGGTCTGGCTTTAAGACTTGCAGGGACTGTAAGTCTAAGATGTCGATTATGGACCCGCAATGCTTTGTTTGTGATGTCTGGGCGAGAGTCATGACACTGACGACTGTTTGAAATGCCAGTCGCTGACTTAGGTCGGGGTTCTAAACCCAGTAAGTCCCGCAAACGGGATGTCCACCGACAATTTGAGGTGTGACTCTCCTCGTCGGTAGGAATCCCGGGGATCTCGGTCCCGGAGTGGGTCCCGCGAATCGTTGTCCTCATCTAGGAATTCCCAGAAGCGGCGTCACTGGTTGCCTTCCCCGTCCTCGTTGGAGGATGGTGCCGCGAGGAAAGTGGCTTGTCCCACTAAGTCCTCGACTCCAGAGGAATGGCCTGCCTTCAGAAGCAGATGCTGGCGATTTTTCAATCCTAGGACACAGTCCGTCCACGCCTTCGGAAGCCGGCATGGAACGTTCTCGGTCCGATGCTAGAGTGCCTTCGGGCCTGGGTCCTAGGCACGATACTCATCGGGAACCGTTGAGGTCCCGTTCGGGCAAGGTTCAGCTTGATCGCCAGAGACATGCTAGATCCAGGTCTCGGTCCCCAGTGAAACCGTAAAAATCTGGTAAGGGCTCGAGGTCGGCATCGACTCCTGTGTCTGTCAGATACGGATGTCGAGGCTTTGCCTTCACACCAGCCCTCGGCACCGTTGTCACCGCCGTCAGCGTTGTCCACGACGTCGTCGCCCTCGACGCCATTGGGTCCTTTTGGCCAGAATTTGACGATGGAGGTCCCAGGTACTGTGGATCCTCCAAGGAAGGCTACATTGAAGTCTGTTAAGGATTCCAGACCCACTTCTGTCCCTAGGCAGGAGTTCTTACTTCCTCTGGATGATATCTATGAGGAGAGGTCAGATTTGGAATTTGACCCTGTTGAGCCTGATGTGGCTCCTGTCTTTTCCGGGGACAGTCAGTTGGAAGATTTACGTCAATCACTCCATGATGCCAGTGGCTTGGACACATCTCCTGAGGTGGAGTGTGGCAGGCCTGAGTCTGGGGCTCATGCAGAGTCCTCTTATAGGACACTGATGGCTAGGGTTACTGAGTATCTTGGTTGGTCTAGTCCTCCTGAGGCATTTGTGCAGGATGACTAGACTGATATTTTGGATCAAGGTCCGTCCTCTGACCCAGTGTTACCTTTTCATTTGACTTTTCAGAAAAGGGTGACAGCTGCTTGGCAAACCCTGGAATCTCTTCCGGCGGTTAACAAGTTGGTAACTACAAAATACTGCCCTTCCAGTAGCGACCCCAGCTACCTTTTCTCACCCCACTCCCGTGAGTTTGGTGGTTCAGGCGGCTACGGCCACCTCGAGGCAGGTGGTGTACCCTACCATCTCTCCTGATAGGGGGGGGACAAACGCTTCGATGGTTGGGCATGCAAGGTGTTTTCTGCGGGGCGTATGCTTTCTCTAGCGGCTGAGCATATTCCCGAGGGGGAAGAAAGGGATGGGTTCCTTGCTCTCGTGCAAGATGGCAAGGATGCCATGTGTTAATCCCTTCAGTCGGAATTGGACACGTCCAACAGTGTTAGTCGGTCCATGGCTGCAAGCACCATTATACGCAGGTTTGCGTGGTTGCGGAAGTCTGGTTTTGCTCTGGATGTACAAAGCCGCCTTCTGATCATGCCCTTTGATGGTTCGCATTTGTTTTCTTTGAGCGCAGCCGTGAGTCAACCTCTGCCTTTTCGTCCTAGGGGACAGCAGAGGAGGGGAGGTTCCTTTCGTTACTAATCCAATTTTGGTGGGACGCGAGGAGCCTCCAGTCAGAGGTCAACGTAAAAGTACCGGTGGTGGTCCGGGGGGAGATAAAGGTGCCACAGCTGCTCAGGCAGCTGCCACTTTGCCTTCAGGCGGTGCCGCAGCCGCTCCAAAACAACTGAGGCCATGTTCCATTGTTCGCCGGTTGGGGGCAGACTGTCTCATCATCTCAAAAAATGGTGATCTATTACTTCGGATGCGTGGGTTCTGGATACAATAGCCCACGGCTACTGCCTTCCCTTCCTAATGCGGCATCACGACAATCCACCGGGGACTGTCTCTTTGAAGCTTCCGGATCCGCTCCTTGTGCAGGAAATCTTAACCCTGCTGGAGAAAGGCACTATAGAACTGGTGCCTGTAGCGGAGAGGAACAAGGGATGGTATTCCCCCATATTTTTTTATTCCAAATAGACTGGGGATTGAGACCCATCTTGGACTTGCGTTGGTTGAACAAACTCCTCAGGAAGGACAAGTTAAAGATGGTCACTCTTTCTCAGGTCCTCCAGGCCTATGGACCTCAGGATTGGTTGGTGTCTCTGGACCTACAGGATGCTTACTTTCATGTGCCGATTCAGCCAAAGCACAGACAGTACCTGAGGTTTGTGGCTGACAGCTCGCACTTTCAGTTTCGGATCCTGCCATTGGCATTGACCTCCGCCCGAGGGTCTTCACCAAGCTATTGGTGGTGGTGGCAGCGTATCTCAGGCGATGGGGGGCTGGTGGGGCAACGGGATGGGGGGGGAATTCACGTCTACCCCTACCTGGACGACTGGCTGATCCATGCACGATCTCCCGAGCAAGCGATGGATCATCTGTCTCACCTGCCGCTCCCTCCACAAGCTGTGATTCTCCCTCAATTTTAAGAAGTCTCATCTGACACCTTCCTAACAGCTCCAGTACATGGGGGGGGCTGTGTTGGACACGTCCTTGGAAGTGCTCGCCTCCCAAGGTGAGGGCTCATCACATTGTGCAGATGGTGGACAAATGTCAACGTGCCCAGCGTCTTCCGGCTTTCGAATTCTTAAGGTTGCTCAGCTTCATGGCATCCTGCATTTTTCTGGTGCCAGAGGCCAGGCTGAGAATGAGATCCCTGCAATGGGTCCTCGAGGTGCAGGGTCACAATTCTCGGGCAAGATGTCGGATCCCGTTCAGATTCCATTATCGTTCTTGCAGGATCTTCTGTGGTGGGCCAACAATGGGAATCTGATGAAGGGGGAGATGTTTTGGCAACCGAGGCCGGAGGTGACAGTAGTGACGGACGCTTTCCTCACAGGATGGGCAGCTCATGCTGACGATTTGACCGCCAGCGGTCGTTGGTCTCCGTCGGAGTCCAAACTCCACATCAACCTGTTGGAGTTTAGGGCCATCAGGCTTGTCCTGAAGGCTTTTCTGCCGTCTGTGTGGGGGAAGAGTGTCCTGATCATGACGGGCAACACAGTGGCCATGCAATACCTCAACAAAAAAAGGGGGTGGGAGGGTAAGGTCACTCCCATTGTGCAGAGGGGCAAAGCAGCTCTGGTTCTGGGCAATCCAGCAAGGAATATCCCTCTCGGCAGTACATCTGGCTGGAGAGAATGCAGCGGCAGACGCTCTGAGCAGGCAGAGCACGGTCTCTCACGGGTGGGAGTTGGTTCAGGAAGTTCTTCTGGAGATCTTTGCCCTTTGGGGAACCCCACATGTGGATTTCTTCGTGACCAGTGCCAGCCGGAAGTGCGAGAGATTCTGCTCAAGGGAATTTCCTCCGAGAGGAGCCTTAGGAGACTGATTCGTCCTGTATTGGCCATTCCCAATTCTGTATGCATTTCCTCTGGTCCCCGTCATTCCTCAAGTGTTAAGGAGGTGGCGGAGGTTCGGATCCCACATGATCCTCATTGCTCCGGATTGGGCCAGGAGACCGGGGTACCCGGACCTTCTAGAAATGTCCATCTGTCTGCCCTCCACGCCGTCTTCCCTACAGAGGATATCTCGGTCTCTCGGTCTGTCTCGCAACCAAATCCCTGTACCGTTGGCGTAAGTTTTGCGACTGGTGCAGAGGACACGATGTAGATCCTTTTCAGCCAGTCGTCCCATGGTTCGGTCTTTATTGATTTCTTTGGCCCACAGTGGTCTTCAATTGCTCATCTGAAGAATGTTATATTTTAAGATTCCTTTGATTTCCCAGTTTCTAAAACGGCTCACTAATTTGTTCCCGCCGTCCCCATTTCAGGTGCCGGTATGGGATCTGAATTTGGTCTTGAAATTCCTGATGGGTGCTCCATTTGAACCTTTGCCCTCTTGTCCTTTTGAGACCGTCTTTCAAGACGGTTTTCTTGGTTGCTGTTCCATCCGCTCACAGAGTGAGTGAATTGCAGGCCCTTTCATCTAAGCCACCCTATACTGTGTTCCACAAGGATAGGGCTGTACTGGGTGTATGTCCTTCCTTTATACCTAAGGTAGTGTCTTAGTTTCATTTAAGCCAGAAAGTGGTACTTCCTGCTTTCTATCCTCCTCCTCATCCTGGTAAGGAAGAGGAGCGGCTTCATAGGTTGGACCCTAGGAGAGCTCTGAGCTTTTATATTTCTAGGATGGCCAGGGCCAGAGTGGACAATCAACTCTTTGTGGGGTATGCTGGACACCGATGGGGCCAGGCTGTTACCAAACAGACCTTGTCCAGGTGGATTATCCTCACCATTACTGAATGTTACAGATTGGCGGGCAAGGACCCTCCTGAAGGATTGCGAGCTCACTCCACTAGGGGCGTGGCTACTTCCACAGCCCTGCAGAGGGGAGTTCCTATTAGGAATATTTGCGACGCAGCGACATGGGCTTCTATCCACACCTTTGTCAAACATTACTCCCTGGATACACTCCATGGTCAAATATGGCCTTTGGTAAAGCGGTTCTGTATTCTGCCATCTGATTGGGTATTCTAAATTCTTCTCCCTCCTCCATTTTCTGGTACTTCTTTGGGAGTCCGTTATAGATGTGGAATACGTTGGAGGACACAATCCATTTGAAGAACAAGTTACTTACCAACTGGTAACGTTCTTTCGACTGGATGTTCTTCCAATGTATTCCACATCACCCTCCCAGCCTGCCCCTCTGGAGAAATTCCTATGCTATTGCAGCTTGCGTTCTCTCAAGGCTATGTGCAGTCAAGCAGGCATTGTGTACAAGCATGTCGCACTTTATGGAGGAAAAAACATGAACTGAGGCTACGGGCGCCGTGCGTCCTATTTATAACATACAGTGACGTCGCCCTTGACGGAGGCCTTCGAGGGACATCGACCCTACGCAGGACGCCCACTGCTGAAAAATATTCGGAAGCACAGCTGTGGACGTTACATGTCAAAGATGTGGAATATGTTGGAGGAACATCCAGTTGAAAGAACTTTACCAGTTGGTAAGTAACTTGTTCTACTCAAGGTTCCTTATTAAAATAATTATTTATTAATTGAACAGTAGCCTTTTTAGAAAGGGCAATATGCAACAAACAAAAAACTTAAAATATACACTCCTCCGGTTTCAGTTAAGTAGATCACACTTTGACACTCAATGTAATACTGAAGGTATGGGAACAGGATTAGGTTAGGGAAGGAAACAAAGGTTTACAAGTTTCTCTCAACAAGTAAGTACTTTACAATCCCCCAATGAAGTATAGGTTAACCAGCTATAAAAGTAACTTATGTATGACTTTTGAGGGACAGATAAGTCGGAGGGTAAGAAGAGTCTACAGGGAGCCAAGACAGCCAATGTCAATTGAGCAAAGTCTAGCGGAGTTGAGGCACTTCTTGAAGATGCCACAAAAGTCCTGCACAATGTTAAGAGAGTTTGCAGAAAAGAATCTGTTGGGCCACAAGCTGTAAGACTTGTGAAAAAGCAATGAGGCAAGCAACTCTGCAAAGGGCAGCCAATGCAAGTTGCCAGTGAGAACCAGCAAGCTACACACAACAAGAGGTAAGTACCCCTAGTTAGACATTACCTTAGGTTGGAAGAAGAGCGTCCAGCTGGCTTCTGTTCCTGTTGTAGCCCTGCAGATCCTGTGTTCCTGGGCCTCAGTCGTGGGGACAAGAGGGAGGATGTCTGGGGCACTACGGTTTGAAGGTCTGCAGCAGCAATGGGCTTACTCAAGATAAGCAGCACTTCACGGTTTCAGCTACTCGCAAATAGCACCACCACGGTTCACCTTGTGGGCTCCCCTTGCTTTTGGGGTCCAGCACTCTGTTGAGGTGGCTCAGGCTTGGGTCGACCTGCTTCGAGGGAGTCCTTAGGATATTCCTAGAGCTCGGGTCCGGCTTAGACTATGCACTCGATTCTGTTGTTCCTGTCCCCTGGCACTCTGTTCCAGCAGCAGCGTCAGCAAAGCAGTACAGCCAGCAGGGAGAGGGGTTCCAGGCAAGTTTGTCTTCGGGTTGATTGGTCCCACCAACCCAAGGGGAGAAGTCGTCCTTCCTGGGCTTTTCTAGTTGATTTGAAATTAGGAGCCTCCGCACTGCAGCAGGGCTTCACCGGGCAAACCAACGGTCCAATTTCTTCTTCGGTTCCTTGGTCCAGTGGTCGACTCTGCCTTCTTGCATAAGACCTCACCTTTTATGCAGGTTTCCCCCATTCATTCACAGCATAGGTGTCACTCACACAGCAGGATGGCTGCCCTTCTAGGACAGCCAGCCATCCAGCCAATCCCCTTTTGGGTGCATTCCTGTAACAAAGGAGACTAACCACAGGGAGATTCGGCAACCTCCCTTGCTTCCTGCCCTTCCAGACATCCTGGAGCGAGAGGCGGGTTTCACCAGTGAATCCCGCCAAAGACAAAACTATCAAAGGGACCAAACCTGGTTGACGTGCAGAGTAAAACCCAAGAAGTTCCTCGCACGCAAGAAATGGCGAAAAAAGAAGCAGCTGAGGATTCAGCCTGCAGTAAAAACGCACAATGGTAGGAAAAATAAACCAATGCCACCAGCCATTGATTATAGTGAGGGTAACATAAGAATTTTACATGATAAAGTAGAGAAAAGTGGATACTAAGTATCCCCCTAGCACACCACATGGTGTGTGCTGGGTCTACAAAGAGGAAAACGTAAGTAAAGTCAATTTCACTTTACTACTCTTAGAAACACTAGTTTATCCAAGAGAAGGTATTTAAACCTTAAGAGAAATCCAAAGGACTTCTCTGGGACACTGCACTGAGGGTGCTGTGTGTCACAATAGAAAAGGTGATGCCTATGGCGTTTGTAAGACTCCAAAACCAAAAGAGAAACGGAGTCTAAATCAGATGAAAATACATGAGTGAGAAAAGTTTTGCTCACCCCAGGATATAAAATCAAAAGTCCCAAGTCCAGCAAAACAGTTGGGGGGTCTCTTAAGGTAGAAGGGAGTAAGCACAGAACTGAGAATTCTCCCTAACACTGTGCTGGGTTTGTTTTTTGTTAGTATGGGTTAGGTGGTGTTTGTATGCATGTGTATGGAATGATTTATGTGTAGTTGGGTTAGTTTTCTGTAATGTATTGTGTGCATTTTGTGGTGGTTGTAGGTTTCTGCTTTGGTAGGGGTGTGTGTGTTTGTGCTTGACAGCGAATATGCAGTATATTGGACATTTTTTTTCAGTAGGGTTAGTTATTGATGTTAGTAGTCTGTTCACATTCTTCTGGTGGTTTGTGTTAAAATGCTTTATTTTTGCAGAGGCATCCAGGTTTTGGGTGTTTCCATTGACAGTGTTTCCTGTTTAGCTTGTGAGTTAGAGCCATGATTTTAGCAATTTTCTGAATTTTAGGTGGTCGTCTGTTGATCATAATTCCTTCAGGAGTGAGTTCCAAAGTTTTGCTGAGATGCAGGATAATGCTGATACACCACATCCCTGCTTGAGAATTGTTTTGGGGTCAAGGCAAATGTGGTTGCTGGATGTTCGTTTTCGGTTAAGTTTGTAGATTGAGATTGTTCTCTGTAAGAATTCCGTTCCTAATTTCTATGGTTGGTAGCCAGTGTTGGCTCTTCAGTGCTGGTGTGATGTTTTTTTTGTTAGCGAGTCTGAGGAAAGGTCTTGCAGCGGTTATGGGTGAAGGGATCGAATACAAAGGATCGAAATGCAATACATTTGAGTCAAAAGGACTGAAAAAGAAAAGACCACATTTTTTTTGTTTTTTTATTTTTTTGGGGGAAGAGGGCAAACCCCTGTTTTTAGGCCAAAAACCATTAATTTTACCTATACCAAAACCCCCAAAAAATAAATGTAAAAAAAAAAAGGCATTCAGTGTTTTTGTTTTCTTTTTTTCTTTTTTTTTTTCCGGTCCTTTTGACTCGAATGTATTGCATTCGATCCTTTTTGTTTTTGAATGAATGACTGGACACCCTTGCAGCTGCGTTCTGTATTCGCTGTTGTTTTTTGGTAAGGTACTTCAGCATTCTGAGAGAGATGCTGTTGGCGTATCTATTGTCATGAGAGATGATGGAGAATGTTCCATGTGGGAAAGTGGAGAAAGGCAGCCCAGGGTTTCTAACCACTTGGAAGGTTCTGGTCTTTACCATTTTGGTAGGCTATGGAATGTGGTGTTGGATCAACTGGTCGTTGGGCGTGATCATGATTACTGTTTTGTCTGGGCTCAGTTTGTCTGTTGGTACTCATCAAATGGTTTGTTTCTTTGAAGCAGTTGATATGAGTTGGGTCTTGCAGATGTGGAACAGCAGTGGTGAGCGTGATGAGCCTAGTGGAACTCTGCAGGGTGCTGAGCTGAAGGGTTTTAGCCACGTTGTTTCTGTTCTTTTTGCGAGGAAGGACTAACCATAGTAATGCCGTGTTGCCAATTTCCTATTTCTTCGAGTCTTCTGATGAGCGTTTAGTGATGGACTATCAAAAGCTGCTGATATTAGTGCTGATGTGACATTGCGTCTGCTTTTAGATCATCCCATATAAATAGTAATGCTGTTTCCCTTCCCCCTCATGGATCTGAAGCCGACTGGTGCCTGGTCTAGTATTTGATTTATGTAAATATTCAGTAGAATCTGCCTTTTTGTAGCATTCTTGGTGTTTGTTTAGTTTCATTAATAGTTTGATTTTGATGCATTTAAATTTTATGTTCTTCAAATAACAATATTCATGTAGATAAATGATCAAACCATATTTGACTGGGTATACTATTATTAATATCAAACTTAGTAATAAAGTGGGATTGGAAACACTATTCTTTGTGCCTTTTGAAAACCCTTAAAACGTCAAGTTTATTCCGTATGTGTCTTTACTGGTCAAATTCTATATCTTCCTTTATTGGTCAGTGGTATTTTAAATGCAAAATATTGCTTTGTGTTGTTGCCAGGTTACAGTTCTAATTTATCAATGCAAAAAACTGTTTTCTATTAACAGGCTAAAAAGTCAGATTCCTGAAATTAAACAAACATTGGAAATTTTAAAACACATGCAGAAGAAAAAGGTACATTTTCATTCTGGCTTTTTGTCAAATGCTGTATTTACATGGTGGTGCATTTACTAACTGTATACAGCATGGTTAATCCTCAAATATTTGGTACGGGATGAACAGCTTAATCGGAAAAGGTTGGTTTATTATTGTAATTGTGGGTCTGATTGAATATCCAGGGTTCAAATTCTTCTGAGCTTTTGGATTTCTGAGTCCAGTGTCGGTATGTCCTTTTTTTTTTTAACCGAGAAGAGGTCATAAGGTTCTTTAAGGCACAAAGGGTTTAAAGCGGGCTCTCGAAGGGATAACATCCACAATTCGTCCCAACTTGAAATGTATGGGTTTCCTCTTGTTTATCTTTAATTTTATTTTCTTACCTCTTCCTAGGGAAGAGGTACATGGCTGTGGACTGCAGCTTGTCACTAACTTTAAAGGTATTATGCCCCATACCCTCTGGCTGTGTTGAGAGACAAACAGGAAACATTCCTCTGCCCTTAGCTGAAAGTTAGTGGACCTCCGTTTCCCTAGTTCGGCACTATTGGAGGAGCTTTTCTCATCAGTTGTCTCCAAGCCTGCATTGTTAATGTAGCTATGTGTTCTGGCGTCATTTTAATTTGCATTTGAAAGATAATTTATTCAAGTTTACTGTAATGTTTGGTGTGCAAGGTCTCTCTTAAATGGCACAGTATGTTTTATATATTGGGCATAAAAACACTGGTTCTGGCTACTGCAGGCAGAGCACATGCAACGGTGTTCTGCAATAGAAGCATATGGTTCAGTTGTAAGAGGCCTTTGGTGGATGTAGACTTCAAACAGAGCTGGTACATAGGCAATTATGAAATGTTTGTTTTTATAGTGCAATGGAAATCTCTGTTTGGCTACTTTTGTCTTTGATTTACTGACAAGGGTAATACATACTGTGTATTGCATAGGTCTAAATTCTTTGTCATTTCTGTTTATTAAGGAATCCACAGACCCTATGGAGACCAGATTTTTATTGGCTGATAATCTGTATTGTAAAGCCTCTGTTCCTCCCACGGATAAAGTCTGTTTGTGGTTAGGGGTAAGTTATTTTTCTTTCTGCATTTTATCTTTAGGATTTTGAATTTCCCATTCTTAAATTGTACTTTATATCATTGTGAATTAGGTTTCTTAGCAGACATTCCTGAAACTATCCCATCCAAACAAGAATAACTCTGAAGGAGTGTGGGACAGTTGCATAGGGGCATTCTTGACGACATATGTGGACCAATTACATCCTTTTCTTTTTATGACAAGTCTGCTTCTCATTTGTGTTGTCGCAGTCACACTTGTTCTAGCTCTCTGAATTACTTGAGCTGCAAGTTGCACAGTTTCCAGCTCTGAGATGGATTGGCAAAGGAGAGTGCTGTAGATGGTGGAACCTTGAAGCGTCTTTGACCGACTGCATCTTCTTCCTCTTCTGGTACATCAGCTTGCTCCCTTAATAGAGCTCCATTGCAGACAAACTCTCCTTTGGTCAGGCCACTGAAGGTGTATCTGTCTTAATTTGCAGAGGTCTCTAAGCTCCTCTAGCTTAATGACAATTAAAGGAATGGTTCGGTCAAAAATTTGTATTGCCCTTACGGGTCGGCCATGTGTTTTTAAGCCTAAGTCGCTCGATTTTAGAAAAAATTTCCTATGGACCTTACCCGAGTTTTCGTCCATTAAACGCACGCGAAAACAGGCACCATGGAGCTGCCATTTTGTGATAATCCTATCATTTCCCCCATCGCCCTTGCTGACCTGCTTTTGCAGCACTAAATCATAACCCCGCCCCTGAGCCTGACATTATCAAAACATTCATATTCCCCGCCTCTCTCTGTGACGTTACTGTGGTGCATAGACAAACGCGCCCAGTCGTCTTCTACGGGACTTCACACAGAACCCAGAAACCAACACAGATCAGCTCACAACACAGCGCGCCACAATTCGGAATATGAAACTGTACTTTAAAATCAAACAGCAACACGGTAAATTTGGTAAAGTACATTTATTTGACATTAAATGTTTATAGAATATTCTGCAATTGCCATTTGAACTCCGAAAGTCATTTATTTTCTTTTATCTCTATCCGCAAATCTGTAAAAGTTTATCGTGAGTCACGCGCTGTTCCTTTATGGTACACAGGGTGTTGGTTTTCGTTCAAAGAAGCACTTTTGTCGCACGTTGAACCGCAAGGCGGTTCCATCAAGTAGGCACTAGGCCAGCGTAAAGGTTGATATGTTGCTTCTAGCCGCTATTGCCGCTTAAGGGCATATGCGCCCTTGGCGATCGTCCCATAAGATCATCAGAATGGTGCAGTTGTTTACATTAAGCTGCAACTGGCGGCTGAAGAAACCGTCTGCCGGTGTCTGAAACTGGTGGCAGGGGCAAAAGGGAAGGATGTACCTATTTTGAAAACATAAAATTTATAATTGGTCTCGCCAGCCATTCTTTATTAATATTATTCATTTTATTTATTACGGCCGAGCTGAAACTATTTGCTTTCAAGGATAGTGCAATGGAGTATGTTCGGCTCTAAAATCAATGCGAAAACTAACGACATAAATCGAGGTTGGTACACAATGAGAAACAACTTTTTGTCTACATGCGTGTGGAATGTGGACCTGCATGCCCATGTGCCCGCTACAAGGACGATCCCACAAACCTTTTCAAAGCTCTTCATTCATTTATTCATTCATGCATCCATTCATTAATTCTTCATTCCGGTATAAAAGCGTCTAAAGAGTTACTTACATTATATTTGCAATTTCCATTGTGTCTCTGCGTAATGCAGTCCGTAAATCCCATTGTGCTCTTGACAACGATTTCTCGTATACTGAACTAACATGAAACTCGGTCTAGTTTAAGAATTTTCTGCCTTATCGTCTCAAACGTTATTGCACCCTCCAAACCCCCCTTCAAATGAGGTTCTTTCTGCATGGTCCCTGTCTCTCAAGGTCAAAAAACAATAGAACCTTATTGTAACGCTCACCTGACTCCCACGGGGGCGCTGGCCTGGTTCGCGCTGCTGTGACCTCGTCTAAGGTGATGCGCAGGGTTCGGAAGACGGACTGGACCGGGCCCCAGATCTGGCTTGTCTGACTCGCAGAAGTATCCTTCTGTAGGTGAGAAAAGGGGGTTAACTGTCTGCGGGGTAATGCAATCGGCCTCCCACTTACCCCTCTCACCCTCCTCAAAACCCTTCTGTGCTTCCCCGTAGCGTCTCACCTTAGGGTCTGGAAGGACGAGCTCTCCATCCTGCTTCTGATGCAGGGGCGCTTTGGTATCCAGTTACGTCACTGGATTTTCGGATGGGTGAGAACCAAACTTGCTTGGCTTCCAGGTAAGTTTTTCTATAAGTGGTTCCCCTTGTGTCCATGCATTAATGTTCTAATGCTAGTGTCTTTTTCCCCATAGGGGCCGGGGTACGGAATGCCGGGGAACAGGCACCGACCCGAGGTGAGCGGTGAAATCCTTGTGGAAATCGGGTAAGTCTTTAATGAGTGTTTTGGTAATGTCTTTTCATTCACTTTTTCCCCTCAGGGGCCGGGGTCCGAAAATGCCTGGATGCGGCGCGGACCCGAAATGAAAAGGGAATGACCCAACAGGTAAGTCTGGACATGGAGTTTTAGCTTCCCTTTTCCCTTCTTTCTCTCGCCTTTGTTCTTGTCTTTTTCTCCCTAGGCGCGGGGACGCGACTGCGAATCCGGATGGTCGCTGCTGAACATGGAGGCGCCCTGTAAAGGTGAGTAGAATGCGGCGCTGCAGCGATCGATGCGATGTGCTTTTAAAAATAAATGTCTTCCTTTTCAGGATTGTCGGCGAAATGTCTCTGGGATGCAGATTTAGCAGGTGAGGCCTTTTCCTTCTTCTGTTCTCTTGTTCCCTTCCTTTGCAGGTGATTCAGGATGCTGGCAGGTGTGGCAGAAGTCAAGATGCAGGAGCAGACACGGTGAGCGTCCAGCTGCTAGATGCAGAACAACGCGAAGCACGTGTGGCTGATCGGGTGTGGTTTAAATAGCCTTGGAAGAAGTTCCTAGAATGTGTCCTTCCTCCAATCAGGTATGTATCCTTCCCCGACCACGCCCGGGTGATAAATGAGTCCCACAGGTAAAGTAGTTCCTTTCAGGCCTCAAGGAGGCCGGGGTTCTGCAGCATGGTCTGCATCAGGTAAGTGCACCCAAACACTTTCATAATGAGCCTGGCGCCATAGGCGCCAGGACGCTGTCCAAAAGGCCCCTATAAGGGGTTGCTGGGACCTTCCCCGGGGACTTGATGTCCGCTTTCGGGGACGCAGGGCCTCAGCCGGCTCCCCGGGAGAGGGCATTGTGACACTTATACTGCCAGTGCGAGTTGTGGGCCTCTTCAGGGCGCGAGCTGAAAATCAAAGCCGCTGACCTTCACTAGAAATTAGCATACATTCTTTCTTTGCAACATCCCATAGTAAAGCCATCTGTGAGAACTTGAAGTTTCGAATCCATCTATGTAGTGCGCCTCAATGTGCAAATGCGAACTGGCTTCTCTCCCATCTGCAATGGCTCGCTTGGCACGTTCTAAGGCCCCAATTTTGTCCTCGTTGTCTGCGAGCTTTGAAGCCCCAAAGAACCATTGAGACTTTTTAAATTTTTTGGGGAAGGTCAGGGAAAGTATGAAGTACCCGAGGAGTTGAGTTGAAAGTGAGATTTATTGTTTTTGTTTTATTATTTGCAATACGCAAGCCTCCCCTCGGTTAACAGTGCCCAGCATTTATAAGAGATTGTGAAAATTAGTTACATCAACAAAAATATATACATACACATATAGACAAGGTCAGCAATCTGAGGTGAATAGAGAGAGAATTCAAAGATGACACCCAGGTAGTTCGGCACCCAGGATGGTGAAGGTAGGGGTTAGGGTTGGCGTACTTTGTATGCACACTGTACAATAAAATTTTATTTACAAAAAGACAATCGTATTACAATTATTTAAACCGGGATTTGTACTTCACAACCAGCTCTCCTTTGGGTGGACATGGCACAGTCGCAATGTTGGGTGGCAATGGATCAGTGCTCGGCGCAGAAACGTTCAAAATTCCATATCTGTGCTTCTCTAATACAGCAACAATAAGGCTTTGGACAAAGTCGAACTCCATTTCCTCATAGACTGGTTTGATCACCCATTGCTTGCTTACTTTTTGAAAAGGCCTTAGTGTAGCGAGGCATCCTTAAATTACCCTCAGTCCTAGATTGTTCACGGCCGAGATTCTCGTTATGGGCCAAGACGGCAAGTAGAGTCCTATGTCTCATGCCCTGTATGCTGAAATGCAAGCGCTTTGGCCTGTACTTTAGGCACATATTGTGGAACACCTCCAAACCTCATATGTGACAGAATTGTCAGTCCCCTCAAATCTCTTGATAGAGTTTTATCGAAAACAATCTTCTCAATGGCTTTGTGTGTCGGTGAAGATGGATTCAACCACTTCTTCTTCCGTGCCTCCACTGGGGATAAAGGGCCATGTTCACATTGGTGGAAATGTAGGTTTTCTTTTTTTTAATAACTCTGTTTATTGAATTTAAACAACAGAACATAAGAGACGTATGAGAATAAGACATGAATCAGCAGTATAGATGTTGAAGGCAATCGTCCATATCAACAGGGCCCGTAGGGCCGAGGACCAAAAGACAACAATAGGACCAGGCAGGCAAACAAGGCAAGCAGCACTATCGGTGCACCCCCACCCGCAGAGCTTATTGAGCATCTAGCCATTTACCCCATATTTTTTCAAATTTGCGGGGGCAGAACCTTGCATTATAGATTCGGCGCTCTAAGATTGCGCATCTGTCCAGCTCGTTATCGGTTCAGGCTCAGTGGTTCGGCCGATCCCCAATTGGCCGCTATAAGTCTTTTGCCCGCCCCCAACGCCGTTGCCAAGAACATTTTCTCATATTTGGACAGGTCTACTTCCCCCCCGATGCCCAATATTACCATCTTGGGGTCCCTGGGAATTGGTGTCATTCCACCCAGAAGGCCTGTATCACCTGGCAGTCCCATATCATATGGTAAAAGGTGGCGGGTTCCATCGGACACATGTCTCGTCTTCTATTCCACCCCATCTGGCCATTGCAGTGCGTGAGTGATATGAACGATGTAAGATCCTCAACAGTATTAGTCTAAGCTTGGATTCTATCCCAATTTCTCTGGGGGACATTAACGCCTCTACCCAATCTTCAGGTTCCAGGGGGCCCAGATCCCTTTCCCACTTTGCCTTTAGCCCGTCGAGTTGTGGAGCCCCGAATGAGCTAAGGGCCTGATAGAGAGTGGAAGTGACCCTAGAAGGGGATGTACTGCGGGAGGATATTGGTCTCGATGGGAGAGCAAGGGGGTAGGACTGTCGTGTCGGGGAATTGTGCGCGGATTGCGTGGGACAGTTGCGCATGCCGAAACCGGTCCATGGGTGCCAGGTCGAATTGTTCGCGCATGGTCTCAAAGCTCAGGAGGCGGCCCTCTTGTATTACTTGTGCTAATGTGTGTATTCCTTTGGTCAGCCAGTGATCGAAGGAGCCCATTTTTACCAGTTCCGGGATGAGCGTATTGTGCCATATGGGTTGCGAAAGAGTTGGCTGGCCTTCCCAGCCGATTAGTTTGTGTGCGGCCAGCCAAGCTCACCGGATGTGGTGGGTCATTTTGGGCAGCACCGGGAGTTGGTCGCGGGTGGCGTAGAGGACTTGGAGCGGTGTTAGTGGGGACATAGTCTCCAGCTCTATACGGATGTGTGGCTGTGTGGGGTCTGCGTGCATCCAGTCATTCACTACTCCTCTCTGTGTGGCCAAGTAATAGGTGCGTATGCAAGGTAACCCGATGCCTCCCTCCCACACCGATCTCTGGAGCGTGTCAAGGGCAATCCTGGATTGTTTCCCTCCCCATAGCAGTGTGCGCAGATTCTTGTCGATGAGTGCGAAGGTTTCTTGGGGGATGGGGAATGGGGCGTTCTGGAGGACATACAACAGTCTGGGAAGGGTCATCATTTTGAATAGTGCGGCCCGGCCCATTAGCGACAGGGGGAGAGATTGCCAGTGGGGGATGTTGTGAGAGAAGGGCCTCAACGACCGGTGGGGGGTGTCTGTACTTCTGTTCCCTATATGGTAGTGGAGAGGCACAGAAGACCCCAGGCAAGATTCTCTATTACGGTAGCAATGGTCGAGCAATCAAGGCCTAGCTTCTCAGGAGGTGATGCAGGCTGGTTCTTAAGTACAGTGTAGTCCCCAAGCCCCCACAAAGGAATATCCACACTCTGTATTGGTTAGAACAGTCTTTATATAATCAATATTCAAGGTTATGTACACTTATCATAATAACTCACTTTGTACTCCGGAAAAATCAACAATGGCAAATATATACAATTCTAAAGTGGTACCACCCTTTGTATTAGATCTCATTAAAGTGCATGAACAATACTGTAACAATGTCACACAGACCAATAGAGTGAAACCAGCAATAGAGAGAGGAAAGAAAATAAGATGTTTGTGCAATAGGCAGAATACTGGCCCCTACCACTAGGCACAGTTCTGTGTGGAGATCCCCCCCACCTGGGCAACCTGTAAAACAAGATATAGCGCACGCCCAGTCCATATATTGCTCTGCAAGTCTTATTCCCTCCTATAATGTTTTTACCCCCCCAATGTACCTGGTGGAGTCGAGTTCCTTGAAGAGGCGTCGACAAACGTCGAGGAACTCGCTGTTCGGCGACGGGGAATCGACGGCCCTTCTTGAATGCCTTCCCTTTCACGCGGGAGGCACGGGGCGTCGAACGTCCGTCGACAAACAAGGTAGAACGGCGTCGATGAGGTGGCAGCTTCGTCCGAGCGGTGCTCGTCGGCGTCGGAGCGTCGGCGTCCTGCAAGGCAGAGGCGTGCGGGGCACCTCGGTGACAATAGTTCTGGACCGCAAAGATTGTGGAGACGGAGGCCCAGCAAGGGCGTCGAGTCGTTCGAGTCTTTGGGGTCTTTGGGTGGCGGGAAACCCACCGGCAGGTTTCTCCTCGGCGCGTTGGTCGTCCTCGACTTTCTCCGGCAGGATAAGCGGTCGACGATGCGGTCGAGAGAGTCCTTCGATTGAATGTTCTTAGGCAAAGGAGCGGACGGCTCCGGTCGTCGGCGGCACGGCGTCAAGTGGTTCCCACGGCTTGGCAACACAACTTCGACGGGCCTCCAGCGGTTACACAAACCTGCGAACCCTGTTCGACGGCAATGGACTTCGACGGCGTCGATGTCCGGGTGCTTCACTTCGATCTCCTCGGCGGTCCCGTCTCGGGTCGACAGCCTTTTGAGGATCTGTCTTCCAGGGCGCTTCGGCGAAGATGGAGCGGTGCTCGATGGTCCCTCGGAGCACGGGAAGAGGGCGCCTTAACAGGTCCTCTCTCGGGTCAGTCTTCGACGATTTCGTCAGCCTTCGGATCGGTCGAAGCAAATGCCACAGCAAGTCTTTTTCTTCCAGCTGGACGTCGAGGATCAGCAGTTCCAGTTACTCTTAGAGTGGAGACTCCACTCCAGGATGCTTCTGAACGTTCCTGAACACCAGGCTGCTTCTGAACACTTTACCAGTGGTGAGAGGTCCCCAGATATACTATCCTGCCTCTCATCCACACTGCGGGTACACACTCAGCAGCCAATCATACAGAAGGGCATTCATGCAGTCAGTCAGCCAATCAGGCACACAGTGCATTCAGGCCACACTCCTCCCTTCCAGACACTCACAACAAGGAATGTGGATTGGGACAAGTACCCAGCCATTCACCACTACACACTGCATTCAGGCCAGTTTCGGGCAGGGCTGTCTCAGTCTTTGTCTCTCATGCCAGAAACCAGACAGTTTCGGGCAGGGCTGTCTCAGTCTTTTATTCTTGGTGAGGGACTGTTTGTGATGACACCTGCTGCAGTACCTACGCGCCCCGTTAAATTAAAAGGGTTTGTCCATGAGAGTTGAGGTGATGTTAAAGATCTTGCGTCGCACCAGGTTTAGCTACTACGGAGACTTAGAGTCCCTCCACTCCGTTTGTGACAATATATAATGGTTGTGTTGAGCTATCCCTTGATAGTGCGCCGAAAAATAATGGAATGGCAAGTAGTGATGATTAATCAATTCCTGTTTATTTTTGTGATGTTAGAGCCTTTGTGGATGACACGTGTTTCGGCAGAGCTGCCTTTATCGAATCCAGGCTATATAGATAGCTCATAAGTCACTGCATAATGCATAAAGGTGCTGAAGTTCACAGGGATGAATCCCACCTGATACAAAGAAGTCCAAATGCCTTTTCGAAGTCCACCGCCAGGAGGGCGAGTGGGGCCGGTATTTCCTTTGCCCTGGATAGCGCCAATTGGACCCTGCGCAAGTTCATCCGAGTTGACTTATTGGGCATAAAACCACATTGGTCCGGATGGACTAGGGTCTCAATCACTTGCAGTAGTCTGTTGGCGAGTGTTTTGGCGAGGACCTTCGCTTCGCCATTAATCAAGGATATCGGGCGATAGGCGCATTCCTCCGGGGGTTTCCCAGGCTTATGTATGACCACTATGCATGCCTTCCTGAGGTCTAGGGGAAGTGCTCCTAGTTCCCTGCTGCATAGAAACATGCGGTGCATGTGGGTGGGGGAGCATGCTACCAAGGCACTTCCATGTTTCTGTTGGGAACCCATTGGGGCCCGGAGTTTTCCCGGGTTGGAGTTGTGCCAGTGCATCTTGCACCTCAGTGTCAGTAATGTCAGCGTTCAGGAGGTCTGATTGGTGCTGCGGGAGTGTCGGAATCTCGATATGGTCGAGGTACCGGGAGGGTTCAACTGATGGATTCCCCGTGGGTGGGGTATAGAGATTTTTGTAATAGGTGGCGAATGCCTCGACGATATCTGAATCCTCCGTCAGTAATGTCCCATCCGGAGATCTGATTGCCCTAACGTGTCCCCTGCTCTGCACGCGTCTCTCCAACAAGGCCAGTGTCTTGTTAGCTTTGTCGCCCCTTTCATATATTTGGGTTCGGACTAACTGGTGAGCAGTTCGTGCATTGTCTAGGGACAGATTACTGAGGGCGTCTTGCGCCGTGAGCATCGCCTCCTTTGCTTCTTGGGTGTTTTGTATAAGGGTTTGTCGCTCACACTCCAGGACGCGTGCTTCTGCTTCCCTGACCTTCTGGACTTGACGTTGTTGGTAGGCGGAGACCGTGGAAATAACCTCCCCTCGTAGGACTGTTTTGTATGCCTCCCAGATCGAAATCGGGGAGTCTACCGAGCCCTCATTGAGTTCGAAATATTCCGCTGTCGTCTTCTCTAGCTCCTCCGCAATTTCAGGAAGACGGAGATGGTATGTATTTAGGCGCCAGTTACGATCCGGGCGGCAGGAGGAGTTCTTGAGGGTTAAAAGAAGCAGGGAGTGGTCCGAAATCCCTCTTGCGAGGAATACAGCGTCGAGGAGCCTGTGGGTTATGCTGCGGGGGATGAAGGCGTAGTCGATCCTGGAGAATGATTTGTGGACTCCTGAATAGAAGGAGAACCCTGCCTCGTCGCCATGAAGTGTGCACCAGGTGTCCACCATTCCTGAGGTTTCCGCGAACGTGGTGAGCGGCGTGACGGTGGGACGTGTTCCAGCTCTCCTATAGGTTCTGTCGATTGTGATGTCCATTACTTCGTTAAAGTCTCCTCCGAGCACCTCCACATCCGCCTCCTCCTCCAGAAGCAAGTTCTGTAATTCGGCGAGCAGTTCCTTCGTCAGCGTGGGGGGGGGCATAGAGTGCTGCCAGGCCCCATCTCTCACCCCAAATGTCCGCCAACATCAGCACATAGCGGCCCCGAGGGTCCGCCCTGATCTTCCTAACCTGGAGAGGAACTCTCTTGTGAACGAGTATCATTGTGCCCCCTAGCCCCTTTCGTGAATCCGGCATGATAGACCTTCGAGTAGTTGGATCTTTTGAAAAAGATGGCGTTTGTGCCTGTGAGATGCGTTTCATTTAAGAGGGCAATGTCTGGCGAGTGTCGGTTTAGGTACTGGAGCACCAGTCTTCGCTTTATGCTGGAGCCGAGGCCATTGACGTTCCAGGACAGTATCGACACTTTGTTGGAGTTCATCCTGTCAGTGTGAGTCTATTTGTTGGGGTATCTGAGAGGATTAGTGGCCGTTTCATTTTTCCCCCGGGGGCGTATGTCGTTTTCTTCTTGGGGTGGGGGGACCCCCAGCGGCCGCCTCGCACCGGAGTGCCTGAAGACTGACAGATACCTGCGTCTCTGATCCTGGCCCAAAATAGTGTTTGTCTGACTTGCCTGCATTCGCCGGTTTCCAGCTTTCTTTTCTCGTGATTTCGCTTCTTCGAATCCCCAAAACTCCCCCCACCCTGCACTTCCCCTCCAACTGGGAGCACCTGTCGCCCAAACATCAAACTTATAACTTGCTGAACTTGAACTTCGTCGGAATGACCCGACCTAGGGTGGTAGCTCCAGTGGAGTCGCCTTGACTGTGCTTGAAACTGCAGTGTCAAGGTGGTGGTGGCCGCAGTGGTGTAGTTTCCATGGTGTCTCTTGGTGACTTCAGTATTGTGATGCCCAGGCCTCATCCATTATCAGTGGTATTCCTGGAGGGGCGCCTTGGTGTTTGTTTCGGGGCCCATCGGAGTAGGGGACGGCGAGTCCTGCCTGGGCCCGGGTTTGCGAGCGGACGGCCCAGAGGGCGAGCGTCGGGCCGCCGGCCCGTTAAGGATCTGTGTTTCGAGCCAATCCCATGCTTCTTTGGGGTTGTGGAATAGGTGCGTCGTTCCCTCGTAGTGGACCTTGAGCAACGCCGGGAAGAAGAGAGCGAACTTAATTGACAGAGAGTGAAGTTTTTTCTTAACCGAGTCAAACGACTGGCGGGCCCGCTGGACCTCTTTAGTGTAGTCCGGATAGAACCCTACTTTATAGCGGTTGTATGTGATTGGGCCGGCGGCCCGTGCCATCTGGAGGATGGCGTCTCGGTCTCGGTAGTTCAGGAGGCGTGCTATTATAGTTCTGGGCGGGGCTCCTGGGGTAGGCCGCCCAGTGGGTACCCTATGTGCTCTTTCGATAGAGAAGAATTTCAACAGTTTCTTGGGGGCAAAGATGTGGGTCAGCCAGTCTTCTAGGAAGAGTTCGACACTGGGGCCTTCCTCTTTCTCCGGGATCCCAAGAATCCTGAGGTTATTGCGTCGTGCCCTGCCCTCACTATCTTCGGCTCGGCATTCTAGTTGGTTAACCTTCTGGGCAATTATGGCGAGTTGTTGTTCCAGCTGGCGGACGTTATGTTCTGTGTCCGACACTCTTTGCTCCGCTTCTCCGACCCTGGACGATAGTTTGCGAAGATCCTGACGTAGGAGAGATACTTCCGTGCAGACTCGGCCAATTTTGAGTTCCAGCGATGTTCTCGAGCCCCCAATTGCCTTCATTAAGTCGCTCAGGGAGAGTTGGGGGTCCTGAGCTGCTTCCCCGATATCCGCTTCCGCTAGGGTTTTGCATTTCCAGGCGGGGGGGGGCCTCCACGGTGTAGAGGTCCATTTTGCTTTGTAGGGTTTGCCTCTTAACCTTGTCCTTGCCCATGGCGAAGTCGGGTATTTGTGTGAGGCGGCAAGTCCGGATGGGTCGTATTGGTGCCCCCCCAGGGGGTTGTTGTGAAGTCTGAATTGGGGTGGGTTAGTCGGGCGAGATTGCTTTGGCCGCTGGGAGCAGACCCCTGCTATGGTTGGCCCGTTGTGTTTATTAGAGGGTCGTGGGCCCACAGAGATGGCATCCGCATATACGCCCACCCAGGGTCCGAGTTATGTTCTTTTCATGGGTGGCGTGTGGAGGGCGGCAGCCGCGGTCCCCCCGCTGTGCGCGCTACCTTGTGCTGCCCCTGGAGGTTGTTAATTGTGTTACTTGTGGGATAGTTCCCTTGTCGTGGGCGGTTCCAAGGGTCCCTGGTCCGGGTTGGTCCGGTAAGTTTCGGGGTTTACCCCGATGCGTGGTCACACACGGGGTAATCTCCCTCCAGTGGAGTATCCGCCCAGCTCCTTATGTTTGTGAAGTTGTGGTCCTTACATCGGGGGCCTCTGTCCCTCCCAGGGCCGCAGCCCACAGTTCTCTGGGCCCCAGATCGTTTGTGGAGGGTGCTGCAGGCGTTGTCACCAGTTCTGGGTGCTAGTGGCGATGGGGGAGGAGAGCGTCCCCAGTCCCCTCAGCTCCGTGCCCCCCACAGATGGACCTCTGGGTTCACTTTTAGGCGGGGGTGTGGCGCCTCCTTAATGCGGGTCGGTGTCCCGTCGTTCGCAGGCTGGGGGAGAGGAGGAGGAGGGGGGGGGGGGGTTTGCCCTTACCTCGTTGATGCTGGTGGGGGAGCGCGACACCGCGTTGCCAGATTTCGTGTCACGGCTCAACCCCAGGTGTTGCAGTCCCGCTGATGGGGGGGGGCGGAAGGCCCCAGGCCCGCGGCGCGCAGCCCGCCTCCGTTTGCGCCGCCGGGTCAGGTAGCGTAGATATCCAGATGCCCCGCGCTCTGTGTCGCTTCAGCGCTGAACAACGGCAGCGGCCGCGTCCGCGGTTCGGGCACTCGTCAGCCGCCTCAAGTAGGGATCTCAGCAGGGGGGAGGGGCCCCGGGCGGCGGTCTGGAGGAGCCGGAGCGTTGTCGCAAACAGGCGTCCCTGGCTCACTTGCTCCCAGGGGCCACAATGGCCGTCGCAACTCATGGGGGGAGGGGCGGCGGAGCCGCCGTCAACCGCCCAGCAATGGCAGCGAGTCTCGCGCCGGCGGGCACGGGGACGTCTCTCGCGCCCCCCGGTCCGATTATGCTCGAGGCTGCAGCCGGTAGTGCCTGGATGGGTCTGCCGCTGCTGTGTTGCTTTGGGAGGTCGGGCGAATTCTCGGAGCGGTGTATTTTCAGGATATTTATCGCGGCCACCAGGAGCCGACGTGATTAGTTCCACATGCGCGGCTCGCGCATGCGCAGTGAAATGTAGGTTTTCTGACCAGCGGTGCACGTTGGTACAGTGGTGCATCAGTGACCGCCATTTTTCAAGTAGTATTTCCACTGACCCTTCACAAGTTTTGGAGCTCCACCAAAGATGGTTGCTGATAGACTGGGACCACTCTGAAATACTTTCCAAACCTTTTTTTTCCCTGCAGCCGAGATTTTCTTATTGATTGATTTAGCAAGATGCCATACGTCAAATTGATGTTTAATATGTGGGAACTGCTCTCTTTGTCTTGGCAATTGAAACGTGTCTGTCCGTGGCTATGAGGTCGATGTGCATTGCCCTCAAATGTAGATATTGCACTGATTTTATAAATCCTAGTTTCTCCATGGCCACTGAGGATGTACATTGCATTACCTGCACGACCACCGAACTCACAATCTTCTTACTATCCATGTCCTGAAAGTGGTAGGTGCAGTACTTGGCAGAAAATCCAGGGCTGTCGCACTGTCCATCGCCAGCTAGCCTGAAACGTCTGCCTTCGAATGTACTTGCTAGAGACAATAGTTCAATTTTCCAAGCATCACTAATGACCAGAAACAGATTATCATGTTCATATTTGTAGTACTGCGTTTTTTAAATTAAATGGAGTCCCACAAACTGAAAGAAAGACTCTTAACTTTCTAAAACTGGAGCCACTAAAAAGTGATGCAGCTGCACACAGTAGATTGCCTGCTGGCAGTTTCCCCAGCATTGGTTGTGCAGACCATGAGAACGTATGATGTAATCTACAGGCGGCATGTATTGTGACGTTACTGCCTTGTTTTTGAGTCACATGAATCAATCGCTTCCCACATACTTTCCCTCTGACGGAATGCAATGCCCACATTTCAGCATACTTATAATATCCATCAAACAACTATCGAATACTATGCATTTGCCCTCTTTCATTAGACTGTCATCCTGCGTCAAAGTTGTTTCGGCCTGTGACGTTGAGGACATATCACCACATTTGAAAGAAATATTGCTGCTATCAAGTTCTGATGCGTCGGTGAATGCTGCTGCTGGTTCATTCTGTCATTTCAACACTGCTACCTCAACATTGATGGGAGAACACAACAATGTCGACAGCTTTTTTTGGTGGCAATTTATTGGCGGGTGTAGATTGTCAGAGCTATCTTCAATACATCCAGTATCATGTTGTTGCGGCGGTGCGGTCGTACTGTAGCAATGGTCCAATAAAACTTTACTGGATTCTCCGGACACATTCATTTCATGTTCTGGCCATTGGACATGAGCATCCCGAGTCTCAACATGCCGCGTCTAAATTAATAGTTCCTCCATAGTGTAAATGGTCTGGCAAGAAACATCTCTCATTCACTTCACTGTCTGTGTATGTATAGTTCGTAGACCCATGGGTAACTAGAGGACAGATTGGAAAAGGGATGTTCAGTTTAAACACAAGATAAAGTATAGTACAATTGACTGGAAAAAAACACAAAATAGTCCCCAGCACAAAATAATTTCTAAAGTTATGAACTGTTTGTAACTAACCTTATTTTGGTTTCTTTTCTTTGCAACTTTTTTGACTCGACCACCAACATCTGCACGCTGTTGCTCTGATAGGTATCCGCATGTCTCCCCTTCCTCTTGCGCTGCAACGACTATATTTTCTGTATCCGCATGGCACGGAATGAGGCTCCATCGACTCCCTGAAACATAGTATTTTCATTTCTGTGTATCAAAATATTGTTAGCGTAAAACGCACGCGAGGACGAACACACATGTACATCTCAATAGCCAAATACAATTTAAACATTGTGTGGAACAATGAAACGACAAGTATTCGAGCTCTGATGACCTAGTTCGATGGAGATGTCAGTATCCATACCTCTGGCTCTACACGGACTGCCACGAATGATTGTATTGTAGAGGAGGCATCAGCAACTCCCTGAAACACAGTACTTGCGTTAGTATGGTTTTCAATATCGTAAACATAACACACACTTGGGGTCGACGGCACAGGTACATATAAAGAGATAACCACAAATGTTGCATTGTCTAAAAGAATCAAGGAACATTTAAAAATGATCAGATTTAATCGACTTATTTCTCCGATTTCTTTACATCTGCATCATCTTAATGGGATCTTGTGATTGTAGTGGAAGCTCCATCATCTCCCTGAAACACAGTACTTGCGTTAATAGGGAAGAAAGTATAGCAAATGGAATCCCGTTATATGATCATGCTCGATGGAGCTGTCAGAATCCGTACCTCATGCTGCTGAAGAATATCTAGGGCTGTTGTCAATGTGGTGGACGCTTCAGCATCTCCCTGAAAGACACTACTTGCATTAGTATGGATAACACTAATTATAACTGAAAACGAACACCAGGGGACGACAATTAAGGTGTATATCAATTGGAAAGCACTAACCAAACAATTGGTGAAATAATCACACAATACATACAAACTATTACTTGACATGCATAAAACAAGTCTGTAGCTGAATAGCCAAGTATGATTACCTGATAAGCGCTAGAAGTGGTTGATAACTGCGAGCACGTGACGGAAGTAGAATGTTCTTGCTTCAGCTTCAAGGGATAGTAAAGAAGTTGTAAAGGTAAATTGTTTGATAATGAAATGGCATAATATTTAAATTTGCCATGTAAGGAGACAGAATACTTGAGTAATGCGCAATATAGCACAGTTCCCTGTGCCAAATATATAGATTTCGATATAGATTTCGTTTGTGGGTTATGAAATCTAAAAATAATATATTGATAAATGTCATTATTCAAAAAGCTATACTCATATCAATGTCGAAGTATTACAAATTGGAAACAACACCTAAAATGTCAATGAATCCATTCGGCTACCTACACACTACCGCAAGGCCTAAAGCTTAAAATTGACACTTGACTCACCAGTGGCGGATTGTGGATGAATAGTGTGGGAATAGCGTTTACGAGCAATTTTCGTTCGATCTCAGTTTGTTCTTCTTTGTTACCCAAGATGTGGTGTACATGTTCGAGGGAAAGTGCTGTTAGGCAGAAACCTGTGTAGTTCCCTCTGGGACCACTGCAAAAGATTTAAGACTACAGGTGTTTGGCAGTAAACCCACTTGGTAGCAGTCTGTACCACACAGATTCACTTGGTAGCTGTGGCTGAGCAGTCAGACTTCCCTCAAGAAGAGTTGGGCAGTATACAGAGTATTCACAATAGGTCAAGAGAACACAATAGAACAAGTAAACCCTGACCAGGGCTTGGTGTAAAAGAGATATCATTATTTATTTAAAACAACATCTAGAAAAACACACAGGCACTAATAGTGAGCAATTCAAAAACACGGTCACTAAAAGATATACACTCCCTTAAAAGAATATTAGACAAGTCTTAAGTAAAGCCCCACTTATTTTCAGACAGCGGTGAGCGCTTAACGTAGATGGCACTCTAATAGTTCGTTTTAAAAAGGGAGAGAAAAGCAGAGAACAACTTGAAACAGATCCGCACACTTTTTCGAGAACATAACAAGGGAGGAAGGCAAAGTAAAACCGTGAGTTCAGAGTCAGTAGGCTGGATCCGCTTTAAGAGGATCGAAACGAAATGTGTCCAAGGTCACACGGTTGCAGTGCACAAAAGTCTTGAAAAGGTTCAAAAAGGAGTTGGACCAAAGAAAGGGGACCAGTGAGAGGGTCAAGGCGGCCAGCCCAGTCCAGAAGGTTAAGGAGTTATTATTACCTTGTAGCAATCTTTAGAAAGGGCGGCCTCGCGGACACGGTACCTTTAAAGTGGTGAGAAGACTCCAGCGGGGGCAGTTGCTCCTGGCAGCGGGTGCAAGTCGGCGCTTCGTCCGGGGGAAGAGAGGATCTCGTCGTGGAGGAAGACAGGAGTCCCTTGCACTGCCAGGGAAGAAACCAGCCGCAGAGTTTCTCGGGTACAAGGAGCGGTCCGTTGATTCGCGGTTCAGTGGTAAGTGGTTATCCGGCCGCCGTGGTGCTTGGCACGGGCAGTTCGACCACAAACCGGTCTGGGGTGCAAAAAAGGAAGGAAAAACTGGTTGTGCCCACCAGTCAGGGGAAGCAGCCTCTCCAGCCGGGAGATCTTCTCTGTCGTCGGGAAGTTGTGAGTCGGTTCCACAGGGCTCCACCGGTGGTGTCATCGTGGTAGGTCGGCTCAGCTTCTCCCTCGTCGGATTCTCCGGTCCTGTGGCGACTTCTGAAGTTCCAGTCCCCAAAGCCTTGCTTTTATGCAGCATACCCCCATTCACTCAGCCTAGCTGTCAATCAAACCTGCTAAGAGGTGAGCCGGCCAGCTCATCACTTGGGCCAATCACACCAGAGTGCGACTTGAGTTACCAAGGTAACTCAGTCCAAGGTGCCTAAACCCCCTCCCACACCCCCTGTGGTACCCAGACAGAGTGGCACCACTTTTGGAGGCTTCTGTGGAGAAGCCCGCCAAAAAGTGGAACAAAGGGCTCGACTTGGGTTGGAGTCACAGAAGAGAACACAAACGCCATTTTAGAATAGAGTCCTGGCAAAAAATACCAACCGGCGAATTAATATTAAATAAACCGGCGGTATGTTCGATGCTATGAGAATTAAATAATTAAAGTTGGTAGCCTCGAACAATGGGAAAATCCCATAGGAAAATATTCGCGGTCGAATATAAAAAGTAGTTTCCACTGCCACCAGCCAAAACTTGATCGGGGCGACGGAGACGTGCCCCCTCGACTAACAGACCCCGGGGCAATCGAATTGCCCCAACCAGTATGTCCACTATATGATGGTTTGTACTGGTTTGTTAATTTGGGACTAGTAAAGCCAATGGTGACTTTACATGCCCTGGGAGACAGTAGTTAGTCCCAGGGTATGGAGTCTATGGTGGGGGGGGTCACTATGACACCCCTGTGTTACTGCACGGAGATTGCTGTGTAACACACATAATAAAAACACATGAGACCCTATGGCGTAAAGAACCCCATAGCCCATAAAACACATTAACAGTCAAAGGAACACCATAAATCATGTCCAAGAGTGGGAGAAAGAGTCTCGCTCTTGGCAGGAGAAAAAAACAAACTCCAGAAATCCAGCAAAGCTGCTGGGGGACTCACTAGGTTAGGAAATTCAGCCTAAAGAGAGAATTCTCCCTAACAAGTGCCGGCTGCTGATGCGGTATCGATCACCCCTCTTGTTGGACTCTACTTTCCAGCTTATCCAGTGGATATACGCAATGTCTGACCCATTCTCTTATTCGATCAACAGTTTTCGGGAATAGATGCATTGTAGTGCCTTCAGATTTCGCATGGGTCTTCGAAGGGCAACCGCTAATCGAACAGGCAGGTATTGTTGAAAATTCTGAAAAGTAAATATGAAGATTATTATAAAACCTTGATGAATAAAAATGGCATAAAAAAGTAAATGAACCATACCATGCTCAATGCAAGGTTTGTTTTGGTCGCCGGAACTATAAACGTTCATCATGTGCGGCTTAGTATTTGCAAAAGTTACAGAAATTTCTGTTTTGTCTTGCACGAAAAGGAACCATGCTTACATTATAGACTGGACCCCCGAAGGATGCAATTCGATGACAATTGACACAGATGAAAATAAATAGATCTATTGATAGCATAACAATTGAAACTCAAGTCAATAGCAATGAGACCAATGACCATAGCTCTATTGGGTACTGTAATAGCAAATAGATTGAAATGTAAAAATGACCGAAATATGACTAGGATACATGGCCTTCCCTGGACCAACAGTTGGATTCAGCAGGCCGAGCAGTATGTTGCAGGAGAACAGGTAGATGGCCACAGGTAGCACACTGACGAGTTTGCTCGAAGTGGTCACAGATAGCACGGCGACGAGCAGATTAGCATAGATCTCAGTGCTTCTCAGGTAGAAGGTTCAGGAGTTGACTTGCAAAGCACAAAGATGTTCTCATGAGACATATCAAGTGGTTTATAAAGTATTAGAAACAGGGGCTGTGTTTGTAAATGAATGACGTGTGTATGTCGTGGTATTATGTTTATTGCAGGGGGGCGGCCTGCCTGGAGACACGGGGTCTGAGGCCATGTGAGCGATGGCCCCTGGGCGTGGGATACCTTTTGAAGTGTACATGCTGTTTGGCACTTTGGCCGTTTGCGCCCGTTACAGCCCCCCATGCCAGCGCTCATCCCCGGGTGCGAACCGCCTTTGATAGAGGGGGGTGGGACGGATGGGCCGGTGGGCGTGCAGATAAGGCACAGGAAGACTGCTGAATGGAGACACACTTATGTGGATTGCAGGGGGGCGGCCTGCCTCAGGGGAGGCCTGCCTGGAGACACGGTCTGAGGAGGCCATGTGAGCGATGGCCCCTGGGCGTGGGATACCTTTTGAAGTGTACATGCTGTTTGGCACCTTGGCCGTTTGCGCCCGTCCCTTGCCCTTATGTGATAACTTTGCATAACATTTGCGTAGATGGGAACACTGAGCAGGACACGGGGCATCCATTTTTGTACCCCCTTCCACTCCATTTTGGTGACCAGGCCTCACTGCGATAGTACAGCGCGCAGAGCACATGGCCCACAGCCTCGTTTCCACTCTGACTGGAAAACTCCAGAGGTATTTGCAACAGCTAATAAATCTAACCCATCACTCTGAGATCACGGTCCTGCATGTGAACCGGTCTGAACAAAGCACATGGCTCGTTCATCTCCACAAACGTGTCCTTGCCCACGCACCCTCGCCAGTGGAAAGTTACTGCCATTCTGTAACTGTCATTGTGTCCCTGCAAGGTATTCTCTTCATGTGCCAGACCACTGGCCACGCCATGATGGCCACCTAGCAGATCCCCAACTGCAGTATATCGTTGCCTATCAATAACAAATGCCACATATCGGAGATTCTTGTGAGCACAGACCCACACTTCAAACACTGTATTATAGTGGTCATGACCCTTGCCCTAACGCCTGTATAATCCAATGTTCATTGATAGTATTGATATATGTGTGACTTTTATAGAGCCCATAACCGACTGAAAGACTTTGAACAAGTGTTATTTAGTGCATGCATTATTGATAATATATTATGTTAGCTTATATAGTGACCACCCCGCTTCACAGCGACCTGAACTTCACCCATTCCGAGCACAGGTGTCTGACATCCATCCTTGAATGGAGACACACTTGATTGATTTAAAAAATCGAAACAACCGTTGTTAAAATATGTGGGGTTTTATTTTGTAGCTCATTTTGATGACACAAAAATACAAAAGTTTACACATTGTACAGTTCAGGTTGCAGCACAGCGAGAGAAAATCCCCTGTACTGACCGCTGTCACTCGGGAACGTTTCTCTTATGGCACGAACGGCACAGGCGGGTATCGCTCTTCGAACGCAGTGTCCAAGCCTCCCGTGAAGCCACCATGTAAAGGAACGATAGGCCACCAGCCTGTACCACCTGTGAAAAGGAATGAAACAAACTGTTTTTAAATGACCAAGATAACTTTAATAAACGTTTGTTGTCAATGACAATTCTTGTAACTAATGGCATTCTGCTCGGACAAATGCTACTAGACTGCACACTATTGAAAGACTTTCATGCGTTACAATGATATGTATATGTAATTTTGGATATAGTAGAAGACCATGAAATGGGAGTGGCATTACAAGCAGAGTATACCTACTCGTTACTCGGATTACGAGGACGAACAGTTGCGCGAAGTTCGTGCATAAGCCCCATCATTATCCTCAACACGGACCGTGTGAGGCAGGCTGCCCTGAAGTCTGGCAGCTCGGTGATGCATTGCGGTCGTGGCTCGCCTTCCGAAATGTAGGCCACGCATCCCGAGTTTTCACAGCAGCAGCAGTTCTCCTCCTCGGTCGGCATTAGCTTGCACCGATTGCATGTGCACCAGGTGGAAACACCGTCTATGCGACTAGGTCCAGTGTCTTCATCCGTTGATTCGTTCTGCCAACTGCTGTCCGAAGCCCCATCGTTTTCGCGTGTTTCCCTTTCCAGTAGTTCCTCCTCGGTATACTCTGGGTCGTACATGTAGGGCATTATTGTATTCATTGTGTGTTCCACAAACTAAAATAATTGATAGCGGTGGTACTGGTATCTGTCCACACGGGCTACAAGCAACGAAGGTAGCTGACCAGAGCACAGAAACTAGTCACAGAATACTCCAAAGTAACACAGAGAGAGAAATGGAATCGAAAACCTGCTGCTGTGTGTTGTGAAACTGTCTGTTTATACTTATTGAGGAAAGAGGCATCCTGCCATTTCCATGGCGACACGTCATTAGCTGAAGCGCAGCGAATGTTGACACGAGACGTGCTTTGGCGTTGTGAAATGGGCAGTACGCGTCTGCTGATGACAGGCTCAGGCGCGGGGGATATGATTTAGTGCCGCAAAAGCAGGTCAGCCAGGGCGATGGGGGGAAATGATAGGATTATCACAAAATGGCAGCTCCCTGGTGCCTGTTTTCGCGTGCGTTTAATGGACGAAAACTCGGGCAAGGTCCATAGGAAATTTTTCTAAAATCGAGCGATTTAGGCTTAAAAACACATGGCCGACCCGTAGGGGCAATAAATGATCGAAAATCACATGGTGAACTCTCTTGACTCTCTGCAAAGTGACTCTTATGGCACTAGGCCTCTTCTTCTGGCAAGGCAGAATGATTTAGAACCAAGTACCTGAAACTAGGGTCTATCGTGGGTGTTTGGTGGTTTACCTGTTTCAATCAAATTCCATTTGCTCTCTTCTTCACTTGCTTTACCCTGCACAGTTGCTTCATGTATTGTTTCAGCATTGCTTACAGTTGTCTACCTCATAGGTAAAGTGCTGGTGTACTGTTAGCAGAACTCCCCCTGCCTCCTCCGCCCCAAGCAGTGAATGCAGTGCTCCAGATAAGATTTTGAAGTGGGAGTATTTTGCTCCCTATTTTTTAAAGTTGGGAGTAAAATTATAGTTTAGGGATTACATTTAGTCCCATTTCCAATGGGAGTATTTTATAAGGGAGAAAAATGTATTCACTATAAAACGGAAATGTTTTTGTAATGCATATTTCTTTGCACCTAATGCACATTAAAACATAACTGGTTGCGTCTTTGTATCAGGTACTAGCAATAGTAGTTTCTTCCTGCGGCCCTACTGGTCCAAACAGTCCCATGGAGCTATGTGTGAGAAAGCAAGGGGATAACCATCTAAGTGTCAGTTTCCTATTATTTGATGGGAGTATTTTTACTCCATATTTGTCTTTTTTTGGGAGTAGTTGCCAATTTTTAGGACTAAAAGTGGTTGATACACCCCTTATCTGTAGCTGGGTGAATGTATACTTGGTAGCTGTGTGGCAATACTTACCTGGGGTTTTCATTGCTTAATTTATTAAAAACCCTAATAAATGTTTGTAGATCTTGTGTCATTATTGGAGTGCTCTGTGTGGGTCTCACTGTAGCCTTAGACCACCCACACCTTCCTGAGTCTAAGCTTTACTGCTCAGCTATCCTACCTTGATAGTTTGGCTAGACATCAGTGTCCTTTCCTTGTTGACTATAGGATGGCCTTTCAGAATACTCCCAGTGTAAAATCCATCTTCACAATAAGGCTTAATGTTCAAGACTGACACATTCTAGGTTCGTCTCAGTATGTACACCGATATGATTCTGGACATCTTCAATAACTGGACACATTTGGTTTTGGAAAATGCAGCCCTTCCCATGGCAAGCATTATTAATGACCATGTAGAACTACATGGATGCCCTACCTATTCCCTTATAGTTACAAAGCCTTGCTATTGGTCATTGCACTGGATTTTCTAAACAAAAGGGATCCCTACAAGAATACCACACAAGGCCATTCCCCACCAGAATCAAAGGTGGGGTACGCCACACAGCCAGTTGGGCAAGGATACTTGCAGAGGGACACCAGGTGCCTTCAGGAGACCTTGAAATTGAGAGTAGGAAGGTAATGGGAGGTTGACGACAGAGAAGGGTTGTGATGGTGGTTTGTGTTAGGAAGTTTTACTAAAGTCCACCTGTTGTAGGACTGTAGAAGACTCCTTCTTAGGAGTACCGGGCTCCAACTCTTCGGTTTGACCCGAACTAACCAAAAGGTTTGGTATCTCTGGTTGAGCAGCCAGGCTTAGTCTAGGAGGGAGGAGGGCTGCAGTTAGAGTACAAGAGTACACTTTTAAACCATTTTTTTGTATTGAAACATAGGCTTATTACAAACCTTATTCAATGAAAGAAACAATAAAAAGCAAATGCAGAGAAAAGAAAACTGAACTATCTTTTAAAACCAAATATATTTGATATTTAATGCCATTTACATTTCAATAGCAACACCAATTTAAAACTCGTCACTCAATTTGAACTTTAAAAAGGCAATCGCTCTAATAACGATGTAGGCTGCCTCTTAAAATATAGTACTAAAAATTATCAGAATTCAAAGGGTCAACCTCATACACATACATAATACAATTCTTCCCTTTTGATTTACAAGCATGGGCAATTTATTGGATGCTTTAATATTCTGGATTTTGATTACAACAGCGACATACTGTAGACTCCAATCCAGCTCCTAATATGTAAAATCCCTTTTGTATGAATAAGATTATACCTAATTCCTAAAGTATGTAAAACTATCCGATCAGGATATTTTACATAATTCAGCATCACTCCAGTCAATTTTTCCACTGACAATGGATCAGATAGCAGATTTTCCAGAGACATTGTATCGAAATAATAACACTACATTTAAACTTTCACACTGTAGTAATGTAAAAAATAGGATTATTTATTATATGCACTAGGGCAATGTTAGGGCATTGTTAAATCAAAATGCAATTCAGGGTAAGTAAAGTTTCACACATAAATACAGTAGAACATCGGCTGTAGCAATACTCATTTCAGTAATAGACCCTTAGATGAGAAACGGGTATGTAGCAAGAGTAGCTTTAGGTTAGAAAATCATTCATCAGCAATACTGGCAAGTTGGATAATTTTGGGTAGACCTCAACTTTAGAAGTCCAACCCTATCTGGGGAATGAGAGTCTCGTTAGATGGACTGGCGGACCAGTGACGGCAAAACAAAGGAAGGCAGACACTGTCAAATTCACAGAGAATGCTTTTCGTAGCAAGTCAGTAACGATATTTGATTCAAAGGGCTCAGGGGGGTCTAGGTAGTCCACCTGAAGTATTTCTGCCTCTAGGACGGATGTCCTTGGACACAGGATAACACGGTAGGGTTGCTCACCCCAACATGACTCATAAAGCTCTGGAGGCGCGAACAGCAAAACACACATTAACTACCTAGGTAAGTAGCCAGGTGTTGGACAGTACCTTTTTCGATGAACAGCGATGCCACTGGTGGGTCCCCAAGGTAAGACCGCAGCTCCGGTTGGGGTCTCTGGCCTTGGAAGCTGGAGGAGGAATTTTTGGCGGGAGCAGGTGGTCATACCCGGTCACAGGGATGTCCCGCAGACTATCTTCCTGGTACGTGGTTGTGGAGGCTCGACACAGGCTTTGTAGCAGCGATGGTTGTCACTCGGAAGACCTTCTTCCTTCTCTCGGTACGTGACCCAGATTAGGGGACTTCTATTATCGGATAGTCTCTGTAGGCCCAGACAGATGCCCACTAGTTTGCAGCCAGAACGGCGCTCAACGAGACGATGCACCGCAGCAATGCCAGTGGTCCCAGGGTATTTGTATATTGCAGGCCTGGAAGGTCTCGCCTCATTGTGGGATGGCTCAAACTGTAGCTGGTCACGAGACTGGTTAGGCCCACCAGTCCAAGGGAGGAAGTCATCTGGTCACTCATTTGGCGGTTGCTGTAGATGGCTGCAGGCGTCCTTCTTTCTTCTTAGGAATTGGATCTTCCAGTGGTTGGCTTCAGCATCACGACCCTCTCATTTTTTGTGCAGGAACCCAGCCAATCGGCATGCATGCTGCATTCAAACTTTGAGGGGACAGCCATGCACCCAATAAAACTGGAGGACAAACACATGAGAGTTTTGGTGACCTCCCAGTTTCCTGTCTTCCGAGACACACTAGCACCTTCAGGCGGGCTTCCCAATGGGAGCCTGCCGAGGACAAAGGAACGAGCAGGACATGCCCCATGCACCCAGGTCGGCAGACGAATGCTCGAGAAAGGACAAGTCCTTATGAGTGGCGAAAAAAAAAGAGGGTCCACATTTCTGGATACGGGTGCCCAATGTGTCCCTTACCGCAGCAGTTAATATAGCCTGCAATGTCATTTTCACAAACTCAGTAGAAAATCACACACTGCCACCAGCCGCTCAAGACTTGTCACTGTAACTTAGAAGTGACAAAAAAAATGCAATGTGTCCCCTCTGCACTCCACATAAGGTGGTGTGTGCTGATCTCACAAAGGAAAAGCATAGGAGGATAAAATATATCCCCATATCCTGGTAACCTTAAGTTAGCACACGAAAATAAAAGAAAACCAAAGATGGAAGCTCCATGAGCTTCCAGCAACACTGCAGACACTGCACAGAAGGTGCTATGTGCTGCAATAGGAAAATACAGATGCCATCAAAGAATGAAGGAACGCAGACTCCATCAAGAGAAACCATAAAGGGTTCAGGTGTCGCACAAAAGAATGAGTGACTGAGGAGAAAGGGTTCCCGCTCACTCAGACGAAAATCCAATAGTCCAGCAGAAGTTCTGAGGGACTCGCCAAGTGGGGAGAATTACACACAAGATGAAAATGGTATGAGTGACTGCCATGCAACACTGAACAAATATCAGTGCTGCCTGAGGCAAATCGCTATCAGTACGATGTGTCCTACGGAGTTTCTCAAACATCCTTTTCTTTTTTTTTTTAAATTTTTTTTTTTCTTGAGCTGGTAGTTTTTGCATACAGCACTTACTTGTTTATTTTGTAAGTATTTCATGAACCTCTTTGGGGATGGTGAGTTTAATATCCATGCTTGAATATTGTGGAGTACTTCATCGGTTGTTTGTTGGGTGTTTGCATAGTATTTGGCTGTTAGTTTGTCAAGGAGCATATGAAGTTAGATGCCCTTCCAGGGCCTAATTGACATTGTAGGTGCCTTGATGAATATTTCCTACATTGCTTCTGATGCTTGTTAATCTGCTTAGAATCACATGCTGTGCATATGGTCCGACATCCAATGGTAACCGCAGAGTATTGCATCTTGTCTTTCAGGGACCGAAAGAGGACGTCGGCATAGGCGTGTCTGTAACACTATCCCTATCGTGATGTGTAGTGTACCCAAAATCCCTCGCGTGCCGAGGTCCCTCAGATTGTTTTTTCCCGCCCAGATAACTGGTCGCCCTATAGCAGAGCTCCTCATAAGAGACATTGTTTATCTTTATACTGACTTTCTCGGTTACTTCCCCATAAGTCACTTCGACAGCGATTCAAGCTTCTTCAGCGAAGACTGCGGGAAGTTTCTACGGCAGTGGATTTCGGCGCCTAAGATCCGGCGGCTGAGTCATCCACGTGGCCGGGCCCCTCTGGCGGCCTGCACAGTAGGGAGAGTGGTTTTGTGGTGGCCATATCTTTTGTTGTGTCTCTCCTCTTTCCCCCTCTTTGCCCTCTAGGCCTGGTCATCTTTGTCTATACCTTTCGCTATGGAAAGGACGGCATTTAGGTTCTGCCCTAAGTGTAGGGTCAGGTACCCATGGAAATATGAGCACAGAACGTGTAATTCTTGTCTACCCCTAGATCACGACGAGAAGTGGTGTGCGGCTTGTAAACGCCTTCGGCCAAAGACCCTTAAAGAGTGCTGTGTAAAGCAGTGGGCCACGTATGGTATGTCGCGGACTGAACCCCCATGGCCCCCCACCGCCACACCCGCCGAAAGTGACGGGGGCACTGATGATGACCAGACATTTATGTCGAATGTCATCGACCTTGAGGTGGATGCTTCTAGGTCTGCCACGCCTGTTCCCGACCCCTCTAGGCTTGACGCAAGTCTTGCTTCGGGGAAAACACCCAGCGACAGGGGCGTACAGAAACAACACACTAAGCACACAACCCCACCACCGCTTTCAATGGTTCCGTCGAAAAAAGGTGAAGGCGCCGACAGGACCGCTGAACATTTTGACAGAATCCTCTGTTCTGGTGGATCAGCAGCCTTCCCTGCATCCGCAGCAGTGTCTTGTGATTGGGCACTCCAAGCTAAGGGTGAAGAGCGATCATCTGGCGCCCCCTAACGCTCCGGTAGGCCCGACAACTACTCCTAGGCCTCCTAGGTAGATCTACTGTTGACTCATGCCGATTCTTCAGAGATTGAGGATAGTATCGCAAGGATTACTTCAGCGGTTGGGCTGATGCCTATGACATAGTCTAAACGTATGGATCGTGCCACGGTCAGGTCTAAAGACACGCCATGGAACCCCAGTACTCGCGAAAAGCTACGAGGACAGTCGGGAGCCTCTATCCAACACCCTGAGAGACTCATTCCGACGCCAAAGAGAGGAAGACAACGTATTTCCACCTTTTGGGCCCTTCTGGTTCATCTAAGTGGACCAGGGAAAAGTTTGAAGGATGCATGGACCGTCTAGAAAGGATTGTCTCGCGTTCAGAGCATCCTTCTCCAAAGAGATCTCGTGAAGACCCCTTTTTGGGCTCAGCTTCACGTTTCCAGGAAAACCTTTACTCTCGGCCTTCGGCTTCTGTCCACCATGAAGATGTGGTCCAGATGGACACTTACCAAGACATCTATGAAGAGGAAGAAGACCCATCCTTCTTGCAAGACTACCCTGAAGACCCGACGGATACCATGGACAACAGGGAGGAAACCCAGCAAGTGGAGATGGAGCCATGGAAGCTCCCCAGGCAATATCGGGACACTGAGGATTTCCCCTCCCACCAATCCGGCCCGCCAGGCCTCGCCTGTAGATGATCAAATGGCCTTCAATGCCATCTTAAGGAAGGCAGCAGAGCACTTTCCGATCACCACCCAGGAGGCGGTACCCGAACAAGACTTTGTGGAGGACATTCTCAAAGAAAACCCCCCCTCAAGCCAAGCCATTCCTCTGCTGAACTCTGTTTAAAGACGGTTGGCCCCCTCCCATGTCACGCCAGCTCAGACCCAGCCAGCCAGCTCCTACGGACCCTCAATATATTAAAGGCCACGCCACCCCGACTCCTTGGTAGTCACTACCACCCAGAAACGGGCAGGGGTACCCCTTGCTACGGGGTAGGAACCTCCGGATAAGGAATCTAAAAGGTTCTAACCCTTAGGTAAATGTGTTACCTCGGCAGCTGCATACACTACACGTATAGCGAATAACACTACGCTGCTTGCCAGTTATGCAGACGCACAATGGAACCTTGTACAAGGTCTCGAGGAGGTTCCCGAACCCGCTAGATCCAGACTTCTCACCATCGTGGCCGAGGGCAGACAGGTAAATCAGAATATAATTAAAAACACTCTGGACACTGCTGAGACGGCAGGCAGGTCCCTGGCCCAGGGCACACTACTCGAGCGGCACGCTTGGCTCCGCAACTCGGGGTTCAAGCCTGAAACACAGGCCGCTCTTATTATCAAACCCATGGAAGAGACCAATGTCAGTCGATGATGCTCTGGAGACGGACAAGAAAGAGCATAAGACTCTTAAATCCTTGCAACAAATAACTCAGAAGACCCCCCCCCCCCCAAAAGGGGAGGGGGATTCTTGTCCCTCCTTTTGAGGCCAATCCCGTGCAGGCTAAAATATGGGAAACTGGAACTCTGGACAAACATCCGGAACCCCCACCATCTACCCACCTAGGGGTCAATGATGCGGCAGAGGGCCCAAACCCAGAGGAGCTGCAGCCTCTGGTCAGAAATGACCAACGGATCCAGGTCTCCTCCCATGTCACCCCGGTCAGGGGGCGTTTAGAATCTTTCCTCGCGGCATTGGTGGGGATAACTTCAGACCAGTGGTTTATGAAGACGGTCGCCTATGGGTACTGCGTGGAATTCGCCCGACCACCACCGTTCAGAATGCCACGTTCACGATGCCTCTCGCCGGACCATCTGCAGATCCTGAATCATGAGGTGGAAGCGCTTCTGGGAAAGGACGCCATAGAAGCCATCCCTATTCTTTAGGGAAACAAGGGTATTTATTCAGTGTACTTTCTTGTACCCAAAAAGGACCTCGCCATGCGCCCTGTTCTAGACCTGCACCCAGCGAACAAATTTATAAAACCTTAAACGTTTTGTATGGTAACGCTACAGCAAGTGATCCCACTGTTGAAACAGGGGGACCACATGGCAACATTGGACATGAAAGATGAATAATTTCATATTTCAATGTTGCCAGAGCACAGGAAATATCTCAGGTTCATGATAGAGGACAGGCATTACCAATTTAAGGTCCTCCCCTTCGGCATTTCCTCGGTGCCAAGGGTGTTCACAAAGGTCCTGGCAGTAGTGGCAGCACACCTGCGCAAACTATCCATCCCGGTTTACCCTTACCTTGACGATTGTCTCATAACCTGGGACTCTTATGACCCATGCTTTTTGAACACCCAGAAGACCGTAGTCCTTCTGTTCAGTCTGGGATTATCTATCAACGAGATGAAGTCCAGTCTCTAGTCCCCAGTCAAGTCTGGGGGCTCTAATCCGGATGAAGGACTGCCTCGTCTTCCCCTCCAACGAGAGGGTTCAGAACATGCTTTTTTAGACATTAATATATCACTGTTGCATTTAGAATATTATTGAGAGGAGTGTCAAAGAAATGCGGTTTCAGAATAAGACAAGTGTTCACACAATTATTCCCAATCAGCGAAGTACTTAAAAAAAAAAAAAAAATCTTTTTAAAAAAACTATGCAAAGTCAGTTTTCCTAGAAGGAAGGCAAAAAGACATACGCAGAGGAAAGAAGAATCATTCAGGGAGCCAGGCCAGTCAATGTTGAGTTAGCAAAAGTCAAGGTGAACTGAAGCTCTTCTTGCAGGTAAGAAAAAGTCTTGCACAATGTTTTAGTAATCTTTGTAGGATTAGAAGAAATCAAAATAGGGCCACAAGTTGATTAGGCTTGTGAAGTAAGTCTCCAACGAGGACAAGTGAGGTTACACAACAAGAGGTAAGTTCTCTTAGACTGTACAGTACCTTTTAGGTTGAAGAAAAGTGCAGCAGATGACTTCTGTTCCTATGCAGCTCTGCAGATCCTGGTGTTCCTGGGCCTCAGTCGTGGGGACATGAGGGAGGACTTCTGGGGACTCCTGGGGACTCCTGCACTGCAATGGGACTGTCACCGACCGCAACCGGCAATCTTCAAACAAGTGGCACCTCGGTGTTTCAGCTCCTCGCGTCTACTGCAAATAGCAACACCGCAGTTCCTGGCTGTCGAGATGGGCTTTCCTTGCATCTGGGGTCCAGCACTCTGTTGAGGTGGCTGAGTTGGCTCAGGCTCGGTCAGTCCTGCTTCCTGGGAGTCCGGAGGATCTTACTGGAGCTCTTGGCCAGCTTAAAAGCAACACACACAATCTGGTGTTCCTCTCCCTGCTATTCGGTTCCAGCAGCGACTGAAGTGGAAATTCAACCAGCTTTGAGAGGATGTCCAGCTGGCTCACTTTGGAGTTGATTGGTCGCACCAACTCAAGGGGAGAAGTCGTCCTTGCGGGCTTCTCTGTCAATCAGAGCTTTAGCACAGCAGCAGGGCTTCATCGGGCAAACCAATGGTCCAGGAGTTGCAGCAGGTGTCTCTTCCAAGTTCTTCTTCGGATTCCTTTGTCCAGTGGTCGACTCGGCCTTCCAAGCCAAAAAGCCTTGACTTTTATGCAGGATTCTCCCATTCATTCCAGCCTAGCTGTCAGTCATCCAAGCAGGGTGGCTGTTCTTGCCGGACAGCCAGACGGCCAATCAAGTGCATTCATGTCTCCTCGGAGACTAAGCACAGAGAGTTCCGGGCACCTCCCATGCTTCCTTCCCATGTCAGACACTGTGGAGCCAGAGGCGGGCTTCACTTGTGAATCCCACCAAAGACAAAAGGAGCAAAGGGACCAAACCTGGTCTGGTTTGCAGAGTAAATCTCAAGAAGGACCTTGCCACAAAGAAATGGCGAAAAAAGACCAGGGCCATTTTGACAAAAATGGCACCTGTGGGTGTTTTACTGCAGCTGCGAACGCAGCCTGCGGTAAAAACACACCACGGTAGTCAAAAGTAAACCACTGCCACCAGCCATTCATAGAAGAAAGGGTAACATAAAAATGTTACTTGAGAAACTAGACAAAGGTGATATTAATTAACCCCTCCAGTACCCTATTGTAAGATGGTGTTTGCTGGGTCTTGAAAGTTACAAATATAAGTAAAGTCAATTTTGCTTCACTGCTCTTGGAAACAGTAGTTTATCCAAGAGAAGGTATTTCAACCGTAGCAGAGATCCAAAGGATTTCTCTGCGACACTGCACTGAGGTTGCTGTGTGTCGCAATGTAAAAGGATGATGCCTGTGGAGTTTCAGACTCCCAACACTAAAAGAAAGTGTTCAAATCAAATAAAAATGCATAAGAGGGTGCAAAAAATGGTCTTGCTCTCTACAGGATAAACATTTAAAGTCCTAAAGTCCAGCAAAAGAGCTCGGAGGGGTGGGGGTCTCTAAGGTAGAAGGGAATTATCACATTTCTGAGAACTCTCCCTACTGAGGATCTACCTGATCTCCACTTTCTCCCCATCTTTCCAGTGTAGGATGACCCACTGCGCTCTCTTAAGCTGCCTTCCCCTACCTCCTCCCTCATACCGGACTGCTATTCAGGCATTGTGTTCTGCCAGTAAGACCGAGATCGTTCTCAATGGGACGCCTGCTCCTTGTGCCTCCCCCGTCCCTCCACTCTCTGGCCTGACTCCTCTCCCCTCACCCACTTGTGAGGCAAAAAACATTGGGATCATCTTTGACTCCTCTCTTGGTCTCCTCATGGATCTTGCTAAGAAGTCCAATTCTCAGCTACATCTCCTCAGGGGCATTCTTCCTTTCCTCACTTTCCCCCAGAAGCTCAACGTCTCCAGATCCATGGTTCTCCCTTGGCTACACTACTGCAATCGCCTCTTTCTCAATCTGTCTTTCTTCCCTTCACCCGCTTCAACTAATACTGAATAGGGCTGCAAGACTTATGCTTGTCCTCAAGCCCAGGAACCACATCTCTCCAGCTCTAAATTCTCTCCACTGGCTCCCAGTGACCGCGAGGATCAAATTTGCAAGGCTGTGGCCTGGGACCTCATTACATCCAGCTTTCCTCCCTATGTACCTCCCGTCCAGAGTCCTTAGTTTACTGGCTTCAACTCTCTGCCGATGAAACTTTACTCCAAGCAGAGAGTTTGCGGTAGATCCCTTTCCTTGGTTGGCTCCTCCCTTTGGAATGGCCTCCCTCCCCCACCCCTCCGACTTGAGCCAGATCTTCTCAAGTTCCAGAAACTTCTCAAGAATTGTCTTTTTCTCCTCTTCCTTCCCTCTCCTCCTCCCTTGCTAACTCTTCATCTGCCATTGCGACTGGCCACATACAGGGCCCAGACCACTAACTACCAGTCTCCACAGCATCCTTTCACAGCACTTTCCCTCCTGGCCCCCTACCGGACTAGCCCAACTTGGTCTTCCCTGTCCACAGCACTCATCCTCCCTCTTCCACTAGCACTTGCCTCCTTGGCCCACCCAGCACTTGCCCGCCCCCCTCCTTAGGGGAACCCAACTCCTGCACTTTTCCAGCATGGGGTCTGGCATGGATTCAGGCTGGGAATCTTCAGTAAAGAAAATATCAGTTTCATTTCTGAACTGTCTTTCTCCTAACAACCAATCACTGAGCTCTGGGTCATAGCTCTTGAGCTTTTACTGTGTGTTATCGCCTTTTGGAAGAGTTTCCCCTATTTTTCGGTCAATTGAGCCTTGTGCTCCATCGATCTACCTTACCGATTAACGGGAACCCGTTTTGATTCTTCAGCTCCGTTTCTTCATGGAGGCTTCCAGAAGATTCTTCAGGCCTACGCCGCGCGGACCATGTCGGAGGAGAAGGATTCAACACCCCTGTTCAGGATTTGTTCCGACTGCGGCTTGCGGAATGTCTTTTCGGACTACAAGCATTCCCAGTTTCTTTACTGCTTGTACCAGTCGCATAAGGAGGAAGATTGTGAGTTTTGCCAGGAGATGGCCCCTTGCACGATGAAGGATCGGCACAGGCGGCTGAACGCCAAGGCCCCTGCATTGTGGGTGGGTCTCAGCAGCATGCCTCTCCTATTTCCAAGAAGACTGAGCAGGCTTCTAAAGGCTAAGCACCGCAAGTCCACTGCCACTGGGAGCGCCGTTGCGGCGGGCTCCTTGGCAGCCAGGACGTGTTGGACGTCTCCAGCTTCAGTCACCAGTCAAGGCTTAGGATCTTCGGCCAGGAGGAAGTCGGCCCATCCAGGCAAACTCAAGTAGAAGCCCAAGACCGACCTGCCAGGGAAGGCCAAGGAGGATTGGGTCACGGACCCTCCCACTAAGGAGAAGGCCAAGCAGGACAAGGCTCTGGTCCTGACCGTGAAGGACCAGGTACACCCAGGTCCTTCCCCTCTGGAGGCGAAGGAGGAGGAGGGGGGCCCTGGTGGCCCTCCAGGGTACAGATATATCTCCTCTGAGGAGCTGCTCATCTGCCTGCAAACAATCCAGGACAAGCCCTACGACGAGGGTGATGCCGGCAAGGATATCGTCGCAGCATGGCGACTAGGGCCTGGGCTCCCAGCCGGTTCCCCAGCTGCCTATTCCACCTCAGCTACCACCTCCATCTCATCTACCCCCTAGAGACCTCTCGGTGGACATTCTCTCTGCACTGCATACTCCGGTCTCAGAGTTACAGACAAGAATGCCTATTGTGCCGGCGGCCACTCCCGCGGTGCCAGCCGAGCCCCTGCCGATGGGTGAGCCTCCGGCCAAGAAGAGAAGAGTTACACCCTCCACCTCCTTGCCACCCTTCGACCGCCTCTCCTCCCCACCCCACTGAGGGATGAGGCGGAGCTGGACATGGCAACCATGGGCATAGGCACAGACTAGGACAGTGGGATGGGGGACCTCCCATCACCACCTCCCAGATCTTCCTCTACAGACGAGATAGGCTCATTCCACGCAATGATCTCCAGAGCTTTGGAACTCTTCCAGCTTGCTTCAGAGGAGAAGGAGGGATTCTTATATCAGCGCAGCGAGGAGAAGAGGAAGACCATCCTCTCGGTACCACTCCTTGATTATTTGGGATGAAGGTTTGTCTCTCATGCAGAACCCTTCTATGGCCCGGGCGAAGAGGGATCGCCTTGAGAAGAAGTACAGGGCACTGGACTCTGCGCCCAAGTACTTGCAAGCCCAACCGTCTCCAGACTAAGAAATCTTCCTCGGGCGCTTCTTCCTCAGCAGCATCCACCCCTCCGGACAGCGAGGCCAAGAGGTTAGATGCCATGGGACGATTGGTCATCTATTCTGCTGCAACAACCATCAAGGATTGCACGCTACGACCGGGAGCTGTGGTTCAAGATCGCTCCCATGGTGGACTTCCTCCCCGACGACAAGGGGTCGGAAGCACTGGAAAATCTGTAGGCAGGCGAAGTGGCCTCTGACCACACCATCACAGTGGCCATGGATATTGCTGACGCGGGGTTCCGCGAAATGGGCAATAGTGTTTGCCTTCGTCATGGCTGGCTCACTTTCGTCAGGACGTTCAGTCGAAGGTGTTGGACATGCCCTTCGACGGGGACAATTTGTTCGGGAAGGCTGTGGATGAGTCTCTACAGGCCATAAAGACTGACACGGAGACAGCTCGCGCCTTGGGCACTCTTCAGCAACGGAGGCCATCCTTTCGGCCCTCAGGCAGCAAGTCCCAGGGGTTTCGGCGGGGGTTCTGCTTCTTACCCCCAACCCTGCCGCTCTTCGGTCCAGGAAACCAACCGGGGCCGCTCCAAGGCCGTCCGAGGAGGACTGTCGTCGCCAGCGGGTTCCCAAAGTGCCCCTTTGATGTCCAAGCAGGATTGAACCGGCCGTGGCATCGGGCCCCCACCCTTGCACCCCAGTGGGAGGCTGGCTGGCGAACTTCGTCAGCGTGTGGAAGACCATCTCCACTGACCGTTAGGTGCTGGACGCGCTTGCCCACGGACACACCCTGGAATTTCAACGGAAGTGTCCCGGAATACCACTGGTGGCCCGGCAGGAAAACCGTGTCCCTCAGCTGTTGGTAGAGGTTCGGGCCATGTTGAGAAAGGCCCGATAGAGCTCATCCCAAAGAGGCTCCGGGGCATTCCTCATGAACGGAGGTTGGAGGCCCATCCTCGATCTCCGTCGACTAAACAAATACATAAAGTCCCAAAAATTCCAGATGGTCACTCTTCAGCATGTGCTCGATCAGCTGGAAAAGGGGGACTCTGTCGACGCTGGACTTAAAGGATGCATGCTTTCACATTCCCATTCAGAAAGGGCACCACAAGTTTTTGTGCTTCGTGGTTCAAGGGAAGCACTACCAATTCAAGTCCCTTCCCATCAGATTGAAGTCAGCGCCAAGGGTTTTCACCAAGTGCCTGGCGCCAGTGGCAGCACAGCTGCGACTGCGGGGGATCCACGTCTACCCTTATCTTGATGACTGGCTCATCCGGGCCAGTTCGAAGGACATTGCCGTCGACCACATGGTGAGGACTGTTCGCCTACTGATGGATCTGGGATTCTTGTATACTATGCGAAGTCCTGCTTGACTCCATCGCAGGACGCGCTGTTTCTGGGATCCCGACTCAACAGTGTCATGCCTGCCGTCTCCGTCGGAGGAGAGGCTAGCGGGCATTTTGGGCAAGGTGCAACAGCTGTTGGCCCTGAAGGCCACCATGGTGAGGTCCATCAAGTCTCTGCTCGGCATGTCGTCGTCCTGCATCTACCTCATCCGACTATGCAGGCTACGTATGCGTCCACTACAGGAGTTCCTCGACGCCCGTTGGATACAAGTGTCTGGCAGCTTCCTGGACAAGATCACGCTAGACTAGGGCTTCCGTCGGGTGATACAGTGGTGGGGAGTTCGCGGGCATCTGTCCGGAGGCGTGGATTTTCAGACCCCACCGCACCAGTGGACGGTCACGACAGATGCCTCCCTGGAAAAATGGGGAGCTCACACCGGAAGTCTTCACACAAGAGGCCTGTGGCTACCGGAGGAGAAGTCGTTGCACATCAATGTGTTGGAGCATCTGGCTGTGTTTTGGGCTCCCCAAGTTTTTCCTTCCGTCCCTTAAGGGCAAGATGGTGCGGGTCTTCACAGACCACACCACCACAATGTTTTACATCAGGAAGCAGGGAGGCACCATATCCCCAGCACACTCCAAAGAAGCGCAGGACCTATGGCACTGGGCCGTCGCCCAGGGGATGTTCCTCATCCCGTTTTATCTGGCAGCAGTGAAGAACAGTCGCTGACTCTCTCAGCAGGGAACTGCGCTCTTGGCACGAGTGGGAACTTGGGCAGGACCAAGTGGATCACTTGTTCCGCAGATGGGGCAATCCCCAGATCGATCTGTTTGTGACGGTGACTAACGCAGAGGTTCTCCAGGAGGTATCCCCAGGTGGGGAGCCCGGGGGGACGCATGCTCATTCCCCTGCGACGGCCTGTTTCTGTATGCATTCCCTTTTGTTGCTGTTGCTTCTTCGACTAGTCAATCAACTCGGATGGTCCTGGTGCAGGATGATCCTCGTCAGACCGGCGTGGCCGAGGCAGATACGGAACCCAGACCTTCTCAACATGTCAGCGTCCCCTCCAGCAATCTTCCGGTGGTCCCGTATCTTCTCGCCAGGGAAGGAGGCGCAATTCTGCACCACGACCCAGGATCACTGAAACTGAAGGCCTGGCTCCTGCAGCATTAGAGTTTGGGGGTTACGATCTCCAGCAGACTGCAAGGAGGTACTTGCCAAGGCCAGAGTGTTGTCTACTCTTAAAAGCTACAGACATAAATGGAAGAGGTTCACCGTTTGGTGCGGTACACAGAAGATCGACCCTCTACGAATCACGGCTCTGCAGGTGCTACCGTATTTGCTGTTGTTGGCCAAAGCAGGACTGGCCCATGCCTTCATCAAAGTTTATATGGCGGCTATCTCCCGCTACTCCAGATTTCCGGGATGGCCGTCATTATGGTCACACCATCTGGTTAAGGAGTTTGTCAAAGGACTGTTTCGTACGTTCCCGTCGGTGAAGGCTCCAGCCCCGGCATGTAATGAGGTACTGATTAGGCTCATGATCCCTCCATTTGAACCTATGCAGGCAGTTCCATTGAAGTTATTGTCGTGGAAGACTGTGTTCCTCGTGGCCATCGCCTCTGCACGACGAGTGGGTGGGATTCAGGCCCTGTCCTCTAAGCCACCTATTTGACTTTTCACGACACAAAGGGTGGTGCTGAGGACGCACCCCTCCTTCATGCCCACGGTGCCGTTGGACTTTCATCTAATGGATCCCTCGGTATTGACTGGATTTTTTCTGATGCCTTCATCGCTGGCTGAGAGGACTTTGCAAACGCTGGATGTGGCTAGAGCGCTGATGTTCTACGTGGTCTGCACGCAGAGTTTCCGGAGGACGTCGCAACCAGGTGGCTCTCTGGCTGCATCACCCATTGTCACAGGTTGGCAAGCCGACCGTTGCCTGGCCGTCCATGAGCCCATTCAACCAGAGCGATCGCTGCAACTACGGCGTTCCTGTCTGGTGTGCCCCTGCTTGACATCTGCAGGGCTGCTACGTGGAGGTCGACGCACACCGTCGCGTGACTCTACTGCATCGACTGGGATTCCAGGGAGGAGCCCAGAGTCAATCAAGCAGTGCTGCGCAACCTGTTCGCCTGAAGGTGGGCCTGGTGAGGAGGTAAGAGTTGCTTAATGTTGAGTTTAGGTATTGCTTATTGCTGAGCCTTTGTATTCTTATATTCATGAGCATGTGAATCCATGCCAGACCCCATGCTGGAGAAGGAGCAAGTTACTTACCTGTAACTGTTGTTCTCCAGCATGGGTCTGGCATGGATTCACATGCGAACCCTCCCTCCTACCCCTCTGCGGCTCTTCACTTGGTCATACTGCCACTTTACAGTCATACTGCCACTTTACGTGCTACCAAATCTCAGGATGGCTGCCAGGCACAGGGCTTAGGGAGAGGGCAGTCATTGGCTGGGGACACTATGACCCAGAGACCAGTGATTGGTTACTGCTAAGAAAGACAGATCAGAAACGAAACTGATACTGATTTGTTTGTTTTTTTTTTTTTTTTTACCGAGGATTCCCGGCCTGACGACGGGGAATATTCATGAGCATGTGAATCCATGCCAGACCCATGCTGGAGAACAAAAGTTACAGGTAAGTAACTTGTCCCTTCTTTTAATTAGGTTTTACCGTTCCTATGCTTTTATTTTAAAAAGAAACCGTTCCGGAACAGTTTCGTTTTAAAATAAAGGTGTAGGAAGAAGTTGAACCTTGCACTTTCAGTGCACTGCACTGGATGTTCCCTTAAACATCAGGCGCATGCGTTTTTGGGTTTGTATTGTGCATGGGAGGGGGTGCGTCAATGGGGTTTGTGGGGAGCGGTGCAGGCCAGTAGGGAACATAGTTCCACTACTTCTTTTCATACACTTCGACCACTGTTTGTGGTCATCCAGTCCGAGGCCCTTTGGCTCTGATCAAAGAAGGATTGGTGAGTGCTCCACCCTTGTGTAACTGACTATGTACTAGGTCTCAGGAAGAGGATGGTACAGTTGATGACTGAAGCTTCTGAAAACTTGAAGGCTGATCAATCCCTATTCTAGCAGTGGTCTGGAGTGTTGCCCAGAGCTGTGCCAGTGGTTATGATTTATTCAAAACTTTCCAGCCATCACCTTTTCGTTTTGCCAAGCATTTGCATGACCAGAAAGCGAACATGGTGGAGTGTACTCCAGGCCAGCTAGTTCTTGTTATAGTCCCCACAAGACAGTCTTGTTAGGGAAGGGACCAGCACTTGGTCACACTGGCAGCACTGGAGAACGCCACCCGTATGGTGTCTTACCTCTTCAAGATGGTGATAGATTTATACTCTCAATGGAATGCGAGATAACGCTCTAGTTGTTTCCAAGATGGGGACCTGCAAGCCTCAAGACCACTAGCCGACATAGCAAACAGCATATAGGGCTGCTCAGCGGTAAGCTTTGTTTTCTCCAAGCTTTGAAGCTGTATTCCTTGCTCTCATTCCTGCTTCTTCATTCATCCCGTTTCTCTATTCTGCCACCCAATCACGTCACAAGGAACATCCCTTATGGTGAATTATTGAGAATAAAACAAAATTGTACTCGGAACATTGAATTTGAAAAGTATGCGAAAATAATGATCAACAAGTTTGAGGAAAGACGATATGAAAGGAAATCCCTTCAGTCAGCTTACAGCAAAACTCTATCACGTACCAGAGCAGATCTTCTTGCAACAAAACCAAAATGTTCCTCCTCAGCAACTACTAACAAAGTGAGCTTCATCACAACAGACATCTCCTAGACAAACCAAATCAGAAAAATACTAATTAAAATTGGTCCATTTTCAAGTTGGATCAAGATCTTTTACCATTCCTTGATGGTAAACCACAGTTGATATTCCACAGAGCTAGAACTATTAAGAACCCATTAAGTCCATCACACTTCATGCCACAGAAACGAGTTTGGCCTCAAACAAATGTCGAACCAACAAATCTCCGGGGCAATTTCAAATGTGACAAATACATGTGCCCATATTCAGACAATGGGAAACTACAAATACAACCTCCCAATGGAAGAACTCGTCAAATTCTTCAATTCATCAATTGTAGTACCAAGTTCGTTGTTTATGCAATACAGTGCACATATTCAAAAATGTATATTGGAAGTACCATCCGCCCACTAATCAGAATATCTGAACATTTCAGGTCAATAAAAAACCAGGATAAAATATCCCCTGCCCTATCATTTTTGGTGAACACAGCAAACAAATCCACAACGTCAAATTCTATGGTTGCAAAGCATCCACATGCTCCCAAGAGGAGGCAACAAGGAAAACATTTTAAGATCTACAGAATCATTTTGTATCAACATAATGGACACTTGTCATTCGGGCCTAAATTGTTACCCAGAAATGGGTCACTACCTGCGATTGAAACTTTTTCTTTTCCTTTTTCCTAATTGATCTTTGATTTATGTATCCGTGTCAAAATGTCAATGATTTTTCCTGCCTCATTCACCAGAATTCTAACAGCGGTTTTCTTTAGTTATAATCTTGTGTGTACTAACTGAAACTAACACAATTCTTAGAAAGAGCATATTAATTACGGTTAAAGGTACAGTGTACAAGCAGGGTCTAATTATCAAGACACCCTAAGGGATAGTGCTTTTTATTATGCAAAACTGGTTTTACACTTGGTAATTAACCAAGGACATTTATGGTGCAGATTGGGCCCTTATTTTAGTTGTTATCACATACAAGCAGGAAACTAAGGAAGCATATTAATAGCTCCACGAGCACACAAGCCTATTACCTAAATTAAGATGGCTGCACTATGATCCCGACACTGACGCAATCGCGTGAACGTAATGTGTTTACGTCATCGCGTCGCTATATAAAGCAGCCATTTTTGTTTCTCTGCGGCAAAAACGCAGCAAGTAAACTTTAATTCTGGGGAAACCCACCTCATTTAATCGGTAAACCTGAGCTATCCAGTTTTCAAAAACTGGTTATTTTCTTGCACCTTTCAAATGCATCTAAACTGCTTGATATGCAATAGATATTTAATTTTCAGGTATCGCGCAGATTTGAGAGAAGGGTTTGAAGAAATTAGAACACTGTCTCCTTACAGGATTCTATTTTAGCCAATATCTGAAGTACTATATTAAGCAGGACAGAATCAAAGCACCATTTTTAAAGGGAGTAACCCAATGCATTTACAATTGTGGTAACATTTTGTTTTACTTTAAGTAATTGATGTACACGAAGAATTGAGTTAAATAAAGTAATTATATTGAACTTTGTAGCACATGTCCTGACACAAGGTCAAGTAAAACCAAATACTTTGTTTTACACGTAGAGCTGTTATTTCCTCCTGATGAACCACCTGACAAAAGTTGGGGAAACGTGTTGAAGTGAAATTATCGAAGTACATAAGAAATCCTTAAAGGACCACCTTCATGTAGAAAAACGCAATTAAAAAACCTTTGAAATTGGCACAAATTACAGATTCCAATTTTCTTTTTTTCATTACTGGGGTCTTGAAATAGCCAGTAGATGTCCTGGGAATCACATTGATGTTGATTGGGGAGGCGGGAGAGCTGCACTTTGCGCGTGTGGTGTGTATTTCTGAATGCTCTAAATGTTTGAACATGTGTATATATTGTGGGCCTGTCCATCTTTGTGTCGTGATTTTTTGGTATAACTGATATATAGATGGTGCGTCTCTAGGCATATGGTATCTGGTTAAATGCATTTATGTATGGTGGTGATTGGGTGATGTTAAAGGTATTTTGTAATCTCTAGCCCTGTGTGTATCTGGTAAACCCATGGATCACCAGTTAGGTTTTCATGTTTATGCTAAATGCCACTCCCTTGTGAGGGCCCCATAATTATTGTGTTGGTTTTTATAATTGTGTTTGACTTTAAAATAGTACCTTTTTTTAAAAAAAAACATTCTCTTTGCCTATGTATATATAAGATAAACCCTTACTTTTACAATAGATCAGTGTACCAGTGTTTCTGTGTACCATATATATGCTACAAAGCCGTTGTACCTATTTACAGCCCTCTCTCCCTCCGAAGATGAGGCCAGCTACTCTGCCATAACTACCACTACTTTGATTAGTACAGCCTTATATGAAGAGTTGGAGTTTCTGTATTGTCCAGCGTATAGTTTTGGAGGTCTTTAGAATACCTGTCCTAACGTCACCAACCAGTGTGTGAATGGTAAGCACACAGATCACCAACAGAAGTCCTGTTCTAAAATGGCATGGTCTTCTTCGCCTGAAGTCCTTTTCGGGCTGGCTTGCAGGAATTCTCTACCCATTCTCTCTGTTGCCTGCCCGATCCTAGCAAGAAAAACAATTGGGAGAATCCTTCCTTCTTACGCTGTCTGCGTGGTGTCTAGCTGCAGGATGACGGGAACTGAGCAGCCTTTCCCACCCCCACCCTGACCTCCAACAAGAAACCTGAATATTGGTGATTGTGGGTGGGAAGTGAAGAGGCTAGGAGCAGCGCCATTTGCTCCTACCCCCACCCTAAAGCCAGTCTATTGTAGTGCAGGGCATCCCTTGTCTTCAAGCACAAGCTGCTCATGCACTGATGTCCCATGTAACACAGCAAATCCACAAAAGTGAATGGGCAGCATTCCGAAAGTCAAAAGCTGCAAGGTTTCAGCAGGTGAATCTGAAGTCAAAACCTTCCCAACCCCTGCACGTGACCACTTAATACACGTGTGGGGACACTTTTAATGTGGACTATGTCCAAATTCCTTTGTGAGGTAAGGCCAAAGGGGTTCCATTAAGCCCTAAAACCTAATGCTATTATTTGCCACTTAAGGATCTGCTAAGTTTTAATATTTTCAATGTACAGGTATGTGCTTTGGAAGCATTTATTCTTCTTTCAATACGTAATCAGAAGCTTGTGTTCAGAAGTGTTAATAAAACACTAAAATGTGAACTTTGATACTTGTTGTAGTTGAAACCCCCAATTCAACCTTGTTTGACATTACATTGTATGAGGGAATGTGTTGAGGAATGTGCATAAGTAACCCAATTGAAGGCTCCAAGTGAAGACCAATAATTCAACGCCATTTCAAAATATTCAGCGTTTCTCCATGTACATCAGCTGGCATAAGTACACTCCAGTCTGATGGAAAAATTGCTTTGACAATTTTGACCAGATGTGAATCAACATTTTGTTTTCTACTCAGGCAAATGTGATGCTAGAATATGATATAGATGATGCACAGAATCTGTTAGAAAAGAATTTATCAACGGCTACGAGAAACCTTGATTCTGCAGAAGACGATCTGGACTTTCTTCGTGACCAGTTCACCACAACAGAAGTCAGTATCCTTTTTGAGCCCTCGTTTTGTAGTGCTTTTTCCAGCATTCATTGTTGCATCAACTGTGCCATTACCGTTTTAATTTGTTTATTTTAACATTGTTTTTGATAACCATGATATAGTGCAATGTTTTATCTGTCTTCTGCCAAAACGATCTTCACCTTTCATAGACCGAAATGCCAAGTATTGCTACAGCTAGTAGTCTGTGACTGCTTTGGCCATGTTATTTTTTTCTAGTAAAAGTGGTTGTAGCCTCATTGGGAGAAGTTAACTTAAAAAGATCATAGTAGCAGCGATCTCTGCATTTGCGCTATTATGTTGCTTACCATCTATCTTGCTTCCTAACTGTGACAAGCTACAAGGTATACATTTAAATATTTTCATGAAAGGTAAGTAAAGACTACATCATTTTGGCAATCGTATCCACTTTTACTATAGGTAACTGTGTGGGGGGGGAGGGTTTGGGTGGTTCCGGAGGAAGTTTGAGGGGGGAGGCAATGAGTACTATCACATAATATATAACCAAAGCATAGACCTTATTTAGAGAACGAACAGTAGTCTAGGTAAGTCAAACCTTTTCATACACATTAGTATAGGTCACACCGATTCTTGGAGTAATAAACATAAATTACTTTCAGATTACTTTACAATAATTCAAGGGTAGTAGACCCTGTCAGTTGTACATGACGCTCAGCAAGAAGTCGCTTAGTAAGTCAATTGGACCATCTACTTTTCTTACCTAGTGAAACGCAGATTCTAGGAACAGTATAAACCTAGAACTCTGATTCCGGATCAGTTATTCTAGAGGAATTGGACCTTGGTGTGTAATATTCAATTACAGTTGCTTTTCAGTTCATAGACTAAGGGAAGCAATAACAAACTTATTTTAGGATAACCGCTATACTCTAGGTAAGTAAATCCTATACACTTTTTACAGGCGCTGTAAGCAACTTAAAGACAGGTATAAACCTAAGACTGTTTTTGTGTCTGTCTACAATAGACCAGGGAAAGCAAAACCCAGTGTTACACTTTATGAATGACTCAGTTATTCTAGGTAGGTAAAACAATGCAGACTTGTTCTGGTCAGGCTAACGGCAAGTCGGGGGAAGCAAGACCCAGTTTGGGGGGAGGGACACATACATTTATCCTAACAGGAATAGTGTAGTGGCAATAATGTAATAATCCTCGACTACCACTAGATATCGGCTTATGCATAAGCATGTGAATTTAAGCAGATACAAGCATCAGAAATACGATTACGGTGAGTAATGTATTGTATTCCCAAATAGATTATATTCTCATTTCATTCTTTACCCCTCATTTATTTTGGTTAGACTCTGCCGTTTACTTTTACTATATCCTTGCTTCACCTTGGTTTCTTTTGTTTTACCATTTCAAGCTATTTACGCGTAAAAGCAAATGTTGACGTAAGTTCTGTGCAAAAATTGGCCTCAAATTCAGTTTGCGTCTCGTTACATAAAATCACCCAAAAAAATACAATGGGAACACGAAGAATCTTCTCTCATTATACCACCTTAAGGCACAAAGGTTGATTGTATTCCAGTATACACTCGGGTACTATGCACATGCACTCCAGTATCTATGCATATCATTTGTGTTCTTAAAGCCATCCACTGTTTCAGAACGCTTTGAACTTTAGCTGTTCAAAGCAGTCCTGAGAATACCCGGTGCACTTTCTTTGCAGGCTGGCCTATGACTCCACCAATGGAACCTGAAAAAAAAGAATTCTAGTTACATATAGATTCAGGCCAGTTGGAATTTCAGGTGTGCATATTTTGCATTGTGGATGTGCAGGGGCCTCCTCTGCCTGTAGGACATCGATCTTATACAACTTAGTTGGCTGTTCGTTTGTTTTGCTACTTTTATATAGCACTAACATATCTGCTTTTAGAGTGGTTCGAGATGCTACAGTATGCCAATAAGCTGAACAAAAGCATCATTGCACCACAAGGGCCCACCTTGTCAGTGACCCCCGCCTTTTGAGGCGTACCAGGATAATGCCATCCACACCTAAAAGCTCTGTTCTTTAAGTAGGGTACTTCTGGGTCCCAGAGAACACTCCTGTTACAGTGGTGGGTCGTTGGGGATTGATTTGTAAGTTCCTACTGTCTCTCCTGTCCATAAGCATCCATTTTTAGATTCCGGGTAAGCCAGTGTAGGGGTTTGTCTGGGAATGTCTATAAAGCACCATTAGAGACATCTAGAAGACATTTCAAGCATAATGAATTGCATATATTGGACAAAATGTTAAAGATTGGATCACATGTAAACTTTAGATTTGCATCATGGTATGTAATACTAGGTGATGGCCAGGAGCTAGTTTTAGTTTCTGCTCATGAAATCTTAATTTTGACCACTGCTGTGCTCGGCTCATCTGTGACCCATCTGCTTATGCCATTGTGCTTTTTGTTTTTCACACCTCCCCGCCCTCCCAAGATTGTTGCAACATTCAAATGTTGTCCATGCCGTACAGTTTGTTCTTTCTGATTTGTTTGATCTGCCATTGCTCCCCATCCCTCAAATGGACCTTCCCCCTCCTACACCTCTAGCAGCCAATACCCCTTAACCTGTAAGAGCAGAAAATACATCTCACTCAGCTAAAGTATTCTGCCTCCTGAGTTCTGGGAACTCACCACCCGTCTTTTCTTTTTAATTAAACAACCTGGACACTCTTTAAGCTGGCTGTGCTGTTTGTGGCACCCACTAGTGAAATCAGGTTTACTCTGAAATGCAAGTGCATTAGCAAACTTGGTGTGAATACCAGTCCTAGAAAAGCAGAGTGCTACATGTCAGGATTGAGGCGTATTGGGAGGTCTGTATCTATTTAAATGCGGCACTGTATCAGATGGTGGAGCTCTGCATCTCCAGAAGACCAGGAGGAGCAGACTTTGGTTTTCTTTCACCTTATCTGGTGGGGATAACTGTTTGAGAGAATTTTCTGTTTTTGTCGTAATTCCCTTAAACGGGAGACCTCCCCCGCCCCCCTTGCACCTCCACTGCTCACTAGAAACAAGCGTAACATTACAGCTGAAAAACAAACTCCTCTGCTGATCCCTATACTAAACGCTAGCAACCCAGAAGACCCTGAGGAACTAATAGAGCTTTTTAACAATACCATGACTAGGGCCCTAGACACTATTGCTCCCCTGAAACTCTATAAGAGCAAACCTAAAGATCACCTCAACACCTGGTATACACCACAACTGAAAGCCTTGAGGTCGGAAAAAAGGAAATGTGAGGCTACCTGGAAAAAACTTCCTTCGAAAGAGAACAAAGACATAGTCACAGAAATCTCTGCTCGCTACAAAGCAGAAATAGTAAAAACTAAACAAACTTGCAATGACAGGATCCAAAATGCTAGCTCCAGTATTAAGGAACTATTTGGAATCCTAAGGGAATTAGAATCACCTATAGCTCCTGACTCCCCCACCCGAAAAACAAGATGGTGTACTAGTATCCAAAATGTCCTGGCAAATAAAATCACCACCCTCCAAAAGAAAATCGCTTCCAAGAGACTTAACATCAACAGTACTGACCTAGATCAGTACCAGCTCACCACCCCGCCCCCCTCTTAAATACCATACCTGAATTCAGATTTGCCCAAGTCGCCACAACGGAGGTCGCTAAAATCATAAACTCTCTGAAACCTTCACGCTGCCAAGGTGACATCTGCCTTGCTCAAATTATAAAAGATGCAGCCAGAGATCTCTTCCCCTTCATCACTAGGCTCATAAATGCCTCCTTTAAATCTTGCCAGGTCCCTACCAACCTTAAAGATGCTTGGGTATTACCCTTGCTTAAAAAAGCCTCCATGGATCCCACCATCCCAACCAATTACAGGCCCATAACTACAGTCCCCTTCCTCCTTAAAATCATCAACAAGGCAGCCTACCTCCAAATTCAGTCTTACCTAGAGACCAACAAACTCCTCGGGCTCAGTCATCCTGGACCGTCTGGGTGTCATCTACACTAACTATGCAGATGACACCCAGATACTTATCCCACTATCTGGCAACTACGACACGGATAATGACCTAATAAACAATCTACCTTGTCATTCAGGCATGGATGGCCATCCACAGCATGTGCCTGAATAACGACAAGACTGAAATTCTCATTCTTTTGGCCCCTATATATCTAAAAAAACTTAACCCTAAATACACTTCTTACAATATAGACGACAACCTGATCACTACATCCAAGGAAACCAAAACCTTAGGCTTCCATCTTGACTCAGCCTTAAACTTTAAGAATCAAGCAAATGCCACTGCTACAGCTACGGCCTATACTTGCAAGCTGATTCATGCATGCAAAAACGATCTCTCTACTGACAGCCGTATGATCCTGGCATGAGCACTAATCCTGTCCAAACTTGATTACTGCAATGCCCTATATGCAGGTGCCAATAAACAAGTACTACTCCAACTTCAAATCCTGCAAAATAACGCTCTAAGAACTGCTTTGAGCATCCCAAGAAATGACCACATATCGGCAACAAGAAGTCATAAATGGCTTTCTATTCAGGATAGAATTTACTTAAACTTCTCCCACAAATGCCTGCACAATGCTGTCCCTAAATACCTTATCGACAAAATTGTACAAAACTTCCTCCAGACCTATGACATCAGTCAACGCCTGTTGCATTATCTCGCCGTGCTTTAACGTAAAAAGAGCCGGAGCATCCCTTGCATGGAATACCCTCCCTATGTACTTACGTACTGACCCTTACCTACACAGCGTCAGGTCTAGCACCAAAAATTGGCTACTCACCAAGGACAATGCATACATCTCTTGAGTCGATAAACTAAATGTTTAGTAACCTGGTGACACTAACTTGCTATTGACCTGTCTGCATAACTGCTCTCTTTGACATGTATCCATGAATGATTTTGCCTCCTGATCCTACTGCTGCTACAGTATACTATGTTATTTCTTTGCTTTGATCTCTTGCCTTTATTTTACTCTGTTAACTTTACCTCCTGTTGTATTTATATATCATAAACTGTCTTGCATAAGTGCCCAGATACCCCAGGGTTTGGCACTCTGTATAAACAACAAACAAACTTGTGCAGGACTTCTTTGATTTTAAACACTTGGGTGAGTGGAACTTTTTGTCACTTGCTCATTCTTTTTCTCTGACTAGGTTTTTTTATTTACTGTTTTATGGAGACTGGTAAACTCCATATGTTTAATATAGGCATCTGCTTTTTGCTTTGTGACACCCAGCAAGCACCATATGTGCCATCTCACTGAAAATTACTTTGACTTCTCTTTATGTTAATACATTTTCTTGTGAGGACTACAGTTGCCAAGACTACTTGTCTTTTCTTTTGTGGGTCCAGCACAGACCACTTTATGTGGGGTGCTGGGGGTTGAGATTATAAATCCTTCAACCCAATCGTTCCCTCGCTCTTCATGATGATATTGGGGTCTCTCCTGCACCACTGCCCTCCCTGGGAACCGCTGGTGGTTGTCAAACATGCACAGTGACCACCTCCGTAGCATGGTGTTTGAATTCTTTTTTTGGACGCTGGGTATTGCTCTGATGAGACTGCAGCACTGCGGCAAGTCTTTTCTTCACTTGAATCTTCATCCATGGTCTCCTCTTATCACTAAAGTCTTCTGTGACCTCAATTCTACAGGAACCCATTTGGGTCTATGCAAAAAGTTCTCCCCCACCACCCCCCTCAAAAAGCTATCCAAATCAGTGCAAAGGTTCTCCCTGAAAACGTTTTGGCCTAAATAGGAAAACGTGCCTTATTTACCTGTGATAGCAATTTTCCTTCAAGTGAAATCTTTGGATCCCACACATGGATGTAGGTGATTGGCTGCGCCCTCATTATCCCAACCGGCATTTTCCCAAACGTAGTTTTGGAAAATGATTTCCCCATTCATACTATTTTAGATAATTAGTAGGGCGATCCTTCCCTCCCCAAACCTTTTTTACACTATCATACCACTGTTGTCCCTAAAAATCACTAATTTTCAAAACTGCATAGTCTTTATTGGTACCCGGTGGGGGCGTGGCCTAGTCCGCACAGCCAATGAGGAGGCTCGGAGCAGGGGCATTGCCATACAGTAATCCAAAGGTGCCGAGCATCATCAGTGCTGGAGGCTGCGGTCTTCCCCTGCCAGTTAAGTGCTCCCCTGTCCCTGTGCCCTCTCCCCCACCCCCCACCTTTACAGGTATTCCCCCCCACCCCACTGCCCCACTTATATTGTGCTGCCTGGTCCCTCACCAGTGTTTCCTACAAGCACATTCCGCAGCTATGTGAATGGCCGCCATGGAAAGGGCCAAGGCCTTCTCCCGTTCATGGCGGGCATCTTGTTTACTTATTTTTTTGGTTGATTACAAAAACAAAATTAGTATTGGGTACATTGTGCCAGGTAGTAAGAGCAATATTACCCGAGCAGGGGCGGCATTACCGGACCTGGCAATGCCTCAGGCTAACTGTAAAGCATTGCTTCGCTCAGGCTTCTACCTAGCCCAGGTACAGAAACAGCGTGTATACTGAAAGGCATATACGAACTGTGATGGCATTTACTAGATACTCTAATGTAGCAATCTTTTTACAACAGAAAACCTTCAGTTATCACAACATTCTTTATTGTATTTATACATAGAAAAAGACACAATGAATAAAAGACGCAATGAATAAAAAAATAATTCATTTAAAATACATTGCTAAATCCGTAGTTCTACAGTTATTGCGAACACACATCCATCTGTAACCAATATTCAAACCAAACCACATTCATTCCCATACTACATTCCTTCATAGAGTGCAAAAACGCTAAAAGGAAATTTATAAAGAAGCTAGATCATGAACTAGATCATGAAAATTGACCTAAAGTGCAACGTGCTATATTGGAAATAAATCCACCGTAGTAATCAAATACTGGCATGTATAATGTTTCTGTTCTGATACAATGAATCACCACAAGTTCATATAGGGCTGTCCAGCTTTTGTTGTCCAATGAAGCTTGTGAAAAATGTCTACTCGTGGGTGATCTAGCTGCATCTCATACCCCAGGCATCTTCAGGACACAGGAAATCCTTCCTGATCACAATGGTGTGTTACCAACTGGTGATGTGTGTTGTAGCAGAGTGGGCGAAAAATCATCCAACCCAGATATTTGAAAAAAACAAGAACTAGGGGGGCTGAATCATTGAACTCTCCAAGGAGCGTGCTGGCGTCTGAATTTCGGTGCTACGAGGGTCAAATTGGGTCTTTCTTCAACTTGTCTTGCGGTGCAATTGTATCTACTAGGGGTTTTGTTTGCGTGCTGACTGGCCGCGAATGTATTTCGCTTGATGTCTGTTCCGTGTTCTACTTAGCCCAGTGCATTACCTGGCCCGGTAATTATCCCTAAGCATCTCTTCCCACTCCCTCCTCCCCCGGCTCGGGTAGTATTGCTTAACTATGTACCTTTAAATACATATTATGGCCTGAAACGTACTGCAGACTGAAAGGTTGTGGCTCAGCATTTTCAGCAGTTCCAGACCACTGGCAGTCAATGCTCAGTTCTGCTAAAGATGAGGTGTTAAGATGGATGAGGTTCAGATGTATCTAACATATGTAACATTGTCATGCTTCGGTTGTCTGATAACATGGACCCGTTTTCCAATAGCAACAAAGCAATTCAGGCAAGCACAACCCAGGGTTACATGTTTAATAAGAGTGGCAGCTAATCAAGGTGAGTAAGACCTATATACTTAAAAGGGGCTCCAATCAACTCAAAACTGTCAGCTCCAGGGATGGCTGCTTAAGAGCTGTGCCCCTGTGGCTGTCTTTAATAATATTATCCTACCTCAATAATGGCTGATGAAACGTGTGCTGCTGAGTCTTCTCAACCAGCTAAGAGGCAGAAAGGACGGGATGAGAAGAGAGATAACCAACTACTTGAATAACTTACCAAAGTGACAGTTGACATCGCAGAAATCGAGGCAAAATTGACCTGTGCTGAAGAGAAGTTTTTAAGTCTTTCTACAAAAATGGTTGCTGTTGAGGAACACCTAAGTATAGTGGATGATATAGCTTTGCGTCTTGCAGATCAAGTGAGACAGTTGTGAGGATTGCCGGATTTCTGGAAAATGTAGAGCGTGGAAACCCAATCTACTGTTTGGAGAAGGCTTTGATCTCTATACTCAATCTAGACCCCAAGATGCCTCTGGAGATGGAGAGGAGGGCATTGGACAACGAGGAAGGCCTAGCACACGGAAGAAAACTAGCACAGTGCTGTCAAAAACCTGAAAGGATCATTGTGGCAGCCATCTTGCAATGGCAAGCGGGCTTTCTCCACGATAAACATAATGGGCTATTACTGAATGTTTTCATGTTTTGTGCCCGCTCTGCTCTGTTAAGTCAATGAACATTTTGACTGATGTAAATCTTTTATTGTCAGAAATGTGTAGGAACTTCACAGGGAGGTCCCGCCTTGTGTGTTCAGGAACATTTGCCTGATCCACGAGCAAGGACGGCAGCCCATTACTGAATGACGCAGAATAACCACGCCCCTTTTCACCTTGTCATAAAAGCCAGCCTGCGCGTGCTCCTGAAGTGGCTGTTCGGCTGGGAAACGCTGAATCCACTGATGCCAACCACCAGGGTACGAATCCTCTGCAAAACCAACTTCAATTGTTCACTTGGCTTTATACTGAACTATTAACCCTCATAGACTTTACTTATGCAGAATGTATACAATGGCTATATTTATTTAGGCTTAGAACAACAAAACTGCTATTAACGGAAGTGGATCCACCCTGGGGTGCTCTGGCAGTAGTGCACCAACATTTTATTACATTGGATCATGACACTGATTAAGAATACAGTACAGGCGATACAATCATGAGATGGTATGACTGGAATTAGGCATAAACAGTATTTTTTTTTGTTTTTTTTGTTGAAGATTAGATATTACATGGCGGTAAGGCGTTCCAGAGAGTGGGAGCTGTAGCAGTGAGACTTGCTCAAACAGAATAAGACCAGAGTTTTTCGAGCACACTAGATAGTAAAGCAAGTTTAATAAAATACAAAGTGAATTAGTAAACCAATTTGAGAATATGTGGTTAAAAAAAAGGTGTCAGAAAACGCAATAGTCAGCCTTCTAAAATAAGGCCCGGCACTTCCCTTTCTAAAGGAGAAGGGGGTAAGCGCCCAAAAAAAATAAATCCCAATTGAACCGTCAGTAGGAGGCTGTGAGTATTTAAAGTAGGTTGTTCAAGGGCTGGCAAAGCCATCAGGCAGTACCTTTATTAAAAGTTAAGGTCAAAGGGGGGGTGCTGTTGCGTGCGACCAAGATGGCCGCCTGAAACGAGAGCTCCGGCCCGACAGAAATATTTGAATCCTGTTTGGGAGCCACCAGCGGACAGCGAAGTCGAGCAGAGGGGGCACCTTGACCCGGTCCACACCCTACTGAAATCCTGAGAGCGGCAGACCAGAACTCAGATATCGGCCTTGGCGGGTTGAGCGGGAGAAGGCCCGGGAGTGTGCCGCGTGGGACGTCCGGCTGACCGGCGCCGCTGACACTCTGGCCAGAGGGGCACAGAAAGGCGGGGCTGCTGTGCCGTGGTCGCGGAACTTGCCCGTGTGTGCTGCTGATCGCCCCCTGGATCCCGCTCGCGGGGCTGTGCGGGCAAGTGCTGCTGGCTTGTGGGCCCTGCCCTGGCGGTTATTGAGGCGATCCTCCTGAGTGAGAGCTGGTGCTCCCTGCCGTGTCGCAACGGGTGCTGGGAAGCGTGCTGTCGTCGGACAGCGTGATATCCTTCCCCCCCCCCCGGGCCTGGCCTGCGGCCGGGGCGCGCCACACGTGCTACATTCCCTGCAAGTTGGCGGTGGTGCCGCTGAGACCTGAGTGGTGCGGCATTCGGCGGCTGGGGTGCAACTCCCTTCTTCGTGGGAAGACACAGTCCTTTGTGCCTGGACATTGGTGGCTCCGTGAATCACTAGTTTTGTGGCTCCCCGGCCTGGGCAAGCCCACTCGACAAATAATATCCTACGCGGCCTGCCCTGCGGTATAGTCCCACAAGATCCATTGCCCCTGTTCGGCGGTGTTGGTGACCCGGCTGGGGTGGCAGCCATGGGTAACACGAGGAAACAGGAAAAAGCGGCAGAGGGGACGACCGGGAAAAAGAAAGGCCCGATGGACTCGTTCAACAGCAGCCAGGCAGCTGGCCACGAACCAGACCTGGCGACAAGATCAATGGCTGAACCTGGCGTGGACAGCGGCGACAGGGTTGATCGCCTTACCACGATAGTTCAGAATGGCTTCCTATCCTTAAATGTGAAGCTAGACGACATTAATACCATAGGAGCATTGAAAACCAGAGTCGACGAGGAGAGCCTCAGAATCACCGAGGCTGAAGACAGAATTGGTACTAACGAAGACACCATTGCGCGACACGATTGTGACATAGCGCAACTTAAGGCAGGCATGAACGCGCTGCAAAGTAAATGCGAGGACCTAGAATCCAGATCCCGAAGGAACAATATTCGGATTGTTGGGGTCTCTGAAAAGTTCGGGAAAGGCGCAATAGAACAACAAGTGGAAAACCTTCTTAAGACTCTTTTCGGGACAGAATCCTTCTCGAGCCAATTCCTGGTTGAACGAGCACACCGCACTCTGGCCCCCGTGCCAAAACCCAGAGCCCCGCTGCGCACCATCATTGCCAGGCTGTTGAATTACAGAGACAGAGATACAATTCTCAGAAAGGCTAGAGAAATTGGGACACTACAATATGAGGAGAACCGCATACATGTTTATCCGGACTTTGCTGCAGGAGTGCAGGCTAGCAGGCGATCATAAGAGCCGGTCAAGCGGCTACTGAGGGCACGACAGGTCCCATATGCGCTAATATTCCCGGCCAAAATGCGAATCCAATATGGAGGAAGAACACACTTTTTTGAGACCCCGGCCGCCGCTCTGGTTTATGTGGAAGCAACTATACCCCTATCACCTAGAGGCCGTGGACCGGACCAGAACGGAAGATCACCTCCGGGAGGTGGAGACCGGGGCCCTGCTGACTGAACCTGATTGCGCACATATCCTCTGTTGCTGCTTTAGTGATGTGTAACGGACTTCTGCTCCCGCTGGGGGGCTCTGAGTAATCTTCGAAGCGGGTCGTGAGCCCGCTCCGGCTGCCCCGTGGCGACAACGTGGCACCCACAGGAAAGTTCCTAAAAGGTTTAAGGGTACATCGTCAAGTTGGGGTGGATGATGTGGGTGGAGGGTGGGGTTGGGGAAATCGGGAAGTTACAGAATGTTATTGCTGCCAGGGCATGTTAGGGACCTGGGATGTGGTGGAGTCTGGAGAGGGAGAATGCACTGTTGGAAGTTGTAGGTTAATTCATGGTCTCGCAGGCGCGGGTGCTACTCTAAAGTTAATCACTCGAGCATTGATGGTCATTACTGCTTGGTACAATGTAAAAATGCAAAAAAAAAAGGTGACGGGCTGAAGATAAGATTAATGTCATGGAATGTTCGGGGCCTGAACAATCCGATGAAGGTCAGAAAGGTTGGCAATTATGTCACTAGACACGGGCCTCATATTTTAATGTTACAGGAAACGCATGCACGGGGCTCGGTTAACGAGAAAATACTGGCAAAATGGGGCAAATTACCCTACTACACGAACTATTCATCACAGTCCAGAGGGGTCTGCACCCTCATACATAATTCTCTTAGCTTTGTTGCCAAAGGCCAATTGGTGGACCCGATGGGAAGATATGCTCTGGTCTGGGGTGGAAATAGCAGGGAAACAAATAACCTTATTGAACACCTATGGTCCCAGCCTGGACGATCCTGATTTTTACCTACATATGCTCGAGATCCTTGCCAAACATGATGCGACCACGATACTATGGGGAGGGGACTTCAATGTGATACTAGACCAGACCCTGGATAGATCTGCTAAGCTAACCAGGGCACCCACCAAGGCGGCACTAGTTCTGAAACAAATTATTCTGCAACTATCTCTAGTGGACGCCTGGAGAGTGCTTCATCCAGCCAGCAGACGGTACACGTTCTACTCTTCTGTCCATGATAGTGAGTCACGTATAGATTACTGGTTTATATCCACAAACATAGCGCATACCCTAGAGAATTGCGAAATCCTTCCTCGTACACTATCGGACCACTCCCCGGTGATGTTGGAGATCTCTTTGAAAGATGCCCTCAGACCGACTAGGAGGTGGAGAATGCCAAGAGACATACTAAAAGACCCGAATGTTGTTGAAACCCTACACATTGATATTGCCAACTTTTTTACAGACAACATTGGTTCTGTAGAACACATATCGTCAGTATGGGAGGCGTTCAAAGTCTGGGCGAGGGGGGGCCCCTAATATCTAAGACCACTGGTCTTTTGAGGGAAGTGTGCCGTGGGCTGGAGGGGTTGGAGAAAGTTGAGCACACTAGAAGAAATCTACAGCCGCACGCATGGTTACTAAGGGATTTTGACCGACTGGCAATAAGGGAAGTACAATATACGGCGGCCCCCACCAGGGCTCTCGGATATGGAGAAGGAAATAAAGCAGGGAGAATGTTGGCCAACTTGGTTAAATACGAAAAACATATGACTCTGATTACAGCGATCCAAACAGCACAAAATGAGATAATAACAAGTGAATAAATGATGAGTTTGTTCAATTTTACAAAAATGTGTATAAGAATAGAGATGGGAAATCACCCGATGAGATTAAAAGATATCTTGATATTCTAGAACTCCCCACAATCCCAGAAGAAAGCAAACTAGCAATCGAACAACCTATCGCTGCCGAGAAGCTTACCGAGGCGATAAAGGGGCTCACGTCTGGAAAGGCACCCGGCTCGGTTGGGCTCGCTGCTGAATTCTATAAAGTATTCCGGGAAGAATTGGTGCCTATGCTGTTAGAGATGTGGGGAGAGGCTCCGGGGAAACAAAAGCAACCCCGACAATGCGTGAGGCCATCATTACAGTGTTGGCCAAACCCAGACGCCCACCACAAGACATGTCATCCTATAGGCCCCTGTCCCTGATAAATGTAGACGCCAACATTTTCGCGAAGGTGCTGGCGAATCGCATGTTCCCCATAACACCTACGCTGGTTTCATGCAGATCAAAGTGGGTTTATTCCCCATAGGTCCACTGCCCTAAATTTGCGTAGGCTATTCGGCATAATGTCACAAATCCACCCGAGCAAACAAGCAGTCGCAGTGTCCCTTGACGCCGAGAAGGCATTTGACTCGGTCTCCTGGGAGTACCTCTTTTTGGTGCTGGAGGCGTTCGGGGTGGGCCCCAACTATATCAAGTACGTCAGGCTGCTGTACACGGCCCCGGGTGCAAGGGTGTGCACAAATAGAACTATATCCGAGCTGTTTGAGCTTGGACGTGGCACCAGACCGGGGTGCCCCTTCTCCCCTATCCTATTTGCGTTGACAGTAGAGCCCGTGGCAGCTGCGGTTCGTCTGAGACATATTAACAAGGGTGTACCATTGAAAGGTGCCACTCAAATAATATCCCTATACGTGGATGATACCTTGCTGTACGTCCGCGAACCAGACAAAAACATTGCTCCTATTATGGCAGACATCAACGAATTCGCGGAGTACTCTGGGTACACGGTGAACAGTGCTAAATCAGAAATGTTCCCGCTCACCCCATCCACAAGCCGCCCGGCTCGGATGTGCGGCCTTAAGTGGTCGGAGCGACACATCAGATACCTGGGAGTCCTGGTTTCAAGTAATAGACAGACCCTATATGCTGACAACCATGACCAGGCGCTACAAACACTCCATACCAAATTACAGACCTGGAGACACCTCCCAATCTCACTACACGGTAGAATTGCCATTCTTAAAATGATTGTACTCCCAAAATTATATCTGTTTGTGAACATATAACTATATGGCCGGGGTAAGGAATTTTTCTCTAAACTTCGTTCCATGGCAGTGTCATTCCTTTGGAACGGGAAGGTGGCTAGGATTGGGTGGGAAAAGATGATAGAACCATATGAAAAAGGGGGAATAGCAGCACCAGATTTTGAGCTCTATTACATGGCGGCACAGGCGCAGTTCGCAAACCATTGGTATGACGAGGCAGACAATTCACCCCACACGTGGATAGAAGAGTACACTACTACACCCACAGACGTTAGATCAGTTATCTTTGATACAAGACACAAGGACTCATGTGAATTTGACCCTGTTAGCTGCACAGTGAGAGCCTGGGGGGGCATATACAAGAAACTGGACATTGAGATCCCCTATAACCCCGAGGCCCTGTTATGGAAATACCCAAATATTCCCCCCAAATTCGACATCAGCATCCAGGAAGCCTGGGACCCCGATAGAGAGATGAATGTGGGAGATATGTACATAGACGGGAAGTGATATGTACATAGACGGGAAGTTCGTGACCCTTGCAGTATTCTTGAGGGGTGTGGGAGGAGGATCCCTCAAAACATTACTGTACTATCGGATGAGGTCCACATTTCAAGCACATTGGCCATCCTTCCCAGATGAACCCCCCCCCTCTCACCCGTGCACACAACTGGTTACAACACGAGGGGGACTGGGAATCTCCAAGTTGTATACGACGATACAGACCCACACTCCTACAATCAACCGAGTGAAAGAGAAATGGGAAGCTGATATGAAAATGCTTATTCCTGAAGAGAAATTGGTAAGGTACTGTATGCTTAAAAGTAGGGTATCCCTCAATGCGGGATTGCGCCAAATACAATTTAAAATCCTTAACAGACTGCACTATACCCTGGCCAGAATTGCTAAATTTACGCCGGGTGATACAGGTGACTGCCCCAAATGTAAGTCCCCGCAAGCGGGATCCTATCATATGTACTGGGAGTGCCCGGTTGTGGCTCGATTCTGTGAGAAGGTTGCAGCTACGTTGACAGAATTTACACGAATCCCCCCGTATTTGTCCCCCCAAAAATACTTGTTCCGGGATATTGGGAAATGCTCCGAAAAAATTAGAAGGCTGTTTAATGTGTCATGTGCTATCGCCAAAAAATGTATACTGCAATCATGGAAAAGCCCGAACTCCCCTACCATGAATACCTTTTTACGCGAATTAACTTATACAAATGAATGCGAGGAACAATATGTGCTAACCCAACCGAGTATGAGCCGACCAAAGGACATCTATGTGACCTGCCCTCTGATGATGAAACAGCTATGTAGACTGTAAATTATTGAACTTTTGATGAAGACATTGTTGTATGTAAATCCATGTGATGTATTGATTGAGTGCCACTGTAACTGCTGAGACCTTAATAAAAAGTTGTTTAAAAAAAAAAAAGGTTAAGGTCAAAGGAGGTAACGTTCTTAGACAGTCCTTTTCCCAATCACACCACTTTAGGGAAGCCCAGTGGGGGGGGATTTGTGACCCAAACTAAAGTTTACCGTGAGGCAAGGGAAAAGAGGTAGGGTTAAGATGTTTTATGACTGTTAAACCTTTATGGAGGTTGGGGGCTAGATTCCTGTTGAAGACAAAACTTCCACTGAGGTCATTACTGCCTAGAAGGGTGGGGGAACACCTCAGAAACGGCAAGAACCCAAAATATGGCGCAAAGAGGAGCCCGCCATTTTAGCAAAATGGTGATCCTTCTGTGCATTACTGAGGCTGAATTAACAGCCTGCAAGTAATAAAGACTAAAAGTCTTAAAGGGAAACCCACTGCCACCAGCCATTTATGTAAACACGCAATTATAAAAAGTTACAAGGTAACTAGGAAAGGGAATACATTGTTACCCCCAGCCCTCCACATAAGGTGGGGTGTGCTGGCTCGCTTATACACAATGTAAAGGGGATGAAAATCCCCCTTTACTACTTGGGAACAATAGTTCATCCAAGTATAGAAAAGGGAAATTAACAAAATGCCCAAAGGGCCAACCCACCATAAGCCCAAAAGTTGTAGGAAACTATAACTTTAACCATACGCTATGAAGAGACATAAGGTCACCCGTAAAATGAGTGAAAGACTAGCTGAGTGAGGAAAAAGATACTCTTTCACCTAAGGACAAGATAAAATAGCATCTTCACAAATGAGACGGTTTCCAGAAATTGGCGTAACATCTGTGTGATATATATGATATAAGATAAGGCATTTATAACGCGCCTATACACAAGTGTTTCAAGGCGTGACGAGGCAAGGGAGGGGAAACTGAGGGAGGACAGAGACAGCGATCCTACTAGGCCGGGTGACATTGAGATTGTGCAGGGGAGGAGGAAAGGGGAGGGGCAGTGCAGTACAGAGGATAACAGTAAAATAAATAAGAGAATAAATGATAAAAGTGCAGCCAGCTGGTGGCAAGGTAAGTGCCGACATCAGGTGTCAAGTGCTAGTAGGGATACAGAAACAGTCCCCGAGTGCAAGGGTTGCCAGGGGGGCAGTGCAGGTGTGCAACTGGCGGGGAGGGGACCTGGGCCCGAGATCAGAGGGTAGCCAGGTAACCAGTGCAGTTTCAGATTCAGCCTGGAGATCAGCAAGGGAGAGGAAGAGAGTAAGCGGAAGCAAAGAGAAAGGTCTTGAGGTGCTTCCGGTTCCAGAGGTGGCTCTCCAAGTTTCAGAGGAAGGGAGGCTGTTCCAGAGGGAAGCCTCAGCAGAAGAAAGGTCTACCCCCAACTCCCTGCTTGGAGAAGCGACTAATCCGGAGGGAGTTGCTCCGGGGTATGTCAGCCAGCCACACGTGCCCATTCTCAGTGCAGGTTACTTCAGAGTGCAAAGCACGTCAAGCGATAAGCGAATCGGAACAGCAACCTACAGGATCACAATTGAGGAGTGTTGTCAGATCTCTCTACAGAATCTGTTCGAAGAACAGATACTTTTTGCTAGTTTTTTTTAAATATAAATACAGTGTATAGTGTTTAAAAAGGGATACAAAAATTGAAAAAAGCTTCGTGTTCTCCTTGTTCCAAGGTGTGCTCTGAGTTCTGTGAACCTACTACAGCCCTCCTTATACCCTGGCTGCTCGTCCATTGCTATCATACCTTTGGGGAGTTCAGGCCAAACCTAAGAGGTGTAAGCCTGGTCCCCCAAGGTGTGCTTTTCTAAGTTCTGTGTCAGACAGTAAGTTTTGTAAAATCTTCTAACATAGAGTTACAGCGGTGTGATCCTTGTAGTTTGGACACAGTCTTTGAGGCACCATTGTGCAGGAACACTATCCCCTAAGGCTGGTTAAAGAAGTTTTAAGTGGTGAAATATGTTGAGTACGATTTTCATGTTTATGATAAATCTTCCTGACCTGTGTCAACTCCAGAACCTCTTACTTGGACTTGGTAATTATTTTAACTTGTCCCTAGGTGAGTGGGAATCATTTTCACCTCTCACCTAGTCTTACTCTTTTTATGGGTGACCTTTTCATGTCCCTCCATAGTCTATGATTGGATTTATAGTTTCCTATAGCTTTGGACTGACTGTAATGTACTATGGCAGCACCCAACATTTTAAATGCAGTGGTTCTTTTTATTCTCATTTCTTGGTTGTAACACTCTTCCAAAGAAGATTCCCATCCCCTTTACATTGATAATAATGAGCAAGCACACCCCACCTGATGTGAAGTGCTGGGGGGGATATAAATGTATTCCCTTTCTTACTTGCCTGGTAACATTGTTACAATTGCAAGTTTACTTGAATGGCAGTTGGAAGTGTTTCTTAGTGATTTTTATACTCACAGGCTGTTAAATCAGCCTCAGTAATGCACAGGAGGACCACTGTTCTAGCAGAATGGTGGACTAATCTATTTCTCGTTTGCTTGTTGGTTCTGAGGTCTTCCCCTGCCCTTGTAGTTGGGAACAACCTCAGTGGAAGTTTTGTCTGACAGGACGACTTTGTATTCCCTGCCAAAGCTCCAGTGTGTCTGAGAATGCAGGAAGCGAGGAAGGAGTCCAAAACCCTGCAGCCCTTTTGTCTTTCACCTTGCCCGAAAGGAACCAAGTCCCAATGAGGGCGGGGCTGGCTATCCTGATTGGACAGCCAGACCGCCCCTTTCTGTAAACTGCAGGGTGAATTTGCAGAAGTTGTGTTGTAGTCCTCATAAATACTCGGAACCTGGAAGCTGCTGACCAGTCAACTACTAAATCTGAATCCGAAAAGGATGAAGAAAAGACGTCTGTAGTGACTTCCAGCGACTGGAGAGCATGCTGTGTAACCAAAGCCTGATGGAACCGTTCCTTCCAAAAGACCTTGGTGTCCCGGATGCGATTATTCCCACCCAGAGACTGATGTGATCCACTAGTCTCAAGACCTGCATTTTGAGCCATCCCAAGATGTGCTGCAACCTTGGTGGGCTGCAAACTGCCAATACCCTGGGACTTCGCGCCTGAGTGCGGTGCATGGTTTTCTGAAGTCCAAATCTGTCCACAACTTTGGTGGACTCCCGCTAGGAACTCCAGAGACATGATTCTAATCCCTGAAGTCCCCTGACCAGGATTCAGGACTGAGTGTGAAGAGAATCTGACCTGCAATATTTGTTCTTTATCTGGCTGCTGTAAAAGCTCAAAATCCACAGAACCTTGAGAAAGCATGGAGAGTCCTTTGCTGGAAGCCTTCTCTGGTGGCTGCTAGTGCAAGTTCCCATCCAGTGTCCAGTTCACTCGTCTCCAGACAAATAATCTAGGGACCCGGGTCCTATGCTGCTGTATCATGAAGGCATCTACTCTTTAGCTGCTCCTTTTATTTATTTATTTATTTATTTATTTATTTATTTATTCTTTCTTCTAAGGTGCTGTGTGGGCCTGGGTAATACTTACCTCAAGTCTGGTGTGCATGCTGTGAGGCTGAGTGGGTGATTAGTTTGGTTGGCAGTTTTCCTGTACCACTTGTCCAGGCCTAATGCTGGAACACCTAGGGAGCCTTCTGTAAAGTCCCTGAACACTATAACTCTCAAGCAAATACTTACTTGTTTAAGAAGATATCCTCTGGAACTTCGAATTTTCTGCAACTGAAACCTATCCTGACCTGCTTCCAGCTGGCTCCTAGACCACTAGGGGTCCCTCTTCTGCCTCTGAGAAAACTCATGCTATAGACTAGGGAAAGGACTTAATAAGATAACCAGTGTTAAAAGTACTTACTTGCTAAACAAGTTAGTGTGGTAACTGTATATATGTGAAAGAAAAAGTTATGTGTCATTAAGTTTTCATGCTTACCTTTGAGTTGCATTCTGGAATGGTGTTCCACCCCTTCTGAAAAATATTGTACCGTTTTAGTCTGAGTGTAAAAGCTCACCAATAGGGTTTACCTGCATTGTGTAATTTATAAGGTTTATCATTGGGTTTTGCTTTCCCTGGTCTGCTCTATACAGATCTAAAACAGTCTTGAGTTAATACTTTGAGTTGCTTGTAGCACCTTTTTAGAAGTGTATATAGGTCTTACGCACCTTGGTTAGCTGCTGCACTTATTGAAATGTAACCCTGGGTTGTGCTTCCCTGAATTGATTTGTTGCTATATGAAAATAGTTTCATAAAGTTCTTACTTACCTTGGAAACTGTATTATACAGTCTTAAAAGTATCCTGGGTAGAACTAGACATTAGATAAAGGATAGTTTTGTGCTAATAGGTCAATTACCTACCTTGAAATACTTTGTTTTTCTAAAAGCGTTTCTGGGTTTTGCTTTTCCCGATTTCTTTTTTTTTTTTTTTTCTTTTTTTTTAGTACATTCTTAAAGTTGTGTGTGTGTTCATACTTACGATTGAGTAGCTTGCCGTCCCCTCAGAAACTAGTTGTTTTACTAGCTCTGAACTGAGTTCTAAAAAGTAATGTTGCAAGGTGTATACTTGTAACAGGGTTGGTTAATGTGATTTCTATAACTGAGTTTGCTACTTTATTAATGGTTTTCTAAAAGTGTATATATAACCTGGTTTTACTCCACAAGAATAGCTGACTGCCATTCAGAATGTGTTGTAGGTTTGACTCACCTAGACTGCTGATTGTATTCTCAATAAGGTTATACTATGGGTTGTATCCCAAAAGTATTTAATTGGGTTTTAAAATTCTTTATATGATGTTGATGGTACTTGCCTTTCCCAAGATTTATCTTGGACTACTTGTATTTAAATAAACCCTTTATTTTTACAATACATAGTGTTTTTTTGGACCATATGTATGTATACTACAATTTCTTTGTACAAACCCTACAGCCCTCTCTCCCATCTAAGATAATCCTGGCTGCTCTGTTCATGCTACCACATTATCAGGTGGTACAGCCTTATACTAAGGGTGGAGCTTTTGTACGGCCTCCAATATGGGTTTTATGAAGTCTTGGTAGGACTATAGAAAAACGGTCCCAACACTACTACAGCCCCCACCCCTGTTCCCCCCCTATATCCTCATCTTTGACTAAGCCTGACTGCTCGTCCATTGCTACCATACCTTTTGGGTAGTTCAGGCCAAACCCAAGACTTGTAACCCTGCTTTCCTAAGTTCTGTCAGTAACTTTTGTAACACCACCTAACACTATGGAATGCAGATTGCTTTAACATTCTGTGAACTGTCTATTGTGAGTCTGTACAGATTCCCACCAATGCGCTTCCGGGGTCTTTGTCTACCAGTTCAGTCTTGCTCTGTCTGATGATGGATAAAGAAATATGGGGGAAGGGGTTGAGCATTTTGTAACCAACTCGTGTTTAGGAAACTGCTGAAGACATTACTTTTTTAAACTCTTCTTTGGCTCATGCAATGTGAACGCTGAAGGCTGTTTATGATCTGTCTTAATGTGGTCCATGTATTATGGAGACCCAGTAAATGCTAGCCTTTTATTTATGCTGATCATCCTACCTGGCACATTACTATTCCTAAAGTTCCAAGGCTTTGAAGAATCAGACCCTGCTCATTCAATCTTTTCCCTAAATTTGCGGTTGGCGTCTTTTTTTATAAAACGAAATAAACCAGAAACGTGCCTCTATTACCAATCAATATCGCTTTGTATGTTATAGGTGTGCACAGTGGCTTTAATGATTGGATTTGCTGTGCCACTGTACTCACTATTGCAGAGTCCCCAAATATGGTATAGTGCACTAGCACCATCTGAGTGGTCACCTGGTGGATCTGAAAAGCAAGAGGGTAGGGTGTGGGGCTGGAGGGGCTATGTTACTAGGACTGAGCGGGGAAAAAACGTAAGAGAGCTTTGATATGCTGTTGGCAGCTTTAGTTCGATTTTCACTGTTCGCTAAGCACGCATCCATGCCCTCGTTCTGCTTTTTAAATTGATGCTGTGGTTTATTTATTTCGACAGTGAATGTGGTGAATTTCTGAAGGGCTGGGAAGCAATGTAGTTTTGGAGGACATCTTTCATAAGGCTAAACACGTATTTAAGTTCCACTAGCTTTCAGCACAGATCGGCAAACTGATTTTTTTCAGACAAGAAAAGCTGCCCTTAGTGTGTTTTTTTTTTTTTGGTTTCAGCCAATAAAACATTGCTGTATAATAACTTGAGCCCAACCTCTATACAAGGTAATATGTTTGTATTACATCAGCATGTATGCTGAAAATTGTCCACTTGAGTTGTTTTCCTTAATTGTGCTTTTTTCAGACATGGCTAGAGTTTATAATTGGGATGTAAAGAGAAGAAACAAGGAAGATCCTTCAAAAAGCAAAGCATAGTTCTGTCAGATTTTAAGTACTGTTCCAATTTACAAAACACTTTTTTTATTTTAAATTAATTGCAAATACTCCATGGAGTTACTCTATTTCAAAGAGGATTGTAAAATATAAAGTCAAAATGGAAAACTATACTGAGCACTGTTTTTTATTTATTTGTAAACTAAAACCTTTTTCATGCACGCATCATGAAAATGAAATTCATTGAAAGCATAAGATCCCACATCGTGTAAGAAAGGACCTGCTGGTTTCAGCACTCTTGAATGTTTGCGAAGAAATGTAATGTGCATGTTTGCGAGCATAGGACATGTTATAGCAGTTAATTGTAATTAAATGCTTTCTTTTTTACCATGTTGCTGCATTTGTTGTTTAATGTGCCTGAGGTTGGCAGCTAATTGATCTAAAAGGAAAACATTTTAAACTCTACTAGTTACACTTTGAGAGTGTTTTCTGTCGGACTGTTGATGTGATTGAATATTCAGATTCAACTCTAAGAATTACTGGTGTCCACTTAATGAGATTCTGCACTTTACTTCGTCTGCTGTAGCTGAGAATGTCCTATGAATTATATATGAAGTAACCCCTGCAATCTAAAGACCACATATCCCCACTTAATTCCATGACCTCACAACCTACATGCCCATGTTTGGTTTGTCCAAGAGCACAGAACAGACATTAAAATGTTAGTCTTGACAACAAACGTTGGTGTTTTTTTGAAGTGGGTGACTGATTTCAACATCTCAACGCGTCGCTTAAATTGCTTAGCGGACCCAAGAAATGTTACTTGCTTATGTTCATTTCTTGTTTTGAAACAAGTAAGCTCTTTTCCTGCTACAATTACATTCGGCGTACATTATCTTATCACTTGTTTCTTTTGAAGTAAATGCCAATTTGGAAATTATCAATTTGAAGTACCTTTCAGTGCAGTTCATTGTTGGTGTCCAAAGAAAAATGAAGAACATTGTTCTTGTTCATATTTCATGTAATAAATGCTGTTTACCTACAACGTGTGAATATTGATTTCATGATATTTCAACCCATTTGAAAGTGAGTTTCTTTTAACATGCTGCTATGCATCACACTTTATTTCGTTGCTTATGTGCTCGTAGCTCATCTGTATGAAGTGAAATATTGCTTCAATTAGTTGGATGCAAGCCACCATTGCTGTTGTATCTGAAAACGGACTGCGTGCCATGTGATAACATGTGATTTCCAGCTTCTTGGCTTACTCCCAGTGACGAGAGTTCTGACTGAAGCATTGTCCCTCTAACTACCCTGGCTTAACTGTTCCGTCAGGGGGATAAAGGACGAGGATTGTGTGAGGCCCTGCCATTAGGAAGAAGGTGCTACTGGAGGCCGCACACATACTGGGTACATGATGGGGAAAGAGGCAGGTGCTGTGGGAAATTAAGCGATTTAGTTGCGTACGGCTAGAGCTCCCGCTATGTCCTCTCCATCCTCAGGTAAGAGACACTGCACTGGATCGCAACCCATCCTCCTCCGGCACCATAGAACCATTGTTGGGGCACTTTAGATGGGGATGACATAGTCCTGTCAAAACCTTTAACTTTCATCGTGTGCAGCAGTATACCACGTGTGAAAAAATACATATGTAGCAACTCTTTATATTAACCTGTTCTGTGTTGCACAGCACAAAAATGTAGGGGTGTGGGGGTTAGTCTACTCAAATTTGAAGTGGGAAATTACACTCTTTCTTAACATTTCCATATTAGCGCAAACCTCCCACACCAGCTAGATTATGGCAAAGGTGTCTCTCCCTCCCTCCTTTCACAGTGCCCACCTATCTGGTCATGCAGTCAAGGGGGATCAACTGCAGCTTGTTCAGGTAAGCATGCGCTGCTCCCGATTCCTCCTCTCTGATAAGTTAAAACCTCCATCCCTCGATACATTGCTGACATGAAGAGGTAGGACTTCCCTGCTTATTACAAACGCATCCAATCCCTTACTCGGCTTACTTAGATAGGTGAGAGATCTGGGAGTGCAAAAGAGATGCCGGCTAAGCACACCTCTGCCACAAACTAGTTTCATGTACCCACGCAATTTCTTTAGCCCACCCACCCCCTTCGCTACCTACCCCACCATCTTCATCTATATCATCGTTTATGATTTGTCAGGATCTTTCATTTATTTCTATAATACTTAGCAAAGACCAACTATCAAAACGAAGACAATGGCAACTGCTACCGCTAGACTAACTGACCCAAGACAATATTAAGTTGCTTCATAATCATTTTCTTGTCCTAAGCCCAAACGTTGATTTGAATCTGGAAGTTCAGACCATTTTCTTCCTTCTCTTGCTTGCCCATGCTTTTTGCCAGTCTTTTTTTAAGCATGTTAGCTGGAATGCCACAAATTAATTGCTGGTCTTCCTGGTGGCCATCTCACCCCAAACACACATTTTTTCACTTCGTTATTGCAACATTCATGCTTTGTTGTAGATAAGACACCTAGTTCTCCTCAATTCATTTTTATATACAGGGCAGGAGTTTTCTTGAGTATGTGCTACTAGAATCTGTCAAGTGGGAGGGTTTTGTGCCGCTTGCCATTTTTTACACCCATCAGATGCTTCCATATCATTGTATAAGGTTTCATGCCAAAACTATAGCGGAGTTCAGGGCAGAAACAGCTGAATTGTCATTGCTTGTGGATGATTAGGCAGCATTATCAAGTTTGTTCTAGCATTTACAGTGGCAGTGTTCTGCAATGCTAAACTGTTTCTATGTGATAATTTGGAAAACTATCCTTTTCACAATTCCAAATATTCGCGTTATGCAGATAATTTTATGCTTCATCCCCTCTTAGTGAGACCCCCAGCACTTTTTGCAGGACTTGTAGACCTTTTTCTTTAATCCTGAATGAGTGGAGCCTTTTTCCACTTCATTCTTATGGGCTCTGTTTTTTGGAACTCTATTCTTTGTATTTTACCTGTACTATGGAGTCTATGTTCTCTATAACTCTTAAAGGCATGGTCCAGTAAAATTTTTTATTGTCCCTACGGGTCGGCCATGTTTTTTTAAGCCTAAGTGGCTCGATTTTAGAAAACTTTCCTATGGACCTTACCCGACTTTTCGTCCATTAAACGCACGCGAAAACAGGCACCAGGGAGCCGCCATTTTGTGATAATCCTATCACTTGCCGCATCGCCCTGGCTGACCTGCTTCTGCGGCACTAAATCAAATCCCCCGTCCCTGAGCGTGACATTATCAAAACATTCATATTCCCCGCCTCTCTCCATGACGTTTCTGTGCTGCGTAGGCAAACGCGCCCAGTCGTCTTCTACGCGACTCCACACAGAACCCGGAAACCAACACAGACCATCTCACAACACAGCGCGCCACAATTCAGAATATGAAACGGTACTTTAAAATCAAACAGCAACACGGTACATTTGGTAAAGTACATTTATTTGACATTAAATGTTTAGAGAATATTCAGCAATTGCCATATGAACTCTGAAAGCCATTTATTTTCTTTTATCTGTATCCGCAAATCCGTCTAAGTTAACATTGAGTCACGCGCTGTTCCTTTATGGTACACAGGGTGTTGCTTTTCGTTAAAAGAAACACTTTGGAAGCACGGTGAACCGCAAGGCTGTTCCATCAACTAGGCACTAGTCCACCTATAATGGGTCATTTTTGCCATGGTTTTATCACTGCATACAGATTAAATGGTGTTTCAAATTGGATTTTTAATTATATTTTCAGGAAGGCATACATTGTTCCGTGTGTGGAAGTCAACTTTAATGTTTGACAAAGTAGTCAATCAAAATCTCCAGTTGTAAGCTCTCTCAAAATGCTGTAAAAGCTTAGTAGCATTGTAAATGCAATATTTGAACACTTGTTTTTAATGTGTGTTTTTATTTGTAGGTAATTAAGGCTGAAGTCTTATGTAAGATAAACATGCGACTGGTCCGTTTTCTTATTCATTTGTATTGTTTGGATTACATTTTTTAGACTGGGGTGAGAATTTAGAACATAGCTTTGGAATTGCTCAAAAATATGAATAGAGAACATTCGTTTTCAGCAAGTGATACTCCTGTTTGGGTATTTTGTGGTCAAGTCCAATAGTTGGAGTTTGGGTCAAATGAGTAATGTTTCAATCTTTTTGATTTGGGGTTATTGATTTGATCTGGTATTTTTTTCCTTGGTGGGCCTATTGGTTAGGAATTAGTTGTGGGGTAATTGTTTTCTTGTACTTCCTTTTTTCGGTTCCCGTGTTCTCCAGTATTGGCTCGTTAATTGATTCACTTGCTGTTTGAAGGTTCCCCATCGTCAGGGGATCCTCTGTAATATTAAAGCAGTTTACATTTAAATTTTAAAAAGACGGTCACTTTAGTCCTCTTTCAGAGTAATTATTGTTCATATTGCCCCACAGCCAATAGATGGGACACCCTTGGCTCCTCTCCTGGAGACATCTTATGATCATTTATTTTTTAACCACCTGTTCAGTGTTTGGAGTCCTCAAATCTCTTGATGTTTTCGATGATTTGATTGCTTCCTTTCGCCGGTTTGTGGTTAAGTTCTAGCTTCTTGTTGCCTACAGGGGGTTGTTTCAGCTTTGCGTCATTGAGGCTCTTTGATGTGTCCATTGACACTATGGCAGACTTCAGATAGAAATGCCTTTCAATGCCTGCTTCATCTGAAGAATGTGTATATTGAAGATCTTCACAAAGACTGTCTTTACTGCGTATACCCGGACCACAAGGTCAACGACTGCTCCATTTGCCAATTCTTTTCCACCAAGACGCCCAAGGACTCTCACAGAAGTTGGTGGCTTGGTTGGATGACTGCGCTGGTTCCTCTGATTTGGCATCTGTCTGAAGTCCTGTTTTACTCGGGTTCGCCAGATCCCTTGAGCGTACTCCTTCCCAGAAGTCTCATGATTCTTCCCATGGGAAGAGAATTAAAAAGGGGCATATACCGCCCACGCTGCCACAACTTTGACGAATTAGTCTATGACCGCGTGAGCGAAGGCCTTAATTACTAAGTCTTTGTTGTCTACGAAACACGCATCCATGTTATGTGCTGGCCTGCAATAGTCTTCTGCTAAGAAGCACTCATCTAAGACTAGTGTTGTCGTTGATGGCCCATAATCGGATCAAATCATCCGTTAACAACTCTGTTCATGGCCCAGATGACACGTTTCATGGTGCAACAGCCTCCATATACGGCTGCTACACAACGTCCACGACTCCTCGCCTGTGACTCCAAAGAAGGGTTTCTCAGGTCTGCGACTCGCCTGTACTTTATTCTACCAATGCCCACTCTTTAAACTGGCGCCATATGTGCCTTTGCCTTTTCCAGGACCTTCTATTTGGTCTACTCTGTGCCTACGCAGACTGTTTGTTCCTTCTCGTCAGAATCTTCTTGCAAGCCCATTGCCTGCTCCTCTGCCTCCAACTTAATGCCCTTACGCAGTACTTACGCAGGCCCTGACACCTTCTACCAATCTGATGGATACCGAGTCTGAGGATGACACCTCTCTGGGTGTACTGATGAATTCAGTGATTATAATGGGGGATGGTGAACCAGAGAATCCTCCACTTAGAGATTCTCTCCTGATTAGATGTTTTTCTTCCACACCCTCGTGTTTAGGGTTGCAAAATTGTTTAGTATAGAAAACCTTCCTTTTTCTAGTATTAAATCAAAGGAGAGAACCCACTAGGAAATCGTGGTCACCATACCTGTCCTCATGGCCTATTGACCATAAAGAACCCTTTCACTGCACCTCCCAAGAAGGCCAGATTTGAACTAAGTGTAAGGTACCCGAGTCCACCCCTAAAAGTGTGTGTACCCAGCCAGCACTGATTCAGTTGTCTGCTTGGTCCGCAAATCCATCTTCTCCATGCAGTCACCCCAGACAAGGATTATCTTGTTTTTAATGTTGGTTTTGTTTGGTTTTTGGGTGAAGCGTATAATCTCGACGGCTGCAACCACCATCAAGACAGCCAGATTCCATTGATATGCTGTCCCACTATGATGGGCCCATTTCTGGACATTCTGCTTGATGATGAAAAGGAAGAAACGAGGGTGAGGTTGCATCTGACCACACTACATCTGAGGCTGTTGATATTGCGGACACTGGTTTCAGACACAGAGGCAACAGGGCAGTTGTGGGATGCCTTAATGCAACTAATTTCCACCCAGAGTTTTTCTCTAAAGTAGTGGATGTGCCTTTCGATGGAGAGGACCTTTTTGGGGAAAAAGGTTGATGAGATGCTTGTGGTCATCAAGGCCGATACAGATATGGCTCATTCCCTTGAGACAGATAAGGCTCATTCCCTTGATATGCTCCAGCAATGGCGTCATTCCTTTTGCTGCGTCAAGGAAAATTTTTCCCCAGACGTCAGACTACAGACCCACCTATCATTCTGTCGTATCGTGCCAACACATACGCCACTTCAGATAGCTACAACGGGGAAGTCACAGACCTACTGAGGAACTCAAGATGCTGCAATTCCTCTGAGAGCTGGGGAAAATCCTCCAAGCTCCTGCTTCGCTCCTCCATTTTCACACCCCAGTGGGAGGGCAACTCTTGTGTCGTTGAGCAGTTGCGCCTCCATCACCACAGATAAATGGTTTCCCTCCTTTTAATCCAGCACGGCCTCGCATTGTCATTTTTTTATTGGGTGCCCGACGTCCATTCCTCCCTTTCCAAAGGAGGGGTTTAACACATTTCGGTCCACCAGCAAGGCTAGTGTGGTCATTTGAGAACTTTCTAATCCAGAGGAAATCTGGAGGCTGGAGATCCATGCTCAACCTGTAACCCCTCAACTTTGGTTTCTAGACTTGTGGATGGTTGCGCTGCAGCACGTCCTAAGCCAGCCTACTGCAGGAAGGAGAGTTCTGGTCACCGCTGGACCTGGAAGACCCGCATTTTCATGTTCCCTTTAATCTAAGCCACAGGTGTTTCCTAATGTTCACCGTCTCTGGAAGAAACTTCAGTTCAAGGCTTTGCCCTTTGGCCTAAAATCTGCACCAATGGTGCTAACCAAATGTCTTGGCCAGTCTGCAACTCGCCTACATCATTCAGGAAATCCTGTTTAACCGTACTTTTTGTAATGGTGCAAGACCAGTGATGCACAAGGTCATGCCCCTTGCAGACCCCAAACGAGAAAGGGCATATAGAATAAGGCAGCTGGAATAGTTTGCTGCAGCCACCATTATTATTTAACGAAAGAAAACAGAAGTAGGATAGTTTGTTTTTCTACACTGTAGGAAATTAGTGTTACACTAGTTAGGTTGCTGAATTCACAGAGAGGGAACGTAGTAAATGGCAGCAGGCATAGCTGGTAGGGGACATAGGAGAATATTGAACATGACAAAAGGACTGCCTTTTTGAGTGAGCAAGAACCTGCCAGGATTTGTAGTTAAAATACACAGCATTGGAGGTTACATTTCTCAATAGAGATTGTTGGTTTGCGATGGTGTCTGGAAGGCAGAGGATCCCAAGGATGAAAATGGACGGAGGATGTGATGGGGAGCAGAACCTGCACAATCGGCCTACCCAGGGTTTCAGCCTAGTCCGACATCCAGTGGTAACCGTGGAGTATTGGATCTTGTCTTTCGAGGATCGAAAGGGGATGGCGACATGGGCGAGCCTGTAACAAGATCCCTAACGTGACGTGTAGTGTACCCAAGATCCCTCATGTGTCGAGGTCCCTCAGATTGTTTTTTTCCGCCCAGTTATTTGGTCGCCCTAATGCGGAGCTCTTCATAACAGATTGCGTTGTTATGTTATCGACCTTGACTTGTTTGATGCCTGTTAAGCCAGCTGGTGCTGCCGACCACGTGGCCGGGCCTTCTGGCCAGCCTGTACAGTGGGGTCGGGTGGTCATATTCTTTCAAGAATGCTCCCCCCCCATCCCCCCTTTTGTTCCCTGGGTTTTGTTGTCGCTATATCCTGCGCTATGGACAGGACTCCATTTAGATTTTGTCCTTTGTGTAAGGACAAATATCCGTGGGAAGACTAGCACTGTCGGTGCAACAATTGGCTCCCCCATCAACCACAACAAGGTGGGCTGTGCGGCCTGTAAACTCCTGCATCCAAAGACGCTTAAGGAGTGCCGTTTGAAGCGATGGGTGCCCTACGGTATGTCGCAGGCCGAAGTAATTCCTCCGCCGCCACAGCCGTGGAGTGTGATGAAGGGACTAGCGATGACCAAGGCTCCGTTTCAGAGGCCATTGCCTTGATGGCGGACAGCTCTCGTTTTACAGCGTCTGTCCCCGACCCCTGATTGGCACGACGCGAGTCATGCTATGGGGAAAACGCCCAGCGACCGGGTTGCACAAGGTTCCCACACTAAACACACAACCCAAGGTTCTGCTTCAGCGGTACAGTCAAAGCGTTCCAAAGCGCCAACGGGCTCGTTCGATACTTCAATGGGATCCACTGATCTTTATGATTGGCAGCCTTCCCCGCAACCGCAGCAGCGGCATGCGTCTGGGAAGCTAAAGTAAAGGGCGCTAGCACCAAATCACACAAAACAGGCCGTCGAAATGCTACAGAAGGAAGCGCTGACACTACTTACGGCCCTGGTGTTGCTGAAATCCACCGCACAGCCACCGGTTCAACCGGTTCAACTCCCTACTACCCTGAGCATCGGCGATTATCGCAAGGATCGCCTCAGCGGTTAAACATAAGAAACGGTCAAGAGACAGGGAAACGCAAAGAACGGCCTAGAAGCGCGCCGAGAGACATGACATGTCAAAACGTCCGGAACCTCGCAAGGACTATTCTGAGAGCCCTTTACCTTTGTCCAGTGCTTTGGGAGACAAATCATGATGCTCTACAGAAGAAGTGGGTCGAAATGACCCCTGGACTCCTAGTTCATCTTCATGGACCAGGGAGAAGTTTGAGGGGTGTATGGACAGACTAGAGAAATTAGGCTCTTTTTCTGAGAGGGTTGCTCACAGAAGGCCCTGTGAGGACCTTCCTTTTACACCTATGGCCAGGTTTCAGAGGACCTTTGACGATTCTCATGAGAAATATACTTATGACCTCACGGATGACGAGGTCCCTGCGGACCCATGTACAATATGATGCCCCCTTTGGGGACAATATTGATGGTCCTGCAGATCCAATGGAGAATTGGGAAGACAGCCATCAGGTTGATTGTCAACCTTGGGTGTCCCCTCCTCCTACCCCAGACCCTGATGCACTGATTATGGATTTCCCCCCTCCTCCACTCCACCAAGCCTCACCTGTGGATGATCAAAAGTGGCTGAGCATTTTCAAATCGCCTCACAGGAGGCTTTGCCGGATTTGGATTTTGTAGAGGACATACTGAAAGAAAAGCCTCCGGCTAGACTGGCGCCTTCATTGTTGACACCAGCTCACACCAGAGCAGTTAACCCAAGGGTTGTGAAGTTGTTTCGCCCTTCTGCTACCGACCCTGCGTATCAAGGGCCATGGCACTCCGGATTCACTGGTAGTAAATGTATGGGAGGACAGGTCCAGAAGACCCACCTCTCCCTGACAAACCCCACTTACGTGAGGTTCGTGGCTCGTCAGGGGCCACCAGGACACACGGGACTGATCGAATTATACTGTAACAAACCATGGACATCATTTTGGAAGCATCAGGACTCTGTTTTAGATACCAGCGACCCGAATCACAACAAGACCGCCTGCCTGCGAATGCTCCAGCCTGGCCCCCACTTACAGAGGGCCATGCCCTTCCCCGGCGCCTCCATACCATGGCAGATTCGCTGAAGGCCCGTTCTCACGAGCAACCAGACACGAACAAGTATCAGAACAAACACTGTATCATTTACCTTCCACAGTACATCACTGTCCCCGAAGTGACCCGACTCGAGGTTCAAGTCTGGAAAATAACAGAAAACCATCCTAAAAGAACAAGCCTCGACCCTCAATCTAACCCCTAACATGTAAACAATCTGGTGCCAACACTCTCCGCACATGAACCCCTATCGATGTTCAATAACCCCCCAAAGCCTAACGATTCATAAGGGTTATTACGTTAATCGTACACAGCTATGTTTTAGGGTTGGGAAGAAAGTTCATAAGTCTCGGTAAAGTAAGCATGGCCTCAGCTCATACACGGTACCATGTGCCCAGACTACTTAATGAAAAGAAATTGGTACAGACCACCCAGTGCTAACTAACAAATGCTGCTAAGTACAAAGGAAGGCAGAAAAAGCATTACTGCAAGCATGTGTGTGTTGCACAGAGGGACACGTTTAAATGTACAAGCCAGAATTAAAATGTATTATCGACTCTGTATTGCTTCTATGCTCCTGAGTACACCGCCAAACCTAATGCTACCTCATGTGTTGTTCAGCTACTACCATGTGAAATTGCTAAAATATAGTTGTTCGATGGTTAGTGATGTATGAGACATTAACAAATTATTGTAGATAAATATAAAATAATACACAAATGTATAGACAGTAGAAATGTGACTGCTGTAATATCGCTAACGTTATTAATAATTTCCTTGTTTTACATAGTGTGCAGCCCAAGCACAGAGAATTGCTCACACACATACACCCAAGGCCATCTCCACTCCCCTACCCACCAAGGCACGCCAGGACAAGCTGGTGTGCGAGCAGCACAGCCTCACACCCCCACTCCCCCATCCTGCTGGACCCGCTTCAAGTATTTGCCTCCCTCCATGTCCCTGGCTGCCAAATTAATTATTTACAACCCGGTCCTAAAACCCCACCGCCCCAATGGGCCAGAGGTACACCCTCGCTGATGTAGTGGTACTCCGGTTCACCCCAAGTTAATGGGCCTCGGAGAGCAGATATCCAACCCTGTACTAACACATCATAAAGTAATTCTTCACTACATCTAACGAGACCAGAATGACAGTGCAGCTCACCTCATGCCCTTAGACCAGACCCCTAGGTTTATGACACCCGGTCAACAGGTCAGAAGTAACATTGTCTTGATGTATTGGTAAAGCTTCACATTAGATGTATCCCGCTGTGTCTTATTAACCTTTAGAGTAACCTATTGCAGGATTTACAGGACAACCAGAATTATCTAAACGAATGAATGTTGTGTGTGTGTGGCCACAAGGCAGAACGTCAGGGCACCCGCCCCACCACGATGAGCCCAGCTGACCTATCTGCCCCACGTTGGCACCACGCTGATGTCCACCAATCATGGAGCTGCTCGTCACAACTGCACCTATAGGTAGTCGACACCTCCCAATCCCCAAGACTATGTGCCCCCTATAGTGTGTAGGTGTTTATGACAATTTTGTAATAAATAAGACTGTCTTTGCTATTGTCAGACAGAGCGCTCTCGGAGCATGCAGAGTCCTTTGCATGCCCTATTTGATTAAAGAACCTTTTACATTTACCCGCACTTGGTCTTGGCCTCATTCCCTCTTGGGGTGTCCCCGTTACTGCCTCTCATTGCAGGGAGGGTAATGCCTTTTGGGGACGCTTGCCTTCAGTGGTGACCCCGAAAGCGTGATTACATTTTTGAATTTCTTCATCGTCCCCTCTGACGTGAGAAATTCTGGGCGGCAGTGGAGACGCACAGTGTGCCCGCTCAAGAGAGCTGCCCGCCTATGGCAACTGGTACGCTTAGACGTGCGCACAAAATAAAACAAAGGGTACGGGATCCTGCTCCAAAACCCCCCTTTGAGTACCGCTCGCCGGGGGGTGGCCATTGAGTGTGTGACAGCGCCGCCTGGACTGACCCAGTCCGGAGAATCTTGATTCAAGACGGGCACGTGAGTATTAAGTGCGAGTGATTGTAAAGGGGAAGGAAGTCAGGGTACACAAGGTAATTTTAAAGTTGTACTTTCTATCATTAATGCTATTTGTATTTACTTTACTTTCTCTGCATATGGCCATTAGGATAAAAAACGGTGAAATAAGAGAAGATAAGCGATGGGACCTAGCTCTGCAAGGGGATAGAAGGCGGCGCTGTGTAGTGCTATCTCAACTAGTACTGGGAATAAGTCAAAAAGTGTCTGATAATACGGAGACATGGTGAATACGTTAGAAATTGCTACATTCTTTTTCTTTCCACTCTAGTCAGGGTACCTTAGTGTTGAGCGAAAGATAAAAGGCTTAAAAGGTATAGGGATAATTGATGATCTAGGGAAAGAGGACCTTACCAGGGAGAGAACTACAGGGCAAGGAGAAAAGGGAAGGGTAAATGTTATGTGTTGTATGTGAAAAGTTTGTCGAGTGTCTGTCCCATGTTGCATGTGTTAACAATCTTCTAATGAATTGCAAAAAAATTATGTTGAATTGATGACATTGTTTAGCTCTATGGTATGGTCATAGTAAGTGTGACCCGGTAAGATCTGAAGGTAATAATATTGTAAGCAAATGTTTTTGATTTGAAGATAGTAATAGTTTGAGCAAGTGTTTCCTTTGTAATGCCCAAGAATTGTCTAAGATAGACGCCACATGCACACTTATACTACACAGCGTTAGATGGAACTAGTACAAGAGGATAAAAAAAAAGAACTAAAAATACAAAATGGGGGCAGAAACACCCCTGGCCCACATCTGTAAAAATTGACCTGGGTATGCTGAACGTATAAAAAAATACCACGATCAGTGGGTCACAGAGCTGAAGGGAGAAGGACTACCCCAAGTATGGCCAGAAGGGGGATCGTTTTATAAGAGTGTCCTAGATATGGTAGCCACATGCATATTCATGAAGTACAAAGGAAAACAATTTCATAACAGAAGAGAAATAGACTTGTGGAGGTTATTTGAGGAAGTGCCTCCCCTACGAAGGAAGGAGTCAGTGTCTAACTTGCCCTCCACAGTTGATAGTCCCTTACTTATACCTGAAGTTGGAAAGGAAGATGATGGAGGGAATGACTACCGGGGGTATGGAAGAATTGTGGTGCGATATTGAGGATGATGAACAGGAAAGTGGGCGGTTGAGTGTGGCAATGGGAGGATGGTCCGGTAGAGGAGAAGGAACATCTCTGGGAAGAACAATGGAAGAGGAATGGACAGGAAGGTTGAGGAATAGAATGGGAAGAATGGCACCATTAGGAAGGAAAGGATTGAAGGTGAGTACTGGCAAAACGATAAAGGGCAGACTACAACTCCCATTGATACATACGGGAGGTGGGAGACCAAATGATATACCCTGGGCTCAGATGGACAAAGCCAATTTGTTAAAATCATTGCCCCCGCTAGCAGGAGGGGCAAGTAAATGGATATAATGCCTTCGAAAAGCACACTGCAGGAGTGCCATTAGCAGTAGGAGATGTCAAAAGGCTGCTAGTGTCGGCAGTGGGTGACCAAGCAGATAGAGTGTGGGCAAAGGCTGGCTTCCCGGGAGTGACGCTGGATTGCGATCGCCATGATGGAGCATCTTTTAACACAGTGTGCATGATGGTATGGGATGCATTAAGAGAAACATTTCCAGACATACCAGATTCACAATCAGTAATGCAGTGCACAATGAATGATGGGGACGATGCTATGGATTACATTTTTTGGGTGCAGGAGATGTGGAGAGCCGAAACGGGCACACCCGGGTATCAGTCAACATCTTTACTTCATAATAAAGAGGGCTTCCAAAAGAGGTGCAAAAAGCACTTGACAAAATAGCATGGATCGAAGCAAAATGATGGCCGGAAATACAGAGCATAATAGTACACTTCAAAAGGATAAAGGAAAGGGAGAAGGAGATTGCTCAAAAAAGGTTGGCAGACGAGACCAAGCTAGTTCAAATGAAACTTGTGAAGGTAGCTGCAGCTGTGGTGGCGCTCCCCCATGACAGGCAGAGGGATGAGGAGGAGGGGCTGGTAGCAATACAAGGGAGGATGGCAGCAAATTGGGCAGGCAACTGGCAGCCACAGTGGAAGGACAGGAGCAATACGGAGGTCCGCAGTGGCAAGAGTGGGCCCCCCACGGAGGACGAGGTGGGTACAGGGGCCGCTGAGGGGGGTGGTCAAGGGTATGGGGGAAATTGAGGGTATGGAGGACAAGGTCCAAGGGGGGGGCAGGGGAACTGTTGGAATTGTGGGAGGTGGGGACATTCTCACGAGAATGCAGAAGTAGACCAAACAATGTGTGTCAAGATATCGAACAATGTGGTCATCCTCACCCGGGGAGCACCTATAGATTACCCATGGGAGGACAACAAGGGCAGCCAGAGCAGGGGTATGTAGAACAGCGAAGAGAACACCCTCACAACGTACAGCAGCATCCACAAAACCGCGACCACATGCAATACACACAAGGTAACCCCTTTGCCACGACTGCTAACGGTGCACCAGCCCCATATGGTGGAGTGGCGGTGGTATCGGGAATGTCTACGGTCAAGGGGGGAAACATGAGACATCCAGCATAGGACAGCCCACAGGGAGCACTTGCATGTCAAGTTCTATTTACGACCTACAATGCAGCAGAGGAACCATTGATAGGGGCGCAGATAGGGAATAAAAAGTTCATATTTATGGTGGACTCGGGAGCTGAGAAATCATGTTTACGTGAAGGACGGTTTACGTTCTCTAATCGTAAATTGGAGATGCAGGGGTTCTCTGGGGCTGTTATCAAAGTTCCTTACACAGAAGATTTGGACGTTACAGTGGGGGCAGGGGGTAAGACAGTGAGAGCACCCCTACTATACTACAAACAGTCCCCTATTAACTTGCTCGGATGGGACCTTCTCAGCAAGCTTAATAGTACTATCTCCTTCGCAGAGAGAGGGATAGTTTGCTCAACCCCAGGGATCTGTCCTCTGCGTGTTATGCTGGTAGTGCATGCACGAGCAACAGCACCAGAAGCGCGTGGCATACCGGTGGATCCCGATCTGTTCATTCAAGGATTGAAAACATTGGCTCGAGTAGTACCGGAGCTGAAAAAGCTAGAATGGCGAGTGCTAGCAGAATTCATTTTCCGACCAATAGCATGCCCAGAGATTGTGCCAGGCACAGTGATGTCCCTAGATTTACATGCAGTTCAAATCTCAGCCTAGAGAATAGCCGTAATCGCAATGGATATACACGGCTGCGAATGGCGCACAGTGTTGTGCATCAATGCCGACATTGCATTGCGGGATCTGTCAGATGAAGATCTATTCTCAGACTCTGAAAGTGACGGTGAGATAATAATGGAAATAGCAATACCCTGTGACATCAGAAAGGCAGGTGCTAGTACAGCTGATGGGAGTGGTGGGGGCACCGCCTTCCTTCTTTGATGATATGAAATTAGTGCCCAGTAATCTGTGGACTACAGGCCCCCCATGATGTGGGATTATTGCATGGAGTCACCCCAGTCAAAATAAAACTTAAATCTCTGGCCATTTTGCCCAGGGTAAAACAGTACCCCTGTCCCGAGAAGCAGAAGAAGGGATAAAAGAAACAATCAGTGCATTACTGGCCCAAGGAATAATAGTGCCCTCAAATTCGCCATGTAATACTTGTATATATCCAATTAAAAAAGCAAAAGGTGGGGCAAGGAGGATGATCCAAGACCTACGTCCACTCAGTGACGTCATTCAAAAGGAGTTCCCTTTGGTCCCTAATCCTGCATCGATATTGTGCAGCATCCCCAAGAATGCCTCACATTTCCCAGTGGTTGATTTGAAAAATACCTTCTTCTCCATCCCATTGGCAGAAGAGTGCAGGTATTTAACAGCCTTTACACTGGGGGAAAGAGGTACGAACATTGTAGGTTACCCCAGAGGTACTGTGTGAGCCCCAGTATATTCAACCACATCCTCCATGAATATTTAGGAAACATGACAGCTGAGAGCACGATTATTCAATACGTATATGATTTGCTCATCTGAGCACAGAATGAGGAAGCATGCAGAAAATGTTCTGTCACTCTTTTGACAGTATTAGCTCACAAAGGATACAAGGTTGACGAAGGGGAAATTACAGTACTGCCAACAGAAGGGTTGTACTTGGGGCAGCTAATATCAAAAGATGGCAAAAAGATAATACCAGACAGAGTAGATGCCATTACAGCAGTGAGGAGGCCAAGCACAGTAAAGGACATGCAAAAATGTCTAGGCATGTGTAACTACTGTCGAGCATGGATATTAGACTATGCGGAATACACAAGACCACTAATGCAATGCAGGCACTCAAAGTGGCTCAGCGGGAGAACAGAGAAATCCAATGGTCAGCAGAAATGAGTGACTCATTTACCTCACTCAAGGAATTGATTTCAAGCGCACCGGTACTCGTGAACCCAGATTATGACCGTGAGTTTTGTTACGCTCACCTGATATCCACAGGGACACCACCCAGCCGGGTTACTCGCTGGTATGCTTCTCAGCTTTTCCCTGATGTGATCTGCGGGGAAGGTTCTGCCTGAAAATACAGGAGGACTGTGTTCAAGACTGACCGACTGGGGTAAGCATCCTCCCTCCACCCCCGTATGATTTCAGTCCCTCAGGCGCCCTCTCCTTACCTTGTGGTAGAATTAGGCGTGCTCTCCGTCCTGCCTTCTTTGCAGGGGCGTATTATCTTTCATGGGCGAGTGCGTTCCAGTTACTTCACTGATGCCGGCCCGTTTGATATTGTTCAGGTAGGTCTTATTGCTGTTCTTTAGTTTTGTTGCTATCCTGCATGCCTTTCTTTGTTTAAAATGTCTCTTTTTGTACTCCCTTAGGTATGCGGAGCTTCAGCGCGGCGAACTGGCTTGGTTGAGCCCCGCTGGTAAATGATGGCGAATTAAGAGTGCTATGATGCGGTAAGTAAGCGCTATGCGCAGCACTGCAAAGTCTTGCCTTTGCTAACCTGTGTTTTCCTTCCTTGTAGGTCACAGTGTTCTTCAGCGCGAGTGGAATGTCCGGAGTGGTGCCAGCCGAGAGGTGTCCAGCCAGGTAAGCCTTTTGAGCAGTTTGTAATTTGTAAATGTCTCTACTGCTTTCTTTAATGTTGCCTCTATCTTCCTGTTTCAGGTCGTTCTATCCGGGAGGCGTGCAGATTCGAGGAAGCTGTTCTCAGTAGCTGCGAGTGTTTAAAGATGAAGACTGCAGGTAAGATGCTGCTGCTAATGATGTTCCTTTTGTCTCCTTGCAGGGTCTGCTTCTCTGAGGTTCGAGGGAATAGCTGGACACGGTGAGCTTCACGTTGCAAGCTGCAAAGTAACGCTAAGCGTGTTATCTTGCTCGGGTGTGGTTTAAATGGCCCCAACAAAATAGTCCAGGTAAAGTAGTCCCTAGGGCTTTTGAAGAGGATGCCAGGCTCTAGAGGCCGTGTCCTGACTCCACCTGGCCAATGGGCCAGAGGGGGTTTTGGGTGAGGGTCGTGACAGTTTTACCTATTCTCCCACTGCAAAGGGATCCTCATGACAGCAGTGCTGACGCAAAAAACATCCCTGGGACACAAGCCACTTGCTTACTACAGTGGCACATTAGACACAGTGATGCAAGGACACTTTGCTTGCGAGCAATCACTCGCAGCCGCAGCTTTCGCCATTTAATAAAGTGCAACAATAGTGATGGGATGCTCTGTGACATTATTTGTAGAACACTCCCTATTTGCTATATTAGATCATGAAGCACACTGACGACACAAAGAGCAACTGCAGATGAGATAATACTGTCCAGTGCAAACATACACATAGTTAGATGCAAAGCAGTAAACCCAGCAACATTCATTACAGAGCCATGCACATTAGAAGACATGCAGGAATACGACTGCACCACTTACAAAGGAGAGGAGGGGGAAGGCCTGGTGGTAAGTGAAAATGCCCTAAATGAAGGAGAGGTTTACTTCATAGATGGGTCAGCATCAATCAACACTGATACAGGGGAAAAGCATGTGGGGGTGGCAGTCGTAAGATTGGAAGAAGGTGAGTACGAAGTGATAGTACAGCATAGCCTGCCCTCCCATTACTCAGCGCAAGCAGCTGAGTTTATAGCCCTAATTGAAGCATTACGTGCAGCAAAAGGATGTACAGTGACTTATTTACACAGATTCGGCGTACATGACTACTACAGTACACGGTGGGTTGGCAAGATGGGGACGGAGAGGGTTCCACAGAGCAGATGGGTCACCAGTACAACATGCCGAGCTCCTGAAAGAACTCATTGAGGCGTTGAAGGAACCCAATATGGTAGCAATAGTGAAGTGCCAAGTCCATACATCCAACACGGATGTTATCTCTTTGGGAAACGCTGCAGCAGACGCCGCAGCTAAGGAAGTGTCCTATTTAGGAAAAGAAATAACAGGTGAGTACTTAGTGCACCAACAGATAGTGTAGGAGCTTCCGGACGGATACAATACCATGCCCGTGTCACAAATACTAGAGTTAGGAAGGAGCAAGTGAGGAGGAAAAAGGGCTGTGGGAAAAGAGAGGTTGTAGTCAATCAGCAACAGATCTCTTGTGACGCCAGAATAATACAGGGAAGGTGGTAATGCCCCTCAAACTCCTAGAAATAGCATTTCAGCAACTACACTTCCCAGCCCACAATGCTAAACAACACATAGCAGCAGAGATACAAGAAGACTGGTTTGTGCCAGGCCTTCAGGAACATATATCAAAACTAGCAATGGAATGCACGACATGTCAAATATACAATTCAGGAATGACACTGAGGATACTACAAGGAACAATACCAAAACCAGTGGGGCCCTTCAGAGAGCTGCATATAGACTATGCAGATATGGGGGAAAGGTGTAATGGGGCACGGTATATGATTGTGGTTGTCTGTCCATTCTCCAGATTGGTTGAAGCAGGGCCGTGTGCGCAGCCTGATGCCAAATGCGATGCAAAGTTCTTAGTGAGGGAAGTATTCCCGCGCTGGGGAATTTGCAATGTGGTTCGCTCAGATAATGGCACTCATTTTGTTAACGAGCTGTTTAAGGAAGTAACAGCCTTGTTAGGAATTGTTAGGAATAAAACATAAGCTATGCTTGATTTATCATCCGCAAAGTAAGGCCGTAGTTCAGAAAATCAACGGCCTCCTAAAAGGCAGGCTTTCAAAATTGTATTTTTCCTTAAAAAAGAACTGGGTTCATTGCCTGCCTCTGGCCTTGTTCGAGCTGAGAAATCAGCCAAGCAAGGACCACCATTTGTCACCGCATGAGATCGTGACAGGAAGGCGCATGCATACAGCACACTCTCCACTCCGTAGACATTCAGCTGCACACAAAAGTGCCACGATACTAGGAGAAGAGTTTACTGATTATCTGACAAAACTCACAAGAGCAGCCCGCATGGTATCAATGCAGCTTGCACCACCATTTACTCGAGAAGAAGGGAATGAGACAGTAACATTTGTCGAGCAAAGCCCACAAGGGCAATTAATGCCAGGGGACAGGATGTATGTCAGATGTTTTGTACGGAGGTGGAATGCTCCACGATTTCATGGCCATTATTAAGTGATATTTTGCACACCGACTGCAGTGAAGGTAAAGGGCTTGAGATATTGGATACATTTAACTGACGTAAGCAAAGCACATGATGGTGTCCAAGAGGAAAGAGAAGAGGAAGTACAGACAACAGCAGATAATTAACAATAGGGAGGAAGGAAAACGATGCAGATTATACATGGATCCAGAGTAAAAGATTGAAAATAAGAAAAAATGTATAATGCCAAAAAAATGTTCTTGTGATAAATGAAAGTTAACAATGACAATACAAATAAGGTTGGATTGGAAATATAACGCACTCGCTCTCGGAAATGAAGATCTCAACTGTTTATGCTTAATGCACCTTTATGTTTTAACATATAGGAGTGACCATGGCAACGAACGGGCAGCCCGCAACGAATAGCATTAGGGCATTTAGAAATGTAAATAATGTATTTAATTGGTGTAGATATTTGTATGAATGTGGCCTGTTTGTGTGTGCTGTTTTATTTTTTACAATGATGTTTGGTCTCGTTACGTACTGGTTTATTATATTTATCTCTATCGAGATGATTGAGGGGGGAGGGGGAAATGGAACTAACATGAAAAATGCAACCAAATTGGCCAAAGAGGGTGATGACTTAATATGGGATGGATTTCAGCTTGTTTGGGGTCATGGTACAATCCTGCCCAATGTGCAGCCCTCAAATAATATCCATAGCAGCTCGAGTATAAACCCAACCTCACTCCCAAATGTTTCGGAATATAATGTGTACAGTTTAAGTGACCGCAACCCTTCTGTCATATCATGGCTATACGATACTACTGCCACACCGCCCTCATTGGAAGCTATTCCCACAACAGACATTAGAGTACATATAGGAGAAAAGGAAGAGAATGAAGAAATGTCAGAGAAGTTTCTGTCTATATATGATGAATGGGAAAAGGGGGCCAATATCACTCATAGACCGAGAAGCAAGGAGCTACCTTAGAAGCAATAGGAGGAAGAGGGAGGTGGGGAGAAGGAAATATGATGAGTACTCTGGCCTGGGTCTAGACACAATAGAAGACCCAAGACATCCACACCAGTCAAACAAATGGTATGCGGACATGAGTTCCACCGCAAAACAGACAACCAACGAGAGTTATGTCTGATCCCTGATCCCCAACGCCTCAGGCACACCTAAAGTTCTGTTGCCAAAAGAATTGCCTCTTGCAGGTGCCCAGTGTCTCCTTCATCTCACCTTGTGCAGAATGAAGAACACCTTTCAGGCATACAAAGTATCCTTTGAAATGCTGCAGAATGAGAAAACCGCTACTCATGAGTGAAAGGAGTGATATGCCTGAAAGAACCTTTTTTCATGATCAAAGGGACATTGTTTATGGACAATAAATGGAAAGACGAAGAAATATTGTGCAAAGCTGAGGCACTGCGAGGGCTGACAGCAGAAAAATTACAATGGGTCGAAAAAACATGCATGCCAGTCTGGAAAGAGCACATCACAAAACTGACCTGGGTGACCGCCATAGAAAAGCTGTTCAAACTGCAAAAAAAGATATCCTATGATCTATGCTTCCATGGGGAAGGAAAGAACCCAATGGGTGTGAAAAAGAACTGTAACTGGACACTCACTATCCCAGACATGAAAAAAAGGAACAGCAGCACTCATGGACACTTACTGGGTCTGCGGCAAACAGGCATACTTGCATCTCCCACAGTCCTTGAGGGACACTTGTTCATTGGCAACACTACGCTCAGTGCTGATGGTGATTCCGGAGAGTCATATTGTTGGGGGAAAAGGAGTGCCAGATGCCCCCCGTGAACAAAACACCCCGCCAACAGAAGAGCCGTATGTCCTGTCTTTCGGCAATGTGCAAGGGGTGTTATCGAGGAGGAGAAGGACATCCAATTACATATCCAAAGCATCATCAGAATTATTGGCACAGATCCCAGACAGATATTGACTATTCAGCTCTGCAGAAACATTCTTTGCCTCACTCGTTCCAAGCATCCAGGCGCGGGCAAATGCAAAATGGCTCCAGATCACAGGTTGGGAGCTGATCCAGTTAGCTAACGACACTGAAGAAGGGTTTAACGTGATCAAGGTGTAGCTAAGGGCCCTGCAGCTAATGGCGATGCAGAACAGGTATGTCCTAGACCTGTTAACGACAATGGACGGCAGTGTTTGCCGATAAATCGGGAGCGCATATTGCACATTCCTACCTTCTGAAGACGCAGATAATGGTACGTTGTCACATGTCATCGCACCAGTGCACAACCTGGGGAAACAAATGAAAAATGAAGGAGGAGCAGACGCCAGCACCTGGTTCGACAACCTCTTCTCTTGGGTACCATCATGGCTTGGATTGATGATCAAAATACTTATGCTCATTGTGGTATTTTTATTTTTGATTTTTTGCGTGTGCCAGCTGGGTCTTCGATGTTGCGCAAATGCAGTGCCTAATGGCGCAATGATGATGGTGACAATGGGCAACATTAGAGGAGTGTAACAGGTCATGCACGAAGCTCAAGTACAAACGGGTGAGGATCCCGGGCCAAAGTACAGATTGGTACCTCTACCTTACGATGGGGACATAGTAGATAGATTGTATCACTTCACAATAAAGGAACCTCAAGAAAGGGAATGGTATACAGAGGTGTGGGTGGACCTGGACGGGGATGGGGGTTGTATATACATGACCTGCACACCAGATGAATATGCTAGGAGAGGGGAAAGCCTGAGAGGGGTGTGTAGAGCCTGGATGCCAATAAAAGGTACACCAGCATTGGACGAGGCTGTTGCGGATGAAAAAGAGCACCAAAGGCTGGGTGAGTTACAGTATTCGTTACTTAAGTAACGAAAGAGGGGAAATGTATGGGAGGACAGGTCCAGAAGACCCTCCCTCCCCGACAAGCCCCACCTACGTGAGGTTCGTGGCTTGTCAGGGGCCCCCCTGTCACCAGGGCCCAGGTGACGGGGTGACTACTGATGGACACACGGGACTGATTGAATTATACTGTAATGAACCATGGACACCATTTTGGAAGCATCAGGACTCCATTTTAGATACCAGCGACCCGAATCCCAACGAGACAGCCTGTCTGCGAATACTGCAGCCTGGCCCCCACTTACAGAGGGCCATGCCCTTCCCCGGCGCCTCCACACCATGGCATATCCGCTGAAGGCCTGTTCTTACGTGCAACCAGACACGAACAGGTATCGGAACAAACACTGTATCATTGACCTTCCACAGTACATCAATGTCCCCGAAGTGACCCGACTCGAGGTTCAAGTCTGGAAAATAACAGAAAACCATCCTAATAGAACAAGCCTCAAACCCGCATCTAACCCCTAACATGTAAACCATCTGGTGCCAACACTCTCCACACATGAACCCCTATTGATGTTCAATGACCCCCCAATGCCTAACGATTCATAAGGGTTATTATGTTAATCGTACACAGCTATGTGTTACGGATGGGAAGAAAGTTCATAAGTCTCGGTAAAGTAAGCATGGCCTCAGCTCATACACGGTACCATGTGCCTAGACTACTTAATGAAAAGAAATTGGTACAGACCACCTAGTGCTAACTAACGAATGCTGCTAAGTACAAAGCAAGGCAGAAAAAGCATTACTGCAAGCATGTGTGTGTTGCACAGAGGGACACGTTTAAATGTACAAGCCAGAATGAAAATGTAATATCAACTCTGAATGTATTGCTTCGATGCTCCTGAGTACACCACCAAACCTAATGCTACCTCATGTGTTATTCAGCTACTACCATGTGAAATTGCTAATATATAGTTGTTCGATGGTTAGTGATGCATGAGACACTACCAAATTATTGTAGATAAATATAAAATAATACACAAATGTATAGAGAGTAGAAATATGTGACTGCTGTAATATCACTAAAGTTGTTATTAATCATTTCCTTGTTTTACATAGTGTGCAGCCCAAGCACAGAGAATTGCTCACACACCCAAGGCCATCTCCCCTCCCCTCCCACCAAGGCACGCCAGGACAAGCTGGTGTGCGAGCAGCACAGCCTCACCTCGCCCCCCCAATCCTGCTGGACCAGCTTCAAGTATTTGCCTCCCCCCATGTCCCTGGCCGCCATGGTCGGCCAAATGAATTATTTACAACCCGATCCTAAAACCCCACCGCCCCAAGGGGCCAGAGGTACACCCTCGCTGATCTAGTGGTACTCCGGTTCACCCCAAGTTAATGGGCCTCGGAGAGCAGATATCCAACCCTGTACTAACACATCATAAAGTAATTCTTCACTACATCTAACGATACCAGAATGATCACCTTATGCCCTTAGACCAGACCCCTAGGTTTATGACACCCGGTCAACAGGTCAGAAGTAACATTGTCTTGATGTATTGGTAAAGCTTCACATTAGATGTATCCCGCTGTGTCTTATTAACCCTTAGAGTAACCTATTGCAGGATTTACAGGACAACCGCAATTATCTAAACAAATGAATGTTGTGGGTGTGGCCACAAGGGCAGAATGTCAGGGCACCCGTCCATCAACGACACTGGCCGTGCCTGGCCTGTCAGCCCCACCCCGATGAGCCCAGCTGACCTATCCGCCCCACGTTGGCACCACGTTGATGTCCACCAATCATGGAGCTGCTCGTCACAACTGCACCTATAGGTAGTCGATGCCACCCAATCCCCAAGACTATGTGCCCCCTATAGTGTGTAGGTGTTTATGACGAGATTTTGTAATAAATAAGACTGTCTTTGCTATTGTCAGACAGAGCGCTCTCGGAGCTTGCAGAGTCCTGTGCATGCCCTATTTGATTAGATAAAGAACCTTTTACATTTACCTGCACTTGGTCTTGGCCTCATTCCCTCTTGGGGTGTGTCCGTTACTGCCTCTCATTGCGGGGAGGGTAAGCCTTTTGGGTACGCTTGCCTTCATTACCACCACTAGAAAGAGCAGGTGTACCCCTGTCTACAGGTGAAGCACTGCCTGATAAAGAATCCAAGAGGTTGTATGCACTGGGGGAGAGGGTCACGACTGCTGCTGCGTTCTTCACCCGAATAGCCAATAACATCCTGTTGGCTAGCTAGGCAGATGTCCAGTGGAACCTGCTGCAAGAAAGCCTTCAAAAAGTACCTGAACCAATGCGGGCTAAATTGCTCGCAATTGTATCGGCATGCAAGCAAGTGAATCAGAATGTGCTTAAGAATACTTTAGATGCTGCTGAAACAGCGGGAAAAACCTTGGCACAGTGTACCTTGCTTAAACGACACGCCTGACTGAGGAACTGCGGGTTTCCACTGTAGACCCAGGCAACTTTAAGAAACCAACTTGTTCGGCAAGGCAGTGGACGAAGCACTTCAGACAGCCAAAAAAGAACATGAGACTGGAGTCCCTGCAACAGATTACTCAAAAGCCTTCACAACAGAGAGGCGGTGGCTCTCGTCCATTTTGTGGGCAATCTCGCTCCCCTCAAAACCAGTATGGTTTGGGAAACAACTGAAATTCAGGACAAGGGTCTAACACCACCAGCACGTATCCACCTTGAGGACAGCGGCGTGGAAAGGTTAGGGGCCGGAGTTCCACCCCCAGAGGCTCCCTGGCCTCCGGTCAGAAATTACCCTCAGATCCGGGTCCCCTCCCATGCCACCCCAGTCGGGGGGGGGGGGTCGGTCCAACATCATTTCTTCATGCATGGGAGGGGATAACAGACCAGTGGGTACTCAAGAACGTCGCCCATGGGTACTGCGTTGAATTCTGCTAACCACCTCTATTCAGAACGCCAAAATGAGACTCCTGGCGCTGGAACACCTACTCATCCTACGTCATGAGGTCGAGATCCTGCAGGAAAAGGGCGCCATAGAAGTCGTCCCTATTTTACCTATGTAAACAAGGGTATTTATTCAGTGTACTTCCTTGTACCCAAAAAGGATCTTGCCATGCGCCCTATGCTAGACTTGCGCCATTTGTCAAACCTCAAAAGTTTCATATGGTCACATTACAGGAAGTAATCCTGCTGCGGAAACAGGGATTGCATGGCAACGTTGGATATGAAAGATGCATACTTTAATATTTCAATGTTGCCTGCGCACAGAAAATACCTAAGGTTCATGATGAGGACAAGCACTATCAGTTCAAAGTAACCCCCTTTAGCATTGCCTCGGCACCAAGGGTGTTTATGAAGTTACTGGCAGTGGCAGCAGCGCACCTGCACAGTGAATCTATCCCGGTTTACCCTTACCTCGAGGACTGGCTCATAACAGGGGAGTCCTACGGAACATGCCTTTTGAACACTCAAAAGACGATAGACCTCTTATTCAGCCTGGGATTCTCCATCAATGAGAAGAAATCCAGCTTAGACCCCAGTCAGGTCAAACAGTTTCTAGGGGCCCTAGACGGCCTTGTCCACCCCTCCAACGAGAGGTTTCAGAACATGATGTTCAAATTCCTCAGTATGTAGCCGCTCGAGAGGTGACGGTACGCAAGGCCATGCGACTGTTAGGAATGATGACGTCCTGCATTTACTTAGTTCCTCACGCACGTCTGCGCATGCATCCCATGCAAGAGTGGGCAAGAGTGGCTCATGAGCCAGTGGTGTCAGGCCAGCGGACAATGGGAAGACATGGTAGTTGTCTTGCCAGCCCTCGCTCTCTCTCTCTCTCTCTGCAGTGGTGGTCGAGGGAAAACCTCTTGAAGGGGAAGGCCTTCAACACCCCGCAGAAGAAGCCACTCTCACGACGAGACTCATCTCTCACGGGGTGAGTGCCTCGCCTGCTTCAGCAGATGGCACACGGTCCCCAGAAGTAGCATCCAACCACATAAATCTGTTGTATTCAAAGAACTGGAAGCCTTTCAGACACAGTTAGATGGGAAAACATTCCTGATCCTGACAGACAGCACCACGGCCATGTACTACCTGAACAAGCAAGGGGAACACACTCTCCAGGGCTATCCAAAACATTTGGAAAAGGGCTGTGAGAATGTCCCTGTTGTCCCAACACGATCCAGGGGGACTCAATCTTCTGGCGGACATGTTCAGCAGAGACTTCCCACTGCCTTAGTGTACGAATGGCGATTACACAAAGACATAGGCCCGAGTTTGGAGGTAAGTAACGTTCCTTATCGGCATGGAGTAAATAGCGTGTCTGGGCTGTCACCAGTCCGTTAATAGAGGACTATTACGACTTTGCGGGCACAAGCTTTACGCCATGCTGGTAAGGTATTTTTTGCCATGCCGTTAAAGGCACCCAAAAATGCCCTTTGCGGCATCAAGCATAACGCAGATAACCCTGCCGAAATTGTTCAATGCAGCATTAGGGGTGACTGTAAATAATGGTGACTGTTATTAGCGGTCACCGCTATTAAACGGAACCGGAAGTAGCATCATCGCACAGGAACAGGAAGGAGCATGGCGGCCATCTTTAAAACCACAATCCATTGCCATCCTCACCACACAGAACCCCTGGTACTCAACTGATTTTTGCAAAACATCCACCTCCAACACCACTATGCCCAAGGCCCTAAAGAAGGTAGCGGCCCGCCAGCGGAAACAACGGTTCAATGAGGATGAGCTGCAGATGCTGGTGGACACACTGCAGGAGCATGCTGCCATAGTGTTCTCTAACAACATGAAGAGAGAGGCAGTGCTAAAGAAGAAAGAGATCTGGGCACTTGTTGCCCTGAAGGTCAGTTCTGTGGGGAACACACCACGCACAATTCTAGACTGTCGCACGCGCTGGGACGACCTGCGACTAAGAGTATGATACATCCTCTCTGTGAACTGCAGCCAGGCCATGGAAACAGGAGGAGGTCCCAGTTCCCTGATCAAGCTCACCCCATGGGAGGACATCTGCGCCAGCATGCTAGGGATGGAAGGCATTGGCATGATGGTGTGGCGCCACAACATTGGGCGATGGAGGCGAGTGTCCAAAGTAAACATTGCTGTGCCAAATCTGATGTCAGTTCAAAGAATTAAGCCATGGTGTGTGTGTCTCACACACACCACACCCCCCCCCCAGCAAAGTAGGAAATATTGTACATGACACATACCACACAAAGTTGGAAATACCACGAGTCACACAGCGTGCATGGCCAAAATACTATGCATGTCAGATAGCACTGCTACTGGCCAACATGAGTGACGCCGACGTATGCCTGCATTAACCACCCATGTATCAAAGAACGTGCTCATCCAAACACAAATGCCTATTACCCCCAATTGTGTGGATGAGCAATTGTCCTAATGTATGTATGATGCCTATCAAATCATCACTCATGGCGTCCCTCTCTTTGACCCCCACAGGCACTGGCCATGACAGCGATGGACAGGACGCAACCCCTGCACAGGCCACACCCCGGAAGAGGACCCGGGATGACAGCAACCGCCCTTCATCCTCGAGGGGACAACCCAGGGGGCACCGTGTACCAACATGCAAGCCACCCCAAGTACCCATTGCACCGGTGCCATCAAGGCCCGTGGAGGGCGAAGCACCACCACCTCTGCCCATTGGTCAGCCTGAAGATGCATGCGAGGCACCACAATTGGAGGAGTCGAGTTTGGCTGGGGAGGTGGCAGCCATGGCACCCCTGGCTGTGGAGGACACACAGGAGGGCATCTGGGTCCCCATGGAGGATGATGTTTCGGATGTGGTCCATACCCCAACTCCACCGGCATCCCCCCAAGTATCGGCGCTCGATACAGAGCACGCCACCACCCCTGAGCAGTCTGGTCATGAGCAGATGGAGGGACACTTCAGTCCAATTTTCAGGGCTAGGGAGGCTGAGCAGGCTGGGCAGGACAGCCAGGGCCCGACTACCTCCACAGGTGCACCCGCAGGGCCGCAGCGGTCTGACCTGCGTACTGCCCTTGTGCGGGAGTTTGTCTAGGACAACAGACTGGCCAGAGAGGAGTGGCGTCAGGACTTAGCCGCAGTAGGCAGGTCCATCACGGACAACACTGCCTCCATGGCGGAATCATTCTCTGACAACACCAGCCGCCTCTGCGAGGAGGTCTCGGCCCTCCGGCAGGTGTTAACTTGCATAGCGGATGCCATGGAGGCAGGGCATCCCGCTACACAACCACAGCAGATGGCCACACCATCTGCCTCCAGTTCTATGCAAACAAGCCGGCTCCGCATGTCGGCCCCTCCCAGCGCCGGCAAGACATGCCTCCCCCTGGACCAGGGAGTGTAAATTAATTGTCAGGGCAGCCTCATGTAGGCTTTGGAGACTCAATGGGACTTGTGTGGGGGGTTTGTAGGGGGAGGTGGAGAGGGTGTGGGTGTGTGGGGGAGTTGTGGGGGGGAGGGGGTGAGGGTGTGTGGGGGAGTTGTGGGAGGAGGGGAGTGAGGGTGGTGGAGGGATTTTGCACTCACGTTTACATTGTTACATTGAATACACCGGTTGTGTGAAAAACAAGACCTGAGTGGACATTCATCATTGCGCATGTGTCATTTATTCAATTATAGTGTAGATGTACCTCCACACCCAGTGCCCTCTGTCCAACCATCATGTCACCCTCTGCTGCCATGTGTGTCACTAATATTGTGCAATCACTGACTTGCACACAGCACGTCCCTCCTGTGCATCGGCACCGCGATGATGTCCAGCCACAACTTCTTCTTCCCCTTCATCATCACCAGGTGGTAGCAGTTCAATGTCAGGGGGCGGGGGCACGTTCCGGCAGATGCACATTTCGTGCAGCTTGACACATGCCATGATGATCTTGACCACTTTCTCATGCCTGTAGAGGAGTACCCCACCCGACAGGCTGAGGCAGCAAAATGGTGCCTTCCACAGGCCAAAGGTCTGCTCGATGTCCACACGGGTACGGGTATGGGAACGATTGTAGTCCTCCTCGTGCCTGTTCTGTGGATTTGTGACAGGGGTGAGGGGCCACGGCTTCAAGGGATAGCCGCTATCACCTGCAGGAGAGGCAATTAAAGGTATATGTCAGCTGAATAATGATGGACAGCTGTACTAGTCACACATGCCTGCAGGTTTACGTTGGCCACATGCAAATGTCCCTGGATGTATTGACGCCTTTTTCAGTCCCTCAATGTGTACTTTGCCATGGACTGATGGTGTGGGTTGCATCTTCAAGATGATACATGGTGTGCACTGACGTCTTGTTGCACATGCATCGTGTAGGCATACAGCCGTGTTAGTGTCAAATTAGTGAGGTGGTGTGTTCTGTGAGATTTACTTGGAGCGTTGGCAGTAGTATGTGCAATATTGGGCAATCAGCGCTGATCATTCCCATGGTGACATTCAGCACTCCTGTGAGTGTGCCGGCCCTGTGCCAGACAGTGTATTCCCTAGTAGGTTCAGTTTGATGCACTCACAGGGATGCTTGTCCTGTGTGGTGATATGCTGGAGACAGCAACATAGTGCATATGCACTGCATGGTGCAGGATGGCGTTACGGAGGGTGAGGGCCGCTGATGAGTGGTGCACGTGTTGTCCAACAAGGCTGAAACATGTGTATGGGGTTGCTGATGGTACTCTTGTTCAGAGAGGAAGTGCCATAGCATTTCGGTGCTGGACTGCCCTTGTGGGCGGGACAAAGACTGATATGCAAATGGATATTTCCATATTTCCCATCTGTGAAGGTACAGTGAGCAAAAAGCAATGGCTGCGAACTCTCAATGTGGTTAATGACCACTGAACAGGTTATCATGCCTTGTTCTTTCGAGAGAGGGGCGCATGCTACCTTTTTTGTAATTTTGAAAGGAACTTGGGGTTGGTCACCCTAGGTTACCTGGGGGCAACCAGACGTGGACTCCCTGCTCACTGTGCTTAGAGAGGCTCAGCTTCACCTCACTGATGATGCCCAACAAGGTATAACACGTGTATGGGGTTGCTGATGATACTCTTGTTCAGAGAGGAATTGCCATAGCATTTCGGTGCTGGACTGCCCTTGTGGGCGGGACAAAGACTGATATGCAAATGGATATTCCCCATCTGTGAAGGTACAGTGAGCAAAAAGCAATGGCTGCGAACTCTCAATGTGGTTAATAACCACTGAACAGGTTATCATGCCTTGTTCTTTCGAGAGAGGGGCGCCTGCTACCTTTTTTGTAATTTTGAAAGGAACTTGGGGTTGGTCACCCTCGGTTACCTGGGGGCAACCAGACGTGGACTCCCTGCTCACTGTGCTTAGAGAGGCTCAGCTTCACCTCACTGATGATGCCCAACAAGGCTGAAACACGTGTATGGGGTTGCTGATGGTGCTCTTGTTCAGAGAGGAATTGCCATAGCATTTCGGTGCTGGACTGCCCTTGTGGGCGGGACAAAGACTGATATGCAAATGGATATTTCCCATCTGTGAAGGTACAGTGAGCAAAAAGCAATGGCTGTGAACTCTCAATGTGGTTAATAACCACTGAACAGGTTATCATGCCTTGTTCTTTCGAGAGAAGGGCGCCTGCTACCTTTTTTGTAGTTGTGGGATGTGGGGTGGTTTCCTGTTAGTCATGTAGTGATATGTGTCAACCTTACTTCATTCCTATGGGATTTGGGTGTCATGTACCGTTTGTGATGTTTTGGGGGACAGTGTTCGGTGATGTGCACATCGTGCAGTCACCACACCAATGACACCATGGCGGTGTGTGCACATCTTCCCCCCATTTCAATGCCATGTGCCGGTCATGCAATTTACCAAGCAGCCAGGCACGTTGTCCAGCATGTCACTCCATGAAGCGTGGTACCGTGGAGTTCCACAGGACCATAGAGTCATGAGTTGATCTGGGATATCGGGCACAACAATGTGTGATGATCTTGCTGGCGTCGCATACCATCTGCACATTGATGGAGTGGTATTGCTTGCGGTAGTGGTACACCGCTTCTCCAGCATGGGGTCTGGCATGGATTCACATGCTCATGAATATTCCCCGTCATAAGGCTGGGAATCCTCGGTAAAGAAAAAATCAGTATCAGTATCAGTTTCGTTTCTGATCTGTCTTTCTTAGTAGTAACCAATCACTGATCTCTGGGTCATACTGCCCCCAGCCAATGACTGCCCTCTCCATAAGCCCCGTCTCTGGCAGCCATCCTCAGATTTTTACCGCACGCTCAAGTGTTGGGAGTCCTCGTGTTTAGCTCTCGAGTTTTTTAATGCGTTTTCACGCTTTTTCAGGAGAATTTCTCATTTTTTCAGTTTAATCGAGCCTCAAGCTCCACCGTTTCTACTTCCTATAACGGAGACCCGTTTTGGAAATTCTTCTAAGCCCTTCAAGAGTGAAGTTTTCGTCGAGTTTACACTTCTTGGAGGATTCCGGAAGATCTGCGGCCTACCTCAACGGACATGGCCCAGGACAAGGGGAGGTCGACGCCCGGATCCAAGCTGTTCAGGAACTGCCCTGGATGCGGATTATATAACGTTTTCAAGGAGGACGAACATTTGCGATGTCTCTACTGCCTCCATGGGGACAAGATGCCCGTGGAGAAGGACTGTGCGTTCTGCAAGAACATTTTGGAACGGACCAAACAAGATCGTCATTCCCGCCTCGCCACCTGGCTGGAGAAGGGCACAGCAAGTGAAAAGGCGAAGAAGAAGTCTGAGCGGGCTTCTAAGTCCTTTGAAGGCGCCCCGGCGACGGGGGCCCAACAGAAGGCCAAGCACCGTGAGTCCGCGGGATCCGGGAGCACCGGAAGGTCGGGCTCTTCGGTTGCCAAAAAGTGCGCTATTTCCCCGGCACGTTCGACCACGAGCCTGCGCTCTGGGTCGGGGAAGAGGAAGTCCGAGAACCTGGGTAGGCCGCTGGAGCGGACCCGGTCGATCTCGAAGCACGTTCGACCACGAGCCTGCGCTCTGGGTCGGGGAAGAGGAAGTCCGAGAACCTGGGTAGGCCGCTGGAGCGGACCCGGTCGATCTCGAAGGGGAAGCGAGGCGTTGACCCTTCCGCCAAGGCGAAGGCCCTGGACGCACCTAAGGTGGTGAGGGCCTTGATCCAACCGGCTAAGGCCTCTACCAAAGTGGTCTCTGCGACCCCGGCGGAGCCGGCTGACACTACGCCAATGGAAACGGCCTCTGGGCCCAGAGTACCCCTGCCGCCGCGGAGGGAATCCTCTTTCCAGCTCATCGCTAAGACCCCCGTGAAGCCCCCGGCTGAAAAAGACCGAGAGGGGCCTCAACAAAAGGTCCATAGGCCTCAACGAGAGGTTCATAAACCTCAACGAGAGGTTCGAGAAGGTTCGATCCCAGGGGACGGTCCCTACTGACGTGATTGATGATAGCGACGAGGACGAAGAACAGGGCCCACGGGAGCGGCCATCCCGTCCGTCGCAGCCATTGCCCGAGCAAAAAGGATAGCTCGGCGGCCATTTCGTTGGCAATCCAATCCTTATGTACCGAGATAAGGACGAGATTACCACGCACCCCGATGGAGGAGCCAGAACCAGGCCTGTCGGGAAGCCCTCCGAACAAGCGGAGCAGAGTCCACCCTGCTCTGCCCTTCGTGCCTGCGAGACCGGCGGACCCCTTATCCCCCTCGCCGGGAGAGGATACAGCGATGGATACGGCGACGGGGACGGACGGCGGCAGCGATGACACAGCGGAAATCCTGTCGTCGCCTCCCCCGCGGGCGTCCCCAGCCAACAAGGTTGGCTCTTTCCACGCCATGATAACCAGGGCATCCGAGCTCTTCCAGCTCTGCCCTGAAGAACAGAAAAAGGAGGGGTACCAGCGACGAGAGGCTAAGCGGAAGAAGGTCCTCGCGGTGCCTTTACTCGACGACATCTAGGACGAGGGGCTTGCTGTCCTCAAGAACCCTGCCATGACACCCGCCAAGAGGGACAGGTACGAGAAGAAGTACTGAGTCCCCGATGCCGCCCCCTTGTGCCTCAGGGCCCAGCCCACGCCGGACTCTGTCGTCTCGGCAGCAGCTAAGAAGAAGGCAGCGGGCGCGGCGGCTTCAACTTCCACCTCCCTGCCAGACAGCGAGGGTAAGAAGTTGGACTCTATGGGACGACGAGTCATCTCGTCGGCGGCGATGACGATTAAGGTGGCCAATGCCTTAGCGATCGTGGCCCGCTACGACAGGGAGTTCTGGTTCAAGTTAGCTCCCCTGCTAGATTTCCTGCCTGATGACAAAAGGGCGGAGGCCCTAGAGATTCTGCAGGAGGGCGAGGTGGTTTCGGATCACGCGATTACGGTGGCAACGGACATTGCCGATACCGGATTTCTCCAACTGGGCAACGGAGTTTGCCTCCGACGACGAGGATGGCTCAAGGCGACAGACTTTCGCCAGGACGTGCAGACCAGAGTGTTGGACATGCCGTTTGACGGCAACAACCTCTTTGGTAAGTCAGTGGATGAGTCTCTACAGGCCCTCAAAACCGACTCGGAGATGGCCCGGGCCCTTGGGGTGCTTCAGCAGCGATAGCCCTTTCAGAGCTCTGGAGGCAGACAGGGTGCCTCCAAAGGATCCAGCGGTGGCTCCTCCACCTACCGCCAGGCAGCCCGCTCCTCTTCCCAGGAGGCCTACAGAGGTCGCGGCAAACAAGGGGGTTCCCGCCGTCGTCGCCAAGGCCGCCTCCAAGCAAGAATGACCCGGCCGTGTTGTCGGGCCCCCACGAAAGCACCCCGGTGGGAGGCCATCTCCACTGACCGTTGGGTGTTGGACACCCTGGCCAACGGGCACTCGCTGGAATTCCAAAAGAAGTGCCCTCGCATTCCTTCCGTGGCCAGGAAGGAAAATCACGTCCCTCAACTGCTGTTGGAGGTGAGGGCGATGCTCAAGAAAGGTGCCATCGAGCTCGTCCCCAGAAGGCTCCGGGGCTTCGGAGTGTACTCAAGGTACTTCCTCGTCAGGAAGAAGACAGGCGGTTGGCGCCCCATCCTGGACCTGCGCCGCTTAAACAAGTACATCAAGGCACAGAAATTCAGGATGGTCACCCTCCAGCACGTGCTGGGACAGCTGGAGGAAGGCGACTTCCTATCGTCGCTGGACCTGGAGGATGCTTACTTCTACATCCCCATTCTAAGAAGGCACAGGAAGTTCCTCAGGTTCGTGGTTCAAGGATGCCACTACCAATTCAGAGCCCTACCGTTCGGATTAAAGTCAGCACCCAGGGTTTTCACCAAGTGCCTGGAACCAGTGGCGGCGCGTCTGCGTCTGCAGGGGATCCACGTCTACCCCTACCTGGACGACTGGCTAATCCGGGCAAGGTCATGGGAACTCGCCGTCGATCATACGGCGAGGACTGTCCGGTTGCTCACGGAGCTGGGGTTCTCCATCAACTACCCCAAATCCCACCTGGTTTCATCGCAAGTAGCACTGTTTTTGGGGGCGAAGCTCGATACAGTGGAGCAATTGGCCTCCCCTTCACAGGAGAGGACCAATACCATCCTGGGCAAGGTACGGCGACTGTTAGCCACGGACGTGGCCAGGGTGAGGCCCATCAAGTCCCTTCTCGGGATGATGTACTCATGCATTTACCTTGTACCCCTTTGCAGACTTTGGATGCGTCTGCTGCAGGAGTTCCTCAACGCCCGCTGGTTTCAGGTGGGGGGCTGCTTTGAGGACAGGATCCCCCTCGACGAAAAGTTCCGTCGGGCGATCCTATGGTGGGGCACCCGGGCTCACCTCACGACAGGCACGGACTTTCAAACCCCGGCGTTTCAGGAGACGGTGACTACGGACGCCTCTCTGGAGGGTTGGGGGGCCCACACCGGAGATCTCCATGCAAGAGGCCTTCGGCTCCCGGAGGAGAGGTCTCTTCACATCAACATCTTGGAGCTCCATGCAGTGTTCTGGGCACTCAAGTCGTTCCTCCCGTCCCTCAAGGACAAAGTGGTGAGGATCTTCACCGACAACACCACCACAATGTTCTACCTACGGAAGCAGGGGGGCACCAGATCCCTAGCCCTATCCAAGGAGGCCCAGGATCTGTGACACTGGGCCGTCTCCCAGGGGATGTTTCTGGTTTCTTTCCACCTGGCAGGAATAAAAAACACCATTGCCAACTCACTCAGCAGAGAGCTACGCTCGTGCCACGAGTGGTACCTGCGCCAGGATCAAGTGGATCGACTCTTCCGACGATGGGGCAAACCCCAGATTGACTTGTTCGTGACGGCGACGAACTCCAAGTGCCAGAGGTTCGCCAGCAGGTTCCCCCAGCCGAGGAGCATGGGCGATGCTTTCTCGTTCCCTTGGGATGGCCTGTTTCTATACGCGTTCCCTCCATCGCCGTTGCTGCTCCGCCTCATCAACCAGCTCAAGAAGTCCAGGTGCAGGATGATCCTCGTCGCACCGGCGTGGCCGAGGCAGATCTGGTTCCCGGACCTTCTGGACTTGTCAACGTCCCCGCCAGTCAGGCTGCCGGCGGATGCGGATTTTCTCTCCAGAGAAGTAGGCGCCATTCTACACCACGACCCTCAGTCACTGAACTTGCAGGCCTGGCTCCTGCAGCACTAGAGTTTGGAGGAAACGATATCCCGGCTGATTGCAGAGAGGTTCTTGCAAAGGCCAGGGCGTCCTCAACTCTCAAGTGTTACGGTCATAAATGGAAGAGGTTCTCTGTCTGGTGCTGTGCACAGAAGATTAACCCTCTGCGATTACAGCCCCCTCAAGTGCTGCCGTACTTGCTGTCGCTGGCCAAAGCTGGACTGGCTCACGCCTCCAAAAAAATACATCTGGCTGCCATCTCCCGATATACCAGGACTACGGGACGGGCGTCCTTGTGGTCTCATCGCCTGGTAAAGGAATTTATGAAGGGACTATTCCGATAATTCCCGCCGGTGAAGGCCCCTGCCCTGGCGTGGGAACTTAATGTGCTGCTGACCAGGCTCATGGCTTTGCATTCGGCGCCTTTGAAGTTCCTGTCATGGAAGACAGCGTTCCTCATGGCTATCACCTCTGCACGACGAGTGGGAGAGATTCGGCTCTATCTTGCAAGCCTCCATACTTGACTTTTCATGGCACGAGGGTGGTGCTGAGGACGCACCTCTCCTTCATGCCCAAGGTGCCGTCGGACTTCCACCTCAACGAGCCCTTGGTGTTACCAGTTTTCTTTCCGTCGCCTTCGACGCCGGCTGAGAGGACGTTGCACTCGCTGGACGTAGCTCGAGCGCTGAAGTTCTACGTGGACCGCACGAAGAGTTTTCGGAAGATGTCACAACTGTTTGTGAACTTTGGGTCTGTGAATCAAGGGAAGGCTCTCTCGAAGACTTCCATTTCCAGATGGCTCTCCGGCTGCATTATGCATTGTCACCGGTTGGCAAACCGACCGCTGCCCAGCCGTCCGAGAGCCCATTCGACCAGAGCGATCATTGCTACCATGTCTGGTGTGCCCCTGCTGGACATCTTCAGGGCTGCTATGTGGAGGTCGACGCACACCTTCACAAGATTCTAATGCGTTGATCGGGACTCCAGGGAGGAGTCCAGGGTCGGCCAAGCAGTGCTGCGCAACCTGTTCGCTTAAGGTGAGCCTGGTGAGGAGGTAAGAGATGCTTAATGTTGAGTTGTTGTATTGCTTAATGTTGAGCCTGTTGCCACCTCCCGTGGTTGTGCATGTGTATACTGCTATGTATTCTTTTATTCATGAGCATTTGAATCCATGCCAGACCCCATGCTGGAGAAGGAACAAGTTACTTACCTGTAACTGTTGTTCTCCAGCATGGGTCTGGCATGGATTCACATGCGAACCCTCCCACCTACCCCTCTGCGGCTCTTCACTTGGTCATACTGCCTCTTGGCATGCTACCAAATCTGAGGATGGCTGCCAGGGGCGGGGCTTAGGGAGAGGGCAGTCATTGGCTGGGGGCAGTATGACCCAGAGATCAGTGATTGGTTACTACTAAGAAAGACAGATCAGAAACGAAACTGATACTGATTTTTTCTTTACCAAGGATTCCCAGCCTGACGACGGGGAATATTCATGAGCATGTGAATCCATGCCAGACCCATGCTGGAGAACAACAGTTACAGGTAAGTAACTTGTTCCCTCCATGGCATGTGGGACCACTAACTCCACGTGGGTGCAGTCGAGTGCACCTACACAATTTGGCATTCCTGCCAGTGCATGGAAGCCGACTTTTGTATCAAATATCTCCTGGGGAGTCCGTGATAGGGATATGTAGTCCGTTGTGTGCTTAAGGAGGGCATCCAGCACTTGGTTCAGTATCCAGGAAAATAAGGGTTGTGATATGCCATGCATGTGCCCCACTGTGTGCTGGTAGTTGCCTGTGGCAAGGAAGTGGAGCACAGACACCACCTTCAGTAGAGGGGGAATGGCGGTGCGTATTTCAATGAGGCTCACTATGTCGTCGTATATCAGGTCCACTGTGGTGGTGATGGTGTCCCGGTCCAGACGGTACGGGGTGTGAATCTGCTCAGGGGTTAGGTTGGAAGGACTGGCTGTGATGTGAGGGATTGGGGGCTGCCGACGTGGTAACGGTGGCTGCACTGGTTGGGCATGCTGGCCCACCGTCCTTCTCTGTGGTGGCGGCTGTTGTTGTTGTGGCAATGCAAGCATGTCCTCCAGCTCCAGTAATGCTGCTATTATTGGAATCATCTTGGTGTGGGAGGGGGTGTGGTGTGTGTGTATGCTCCTTTTGTACTGGGCCAGACTCCATTGCCTCCACCTGTGCTGATTGTGTGCACCTGTGGCAGTTCTAAACGCTGCTCAGGGCATTTTACGGTAGGTCGACGATGCCGGTATTTACGGCATGCCGGTAACCACTTTTTCCGCCTTCATGAAGCTGTTATTTGCATGTCCGCTTCACTTGTGATCTCCAGGTTACGGCATGCCACTATTGCCGGCATGGTGGGTTGCGTGCCCGCGCCTAGACTCCTATTTACGGCATCGTACTTTACAGTGCTGCTAATAGTGGTCGGGCTGGTGAGAATATCCCATAGCGGTAATCGATGCCGGTATTCCTTTAACGGCATCGTTGTTCCCTTAGCACCAAGCTCGGAATGACCCCCGTAGTCTACACCGTTTTTGCGATATGGGGCTTCCCAGAGATCGACTTGTTCGGAACTCTGGAGAACGCTCAATGCCAAGATTACATCTCCAGGTACCCCCAGAACCGATTCAAAATGAACCAGTCTCTGGATTCCATTGTCAGGGAAATTTGTTTACGCCTCCCCCCCACCCCCGACTACCCTACTCAACAAGATCGTGCACAAGATGCACCAGGAACCAGTCACCATGATACTGGTGGCCCCGCCAACCATGGTTCTCATCTGATGGAGATGTCACTATCGCCTCCAATAAACTGCCTTACCCGTACAACATGGACAAGGGAGAAACACTCCACCCATGCCTGCAAACCCTGAACTTAGCGGCCTGGCTCCTGAGGTCATAGAGTTTGGGCACCTACAATTCCCTCAAAGATGCATGGACATACTTAGAGAGGCGAGGAAACCTAACACCCAATATTGCTTCTCCAGTAAATGGAAACGCTTTATCTGGTGCAACTCTAAGGGTATCAAACCCACCTGCTCGCTAGTCTATGCACAGCATGTGATTCTAAGCAGATTAACAAGAATCAGAAGACATGCATTACTCACCGTAATACCATTTCTGATGATTGTATCTTCTTAGATTCACATGCGCCCACCCTTCCTCCCCACTCGGGTGGAAGGAACATAGACGTCTTACTGGTTTCTCCCTTTTATGTACTCGCGATAGTCGTTAGGCTCCCCCATGGCAGAAAAAATACAATCGGAGTGACCTCGATGTGTGAGGGATCTTGGGTATACTACACGCCATGTTAGGAATAGTGTTACAGGCCCACCCATGTCGACCTCCCCTTTCGATCCTCGAAAGAGGAGATGCAATACTCTGCGGTTACCACTGGATGTCAGACTATATGCACAGCATGTTAATCTAAGCAGATACAATCATCAGAAATGCTATTACGGTGAGTAATGCATGTCGTCATGCACCTGCCAGCAACAGTATGTGTTGCGAGGGATGACATAACGAACTGTCCAAGTTTAGCAAACTGGGAGATTGGGGCCTAGCGTGAGAAAGTGAAATGGGATTAAGTTTATTATTTCTGCCCATGGCAATGTTTCGATCTCACCTTGCACATTAAAATATAATTGGGTTGTTGTGAACAAATACAGGAACCACTGATGAATGGCACACCATTTTTGTAAGTGTTAGAGCATTGTGGTGCCAGCCAATCAAAGACTGTCTTGATGTTTAAGAAGTTACATCTCATAAGAGGGATGTACGGATCCAGAGATTAGGCACTGAACAATGAGCAGTTATAATATATAAAATGATATAGGTGATTGCTTCGTAACATCCAATCAGCAGGTAGTAGTAGTGGTTTTTACAATCATGACGATGTATTATTTGGTTTATAACCCCTGATGTAACCGAAGTTTTTTGAGAATGTCTTGTACCTTATTTTATGAATGAAGTAATTAAAGCTGGTTCTTCGTGCACTTTGGTCTGCTGTATTATTTTTGGATAAGTGAGTGTTTGGGAGCATGAATTCATTTGGAGGCCCTAGCGAAATTTCCAGAGTCCTCAAAGGCTCTTAGCGGCACCTGTTGAACAGTGATGTTGGCCTGTCGACACCAGGATCTGTGTGCACAAACGAGAAGGTTGGCAGGTGCAGTGTTCTGTGAGTCCTGCCAGATCTCGCCGGTGGCATGCTTGACAGAGCGGTTGAGGGACGTTCAACATCAGAGGACCTCAGAAATCCTAGAATGTGAGTATACCCGTGCATGAATAACAGGATTGTATGTATTTATGTATGATTTGTGGTTTGTTTAAATTTTTAGACCAGAAGGATAGAAAAGATGACTTCAGTGAACTAGGGAGTAATATCGCCGTGATCTAAGGAGGCCACATGGTTATAGTGCTAGGCGTAAAGACCCCCCGCATATGGAAACTAAGGCACAATCACCATATACTAGTGATACGACAGACACGAGGTTTGATTTTGCAAGTACTATGGTTTATTGCAAAGTATGCTCAGTCGACCGACTGGGTCTAACGTCTCGCAAATGTGTTTCACCCAGACCTGGTGAGACGCAAGAGAGCGAGCATCGCTCAAGCTGCAATATATATACAAACATGAAATCCTTGAAGACACATCAAGCCGCCCATAATTTATCTTCTAGAGCTAGGGTTCGGTGATTGACAATCATGAAACATATGACACATTATGACAAGTTTCTTATTCAATCTAATTATACTTATTTAGCAACAGTTGCAGAGACAGTTCTTTGTTATGGAGAACATAAAGCACTGGTCAGCAAGGATATCGTGTTCACGAGAGAGACACATTCCATAGCACGTTATCTACCCGTTTCTATTCGTGAACTAGGGGTCAGCCTGTTCTGAGGCAGATCCGCGAAGCAGGACCGCTTGAAGAGTATAATTCATGCTTTAACTGCCTATTGCTACAGCTTTAGTGAGACAGGCCGGCACCTGGGCCGCTGATTAAATGCCATTTCTGCTTGCTACTATAATCGTCATCTTCAACATTAATTGACATGAATTCCTTGATTGTTTCAATTTCGTGATTTGCACCTTTATCTAATATGTGATGGGGTTTTGACTTGCGTGTACACATTCATTTGTAATTTCAGAACAAAAGATTGGCAGGCAGTGTATGCAACGGTTGCCAGTCAAAGGATCAACAGTAAAAGGGTCGACAGGTCAAAGGATCGACACCAAAGGGTCGACAAGACAAAGGATTTTTTTCACATATTTTTTTTTTTGTGGGGGGGGTCCCCCCTCCAAGCCCCCTTTTATGCTAAAAATCACTTTTTTTTCCAAAATGAACACCTAAAAAAAAATATATAATTTAAAAAAAAAATCGATTCTTTGTCCTGTCGACCCTTTGGTGTCGATCCTTTGTCCTGTCAACCCTTTTTTTTTCGATCCTTTGACTAGACACTGTATGCAACAACAGCAGAACATGAGGATCCCAAGTATTGTGACTAAAATTGCAATTAGTTACCATTCCCATGAACGCAGTAGTTCCCAAAACCATGTGCTTATGTTCAGATTCCAACCACCTGTGGGGACATGAGTATCAGAACTCAGGACGTGCAATTTCTTTATCGCTTCAAAAATCGTAGGGATGGAGTCACTTACGAATACACAGCACGCTGACCCCGCGATTTTGCACACACCCCCCACGATCAGCCAAAATTATATCAAGAGCCATTCTATTCTGAAGGGTCATTAATCTAACTGCTTTCTCTTCTAGTGTCATGAGTATATCGGTAGTTCCATTTATCGTCCTTTCTAACACTCTGGACAGTTTCCTTATATTCCATGAATTTATTGCTTGCCCCCAAACTGGTATAAATGACGTTGCTATGTTGCCTGCAATCAGTCCTGTATCATCCCGCCGTGGCCTAGATCTGGATAGTTTGGATATGTCTGAAGTTTTGGAAAAGAATAGACCAGGGAAAAGAATTCCTAAGTAACAGGTCTCTCCCCAATTTCTAGGTAACCAGGAATAAGCCTGTTCCCCACATACAACATAAACAGGATCACCTACATATGTTGGTTTGTCTTCTTTTTCAAGCACTGCAGTATTCATACATCTAGTAAACGTTCCCACCGAATAGTCTCTGTAAGCAGAATGGGACAGTACGGGGACTGTAATTAATAGTATAGGAGGGAGGCCCAACATCCTTATTCCCTATGGGAGCCATGTTGAAAGTGATTACAGAGGATTTGTAAGGCACAAAGAGCCTATCTACTTGTTTTGCCATTGGTTTTATTATTCTCGCCCTGTTATGTATGGAACAACCCATGGTTCATTACCACTTTTTTAAACTCATCTATGTTTGTTCCATCCAATTGACCAGTATCACTGTTATCCCACTTTCCGTAAAATAGTGCACTCAATGATGCTTAACATGCGGTATTAAGTGGTAGAGGCTGCACATACCAACCCATTCCTTTTCCGCCATGCTGGGGTAAATGGGCGCAGACCCAGCAATTGGACCTATTCAGAATAGCATGAGTCATATTCATAATCAAAAGCAGTGTATTATTATCATACCCTCTTCTGTGTCTCTCTTCTTGTGAGGGGAGATTATAAGAGAGCACTTGTACCGGGCTGCTTGTGGTTGGAGCATTGGTAGCAGGCAAAAGAGAGCTTAAAGGATGCATAGTTTCCAAATACCAAATACCAAAATATTGGGACCAATGTAATCAAGATGCAAAACAAATTCTTCTGGGTACTTGTTTAGTATCTATTTCTATAATATCATCAGCGTTGGTGTAGGATTAAGTATAGGCATTGTCTGCAATGTTTATCTCGGCACTGTTCGTCACGAAGAAATTCTTAACAGCAGCGCACGTTAAACAGCAAAGACTCGGACTGCAGTCTCCGTTGCCAGGAGGACCTGGTAAGGCCCCTTCCACCGCGGTGCAAGTGAAGACCTTCGTTCAACATTTTTGTTGAGGATCCAGTCTCCAGGCTGCAGACAATGCCATGGGCCGGTATATCTCACAGGAAGAGCCTCCTGCACCTGCTGATGAATTAAACGCAAGTTTTGAGTTAACAGTTTACAGTAAGTAATGAGCAAAGGGTGTTCGATCTCTATTAAATGCTTAGGTTGTGGGGCACTACAAACATTGCTGGTCTCCCCATGACTATTTCTTAGGAGGAGAGTCGAGTCTTTGCCTGCACAGCGGTCCGCATACACAATAAAGCCAACGGCAAGGCATCGGGCCACTTCAACGGACTGTGCATATTTTAGTGAGCTTATTCTTCAAAATACCGTTTTGGCGTTCCACAAGACCGGCACTCATCGGGTGTCTCGCCGAGTGGAATCTCTTATCAATCTGGAGGCCTGCACAAATCTGTAGTATCATGGCTGCAATTAAAATTCGGGCCATTATCTGACCAAATGACACGTGGCAAGCCAAAACGGGGAAAAATACTCTTTTAGCATGACTTTCGCTGTGCTCATTGCTGTACAGTCTTTTAGGGGATAGGCCTCCACCCATTTGCTAAATGCACAGACCACTACAAGGACGTATTTGTAATTTTGACACCTTTCCATTTTTACAAAATCAAAATGGATCACTTCAAATGGCATAGAGGGGTGGCCAAAACTACTCACTGAAGTCGCTGTTCCTTTTCCAATGTTATGTTGCAAACAAGTCATGCAATTTTGAACTAGCCTGTCAGCTGTTTTTCTAATTTGCGGATTCTGCCATACTATGTCCACATGCTGAATGATTTTCTTAGCACATCTGTGTGTTGGGCTTTGGGCAATAGTGACCATCGCTGTTACATAGACATTTGGCAATAGCTATTTTTTATTCTTTTTGTCCGCCCAGCAACCATCTATGTCTAATTCTGCTGTACCCTCAGACCATGCTTTTATTTTGTCTGCAGTTGCTTCTGTTTGCATCTCTTTAACTGTGGCAATTCCATTTTCTACCATGCAGGGTACCTCTTTCGACTTCTCAATATACATTTGTGCATGTAAATCAGTGGCAGTTTGTTTCGCAATTTTGTCTGCAAATGCTTTTCCTTTCCCAACGTTACATGTTACCTTTTTATGCACTTTGCATTTCATTATTGCTAATCGTTTGGAAAGTGCAAGGGTGGACAACAATCTTACTATCAAAGTGCCATGTTGGATCTTGGTTACGTATGATGTCAGAAAATCTCTTTCAGCCCATAGTCGACCAAAATTGTGTACTACCCCAAATGCGTACTGACTGTCAGTATATATGTTTACATTTAGGTTTTCAGAAATTTCACATGCTCTGGTTAACGCTATTATTTCTGCAGCCTGTGCTGAATTGTATGGGATTCTTTTGCTTTCTACAATACTCTTCAGTGTTGGGATGGCATATGCGGCAGTTGATGTAATTTAAAACAAGAACCATCACAAAACAGTTCTCCATCTGGTTCTTTCTGTGGGGTATCTGTTAGATCAATTCTTACTTTCGTTTCTTGCTCAGTAACCATTAAACAATCATAGGGGAGTTTTTTTTTTTACCCGTTCTTTCATTGGGCGGAGGCATTAACTCCGCTGGATTTAAAGCGCAACACCTCATAATTTGTATATGCGGTGCAAATAGAACTATTTCATACCTCATCAGCCTGGCTGATGTAAGGTGTTGCGTCTGCGTTCTATTTAAAAGAACGTCTACTGCGTGGGGCACCATGTGTGACCTAAAACCATACCCTCGGTTTGTTTTACTGACGCCGCAGCAACAGCTCCCAAACAGAGAGGCAAAGCGCATGTAACAGGATCCAGCGCGGAAGAAAAATAACCGCATGGTCTATTTCTCCCTCCTTGTTCCTGGGTCAAGACAGCCAAAGAACAACCATTTTTTTCATGCACAAATAATTTGAAACTCTTGTCATAATTTAGTGTGGCCAAAACTGGAGCTGAACACAATGCAGCTTTGAGCAGGTCAAATGCTTCTTGACATTCCATGCTCCATGGCAAAGGCAGGGCAACATCCTTCCTTGTCAGAGCCACTATTGGTTTCACAATCATGGCAAAATTTGCGATCCACTGCCTACAATATGAAGCCATGCCAATTATAGCTGTGACTTCTTTCTGCATTTTTGGAATAGGCATACCAGAGATGCTTTCTATCCTTTCTGGTGTCAATCTCCTTCCCTCCTTCGAAAGGAGGTAGCCCAAATAGGCCACTTCCTTTCGACAATACTGGAATTTTTTTTATGAAGCTTTGTGTCCATGTGCTGCTAAATGTGTCAGTAGTGTAACTGTGCTCTCTTTGCAAATGTCTTCTGTGTCTGCTGCTATCAGTAAATCGTCAATGTACTGTAACAATACACAACCTGTTGGTAGCTCTAGCATGTCTAGTTGTTCTTTTAATGCTCTACTAAATACTCAGACTTTCAGTGTGACTCTGCGGAATTCGTGTGAATGTAAATGAACGTCCTCTTAGAGTAAAAGCAAATAAATATCTGCTATCTGGATGTACTGAAATACTGAAAAACACATTCTTCAAATCTTCAACACTAAAGTACAATGCAGATGCTGGAATCATAGTCAAAATTGTAGTCACATGGCTAATGGAACGGGACTAATGGAAATTGCGGATCAACAACTTTATTCAATCCGCGCAAATCAATTATGAAACTGTACAGTATGTCATTACCTCCTTTCTTACAAACCAGAAGAATTGGACTATTGCAAGTACTACCAGAAATGTCTTCAATTATGTTTCTTTTAATTAAATCTGACACAATTCATTTCAATGCTTTCTCTCCTTCTGCCGAGATTTTATATTGCGGAATACGCGGCAACGTAATTCCTTCTTTCAATACAATTTTTACTGGGTCTACTTTCAAACAACCAACATTGTTATCTTTTACTGCCCATAACCAAGTTGGTACTTTACTCAATTCAGTCGGTAATGGTTTAGATAAATATTGTAATACAGGAGTTTTTTGTGGTGCTATCGTCAAATACACTCCATCAGGAGAACAATAAATAACCACATTCAATTTCTTCAACAAATTTAAACCCAACCAATTTTCACAGCAATTTTTGGTCAAAAGAAATGGGCAAGACATAGTGAATGGACCTAGTGTTATAGGAACTGACTGTGACACTGGACTAATTACTGGTGTACCTGTGAACCATACTGAGAGATTATTTTGCCCTGCCAGTGGTACATCTGGAACCAGGTGACGGTCAATTGAACATTTCTGTGCACCTGTATGCACTAGAAAAGTGTGCTCCCTATTGCCAGCCTTTATTTCTACGTAGGGCTCTTTCTGGTCTACGGGAATAGATACTGGTTCCAACCCCTGTCTTGGGCTGTCCTAGTAAAACAATACATCATCAGATGTAAAGTCGCCAGAGTAATATGCATTGGACTGATTAACATTTCCATCCCCCGTGCAATTCTGCTGTTGCTAGTTTTGGTTCGGATTCTGGTTGTTATTACCCTGGTTGTTCTGAACTTGTGGCGTTCTTGGGGCTTTTATTCTGTCCTTGTGTTCCCAGGCGACCTCTATTCTGCCTTCTCGGGAAAATCCCATTCCGATTCTGAATCTGTGGGCACTGTGCTCGCCAATGGCCTTCTTGTCTACAATAGGCACATTCATTAATCCCGATTGGACCACCTTGCATGTTGAAAAAATTAGCTATGGTTTGTGCGTTCCTGCCACCTCTGTTATTATTTGCTACTTGCTGCATTAATACCCTTGTTTTTAAATTCACTTTGTCTCTTATCTCTTTCTCCTTCTCTGCATTTACTCTATTCTCATAATATTGGGCCATGTGTAATACTTCACTCTGTGATTTTGCTTGCCATGCACTTTCAGATGTCATTATTACGGGTTCAGAACTCAAATCTTGGCCACTGAAATCTGCAAATACTTCTTTAAATCGATTAAAATAATCTGTTGCAGCTTCATTTTAGCCCTGTAAGCAAACTGTTAATTTATCCCAAACAATTCTTTTCTCAGGTATAAAAGTTTTCAATTTCTGTACTATTCGCGCTGGTAAGGCCAACATGACCGGCGGCGGTTTTTCGCCAGCTTTTCTCTCTGTATCAATTCTAGTTAAATTCTCAAATGTATCCCCCAATATATCTGTCATTTATATTCCTAACCTGTTTCCATATGTCTACAGGAAGAATCACAGGGAACAATAGATCAATATCACCCATTGTAAAAACAGAGGAATTCAAAACAGACTCAATTGCCTTATAAAATCCCGCCAGATTTTTCCTGGAATCGTCTGCCTAATTTTATTTACCTCCTGTTTAGAAAAAGGGACATGCACAAATTGCGCAGTATAATGGGCTTCTATCGTGTGCGCGTCAGTGGTTCCAGTGGCAGCAATCTCTACTTTCGAGACAAACGTGGGGGGCACTTCTCTCATAGGCATTTGCAAACTAGGTGATTCTACATTTGTTCGTTTGCTAAGCAATAAAGCTAAATCGAGAGAAAAGGCAGTCATTCCATTTTCAGACGAAAATGTTTTTATATATCGTCATCAAATCAGCGGGACAACATACTTTCTTCTTCAAACACTCATCTTGCAAATACTCGACCATTACCTGCAATACCTTGCTCTGCATCTCTAGTGTTTACTGAATAAATGTATCGTGCACTTCTATTGGGGAAATGGTGGCATCCATAATCCATCGAAGCGCCTCTCGCGTACAAATTTTCATCTCTTCACCAATAGGTTTTAATGGCGGCAAGAATCGTTGCTGGACATATGGCACTACTTGCTGTTTACCTCTTTTCATTATTTCTTCATGCAATTGATCAAGCTAGTTTCTAAACACAAATAGCCGGCCTGCATGTTCTCGTACTTCCGACGCATTATCCCGCCAATGAGAAAAAACATTTTAGATCACGCAACTCTTGCGGTGCCAATGTACCAGTCAACTTTTTCCATTTCTCCACAAGATACTCCCCTATGCATTCTAACAATACCTGCTTTTCGCCAAGCCTCTTACAGTCACACGTGGAACTCTCCACGGCTCTTTCATCGTTACCTTCAATATACAATTTTGCCCAGTCTCTCAGCTGCTCTTTCCTGTCTTTACTAACTGTACTACGAGTTACTCTAGTACTTCCTTATGGCGCAGGCCCCACCTCTGCAGAACTACCTGCCAAGTCAGCTGCTAATTCCCGCTCTGTCGGCAGTGGAGGAAATGATGGAATGATGTCAGACAAGGGCCTGGTTTGTGGTTTTAAAGGTATTATTTTATTGATTGTGTTGATCCGGTGTAAGGGCTAGCGCGAGGTTGTTCTAAATAATAGTGGTTAGTGTTTCTTAAAATGGTGAGATAGAGGTTTTGTGAGAGTGATGGTGAGTATGGAAGGGTGAGAGTTAAATTTGTTGTATAAGCACTTTGGGTATAGAATAAAAAAAGTGGGAGGGCTGATTTGATTTAAGGGGATAAGATGGAAGACGCAGCTAGATCAGTGTCCATTATAATTGGTTAGTAGTACATATTTTGTTATGATGGATTCGCCAATAGCCCACATATGTAAGTGCCCCCCCCCCAATATCGTGGGTAGGTGAGACAGCGGGTAAGATGTTTAGGCCATGGCCCATAGAGGGAAAACATATCAAGGAGGTGCTACAGCACATGTATACACCTTTGACCACTACATATCAAGGGGGGAAAAATTGAAAAATACGTTAAGAATTCTTGAACTCTGGGAAATGTTGGAGGAAGGCAAGTGTGATGGCAGTGAAAAGAAATGTGATGGAATGTGTGTGCCGCCTATGGCTCCTCCAATGTTTTCCAATAGCGACTGTGCCAAGACAATACCCTTTATTGCCAGCTGTGGGGCACACCAATCCCTAGTTTGTACCCCCTGATTAAGACAATGAGAGAGTGACAGGACAGGTAAAGAAAGACACAAAGTATGCTTGCGCTACAGCAAGAGAGTGAGGCACAGCAAAGTTTAGAAGCATGATTGTGAGAGACGCAACAAGAGCTCGAAAGACTGATATTGAGAAGGAGAGACGGACAAGGAGCAGAGTTAGCTCCACATGAGTGGAGAGCTGGACACACTATGTTTAAATTTGACAGCAGAGCTGTCAATGACCTCCCCAAGTAGATTACCAGAGGAAACAAACTTACAGAGGTGGTGGGAGGATTCCGTGGGTATGCTATACATAGTGGGTTAACAAACCGAGAGGCGGGACAGTGGGATAGCTAATGAGCAGTGTTGCTTATGATTCAGTACATGGGGATGTAAAAAACAAATGGGAAGAAGAATTTGACGATCTCAAGGAAGGTGAAAAACAAACGGATGACGTGGTGTTACCAGGGCCCCCGTTCCCTGCGCCCCCAGTAAATGCAAGGAGAGAATTACTGTATAGAGATAGACTTTGGCAGCTCTCAGGCCGCATGGCTGTGGTAATAGAGAAAAGAGCAGTGAGCGTATCTGCATGCAGAAAGAAGGGTACACAGTTTCCCTTGTTAATGAGCCAATCCTGTACCCTTTTGTACGTCCCATGGCCCGAGATGGAGAAGGATCAGTTAATAAATCACTGTCCCTCGCAGCAGGTGTAGGCAAGTGGATTCATGAATTAGTGAAAAGAACTGCAGGTGTTACTATAGCTGTAGGTGACATGAAATGTTTATTTGCTTCAATTTAGGCAAAGCATGCAGATTATCTTTGGAGGAGAGCAGAATATGCAGGAGTAACAGCAAGTTGTAGTATGACGGATTGCCATTTAATAACTAGGGCGAATATGTGGAAGGCATTAAGGGTGTTGTATTCAGACATGAGCGCCGTAATGATGTGGAAAATAGAAATAGATGTGCACCTGCACAATATATTCAGGAGATGAAGGAAAAGTGGTGCTTGAAAACAGAGGAAGCATGGGACAAGAATGTCCCTGCGTTTTATCATTTTGTATGGCAGGATCTTTTTGAAGACCTACAGGCGCAATTACGAAAAGTAGTGGGGATTGAGATTGTAATTATTTGTAAACCGCTTTTACACAGGTAGAGTGCTTCAAAGCGCTTCAAGATGAGAAGGGAACGAGGGAATACAGTGGTCATTCTAAGGCCTTGAAATTTCCAAATGATCTAACAATAACAACTAGCCTATTAGGCTTGAGGCATTTCTACTAGTGCAAGTGCATGACGGGAGAGAAGGGGGGCGCGGGAGAAGTAAAGGGCATACAATCAATTAACTGCCATACTATGCCTAATGACTTGTCAGCTAGTCAAGTGCATGACAAGAGTGGGGCGAGAAGGGGGGGGGAGGACCTAGAGAACAATATACTACCGTACTGGGCCTGGTGACTATCAGGTTGGTAATCGCTAATGCACCTATGCACATGTGTTTTGATGCAAACAAGCTGGGGGTGGATTCAAGATTGCAAGTGCGCAGGTGGGAAGTGCAAGGGCGGTGGAGGGGGAACAAGTGTGCCCAGTCCATTCCATCAGGGGCCTGGGTTAAGTGCAGAGAGGTTGCCCCTCTCATGGATTGTATCCCGAGTGCAGTAGTGCCAGGCAGAGTGCAGAGGCCCGAAGGAAGTGTAGGACTGGCGGGGGACCCTGGGAACTTTGAGATGAAATGGTGTCCTGAAATACAATCAAACATTGTCCATTTTTGTTGGTTGAAACAAGGAAAGGAAGAAAGTTGGAGAGGGGGAGAGAGGAGCAGCTAAATTGGTGCAAAAGAAATTGGCAAAGATTGCGGTAGAGGGGGAAGTGATTACAAATGTGGGACCAGAACAATATGAGCAAGGTTACCAGCAAGCAGGACCAATGGACTATAATGTAGGGGTGGGGGTAAGGGGGAACCTCACAAAGGGCTAGGGGAAATGGAGTTGGACACTCATTCAGAGGAGGATTTGACGGAGGCAGAGCTAGTTTAGAGGGCTTTGGGAATTTTGGAGTACAATGTTGGACATGTTTAATGACTGGGCATTATGCGAGAGGATGTAGGAAAAGAAGGAATGGGTTCCATGTAATTTCATCGCGGGATGTTTTTTCTCAGGGTTTTTTACAGTGAATTTTTTATCGAAAAAACCCATTGAATTTTTTTTACATTTTATGTTTTGGGGGGTTCATCCCCCAACCCCATTCACTTTCAGTTTATATCTATTACCAAAAACCCACATCCCATATATCATTTTTTTAAACCCCACCCAAAAAAAAATTAGATGGTTTATTTTTCAATAAAAAAACCTGCGAAAAAATGTCCCGCGATGAAAGGACGTTGTACAGAGGAATTATGCCATATATTTTAGCACCTCATGGGGGATGTTGCCAGCAGCCATGCCGTGAACAGCAGCTTTTACTCTGCATGATCCTACTTTCATCTGCCCTAATAATGTGACTACCTTTTCCCTGAAGTAATATTTGGGCACTGGAATATACTCTGTGCAAGCTGATTGCGTCAGCGCTGGACGAAATCCCCTGGTTGGTGGTGAATATATATGTTTGAGGAGGGATGTGTGAAGATCCCAAAATGGTGGCCGCTGTTTCACAGAGTGAGTCCCGGAAGCTTTCGAGGTGGAGCAGTGTGCCTTCAGCACATCAACCCCCGCCCCCAACCCCAGACTGTGTTATCTTATGTGCTACAGTGATTGGAGGTGTGGTGTGTGAAGCACCCGGAGGCTCTGCAGAGGACATGGCGCAGGTTGGAGCTGCTGGGAAGCGCCTGGGAGTGCAACCAGGGCTGGTGGGTGTGAGGCAGCAGCTCTCCTAGAAAAGAGGGAAACATCATTGTCATTGAGCTTCACAAATAGGAGATATCCTTGATGGTCCCATGCCTTAATCCGGTGTGGTACCTGAGGCTTGGTAGGGTCACAGTGATTGGCCAGATGGACCAACATACAAAGGAGTGGCCCTGGGGCACCTTGGCTGGCGGTAGGGAAGCAGCTGTAGCAGTGAAGAGGATCCCTTCTAAAAGGGAGGCACCACCCCAGCTGCACATAATGGGCCGAACAGCGAGTGCACCTGGTTCCCCTGTCGACCAGAGAGACCCTGGAGTGCTTTCATCCATCTTGTTGGGAACAGGGCGGTGCTTGGGGCTGTGAGTGCAGCATGGCCTGCCATTGCGCTCAAGCCTCTGGTAGACCCTATACTTTGGCTATGGTAGCTAAGGGGTGTGCTCTGCGGCGGTCATCTGCATCCAATCGACACCATAGAGCCTTTGGACTGGGCCATGTGGGGGGGGGGGGGGCCTCCTGGCAGGCAACGGTGCATAGTATTAACATATGCTGGCAGACAGACTGGAGGAGTGGCGGCTTGTGACTGTTAAGTGGAGCCACCATCTGTTTGCTATGCCCGTATTCACGTTGTTTGAGCATATTCCTGCAGACATTGCAGCATTGCAAGTTAACATTGAAGACAAAATTAATGTGGTTATTGTAAATGTCGTTCCCCTCAGGCAGGAAGCGTGTTCGCTCGCGGACCAGCTCGGCACAACGGAGACGCAGGTACAGGAGAACCGTACCACTATTACGAGACGCCAGTTGGTGATGGCTGCATCCTACCTGTCTATGGTAGGACGAGCTGCACTATTGAAAATGATAATACTCCCACGTTTACTGTACCACTTTGTCAATATACCTTTAAATAGCCCTAAAAGGTATTTGGTAAGTGAGGCTCAATTGCCAGGAATTTTGTATGGGGGCAACAGAGGAATAGGATTGCTCTGAGCACTTTCCAAATGGACTATCATTTATTTGTATTTATAAAGCGCACTTGCAGCCCATGGGCATCGAGGCGCTGTTACATCAGGGTTCCTCAGGTACATGGTGATGCAGCATTGCTTACTGGTTACATTAGGCGTAGCAATGTTGTAGCAGGTTACAGGAGTTTGAGGCATAGTAGGTACCCAGAAGTATACAGTGCTGGAGCAGGATACAGGAATGTAAGGCATAGTACATGCATGGAAAAATTAGATCAAGTGAATGAATAAAGACGGTGGGATCAGGTTACCCCACTTTGAACTGTATTATCTTGCAGGTCAGTGGCAGTTTGTCGTGGGTTGGCTGGTGGATGAGCTGTCTTTAGATACTATTCTACTGCACCCTTCCATTAAACGATACTTTTTGAAGAAGGCGCTGTGGCTACACGAGGCCTGATAATCTTATTCCCCCCCCCTCCAACTTCCTCCTATTAATGTTTGCCCCTTCAAACGAAATGCCCCCATAGATGACTAATAACGGCTGGTGTATGTAGATCATTTTATACATTTGATATTTTATACATTCAAGTCTGCCTGGTACATGCCACCCTTGAAGGATTAAGGGGATTTAGGACCAGAACTGTACAAACAGGAGTTATTGAAAGTTTCCTTTGGTTGTTTTTGCTTTCATTGTTTGGAAGGCCTTTCAAGTATCTCATTGACCATTGTGACTGTGAGAAGTATGCATACTGTAAAGTAATTGGTTGTGTATGTTGAAATCAAATTAAAAAATGTTTAAAAAAAGAAATATATGGCTTAGCAGCTCATGGCCACACAGGTAGAGTAGCACATTCTGCACACATGCATTCCCTGCAATATCCGACGGAGATCCCTGTAATGCGCAGCAGATGCAATACGCCCTGACAAGCACTTTTGATTATACAGTGCAACAGACATTTCCAAACATAGCAATGCAGCAACAACCACCAAATGGCTTGCAAATATAAGCACAGCAAATACAACAATGGGACAAGAATTTAATGCCAGTGAGAGCTGTACCACATTTTGGTGGGATTACCGTTACAGGAGGGAAACCCTTTCTATCTACAGCACACACAGCCTGCTGACATTTTAAAAGTTTTCGTTTTTTTTTAAAAGGGAGGAAAGAAAAAGCTGACTGCTTGCTGATAAGAAAACGGTATGCTGTGGAAAACTGCAAAGTTGGACTCTATACTTTACAAGGAACATTGCATTTACAGGGAACTTTGCATTCACAGTGTGTTTCCTTTTGTTTTGGGTGCTTTTTTTTGCAAACATTTTCTAAGTGCCAAGCCACTCCCAGGATTCCACATATTCACAATTGCACGCGCCATTGCGCGCACGCTCTTTTCGGAAGCCCTGTTTTTCGCAAGGGCTGTCTGTGGCTGTCATAGATGTCCAGTAAAAATGCCATGCCTGCGCCCTGGGCCCGCCAGCGGCAATTGCAAACTTTTTACCCAATGTTTTTGTTCTAAGATGCAACATTTTAACCCATTGTTTAAAAAAAACTCCCAGGTGGAGAACCCCCTCCCTTTCCCCCCAACCTCCTGTGATTGGCTTTGGCTCGCTTGCTACGCTTTGTTGCTATGGCATATCTGGGAAAAATATTTATGCCCCTCCACTTGAAAAATTCACCAGCCGCCACGGATCATTGGATTATAATGGGAGCGGGGTGCGGCGAGCTCCGGGACTGTGCTGGAAGCAGGATTGGGGGAGCCATGGCATAGTCGTGGGAGCAGGGTGGGGGAGAGCCCAGGGTATGTGGTGTGCTGGGGAGAGCCCAGGGACTGGGCTAGGAGTGGGATTAGGTAGCCTAGAGACTGTGGAAGACCACTGATCTACAGGTAGAAGTATATACCCACTATAGGGTCCCCACAGAAGGCTCATAAGTGTCCAGTATTATCAGTAACTCCCGACCCGGAAGAGGAACCAAGGGTAGGGGTAAGAATAGAACACTAGATTTTTTCTTTATTAGACACGGGCTACTCGATATTGTGAGAGTTGCTGGGGGTTTGGCAGTCTGTTTTCGATGGACACAGGGATTTTCTTGGGCTATGATGGCAGTTCCTTTCACAGAAGATGTACTGGTCACAGTACGAACACACTAAATGCTAGCACCCTTGTTATGTTCACGAAATACACTAGTGAACGCATTAGGCAGAGATTTGATGTGCAAATTGAACATGACCGTTTTGTTCACGGAAAAGTGTGTAGTGTGCTGTACACCAGCTATTCACTATATGCATGCCTAAACTTTCACACAGGCATTTTGTGGCCAAAGAGTTTTGAGGTGTGCTGCTTAATGCAGACTTGTTCTCCTCTGGAATACAGGTATTATTAGGATTGGTTTGCAGAAAACAAGACAAACGTTTAACAGCAGAGTTTTCAGACCCAACGTACCAACAGACATTGAACATGGGACAGTGATTATAGTGCACCTAGAAGAGGCAGTGGCAAAGGAGAACAAAGTAATACTGCATTGGACAGACAAAGATGGCATTGATTGGCGTGCAGTTTTATTGATTGATCCAGGATTGCTATTGACTGGCGAGCAACTGTTTCAAGATGAGGATGATACATATTTGAGATGTAATCCATGTCAATTAAAAGTAGAACACAGAGGTGGAACAGTGGATATTATTGTCTAAAAAATCTGCATGTTTTCAGGAAGATTTTGAGAAAGTACCAAAAGAGCTGTGGACTAGTAATCTCCATACTGTAGGGCTCCTCAAAAGCATAGGAGCAGTATTACCTTGAGTAAAATATCCCCTGTCAGCAGAAGCAGACAAAGGAGTATATGTGACCATTGCTGTGCAGGGCATTCTAATACCATCAGAATCCCCATGTAAATTGGCTGTGTACCCAGTGAAAGAAATCAAAGGGAGGGTTGTGGAGATTCATTCAAGATTTATGTCCTTTGAATAATATTGAGGAGGAAGAGTTTTCATTGGTCCCTAACCCAGCAGCGATTTTGTGTAGCATGCCCACCACCACACATTTTACAGTGATGGATCGTAAAAATGCTTTCGAATGGATTGTGTCCTCCCATGTATTCCTTATCTTTGATATTTTCTAATATCCAGCTTGATGCCTTGGAATTGTTTTTCCCCCCAGTGGGCAGGCGCTGTTCATCGATGCCTGTTGAGTTGGTGGCCTCCATGCCGATGTCATCACAGGTATAAGAAGCACGCGCAGCATCCATTGCTCAGTTCTGTTTTTCTGCGCTTCACAGCTTTGGTAACGTAACGCTCTGTTCCGTGATTCATGAACATTTCTACTAGCTTCGACGAGGTCCGGTTTAAAAAAATGCTGCGACTGCAGGTCTAAGATGTCCATGACGGATCCACACAGGGTTGGTCTATGGTGCCTTGGGGCAGAGCATCCGTGTTCCAAAGGCGACAAGTGCATGTCAATGACGGCCAAGGCCTTGATGGAGCGTAGATGGAAGTTGCAGAGAGTTAAGCCTCAGAAATCCACTACCCCGTCCAAGCGCAAGTCTTCTGACGAGTCAAGGCTTTCGTCTCCTCATCATAAAAAACACTCCCGATCACATTCTCGATGTGGATTGCATCATTCTTCCTCTTTGAGGCTTGGCAAGAAAAGGCGCCATAGGTCACTGTCCACCTCATCCTCCAGTTCACCAGAGAGGGTAATTTGTCCCTCGAAACACAGTACACCGGCACAGTGGAAGGAATTCTGTAAAAGTATGTTAAAGGTGTTGGAGAACGCGGCCTTGCCCCCTCGAAGACACCTAGAGGCAATACCCCAGGAGAAACCCCTGGGAAACAAAGGAGCCGTGAGTCCTGGACCTCGGCTGTGGAAACTCCTCAAGAGCCTGAATAACCCTCGAGTCGAGAGAAAGCCTCTGTAACACACAAAAGGTCCACTCTCGATCCATACGGCAAAGCTGAAGAGTGCGTCATTGACACCTCGCATGTCAACATCTTCGACGCTGTACAAGACAATACCTTCGATGCTTTTGTTGAAGACGTCGACATTGCTGTCGATCCATCGATGACTTCAAAGCTGTTGATGATTTCATCGAAGCTGTTGACGTCATCGTCGCCGATTTTGGCTCCAATCATGACATCTATAGTGCCTTCTACATTTGAGAAAAATTACATACCACAACCTCGTTCAGAATATTTCAAAACCCTCCCCTCAATCTGAGGATGCAGAATCATCTGAAGAGGAAAGACTGTTTAGTCTTGAATATGGGACACCTTCTGCTCCAGAAGACCTGGTGCCAGAAGAATCTCGAATGAAACATCTGCTGGACTCTTTGCATGAGGCAAGTGGAATTGACACTTCCCCTGAAGTTGAATTTGGTAGACCTGACCCAGGAGATCATGCTGAAAGCAATTATAGAATGCTTATGACCAGAGTGATGGAGTACATTGGGTGGTCTAGACCCACACCTGTTTTCGAGCAGAATGACCTAACGGATATACTTGCCAAAGGACCATAGGAAGACCCTATTGTCCTGTTTCACAAAGCTTTACATAAAAGGGAATCTTCCAACTGGGAAATACCTGAGGTTATCCCTGCAGATAACAAAAGATTAACAGCAAAATATAGAGCATCAGCTTCGAATCCTCTATACCTTTGAAATCACCCAACACCAGAAAGCCTGGTAGTACAGGCGACAACATCTTCTGGCAAGCAAAATGCATATCCCACAATCCCGCAACATCGTGATGACAAGAAATATGATGCCCTGGCCAAGGTTTTCTCGGCCGGTAGCATGGTGTTAAAGTCTGCAAATGCCACATGCATGCTGGAAAGGTTTACCGATTCCGATGGCGGCTGACCATATCCCCAAAGGGGACGAAAAAGATGTTTTTTTTTTTAACCTTATCAAGGATGGAAAGGACGCTATGTGCGAATCCCTCCAGACCGGTCTCGATACCCTCAGCAGAGCCATGGCAGCTAGTACAGTAATCCATAGATTTGCATGGTTGCGGAAGTCAGGATTTGCCCCAGGCGTACAGTCCAGACTTCTCAACATGCCCTTTGAAGGCACACATCTATTTGGGAGTAAAGCTGATGAGAGTTTGGAGAAGCTGCAAACTTCCAAGGCGGCAGCCAAATCCCTTGGAGCTGCGATAAGGCAAACTGCAAACCGCCCCACAGGTGCGCCCTGGAGGGGTAGGTCGTTTCGCTATTTTTCCGCATTCGGAAAAGGCAGAGGACAGCCATCTCAGAGAGGTCAGAGACAATTTCTCTGTGGTGGACTGGGTAGAGGTACTAAGACCGCAACAGCAGGTGCTACATTACCCTAAGCATCTGCGCCAGCCACTCCAACACCTCTCTGAGGCTTAAATCACAAGACAGCAGTAGGAAGCAGATTAACTCAACATCTGACAGAATGGCAGGCTATTACTTCAGATTCTTGTGTATTGGAGAAAATGTCCCAAGGTTACTGTCTGCCTTTCCTACAAACACCTCAGAGTCATCGACTGTGGGACAACTGTTTGAAGATTCTGGATCCGCTCCTTATGTAGGAGATTTTAACCCTGCTAAAGTAAGGTGCTATAGAACCAGTACCTGTAGCGGAGAGGAACTAGGGTTGGTACTCCCCGTATTTTCTAATTCCGAAAAAAGGACGGAGGAGTGAGACCCATCTTGGACATAAGAGACTTGAACAAGTTCCTCAGGAAGGACAAGTTCAAGATGGTAACCCTTTCTCAGATTCTTCAGGCCCTCCAGCTTCAGGATTGGTTGGTATCATTGGACCTTCATGACACTTACTTTCATGTGCCAATCCATCACAAGCACAGAAAGTACCTGAGGTTCGCCATTGGCAACTTGCACTTTCATTTTCAGGTTCTGCCATTTGGGCTAACCTCCGCCTGAGGGTTTTCACCAAGTTAATGGTGGTTGTGGCAGCGAGTCTCAGGAGACTGGTAGTTCACGTCTACCCCTAACTAGACAATTGGTCGATCAGGGTCAATTCCCCGGAACAAGCCCTAGATCATCTAAATTACGCATGCCACTTCCTCCACACACAGAGTTTCTCCTTCAACTTCAAGAAGTCCCACATGATACCATCACAAAGACTCCAATTTATCGGAGCAGTCCTGTACGCATCCCTGGGATAAGCATCGCCACCAGAGGTGAGGGCTCAAGACATTCTACAGATGGTGACAAAATTCCAGAATGCCCAGCATCTCCCAGCCTTCGATTTTCTGAGGTTGCTCGGCCTCATGGCATCCTGCGTTTTTCTGGTGCCAGAGGCTCGCCTGAGAATGAGATCTCTCCAATGGGCTCTTAGAACCCAGTGGTCACAGTTCTCGGGAAGGATGTCAGATCTTCTACAAATCCCAAACAGTCTCACTGGAACTTCAGTGGTGTCCCTGTTGGGAAAACATCTTGAAAGGAGAACCTTTTTGGCAACCATGGCTGGAGATAACCATAGTGACGGACGCCTCACTCATGGGGAGCTCATACCAATGCTTTGACCATCAGCAGTCGTTGGTCTCCATCGGAGTCCAAACTACATATCAACCTTTTAGAGCTGAGCGCAATCAGATTAGTGCTGAAGGCCTTCCTGCCGTCTGTATGGGGGAAGGAATGTCCTGATAATGACTGACAACACAGTGGCCATGTACTACCTCAACAAGAGAGGAGGTGTAGGGTCACTACCACTGTGCAGAGAGGCAATGCAGTTCTGGTTTTGGGCAATACAAGAAGGAATCTCTCTGTCGGCAGTGCATCTAGCCGGAGAAAAGAACACGACGGCAGACACTCTGAGCAGGCAGAGTACAGTCTCCCACAAGTGGGAACTAGCTCAGGAAGTCCTTCAAGAGATCTTCACCCTTTGGGGAACCCCTCATGTGGATCTGTTTGCGACCAATGCCAACAGGAAGTACGAACTGTACTGCTCCAGGGACTTTCCCCTGAGAGAAGCTCTAGGAGACGTCTTTGTGGTGGACTGGGAATTTCCGCTCCTCTACGCGTTTCCTCCAGTCCTGTCATTCTTCACGTAATAAGGTGGTTCAGGAAAACCATGATCCTAATTGCCCCAGATTGGGCCAGGAGAACATGGTACCCGGATCTTCTAGACATGTCCACCTGTCCTCCCATTTGTCTTCCACAAAGAGAGGATCTTCTCTCGCGAGAGGAAGGTCAGGTGCTCCATCCGGATATCAGGGCTCTCAGCCTTCCATGCATGGTTTCTGAGATGCTGAGATACAAAGATTGGGAACTCTCAGACAACGTAATGGAGGTGTTGCTTTCGGCCAGAAGGCCAGCAAGCAAATCCTTATACCACTGCAGTTGGAATACGTTTTGCAGCTGGTGTAGAGATAAGAATGTTGACCCTTTTTCATGCAATACACACTGATGGTGTTATCTTTTCTGTTGCACTTAGCAAATCTGGGACTCCAGATTGGTATGATCAAAGGTTACTTAGCAACGCTTTCCATTTTTAAGCACACTGCTGAGGAAGTCGTCTACTTTAAAATACCTCTGGTAATACAATTCTTGAAGGGGTTAACTAATGTGTACCCCCCAACTCTTTTTCAAGTCTCCCTGTGGGATCTAAATTTAGTCTTAAACTTTGTAATGGGTGCTCCCTTTGAGCCTCTTCATTTGGGCCCATTAAGACTTCTGAGCCGTCTTCTTAGTGGCAATAACATCTGCCTGAAGGGTGAGTGAGCTACAGGCTTTGTCTTGCAGGCCTCCTCACACTGTCTTTCACAAGGACAGAGTAATATTAAGGGTGAAGCCTAACTTCCTTCCCAAGGTGGTATCTGAATTCCACATCACTCATTAACAGCCTTGCTAAGCTGAGACAAACTGACCAATTGTTTGTGGGTTACACACTTCATAAGTTGGGCCTAGCCATCACCAAACAAACCATCTCTAGGTGGATTGTTTTACCAATTACAGAATGTTACAAATTGGACGGTAAAGACCCTCCAGAACATATAAGGGCTCATTCAACCAGGGGTATCACAGTTTCGACAGCTCTTCAAAGAGGAGTTCCAACAAAGGATATTTGTGCAGCTGCCACATGGTCGTCTGCACACACCTTTGCAAAATACTATAGTCTGGATTCCTCCACTAGCCAAGAATCTAAATTTTGAAAGGCAGTAGTGCACTCTGTGCATACTTCCTCTAATTTTACTCCCTCCTCCTGATTATATTACTGCTTTGGAAGAGTATCAAAGATAAGGAATACGTGGGAGGACACAATCCATTCGAATGAACAAGTTACTTACCCCCGGTTACGTTCTTTCGACTGGATCTTCCTCCCATGTATTCCTCATCAACCCTCCCATCCTACCCCGCAGTAAAACATCCCTTGTGGTTACAGTCTGTGCTTCCTCAAGGGTAGTAACAGTCTAACTCAGTACATTACTTTGCTTCAAAACGGAACTGAGCAACAGACGCTGTGCATGCTACTTATACCTGTAATGACGTTGACATCGGCACAGAGGCCTCTGATGGACATCGACAAGCATCGACGCACAGCAACCTCTACTGGGGAAATTCTTTTTTCGAGGCAGCAAACTTGATATTAGGAAATATTAAAGATAAGGAATACGTGGGAGGAACATCCAGTCGAAAGAACGTTGCCAGGGGTAAGTAACTTGTTCTTATTTTTCATTCCATTGCACGCAGACTACCAATATCGTATTGGGGTCAGATTGCAAAACAAGATTACTTCAGGTGTACTGTGAATCCCCCAATGTGTTCAACAAAGTATTACAAATGGATTTGGCTAACATACAGACACAAAGCACCATCATACAGAATGTTGAGGATTTATTGGTGTGCAGCATCATAGAAAGCAATGCAGGCAATATTCAGTATTACTTCTAACATTAGTAGCAGAAAAGGGATACAAAGTGGAAAAGGAGAAAGTGTAGTATTTCCAGAAAGAAGTAATTTATTTGAGACAGATAATATCGTCTGGATGAAAGGTGACCCCAGAAATAGCACAAGCAATTCACAACACACCCTGATGAACTACATTAAAATAAATGCAGCAGTTTTTGGGATTAGGTAATTATTGCCAATCATGAGTCTTCAATTATACTACATACATCAGACCCCTGCTGCAAGCATTAAAGGAAGCTCAGAAAGAGGTAGGTACCCTTAAGTGGACACAAGAAATTATAGAAGCATTTGATGAGTTGGAAAAAGCAATCACTACTACCCCGGTTTTAGCAATACTGAATTATGACAGAGTTATTTAAATATTCCAATTGGAATGGCTATGTGATGATGTCTGTCCTCACACAGAAAATGTTGTTGGGGTACAAGCCCCCTCGCATTTTACAGTGGTCTTTTGGACTGAGTAATGAAGGGACATTTCCTTTGTGAACAAGCATTGGCTGCAGCAACCTTAGCTATTGAGAAATTTGTACCGATAACCATTAGTTGTGCTGCAACATTCCCAATTTTGTAGAGAAGAAAATAAACTCTCACCACACAGTGATTGTCCAGATTGAAGTGATATCTAATTCCGCAAAGCAGGTTGTAAGGTGCTGGACAGTGAATCTGGCAACCTTAATTGACAAACCAGTAGAGGAAGGCGATTATGTACATGACTGCTCCACATAGTTAAGGACAGTAAACTTGAGTGGGGTAGAAATTGTTTGTCGACGATCGATCAGAGTACTGGATTAAGGCACACAGGGCACCTGTTGTTCAGAGTGAAGATGGAGATCTTGATGTAGTGGTAATGAAAAGATTACCTATTCACTGTTCCGCGCAAGCGGCAGCACTAGTGGCATTGATAATAGCACTAGAAATATATCTTAACAGAGGTGATAATCTGCTCTGATTTAGCATATGTAACATCAACAGTTAATTCAAAATGGTCTTGCAGGAAACAGAGGATTCCAACTATCACACGGCACACCAGTGTAGCATGCCGAATTGTCAAGACTGATTTGATGCACTGTCACAGCCTATGATGGTGGCAATTGTGAAATGCACCGCCATTCAAATGGTACTAATAGCATGAGGTAATGAGGCAGCAGTTGCCGCAGCAAACAAAGCATCATATTTGACAGACATATTAGCATTAGTAGCCTTATTAAGTGGACAAAGTGTGAATCAGACACAAATAACTTAACCCTATAATGCATGTCCCCTAACACAAACACTCCAGGGGCATGCACCACAGCAAGAGCAGGAACTGTGGACAAGGAGGGGCTGCTCATTGTCCCCCATTGAATTAGTATGCAGGCAGAACACGGGAAAGCCTGCCATGCCCTTAGAGTTGACAGTAGCATTTGACCAGCTAGATTATCCTGCACATGCGTCATGACAGTGGGCCTCATTACAAGGTTGCCTGTCCGGTAACAACGGTACCAGTAAGCTTGCCAGTACCGTTGTTACTGGACTGGCCAACTACAAGGTCTGCTCATGGGTGCCTGTCCGCCAGGCATGTCCGACCTGCCGGGCGGAATGGCACCCACGAGCAGACCTGCACTCAAATGGGAATGGGGAATAATTTTTACCGGCACCCAGCAAAGGGAAATTACGGGGTCTGGTGGGGCCGGAATGCCCCGGTTCTTCCCCATTGCCAGGAGCGGGTAAAAAACGGACTCCAGCGGCAGCCATGACGGTATTTACTGGCACATCTACAGCCACCCTTGTAATGAGGCCCAGTATGTTGCAGCAGAGCTAGCTGAGAATTTGTTCATCCCCAATTCGCATGAGCATGTTCAAAATTGTGTAGTGTGCCAACAATTTACTGTGCATCATTCATTAAGGACAGTGAAAGAAATATTACTCTGCCCTTCTGGTCCATTTCAGCATCTTCATATTGTCTATTTTGATATGATGCAAACCTGTAAAAGCTATCATTATATGATTGTTGTGGTCTGTCCCTTTCCACGCTGGATAGAGGCAGACCCATATTCTCATCCAGATACAAATTCAGCCTCCAAATTCCTTGCACATGATGTATTCCCCTGTTGGGGAGTGTGTGTAGTGTTGCGATCAGATAACGGCCAACACTTTGCAAATGATTTGTTAAAGAGAGCACCTCTTTATGGGGGATAAAACATACATTGTGCTGTGTCTATTATCCTAGGCAACCGGTGCGGTAGAATGCCTAAACGACTTGCTAAAAGATCGTATTGCTAAATTAAGAAGCACGCTTAACAAAAACTGGCTCTACTGTTTTCTTCTGGCTCTTTATGCCTTAAGCAATCAGCTAGGTTCAGATCACCACCTCGCCCTGCACGAATTGGTTACTGGAAGATGGAGGACTGTTCCCCTGTTTCTGCATGTGTTTTGTCTGCCCTAGAGTTCTGCTGCTATATTAAGGGATGAATTCACACATATTTGATTGCCATGACTGATGCCTTGAATTTTATTTCCAGGCAGGTGAAGCTCTGACAGGCGGGACTGGCCGCAACCAACAACAAATGAGAAGTAAATTGGCTCAAGGGACTGATGCTCCTCTGCGCAACCACTAGTTAATAGAGAAATCTTAACAAAATAAAATGATACACTAAATAGGTTTTTTCGTTTAGGCTGCATTGACCCATGACAAAAGACTGTCCCTATAAAGTCTTACAAGAGAAAAAAGGAAATGGGTTTGTCCAATGCGCCATGCACTCAACACTACACTTAAGTGATTAATCCAAATATCATTGCTGATTTTGACCATGACTGCCTAAAAGCCACCATCAACACTGTTGCACCTCCCACCCCAAAATGTCCCATAATGCCAAACGTACTAACTTCTGGTTTAACAAAGAGCTTGTATCTCTTTGCTGCCATAAAAGAGCGCTAGAGCACTCCCATTAAAAGTTCCCAACACTTGACTCAGCCAATTCACTACTAACAGCCATTAAATCCTACAAATCAGCAGTCATTGTTCATAAAGCCAACTCTTTAAACTCCTGCATTGACAATGCCGCCTCCAACACTAAGGAGCTATACTCTATACTTGGAGAAGTGGAAGCCCACATCCCGCTTCCTCCACCACCAATTCTAGAAAGGCTTGGTGTACTACTATACAAAACACACTGCCCTCTAAAATCCTCACTCTTCAAACTGTTTCTACTGACAATTGTGGATAAAATAGCCTACTCCCAAATCCAAAAATATCTTGAAAACAACCAGCTACTAGGAGCCAGACAATCTGGCTTCCATCCGAAACACAGTACAGAAACTGTCCTTTTAGACCTCAAAATCCAGATGGATAGAATAGGAGACACCGGGAAAATGTGCATCCTTCTCCTGCTTGACCTGTCTGCTACTTTTGATTTGGTCGACCATGATAAGCTATGCAATAGCCTCACTGCGAATTTCAACTTTTCTACGGAAGCCACTCTCTGGGTGAAGTCATTCTTAGCTGATCGATCCTCTTGTGTAACAATCAGCGCTGAGGCTGCTGACCCCATACCAGTCCCCCTAGGGGTGCCTCAAGGTTCCTGCCTCTCTCCCACCTTATATAACGTTTACACAAAACTACAGTTTGCAGCCTTGGATGCTATGGGTGTCATCTACACCAATTTTGCAAATGACACTTAGATCCTCATTGGCATTACAGGAGACTACGAACAGGACCCAGACACCATTAACAAAATCTATGCCATTATCCAATACTGGATGGCCACCACCAGTCTTTGCCTTAATGATGAAAAAAATGAGATTCTCATACTAGGCCTCCCTCCCGTTTAAAAACTCTCCATACGAACTACTCAGCCATCACCATCGGTGGCACACCCATCCCAGTACTTAAACATGTCAAAACCCTAGGCGTTCACATAGGTTTGCTCATAGTGAGGTTGGAATCTATCAGCAGTCTTGCTTCGGCTACTGCCTACACCGCTAAACTTATTTGCCAATTCCTTAACCCTCAAAACTGCCTCATACTAGCTCGAGCCTTAATACTATCAAAACTTGACTACTGTAATATTCTACTAGAAACCACAAATTCAACCTTGACAAAATGCAGCTATTACAAAACAAAGCCCTCGGCAGCTTTTGGTCTAAAAAGAAAGGACCAGATCTCCCATATCAGGAGAGATGCACGTTGGCTTCCCATCAAAGCCAGAATCCTATTTAAAACTCTCACTACCACCTATAAATGCATCACAAAAGTGGCCCCATCATATCTGATAAATACTGTCACTCAAAAAAGACCACCTGATCCCTCAGGTCAGGCTCGAGTACCCACCTCTTTGTACCAAGATTTAAGAGCATTAGAGCAGGGGGAGAGCGGTGCAGCTTTCCTGTAGCTGCTCCAAAAAGCTGGAACTCCCTCTGCATGCATGTCAGAAACAAGCCTTCCTACCAACACTTCAAGAGCCTCCCCAAAACCTGGCTATTCAATGAGTTCTAACCATGAAGGTCTCCTAGACACCTAACGACCTTCACCTGTCCCCCTACGCTGTTTTATTCCACCAAGAACTCAGTTGTCTAACAATTGCCAGTTCTAAATACGCTATGCTTCAAATGTACTGCGTACTGTATATATTGATGCTTGTTCAGAATTGCAACACTACAATCCCCACATTGTAACTTTGGGGGATTTCTACCATGTCCATGCTGTACTCCTGTATTTGCTTGTATTTTCTTTTCACTGTATCCAGCTAAGCCTCCTTTAAGTTATCTATGCCATGATACCTCCGGGTTTAGGCGTGTAACGAATGCAATAAATAAATAAGGAGGTTATTTATATTGATCCTCACAGTTCTAATACTCAAACAAAGTCATCCAGTAAATAAAATATTTATTCTCCACACATGAAAAATATTCAGGGGCCGATTCATGGAACAAACGTGCGCCGAAAATCCCAGCACAAGCAGGCGCAAGGAGGCGCAAGCGTGAGAAAGCAAGCGCACGCGTGCGATTCAAGGAAGGCGCTGCACTACTTTCCCACTGGTTGTGCACCAAAACCGTGCATGGCGCACGCTCGCGCGCACATCTCCAATCAGCGTGCGCTAAGCGCACAGCGAAAGGGCACATAGCGCAGCATACACAACAAAAGTAGGCGGAACAGGGGGCGTAACACATGGAATGGGGAATAACACGTGAAAAAGAAGGCGGAACGGGGGAAGTACTGCTGGGAAGTACACGGAACGCCCACACGCACGTGAACCACACGTATTCATGGAATCAAATATGGCAAACCCGTGCACGGGCAAAGACACGCACAGGCCTAAACACTTCCGCCACACGAAGGCAGGCGGTAGCGTCCCTGCGCATTACAAAAGTGTGCACAAATAAAAAGCATGCATATACTGAGTGGGGTATGTGTATTCCTGGGGTTCGCGTGAAGTTTTACACGTGAAATGGCCCTGTGCGAGTGGGGTACATGTATTCCTGGGGTTCGTGGGAAGTTTTACACGCGAAAGGGCCCTCTGCGAGTGGGGTACGTGTATTCCTGGGGTTCGCGGGAAGTTTTACACGCGAAAGGGCCCTGTGCGAGTGGGGTACGTGTATTCCTGGGGATCGCAGGAAGTTTTACACGCAAAAGGGCAACGCCCGTGCACATTACATCACAGACGCGCTTACGCGCTAGGGGCCTTTAGTCCAATGAAATCTCGTACGTGTGCTGACGTGCTTACGCGCTAAGGGCCTTTCCTCGAATTACACACTGACGTGCAATTTTTTCACGTGCCAAATCACTCCGTATCAAGCTGGCCACACGTACACACACGGAAGAACACGCTCCTGCCCTGAAGGCCATTTTCCTGCCCCCCAGAGCCCCGAGCACGCTCCCACCTGCAATCTGCTGCTGCCCGCTGCCCACGTGCCCTGCCATTTGCTGCCTGCACGTCAGCCAGGGGTGCAGTTGCTGTGACCACCCCTGCTGGAACTGAAGACTCGCAACTGGGATTCCATCGCTCCACAGCCCAGCCCCAGGACCCAGTTGCCCACCCACTCCTGCCTCTGGGGTTGCCATGTCCAGCAGAACACCATCGGGTAGCACTGGCAATCCCCAGCCAGAGAGGCAGAGGGCCACCAGCTTCAGTGCCAGGGAAGTTGGTGTCCTGGTGGAGCAAGTCCTGGGGCAGTAAGATGCCCTCTTTGGAAGTTTGCGCGCCGACAATGAAGGACGGACCAGGATCTGGATGGACATCGTGACTGCCATCAAAGCGGAGGGGGTGGCAGTCCCCGACTTACATCATGTCAAGAAGCGCTGGGAGGACTTCAGGTCCAGGACCCTCAACAAGGCCCGGCGACTCGCAAAGGCAGCGGATGCTGAAGGGCGCCAGGGCCAGCTGTCGGACCACCAAATGAGGGTCCTGGAATGCATATGCCCAGCGCTCTACGTCCAGATCCTTGAGAGGCAGACCCGTCTGGAGTCGAGCGTTAAGTGTACATGCAGAGTGATTGGACGCTGTGCGTGTCGTGGTGTGCCAGTAGTGTGCAGGTTGCACATGTGTTTTTGTAGGGCCATGTAAGGATGTGTATGAAAATGGGCGTGAGGCTGCCACATGTGTGTCCTCTCATGTGTGAGACACATTGATGGTGTATGTGTTGGTAAGCATACTGGACAAATGCAGGTGTGGGAGCACACATGTTTGAATTTCTGTATATGTACATTGGCATGGTTGTGGCATGGATGGTGGTTCCTAATGCATGTATCTGCACTGTGTACATGTGCATGTGTGTGTACTTGACAAGTGAGCAACTGTGATGCAACATGGTTGCATGTGACACTGATATGTAGAAGGCTGAATGGCTGATCTGACATGTATGGCGATCTCATCACTGCAACAGTTGGACGAGATGTAGACATGCATGTAAGTGTGGTGGCGTGTGTGCATGTCTACTGCACTCCCTGTGTTTCATGTGATGTCTGGCTCACCTTTGGATGCTCATGCTGTTGTATGTGTATGGATGGTGCTGGCTGTTGTGATATGGCTGTGGAATTGCTCATGTGTGTGAGTTGAAAAGACATGTGTGTTGGGGATTGTGATGCCATGTCTGAAGTTTGACACTGCCACTCATGTGCAACTGTCATGTGTGTTTCAGTCCATTGTACAATGCCCTGATGCCTGTGTCCTATCTCTCCCTGTATGCAGCGTCAACTGATGAAGAGGGCGGAGAGGGTGCTGTGGAGCACAGCGGCAGGGATCGCACCGCCAGCCGGAGACGCAAGGCCCGGCTCCCCTCCCAGGTTGTCATCTCGTCAGGGAGTGAGGAGTCCGGTGCCGTGTCCCAGGCCGCAGCTGCCGAGGGTAGGTCCAAGAGGCGGAGGTCGGAGTTGGACTCCTCGGCAGCAGATGGGGCAGCTGAGACCCCACAGGGTCCGACGGAGGAAGATGGCACGGAGTCATCCAGGTTGGGGGGGGTTTGGTGGAGGAGGAGGCCATGCAAGGGACAGAGACGGGGTCTGGAGGTGGGGATTCCACTGGTGCTAGTGGTGCAGGGCAGGGGCAGGGACAGGAGGCAGCACAGGCCACCGCGGAGGTGCCTGTGTGTAATCCTGTCCCCGATCCTGTGACTGCATCATCCTGCACCAGCATGGATGCCTACTTCCAGACCCGTTTTCAGGGAGGGGATCCGCTTACGACAACTGGCCTTCCTCTCCCTGCGGACGTGGCTATCCGGGACCGGGTTGACCCTGTCCTGAGTGGGATGGCGTTGCGTCAACGGGGCATGCGAGGTGACCTGCAGTGTTTTCGTGAGGACACTGCACATCATCTCGAATGCCTCGTTGACCGCGTAGACCTACTGGGACAGCTCACAAGGGCCGGATTCCTCCGTTTGCTGGACCTTTTTCTGACCCCCTCCTCACCTGAACCCCCTATACGCCGGTCGTCCTCCATGCCATCTTCCCACCCATGTATCACCTGGGTACCCTGTGGAGCTGCCTCTGACCCTGCTGCCAGGCTGGTGGAGGACACATCCCTGCCACAGTCAGGAGTCGGACGTCCAGCAGGGGTGGCCACCTCAACAACTGCACCCCAGCCTGAGGAGGATGTGCAGGCAGCAAGGGCCAGGGCACAGGCAGAGGCACAGCAGCAGCAGCAACAAGGTGGGAGCCATGATGGCTCAGGGCCTTCAACATCGGAGTGGCAGGCATCGGCCAGAGTGGAGGTGGACCCAGGACTGGAAGTGTCTTCCGTGTGGCAGCGGTTAGGCCATGCTATAGATGCGGAGCGGCAGTGGGCAGAAGAGGCACGGCTCACCATGGTCAGGCCGGAGAACTCCATGCGTAGGGCTCTGAGGTGGGCCGAGTGCCTCGAGGCAATTCGCAGGGACCTGGAGGTCCAGATGTCATCGTCCCTGCAAACGCTCGGGGCCATGGAAGAGGACCGCCTCCAGGACATCGAGCAGGAGTTCGCTGATGCCCTGGACCGGGACATCCAAAAGTGAGCCATCGGACTAGCCCGCTGCCCTTGTAAATAGTTTTTAGAGTTAGGTTTCCTTTTCGTTTTCCTTTTATTTGTGGTCAATGGACAATGCCACACAAATTTGTATATAGTTATATTTTTAGGTAGTTTGTTAGGTAGGTTTCATTTGTTTGGTTGGGATTATGGACCCTTTACATCCTTGGACAATGGATTGTATATAGTTTCATCATGTATTCATTTTTTTTTTTGCATTATGGACATGGAGCAATGGATTTATTTTTTTCCGGACAATGGATTGTAAATAGTTGGACTATGGATTGATTTCTCTTTTTTGTTTATTATGAACATGAAGCAATGGAGATTTTTTTTTACATTTCCTTTGGATTTGCGTTGTTGTAGGGTGACTTTGGACTGTTTTTCTTTCTAATTTTTTTTATTGGTTATTTTCATTCAATCATCTTTTTCACATGCTTTTCATTTCATTTTTCATATTTTGGTATGCTTTCATTTCATTTTTGATGTTATGTACATAATACATTTTCATTTTTTAGTTCCATGTGTGGGATTCGCTCATTGGGTTGATGCATGTGAAAATGTGGGTTTACACAAGCAATGCCAACCAGTGTATGTGTGACGGACATTTGTTGATGTACATAGTTGACTTTTGGTTTGTGTCATGAGATCGGCATTTCACTGCTGGGGGGTGGGGGTGCAGGGGGACATGAGTGGGACATGAGTGGGGGCCTGCTGGCAGGTGCCCTGCACTGCTGGGGGGTGGGGGTGCAGGGGGACATGAGTGGGACATGAGTGGGGGTCTGCTGGCAGGTGCCCTGCACTGCTGGGGGGTGGGGGTGCAGGGGGACATGAGTGGGACATGAGTGGGGGCCTGCTGGCAGGTGCCCTGCACTGCTGGGGGGTGGGGGTGCAGGGGGACATGAGTGGGACATGAGTGGGGGTCTGCTGGCAGGTGCCCTGCACTGCTGGGGGGTGGGGGTGCAGGGGGACATGAGTGGGACATGAGTGGGGGCCTGCTGGCAGGTGCCCTGCACTGCTGGGGGGTGGGGGTGCAGGGGGACATGAGTTGGTGATCAGTAGTGCAAGCTGACATGTGGCTTGGCTGGGGGGCATGCCCATGGTGGATGGGCTGCCTGCGGGACATGACCAGGGGTGCAGGGTAGTCCCCTGTGGTGTGGGCTGCCTGCAGGGGCCGTGGAGGGTGTAGAGGGAACCCCTGGAAGGACCCACACTGCCAATTCACGTGTAGGACTCCCCGCGCACCCCCGAAATACACGTACCCTGCTGAAATCGCGTGTGAAACTTCCCACGCACCCCCGAAATACACGTACCCTGCTGAAATCGCGTGTGAAACTTCCCGCACCTCCCCGAAATACACATACCCTGCTGAAATTGTGTGTGAAACTTCCCGCGCACCCCGAAATACATGTACCCTGCTGAAATCGCGTGTGAAACTTCCCGCGCACCCCGAAATACATGTACCCTGCTGAAATCGCGTGTGAAACTTCCCGCGCACCCCACGAAATACACGTACCCTGCTGAAATCGCATGTGAAACTTCCCGCGCACCCCCAAAATACACGTACCCCACTCGCACAGGGCCTATCGCATGTGAAAATTCACGCGAACCCCAGTAATACATATACCGCACTCGAACAGGGCCAACCGCCTGTGAAACTTCCCACGCAACCCCGAAATACACGTACCCCACTCGCACAGGGCCTATCGCATGTGAAACTTCACGCGAACCCCAGTAATACACGTACCCCGCTCGCGCAGGGCCAATCACGTGTGAAACTTCCCGCGAACCCCAGGAATACACGCACCCCCCTTGCCGTGCTGGTACAGGGTTAGCGCAGCCCTTTGCGCTGGATTGGGGATTTTGATGGCTTTTCCCTGCGCGAGGGGCGTTCTTGGGGGCGTAACTGGCACTGCTGCAGGGTCGCTGCGCCACTGTGCGCCACGGCTGGTTTTGGTAGCTAAAATCCATGAATACGCTGTGCGCTGAAATGGATTTTAGCTCACGCGGCTGGCCCAGAGATTCACACGCGCACACTGTGTGCCAGCCGCGTGCGCCACTTGTGCGCTAAATTCTATAAATTACCCCTCAGTCTTTTTGAACGTGTTTTGACCTAAACGCACATTGGTCTTCATTAGGGCTAGTACACCACCATAATCACACTAATAAAGCATCCAATGTTTTGTTGTTGGACCCATACTGTAAAAAAATATAAATTGTTCAATACAGACCATATATGATTTTTAACACAGATGGAAAAAAAGGAAATATAAAATATTCAATACAGCCCACATAATGTGCCAGCGATGTGTTATAAAACAAGGGAGAAAAATACACAAATAAGAATAAGTATATCACAAAATCCAGTTATATCTTACTACAACTCGCAGAATCCATGAATTATGCCCATGTGTGCTACTTATTATCACTATAAGCTGCTGTGTATTCCAGTGTCCACCACCAACACTAAAACAAGGGATGAAACCCCAAGAAACTTTCTTTTGTCCAATGATTGGTTTCTATTTTTACCATGAATTCTCAATATGTTCAGTCTAAATAGTAGTTGTCTTGCGTTCAATGGACAAAGCTCCAAATTCCGCTGTGCATTTGCACTATAAAATGAACAATCCATTAGACCAATTGTTTCTCATCAGTATTGGCTACTAGTAGAACAGACATCCAACAGTCTTACCTAAGCTTGACATGAAAAACACAAAATCTGATACAACAACAATCTTCTTTTCAAGATGCAAATTGTAAATCTTCACAAATCTTCCATTCACCTTAAATCCAATGTTATGACACCTAATACACAAAATGATTTGAGAACCTCGCCATCTATGTATTCTTGAAACTGTCGATCTCTGTCACCCGTGAACCTGAGATAGTGACATTTACCCTCCACCTTGTGTGGTCATACGACATATGGTAGTCCAATTTCTTACCTAATGGTTCTGTGCACTTCAGAATTTGAGTAACAACAAAACAGAGGAAGTTGCTTCTGCAACACTCCCCACTCCCAATGAACCTGTGAACAATATTCTTTAATCTGAAACTGATAGACCACCACCATCTGATATTACACAGACTATATAGAATACCAATAATCTAATAAAATACCAATCCAGGTAGTTAAAACTCTCAATTTACACAAACAATACAGGCTTGAAAGAGGTGACTCCTATATACGTGGTTCTAGCATTTCAACCTGAGAAGCAGGAATATGACTGCGCTACTCAAAGTAATACAGAATGTGAGAAATCAAATACAATTACATCTTACTTATATTTGGCTCCTAATAGCCCATCACGTATGTACCCATTCTCGTAAAGCAGAGGTCTGCGCGGCGCGTCAGTGCCATCTTGTTTTTGAGGAAATTAGATAGTTGCTGTGACGTCGGATGCAAACGTCTGATGTCATTCAATCTGCATAAGTCAACAAAAAACTACTGCATGGAGAATACTGTCTCTGAGTGATTGAAGTTTGAATAATGTATGATTATGTCCCAAAACAACCAGCATACTGATCTCAATCTGTTAGATTCACAAACATCAAATTGAAAACCCTCTTCCATTTCATTCCTGAAGAGTTTGTTGTATGCAAGCACTAAATCAATCCCTGATATGAGAAACATTTAAAGTAAATTCAAACTCGCGCGAATTGCGGTACCGTAATTAGCACCAAGGTCCCTTTGCGGGTCCCAACTTTAACGGCTGGTTTACACCAGCCGTTAAGGTCGGGTCCCGCAAAGGGACCTTGTAGTAAGGCGGTAAGGGTTAACGGTCACCGGTACCGCCTTCCGTGTAATGAGGCCCAATGACTTGACAGTGATCTTACCATTGCAGATATAGGAACTACTCCGGTTCTAACCTGCCTCTTAGAAGGGAATGAGGAAATGGATAATTTTAAGAATTTTACAAGATCTTAACATTGAACCTAAACATCTAATGAATGTGGAAATGAAAGACAAATACACATTTACATCGCTCTTTGTAACTGAAAATGCAATTGATCTGTTCCAATTGGCTGTTACTTGAGACATACACAGATTGTTCAATAGACCATTGAAACCCAGAAGATGTGATAACCTTACTAAATCAGAAAGTGTGTACATTAGTTTCACTTAAGAGAGATACTGAAATAGTGATCAAGCCAGCAGATAAAGGTGGGAATGTTGTGGCCACGAATAGGGATTATTACATCATGATGGCCCATACACATCTCAATACACCAGACTGTTATGAGAAGCTGGGCACAAAATGCATCAAATGCCTCAAGAATGAAGCTTGTGATTTTGGTTGAGAAATGGATGAGGACGGGTATACTCGCAGATGAGGTCAAACGTTATTTACATCAATATATATTTTGCCAAAAATTCACAGAGTTTGTCAATATCCCTGAGGGAAGACCAATTGGGAATGGGTTAGGGTGGATAACTGAAAGGTTCTCCAAATACATTGATGCATTTCTAGTAACATAGGTTCCCAAACGTCCAGCCTATTTAAGGGGCACAATGCACCTTTTACAAATGGTGGAACATTTTCAGTGGGAGGATGAATATTGTTTTGTCACTTTGGATGTGAGAGCATTGTATACCTCAATACAGCACCAACTGACATTCAAAACAATCGATTATACTTATGAGACAAAATCAGCTTCATATATGTTACACATTATGATGATTAAGGCTATGCTAAACTTTACTTTGTGGAATAATGTGTTTCTATTGATGAGTGTATTTACAGGTAAATAAGAGGTGTGGTGATGGGAGCTAATTATGCCCCCCTCCACATGCCAATCTATTCAAGGGTTATTTTGAAAGTAAATCTATATACTCATATGCATAGGCCAAGAATTAAACTGTGTACCAAATTTATTGACGTCTTCCTAATCTGGCATGGTAATTAGGCATGTCTTACTGAATTTGTGAATTATCTGAATAACCATGATTTTGGCATTCAATTTACCAGCAACAGTCACTGATAGTATTTGAGTTGTTGGACACTAAATTGTATGTGAGAGCCAACGGGATCATGTCCAAAAGATACAGGAAATCCACTGAGGCTAACTCTGTGTTGTTGGCTACGATTTGTTGTCACAAATCGAGTGTGGAAGTTATTAACTTTGGAGTCAGACTTAACTAATTGCATAGAGGACAAGCCGTTGATTGTATACAGCAGAGCACCTATTTTTAGTCCTCCGTTGATGCAACCAATAGCCAAAACAGTGACATTGCTGTATCAGAACTTGAATGGATTTCATAAGTGTGGAAACTGCAGTATGCGTCAATATACACACAAATGCAAAAGTGTAAAGAATGACTTTTAGAGAGAAGTTGATTAACACATATTTGATCAACTGCAGGAGTAAATATATGGTCTATGGTATGATCTGCGTGTGTGGTTTGGTATACATAGGGAGTACAAATTGAGAATCCGGATTGGGGAGCATATCATTACCTTTCAGAAGGAGGATATTGGGTTGCCATTATCCATGCCTTGGAAAGAACATCATCAAATGGACAATAAGGCAGGGATCAGATTCATTGGACTGAGAACCCTGCAGAGTGACCCGAGAGGTGGAGACGGACAAAAAGAGCTCTGTAGATTGGGTGCAAGAATGATTTATAAATACAGTCTTGAAAGGTCTAAATACTGACCATTAAGTGGATGTGTTTCTTTAACTTGCACGGGTCAATGTTTCAAGTAATGGTTGCAGTTTGTATATATCTTTTCCAGTACATATTCATGATTTGTAACAAGTATGTATGATATTTTCTGTGTTGAAATGACTTTTCAGAATATATTCATTATTCGCAATGAACATGTTGTGCGATTTTTGTGTTTAAATGATTTTCTTTGTGTTGTATATACTGGCAATAGCATAAGCTGGACCTGAAGATAGTATTAAGTGCTTTGCACAATGTTTACCTATATACAGGCAGTGGTCTATTTAGGTGTTCACCAACAAGTCTGTCCATTTGGTGGCATTAGCCAGTTTTGAAATAGAGTCCTCATTTCATTGGGCTCGGAATGAGTAGGTACAGGCTTGTTTGATTAACAATGTAATGATCTAAGTGTCCGGTAGGCCCCTCATCACGAGAGAATACAGTGAACTTAGTGGAGCACGTTCGGCAGAAAGTGTGCAGGTAGACGCGTGAGTTTGCATTTGCTAAAATGTTTGTTATATCTGTGATTGATTTAGTGCTTGCGTACAACATACCTTTCAGGAATGAAAGTGAAGAGGGTTTGTTTTCAATTTGATGTTTGTGAATCTAACAGATTGTGATCAGTATGGTAGTCGTTTCGGGACATAATTATACATTATTCATCATTTGAGCATTGCTAACAATCAGTATTCTCGATGGGGTAGTGTTTTGTTAACTTATGCAGATTGAATGACGTCAGACATTTGCATCTGACATCATGGCAACTATTTAATTTCTTAAAAAACAAGATGGCGCTCTCTTGCCGCACAAACATCTGATATTCCAGAATGGGTTTATACGTGATGGGCTATTAAGGAGCCACATATAGGTAAGTTGCCATTGTATTTTATTTCTCATATTCTGTATTACTTTGAGTAGCACAGTCATATTCCTGCTTCTCAGGTTGAAATGTTAGAACCACGTATGTAAGAGTCACATCTTTCAAGCCTGTATTGTTTGTGCAAATTGAACGTTTTAACCACCTGGATTGGTATTTTATTGGTATATTGGTATTCTATATAGCCTGTGTAATATCCAATGGTGGTCTATCAGTTTCTGACTGAAGAATATTGTTCACAGGTTCATTGGGGGCGGGGAGTGTTGCAGAAGCAACTTGCTATGTTTTATTGACACTCATATTTTTGAAGTGCACAGAACCATTCGGTAAGACATTTGTTGGACAACCATATTTCGTACGACCACACAAGGTGGAGGGTAAATGTCACTCTATCTCAGGGTCACAGGTGACGGAGAGATCGACAGTTCCAGGAATATATAGATGACAAGGTTCTCAAATCATTTTGTGTATTGGGTGCCATAATATTGGATTGAAGGTCCATGGAAGATTTGTGAAGATTGACAATTTGCATCTTAAAAGGAAGATTTCTGTTGTATCAGATTTTGTGTTTTTCATGTCAAGCTTACCTAAGACTGCTGGATGTCTGTTCTATTAGTAGCCAATATCTATGAGAAACATTTGTTCTAATAAATTGTTCATTTTATAGTGTGGATACATGGTGGAATCTGGAGCTTTCTCCTTTGAAAGCAGAACAACTGCTATTTAGATTCAACATATAGAGAATTCATGGTAATTATTGCAACCAATCATTGCACAAAAGAAAGTTTCTTGGGATTTCATCGCTTGTTTTAGTGTTGGTTGTAGACACTGGAATACACAGCAGCTTGTTGTTCTAATAAGTAACACAAATGGGCATAATTAATGATTCTATGAATTTGATTTGATTTGATTTTAATTTTTATATAGCACTAAATTGCCCATGGGCCTCGAAGCACACAAGTAACAGAACAATTATAGACATACAACGAAAAGAAAAAGTAAGTGATCAGGTTACATCGGGAGTGGAGTTGTAGTAAGATATGACTGTATTTTGTGATATATTGCTTATTCTTTGTTTGTATGGTTTTCTTTTTTCTCCCTTGCTTTGTAACAGTTCGCTGGTACATTATCTGGTCTAAATATTTTTATATTTCCTGTTTTGCATCTGTGTTAATAATCATATATGGTCTGTTTTGAACAATTTATATTTTTTTACAATATGGGTCAAACAATGAAAAATATGCTTTATTACTTTTGTTTGTTTATGGTGGTCTTCTAGCCCTGGTGAAGACCAATGTGCTTTTAGGTCGAAACACGTGTTGGCAAAGATTGAAAATTGTTATTGTGGAGAATAAAATGATTTGCTTGGTGACTTTGTTTGAGTACTAGAACTGTGAGGATCAATAAGAATAACGTCATGAATCACTTGAGAACAGATGAGAAGAGCTCTCAGACTCAGCATAATTAATACCACTGCCTTACCAGTTGTACCCAGATGACATTGTTTTTGTGCGCAAGTGGAGTACGCTGCGTTTTATAGGATGCACATTGTGCAGTGGGCCAATTAATCCGCTGTAAAGATATGTGGCCACAAGGGATGGCTCCACCTATGCGACGTCAAGAAGGACAGCAGCAGCGCCTCTCTGTCCAACGATACCGAGCAAGGAGAAGCGGAAGAGGATCCATGTTGAATATTACCCTATGTAATTTTGTACATCCATTGACAGCACAGACTCTTATCAATTTTTTTTCACTATATTTGAGACGTCGCTTTGCATTAACTAAATGATTATGGGTGGTAATATGTGTAGTAATTTTCCTGTTTTCTCTTTCTTTCCTTTGTGTCGAATATAGTAGAAATATGATGAAGGAAGTAGTAGAAATATATGGAGTAGAAAAAAAGTAGTGGAAGTATAAGAGTTAAAAGAGAAAAATGTAATTAAGAATTATAATTTTAAAAAAGTATGAAGGTTTTCGTTCAGATATTGTTAACATTTGGTACGGCCATATGCAAGAAGTGGGTAGTCAGAGATCAAATGAGAGTTGCTATGTTTTCTCTCTCATTCCTCACGCCACGGGTTCCCCCAGGATGTTTGTAGCGCAAGAAATACCAACACACATAGTACACTGCTTAGTTCATCTTGCATTTTGTAAAATGAGAGGACTATTTCACGGTCATTGGCCCTATGCTTAATGGGTAGAAAGAGATGATTTCCCTTTTACAGATGATTTTATTAAGCAAAAAAGGATGGCAGCAAGATTGGGATCAAAGAAAATCACCATGTGTTGTACACTGCAAGGGCCGCATAGAGGCGATGTAACATATAGAAAATTTGATTTGAAAAAAGACCAATGCCACAGGAGCAGTGATACTCTGGTGCTGGACAAGGGCACAGTTACACATAACTGGACAATTGTTCACAAAAGGTGGGTGGATATAAAGGATAATGGGATGCAGTGCAGAGGTGATGGTTGGATTGGCCAAAGAAACAGTTGCATTCCTTAATGATATGTGCAGAGCTAACTGGATGAAATATGCAAAGTTGCTCACCTGTGTGGATGTGAAATCAGAACCCATGCACATACAAAGACTTGTACACCCTTCCTCATGTTTCAGATACAATGGAAGGGTGCAAATAGGGAATAACACCGGGTGTAAATGTATCATGGACCTACCAGGTATGTGACTGGAAACTGCTGCATTGATGGACCATTATTGGTCATGTGGCACGTGTGCATACATGCATCTCCCACCCAATTATTAGAATGGTATTTGTTCTCTTAGCAGCCTGCACTCACCAGCACTAGTGGTGCTTCAGAGCCATGTTGTGGCAGTAGTGGATGTGGCCACAAAGAAGAAAGTTTCTAGAAGTTCAGTGTTAAATGGCGCAAAAGGGAAAATTACTTGTCACAAACAGCGGATAGGTGAGCAGCAAACCCGACCAAATACTGGCTGTTCAGCAAAGTATCTGTATTTTTTACCTCCCTGCTGGCCCCTGAAATACAAGCGGCAGCAAATTCAAAGTGCTTTAAATTACGAGGTGGGAGTTATTGCAGCTAGCGAATGCCACAGAGATGTGGTTGTGGTGATATTGATGTTTGAGTAGTGGATCTTTCTCCAGCATGCCCTATGGCATGGATTCACATGCTCATGAATTTTCGGTCGTCCGGCAGGGAATCCTTGGTAAAAATGAAAAACAGTTTCACTTAAAAATGTTATTTCTCCTCTAAACCTATTGCTGTCCTGTGGGTCATACTGCCCCATCCAATGACAGTCCTCTCCCTAATCCCCTCCTCTGGCAGCCATCTTCAGATTTTTAACACGCACGCTTCAGTGTTGGGCCTCGAGTTTTCTCTCTGAGCTATTTGTATATTTTTTTGTGGTTTTGACAGGAAATGTTCTCTATTTGTTTCGAAGATGCCCGTGTGCTCTTTTCTTCATCTGCCCACATCAGGGATCCGTGGTCGGTGAATTTCCGCGCTCCTCAAGGGGGAAGATCATTGAAGATTCTACAAGGCATTTGGGTCTACTTTGCGCCTTCCAACCATGATGGAGGAGAAGGAGGGAAGGTCCCTCTTCATGCCCCGCACCAAATGCGTACTAGGGAGCGTGTTTATGGAGGATAAGCACCTGCAATGCCTCTACTGCCTGCATTCGGACCACAAGGAGGTAGAGTGCGAGATATGCCTTGGTTTCTCCAAGAAAACAATGAAGGACAGGAATAGTAGGCTGGCGGCATGGCTTAAGGCCTCTGTCCCCGGTTCTGAGCAGGGCCATGCCTCACCCAGGACCGGCTGGTCCGAGGAGTGGTCTTCTAAGGCGCATCATCCGTGGGGGCCCAAGATAAGGTCAAGAGCTACACGTCCGAGTCCAAATGGTTCGCCCGGATAGGGCGCAATCAACATCACCTTATGCCTCCATTAACAGCCGGCAATCAAGCTCCTCTTCGAAGAGGAAGTCATCTTCGCCGGATAAAATACGTGAGAAATCGGAGAAGCCGCAGACGAAGAGGAAGGCCGAACAGCCCAAACAGTCTGAACCGGCATAGACTAAGGCATCGTCAGTGACTCTGTTGACGACTGCTACTGCCATGACAGTGAAGGGCACTGATCCTGCGAGGGTAGCCCCCATGGCTCAGAAGGTGTCCCTACCCCCAAGGCGTGCCACTGCCGCCGTGACTTTGGCAAAGTCTGTAGGCACGCCAGAAGGGGGGGAAAACCATCTCAGGGCCTGGTTCAAGACCCTCCCGGGGGAAAAAAGGGATGCCCCAAAACAGGCCTACCAAGCTGTCACCCAAACCATGGCGGTCTCCTCAGCAGATGATGAAGAGCAGGAGTACACAACGCCGTTGAAGAGGACGACTACGGCGCAGGGCCTAGTTTTCCTGTTCTGCCGTCTTAGCCGAGGGACATTTCTTTGGATATTCTGTTGACTCTGCACACCTTGGTGTCAGAGATCCAGATTCACCGGCTTCAGTAGCTGTAGTCCCCCAAGTCCCCAATCAGCCTCCCGCGAAGAAGAGGAAGCATCATCCGATGCCCCCATTTCAACCTCCACCACCACGTTAGGTAATTTCTCCCCCAGCAGACACGCGTATGGGGACGGATACGGCCATGACAACGGCTATCGTTGCAGCGGACGGTGAATCTCTACATTTGGATGCTCCATATAGGGTGACCCTCTGGATGAGGTGGGATCTTTCCACTCCATGATCTCCAGAGCATCTGAGCTGTTCCAGCTGGTGCACAATGAAACCAAGAAGGAGGGCTTATTTTACCAGACGTGCGAGGCCAAGAGGAAGACAATCATGGTGGTGCCCCTTCTGAACGATATTTGGGAAGAGGGGCTGGCCCTCATGAAGAACCCTTGCATGGCTCCAGCCAAACAGGATAGGCTGGAGAAGAAATATAGGGTGCCCTACTCTGCACCCATGTGCCTGAGGTCGCAGCCATCGCTGGATTCGGTGGTATTAGCGGCCGTGAGGAAATGGTCGGTCAACCTGTCCTCGTCTTCAGTCCCTCCGGACAGCGAGTGGGGAAAAGGATGGACACCATGGCAAGGTGATTTACACTGCAGCGTCCACTATCAAGGCGGCCAACGCACTTGCGAATCTGGTATAAACTGGAACTGATTCTGGAGTTCCTCCCCAATGATAATAAGATGGAGGTAGTTGCTCTCTTCCAGGAAGGCGAAGTGGCATCTCATCCACGCCATCACAGTGTCATTGGGTGTCGCTGACACAGGGTTCTGGCAAATGGGGATGGTGTCTGCCTGTGTCGCCAAGGTTGGATGAAAGCCACCAATTTCTATCAGGAAGTCCAAGCGACGGTGCTGGTCATGCCCTTCGATGGAGAGAATCTGTTTGGGATGGTTGTCGACGAGTCCCTCCAGGCATTCAAAACGGATAGGCAGACTGCCCGTTCTCTGGGCACTCTCCAGCAGCACTGCTCTTCTTTTTGCTCCTTAATGGGAAAGTCAGCAGGTCTCCTAAAGGATTACTCCACATCGTACCGTCAGCCTTCCAGATCCACAACTCAGGAAGCCTACATAGGCCGTTCCCAGGCCTACGGTAGCAGAGGACAGCGCTGCAGTCGCTATTACCACAATTGACCTTTTCACAATTGGCCGCATATATATATATATATATATATATATATATATATATATATATATATATATATATATATATATATAAATATATAAATATATATATATATATATATATATATAAATATATATATATATATATATATATATATATATACACATATATATATATATATATCGCTTTGGTTATATATATATCAAATGGGGTTTTGGGCAGGGTTGGGTGGGGGGTAGCGGGGGGTTTCCCCCGCATATATTTTACAATTGTGAAAAGGTCAATTGTCATTCGAACATTTGTAATACGAACAATTCGTATACAACCCTGCAGTCACCCGCATGGCACGAGGTTAGGAAAGGTAACTTAAATATAGGTGTTATATCTGTTTATGATAATGGAGCATGTGGATTGGATAACTCTTATCGGGTGGGCGTCTACGCCCATCCCTCTATATCACACGTGATTGACGTCACCACAAGTATGACGTCTCATTGGCTACAGTGTCTATAGGACCCTAGATTACATGGTCCATTGTGATTGGGCAAGTTACACCCCTAGACATAAATCTCCACTTTAATTAGCAGCATGCAGAATAGACACCCCTGTGCCTGGTGTCCCACGTTTGACCCTGCCTCCCTTCCATCAATCAGTGTTTTAGGGCGACGTGTCACTTAGTTGGCTAAGGATGGCCTCGAAACTGTAGTCTCTTATCGGGAAAAGTTATGGCATCCTCGGGTCCCGGATGACATCAGGCGATGGTACTCCTTCGCGCCTGGCTGGTCACATGTTAGTTCACCATGAATCTGCTTCAGTTTCCAGCTTTTAGTGCATTTAATTCTGTGTCGGCCTAGCCACCTGCATGGCCCCCCCTTATCTTGACCTTCATGAGGCAGGCTGGTATGCTCTGAAGGAGGAGTCTTGTGAGCTGACGCTCTCCTCCCTTCTCCGGTTGACCTCGATTTCCTAGGCATGAGCCGCTCTTTGTTGAGTTTCGATTCTGCTCCTTCTCTTGCCTTAGGCTGGGTTTCGAAACTTGGCCTGGCAGGCCTCTGGTCGCCGGGGTACCTTTTCTGCTTTTACAAAATGGAGTCACCCTTGTATAATGTGCCTTATTGAGGTAGATATACAATTGGCGCTTGCCGCTCTATCTTCTACTAAGCATTGCAAGCAATATCGATTTCTTAGCATCTTGCGTTTGAAGCCTATTTACACACGTCTTACAGGACGGTTGCTTCCATCTTGTCTCGTAACACTGTTTCCTGGCGTAGTAACATTATCTCCTCTCTGTGCCTATTCCATTCAATTTCGTAGTTACTCGCACTGGCGTGTTATCTTCGATAGCTGCTCTTGTTCATTCTCGAATCTGTTCGGGCCTTTGTGTCATTTCCACGGGCATTCCATTAAGGCTTTTGGGGTCTCTTCGTGGGCCGTGTATAGGTACTCCTCATTTCGTATCAGCGGCTGGTATGGCTGTCTGATAGGGTACCGTGCTGCCCAGGGTTGCTCTTTGTAGGTTCATTTGCTCTTCATACGTCACATACCTTGGCAAGCGCGTTCCTGGTGCCTGTCACGATGCCTGCCCCCGGAAAGCCAGACCAGGCCCAGCAACCCCGGAAGCAGGCATCATGCCACTTGAAGCATGCCCAAAAACCCCAGTTAGGGGCTCTTTGGCTACAGTCCTGGTGCCTGTGGCGCCAGGTTCATAAGAATAATGTCAGTCCTGGCGCCATGGGCGCCAGGCTCATTACAGAAATCTTACCTGTTGCAGACCATGCTGCATACCTACCTGATGCAGACCATGCTGCACAAAGCCACAAGCCAAATGAGGCTTATAGGGACTACTTTACCTCAGGGACTCCTTTCCTCTCGGGTGGGGCTGTGGAAGAATACTTACCTGGGACTTCTTCCAAGGCTATTTAAGCCACACCCGGACAGCCACACGTGCTTCGCGTTATTCTGCTTGTTGCAGCGTAACGCTCACCGTGTCTTCAGCAGCTCCAGTCTTCAGCCACGCCCGCTTCAGCCCTGGAACACCTGGAACAAGACAAGGAGAAGGAGAAGAGGTCTGAACAAAACCCTTACCTGAATCCTTGATTCAGCACATCGTCGATCTGGAAGAAAGAAGCCTTCTCAGGTGTATTGCCACGCACCTCGTAGAGCCGCGCTGGACTCACCAACCGGGGCTGCATTCCTTAACTCCATCGCGAATCCAGCATCTCCAGGCCATTCTTCAACACCTGGGGGAGACAAGAACAGATAGGTGAGCAAGGGCAATACAAACCACCCCCAAAGACTTACCTGATTTACCATAGGGGGTACTCACCTCATCTCGGGTCGGCGTAGTCAATTCTGCATCACTGCCGCACCCCAGCCCCTAAGGGGAAAACAAGGACAATACAAATCACCCCCAAAGACTTACCTGATTACCACAGGGGGGTACTCACCTCATCTCGGGTCGGCGCAGTTAATTCTCCATCATCGCTGTACCCCGGCCCCAAAGGGGAGAACCACAATAGACTTACCAGGATCTTACCAATTGCCCCTTGGAACTCTTCTGGTGGTTTAAATCCGCAACCTGCAAGTAATCTGGCAGAGTGAAGATCAGACTTTTGAACTCTTACGAACAATTGGACTTAGAGTTAATACTGGAACTCACCAATTCCTCCACGCCAGTGAAGTAACTGGTCGTCTACGCGCCCCTGCGCTCGACGCAGGATGGAGAGCTCATCTTTCCAAATCTTCAGGTGAGATTTAGAGGGAACTTCAGGAGTGTTCTGTGGGCAGACAAGGGAGTGAGAAGGCGGGTTAACTCTCATATTACGGGAGGTTAATTCCCTTTCTCCATTGCAGAAAGATATTCGTACGAATCCAACAAATGAAGCTAAGTGGGTCTGTCCAGTCTGTCATCTCGGCTCTACGTGTTACTCTGGTGGAAGCAACAGCGGGCCAGTCCAGATCGACGCCCCCGTGTTAATCAGGTGAGCGTAACAGTGCCTCAAAATGAGGGTGTGGGGTGCAGGCCATGTCTGGGACCTCCTCTACATATTCATTCTGCTAGGTAGGGGGGCGCCGACTGAGATATACATCTGTGTGTGATGGTGAGGGCCTTGAATAGTATACGTTCTTTGATCGGAAGCCAGTGGGCGTCTTGTCTGGCCTGAGAGATATGCTCTCTCCTAGAGATACTGAGAGCAGCTCTGAGAGCATTATTTTGCGTAATCTGTAGTTTAAGGTTTTTGGAGGAGGAACCGAGGAGGAGGACATTACAGTAATCCAATTTTGCACCTACGGTAGCTCTGGCAATATTGAGGCTGTTTTTGGAGGAGAGGTGGCGTTTTACAGCATTAATGATTTTAGTTGTGAGTGCTGCTGAAGATTGGATTAGTTGTAACTAACTTATATATCCATAGACAGGATGGAATCCAGGTATACTCCCAGAGATTTTACTACAGCAGAGACTGTGATTACAGTGTTCGCTATGCTGATGTTACTGCATTTGCTTTCTAGTTTGTTCAAAGTCTGCTTGGGGCCTACCAATAGGATTTTCGTTTTATCCTCATTGAGACAAAGGCCGTGCATATGTCTCCTGTAAGGTTTTGAGGTCCAGCTCGTAGTCACCACATAGTGGGAGAAGAATTTGTGTATCATCAGCATAATTGGTGAACGTTCTGCCAAATTCTTCTAGGTCATTGAATAATGGTAAAGTGAAAAGGTTTTAGAGGCTAGGGGATGTGCACGAGCCTTGTGGCACTCCACAACCAATGGTGGATGGAGCTGCTGATGCCTGGTCTGAGAAGACCTCATGGCTCGGCCCTCCAGAATGGATGTTATCCAGGTGATGGCTTTGCGGGAGAAATGGGCAGAGTCTGTGAGGGGTTTCCCTATGATCTTGTGGTCAACCAAGTCTAATGCTGCCGACAGGTCGAGGAGCAGACGAAGCGCAGACTTGCCCTTGTCCATGTTTTCTAGGAACTGATTTTTTTGGATGGATCTCCCTCGGTCGGGCTTGGACCCCTCTTGCCTTCAAATTCATTTTTGTACAATATTGTTGGGATTCACTTCCCTTTCTTTCACAGTGCTTGTACTTCAAAGTCTTTCTATTGTACTGGGATTTTGCTTGATCCTCTGTATGACCACGTTGACCTATTTGGCCTGCCCTCCTATGGCCTTCTGGTACTTGTAGTTTCTCTCATATGGGGCCCGACAAGAGTCTCTTGACTTCAAACCCACGCGGTGTCGCTTTCCCTGTCTAGCTGGTCTCCTTTTCACACTTTTAATAGTTCATTCAAAGTTCACCAGTTTTGGTTCGAAACTTGCCACTTTGCGATTCTCCCTCATCACAGCCTGGTTCTTATCGGTTTTCCCCTCGACTCACTGGCTGTGTTGAACCGCTTGTCTGTGGCCTTTCTGGATTTAAGGCCGGTACCACAGACACAGGAGCTTCCCTCGCTCCCGCTTATCGGCATAGGTTTGCCCTGTGTACCGTTGACATCTGCTGCAGCACACTTGTGCTATTGTTTGCAGTCTTAGGCTCTCTTCCACGAAGGTTCTGCAGGCCTGGGACAAAAAAGGGCAAGGTCACCTCTCTCCTCGCCACCCTCTTGATTCCTGACGCCTTCCTTCTTCTTTTGAACTGCTCCGTGGTAGCAGTCTTGTCATGCTGTCAGCTGTGCTCGCCTTGATCGTACTGTGCTCTCTGGTTCCACCTTTTTTCCCTGTGGGCAAGGGAAAGGGCTGTCGGGTGTGTGTGGTTCAAGTCAATCGCCTGACCCTCGGATTGGGACATGTCGGGTACATAGGGTTAACATTAGTCTGTTGTTTGTGGTGTGCGCAAGTGTTTGTGTCAGAAACAGGGATAGCTTGAATGTCAAAGCATCCTACAGAGTCGGAAGGGAAAGAGGTGTTGTATGGGATCATATCGTACATATTTGTGTTTGGGGTGCTCTCGGAAGGGTAGGTTTTGGAGGGTTTGTTAAATGGACGAGAATGACCAGTTTGAAGATCAGAACATAGGGGATGGTGGGATTTGTAATTGTCAGTCACTTTCGACTGGGAGTTCAGAAAGTGACAATCGGAGGGACGGGATTGGTAGGGTTTGCGGAGTAAATGGGAATAACTGGGGTCGTGACATGAACAAAGGGTATTGTGGGGATCATAGTGTTTTGTCTAATCAGGTTGGGAATGGGGAAAATAATTAGAAGGATAGGAAGAAGAACGATTGGGAGTATTCAAATAGGGAACTGGAAAACAGGGATTCTGAGAGAGACGGTTTCTGAATGCAGCGGGGTATGGGATCCTATGGGATTTGTTACATACAGAGGGGAGGGGAGGTTTGGGTAAGATGAATTCAACGGGAGGAAGGTTGGTAAACGTATTATTGCCTACAAAGGCTCCAGGTATATCGTCCTCCATCTTCCACAGCACAATACCGCAGCTCACCTGGGGCAATTCCCTGAGCATAGCCCCAGGCTCCTTTACCAAGGTGATCCTCCCTCGCTCGTCCAACCCCAGGGTTGGGATCTGAGAGCACCAGCCTTCCCCTGGCCACCTGAATAAGGGTTTCCCGAGGTCTACTTGGGGGGGGGGGATACCCTCAGGTTTTTTCGCCATTCACAACAAACATCGAAAGTGTCTACGTTTTGTGGTGCAGAGACAGCACTACAGGTTCAAGGTCCTACAGTTTGGCTAGAAATCGGCCCCCAGAGTTTTCACAAAATGCTTGTCACCAGTGGTGCCCATCTATGTCTAGAGGGCCTACACATATACGCGTACCTGGACGACTGGCTGAATTGTGACCGCTCACGGGAGCTGGCCGACGGACAGTAGGGTGCGACCGTCCGGCTACTAGCGGATTGTTACGCTCACCTGGTCTCTGCGGGAATGTTGGGGCAAGGTTGGAACCCTCCCTGGATCGACTCTCCCCCCCAGCTGCTGCGAAATCAAAGACTTGGGACGCTGGTACTGCCCCTGAGAGAAGAGGAGAGGCAGTGAGAAGGGCGTGGTGTGTTGTGATCCCCCTCGACCCTTTCGTGCCAGAATGAAGTGAGCAAGAGTTTGCCCTCTCCGTCCTGCTTTCTCTTAGCAGGGGCGCCGTGGATGGACCTAGTTGCGTCACTGGTCCTTAGCGTGGAGGTCCAGACCGGCTGCGACCAATTCCGCCTTGAAGGTAGGTGTTTTATAACAATGATTATTGTCCGTATCTTTTGTGGTGATTTCCCCAATGATTATTGTCCATAACGTTGTCAGGATCGGTTGAGCCTTGCGCGTAGGTAGCACGTACACCTGCCTCCCCGTAGGGTCTTTGTGCCTGGAAGTTACACAAACACAGGCCTCCGCGACCCGGTGGGGAAAGAGGGTTAGGGGTCCGCTGATTGGATAGGTAGGGGATTTAGGGTAACCCGGTAGAGGGTGAGGTAGAGGTAGTGGGTGGGTCGGGGGTTTTCAGGGATAGATGCTGCCGTTGCCCCTTCTTGGGGTTCCTGAGTTTGTAGGTGCTGCGCCCAGTCATTCACACTCACTTGCATACACAACTCCCCCAAACCCGGCCTGATCTAAACTTCAGGTGCTAACATAACAATCTTATGACCTTCAAATTGATACTACACATTTGCATTATTCACATGCACATTAGTGAAATGCTTCCTGGTTTTGTTTAGGCATTAGAGAGGTGCCTCATATCTTTGCATTGCTTGCATGCAACAAGCTGGCTGGTTAGGGCGTAATACACACAGCTTTGTGTATAGGCGCTATATAAATAAACGATCATATCATATCACAATGTGCTGGTTGTTCCTCCTCACAACCAACACGTTCGGAATAAACAGTAAACAAACGAAACAAACACTTAGCTTTGTGTCGTGCAGTTGAGGAGCTGCAGTTCCAGTTCGTATCAGAGTCCCTACGGCGTGTGCCGCTAGAAGAAAACAAAGGATCATGTGAGACTACGATTACTCAGTGAATGCATCCATACACTCATACGTGGTTTACTGGTTACAACTGTGTCCACCCTCCGGTGGGGCAAAGGTCGCAATAGCGATTAGTCTAGGTGCTGGTGATCCGACAGCAATGTCCAGAGTCTCCTGTCAGCTGGGAGCACCTAAACACTTCACTCACACGTCTTCCGACACTCAGCTATCTCGAACGCTGCTTGCGTTCGCCTAATGTGACTCGCGGTGTCGAAATGCCCTTATGGCATGGCCTGGCCCCAATCGCTACGTGCGCGAACGTTTAACAATATCAGAATAGTAGCAATTAGCAATAGCACTTATCTGTAGCAGTGCGCGGGGCCTGTAGTTGTCACAGGCAGGATATGGCCCCGTGGATGGCGGCCTGCAGGAGCCCTCTCTGCGCACGTCTTGTTCTTCTCATGTTCATCAGCACAAGCAGCGTTGTACATGCGTGCCGCGCGCATGCGCAGTGCGTCCTGAGGGACCCAGAAGGCTCGTGGTCACGCAAGCCTTCTGGGTAATGAAGTTTCTTAATCCCTTTTGGGCTCCGGAGCGCTTCCTGAGCCTGTAAAACCCTGGTCCTGCACATAACACAGAGGAGTCTTCTGTAATATGGATATTTCTGGCCTGGAGGCCTTTTTAGGTCACACATAGGCTTATCCTGCCTAAGAGCCCCCCTGTACACACTTGCTACTAGTGGATTCCTGACAAACGCTATATTGTCCTTACCTCTCCCTCTAGGTATGAAGATGACCCATGAGTACATGGAGGTGGAAGAGAGTCCAATCCGGAGTACCTACAAGAGGTAAGTGGACTTTCCGGACAATGGCCAAAGTTCGCGAGTTGCGCTGCCCAGCATTTAAAGTTTATGCAATTGCTAACCTTGTGCTTTCTGTCTTCCTTGCAGGTGCAGCCGATCGGCATTTAATGGCAAGCGGTCCACCGAACTCCTGCCGGATGAAGGATCCGTGAGGATGCTGCGCCGGAAGATGACTCCGTGTAGATGGGAGTTCAGGACAGGTAAGGATGCCAGGCGCTGCAAGAGGTGGATTCGAGGAGACAGGTAAGAGGCATGCAGCCGCTGCAGAGTTGGAAGCGGGTAGCAGTGCTTCCAGCAATGGCATGGCTGAACTCAGGTAAGATTTGCGCGGTAGCTGCAGAGTTTGAAGCGGGCAGCAGTGCTTCCAGTGATGGCGTGGCTGATTCTAGCTAAGATGCAGGATGGGTTCCGGAGACTGAAGTTGCTTGTGCTGGACGGGAGCAGGTAAGGATCTGTAGACGGTGGTAAGCGTTACGCTGCTTCCAGCAGACTAACGCGAAGCACCAGCACGTGGGTGGGGCTGGCTTATATAGCCTGGCCCAACTCCTCCCTTTAGGCCCCGCCTTGTGGCCCCACCTTGCCACTCCCCCTGTCTTCTGCACGTGCTTCCAATGCTTTTGTATGGCCACGCCCGGCCTAGGTGCACGTGCTTTGAGCATACTGTGTGCAGAACACACTTTTAAATGAGCTTGGTGTCAGAGGCGCCAGGACTGGGTCCATTGGGACCCTGCAGGATATAAAGTTAAAGGCCCTTGACCAGTGGCCATGACACGGATCTGGGATTCTCCAGCAACTATCCAAAGTCCTGCTTAACGCCATCACAGAACGCGCTGTTCCTAGGCGCCAGACTCAATACAGTAACTTGTCTGGCATAGTCCTTGGAGGAGAGGATAGCAGCCATTCTATAAAAGGTGCAACGGCTACCGCTAAAGAAGACGGCCACAGTGCGGGCCATCAAGCCGTTGATGGGCATGATGTCCTGCATCTATCTCGTCCAGCTATGTAGGTTGCAAATGCAACCCCTTCACGAATTCCTGGACAACCACTGGATACAGGTGTCCATAAGCTTAACAGAAAAGATCTTTCTCAACGACGAGTTCCATTGGGCAATAGTCTGGTGGGGCTTCTGCTCCAACATCGCCCAAGGCACGGCATTTCAAAGCCTGCCATACCAGTACACCATAGTGCCTCCCTAAAGGGATGGGGAGCGCACACCGGACAGTGTGCTGGGCCCTCAAGTCATTCCTACCGTCTCTGAAAGGCAAGGTGGTGAGGATCTTTACAGACAACACCACCACCATGTTCTACATCAGGAAGCAGGGGGGCACTCAATCCCCGGCACTCTCCAAGGAAGTACAGAAATTGTGGCGGTGGGCCGTTGGTCAGGGGATGGTCCTCTTCCCTCTCCACCTGGTGGGGGTCAAAAACACCATCGGAGACTCTGTCAGCAGCAAGCTGTGCTCCTGCCACGAGTGGGAGCTTCGTCATTATCCGTGGTCTGCCTGTTCAGTCAAGTGGGGCAGGCCCCAGATAGATCTGATTGCGACGGCAGTGAACTCCAAGTGCCAGAAGTTTGCCAGCAGGTTCCACAAGCCGTGGAGCCTGGGGGATGCGTTCTTCCTGTGGGAGGGGCTCTTCCTGTATGCATTCCCTCACCTGCTATGAGTCATCAACACACTCAGACAATGCCCATGCAGGGTGATATTCATTGCCCCGGTGTGGTATCTGGACCTTCTCAGCCGTTCAGCGGTGCCTCTGGTCATGCTGCCAGTGGTTCTGCCTCTTCTCGCAATTCTTCATCACAACGTAGGAACGCTGAAACTGATGGGTTGGCTCCTGCAGCCCTAGAGTTTGCAGGATATTAGTTGCCTGCAGACTGCAGGGAGTTCCTCGCCAAGGCCAGGGCGTCAACTTTGAAGTGCTATGGTCACAAGTGGAAGCGCTTTTCTGCATGGTTCGGGTCTCAGAAGATTACCACTCTCCAGGTCACGGCCCCGCAGATCCTTCCATACTTGCTATACTTGGCCAACGCCGGACTTGCACATGCCTCTTTCAAGGTATATCTGGTGACTATCTCCCGCTACACCAGGTCTCCAGGAAGATCTTCACTTTGGTCCCACCGACTCATCAAGGAGTTTCTTGAAGGACTTTTTCTATCTTTCCCGTCGGTGAGGGCTCCTGCCCCGGCATGGGAACGCAACATGGTTCTGATGAGGCTCATGGAGGCCCCCTTCGAGCCTATGCATCAAGCCCCACTCAATTTCCTCTCGTGGAAAACAGCTTTCGTTGTGGCCATCACCTGTGCCAGGAGGGTAGGTGAGATCCAGGCTCTAGCAACCATATCTGACTTTCCACGAATCGAGGGTGGTGCTACATACGCATCCCTCTTTCATGCTGAAGGTTCCGTCAGAATTCCACCACAACAAGCCTTTGGTGTTACCTAATTTTTTCCCGAAACCTTCGCCACTACCTGAAACGCCTTGCACTCGCTGGACGTTGCTCGTGCCCTGAAGTTCTACGGGACAGGAACAACACGTTTTCGGGAGACTTCACAACTGTTCGTGAACTTTGGTCCTATGAGCCATGGGGAGGCCTTGTCCAGGGCTTCCATTTCAAGGTGGCTCTCTGGCTGCGTCACCCACTGTCATCGGTTGGCGAAGCGACCGCAGCCCAGGTGTCCGAGATCCCACTCCACCTGAGTGATCGCTACTAATATGGCGTTCCTGTCTGGTGGGCCTCTGCTGGACATCTGCAGGGCTGCTACGTGGAGGTCCACGCACACCTTCACGAAGTTCTACTGTGTCAACAGGGATTCCAGGGAGGAGCCAGAGTCGGCCAAGCAGGGATACGCAGTCTGTTCCAGAGGTGTTGAGCCTTGCCACCTCCCATGGTTGTGTAATGGTGTACTGCTATGTATTCATTATTCATGAGCATGTGAATCCGTGCCAGACCCCATGCTGGTGAAAGTTCAAGTTACTTATCTGTAATTATTGTTCTCCAGCATGGATTCACATGTGAACCCACCCTCCGACACCTCAGTGGCTCTTCTCGGTCATTCTGCCACTTTACGTGCTTACCTAATCTGAAGATGGCTGCCAGATGAGGGGCTAATGGAGAGGACTGCCATTGGATGGGGACAGTATGACCCAGAGCACAGTGATTGGTTTAGAGGAGAAATGCAGTTTTTAAGTTAAAGTGAAACAGTTTTTTCTTTTACCGGAGATTCCCAGCCTGACGGGCAATATTCATGAGCATGTGAATCCATGCTAAAGTGGGAAACATTTTTCCGCATCTTGTGTGACATTTTTATAAGCACACTGTGCAGCTAGTAGTTTTGACAAATGTTTGCCATTCACCATAATGGAATCTTAGATTTACACATATGCCGACTCGATATTCAACACACTTGATCATCATTTGCCATTTGAAAAGAGCAGAAAACAGTTGATTAGTAACAAATTGCTACAATTATACTTTCCAAATGTTGAATAGCTGTATATACACTATTGGGAATTCACGATCACGTATTAAAATTACAAACACAAGATCTTTTTGATCTCTTCAAAAAGGCTTGCTGTTGAGTCCATGCTGTCTGAATGTCTTTTACAACAGACATAAACAGATGAAAGGTGGGGCTGGCCGATGGACTGCAACCAAGAATGTTGTAAGGTACCATAGAGCAGCAACCGAAGATGCACATCAGAGGCACTGTCAATTTAACCGACATACTAACCAATTCATCCCCATTTCGTGCTCCTCCAACGTAACCAGCGTTGTCTTGGGAGGATAGCTCAGGGGCAACGTGCTCGCCTAGTAAGCAAGACGACACGGCGCACCCAAGGTTCGATCCCCGGGTCCGAGCTTAGAAACCTCTATACATGACTAGGGACTAGACACACTACACATAGACACACCGAGAACTAATCTAATTCTCACACTCAAAACTCTCAGGCTTGGGGGGAACATACCCATAAATCCACCGACACTACACAAATGCACACTAACACAATTCAGTCACCTAACAGTATCCACGACTATGGATACAACTAACCAGTGCGCACAACTGCAACCCCGCCCTAACTTCATACGACCCACACACCCAACACAAAAACACATTCGAGGCACAGAGTCTTACCCTTACAACAAGCACGGCCTCTCGAACCAACTCCCACACGCAAGACCACGCACACAGACGCCAGTTTCTCATAGTTCTGAACCTATCCTATCCTCACTATCCTGCTCTCAAGTGAGTGCCTGGAGACTGCCGTTGGGTGGTAGCGGTGGGTGGTATAAATCAATATAACATAAAATCAACTTGGAAACTGTTTGTGGATGGAATGTAGAATGCACTTGATGGAATGGATCATTTGATGCACTTTCTTTCCAAGTTGTCAATGAATCCACCAAGTATAAGCATGTATGCAATAAGGCGGTGGCATCTATTCCGAAGAAATAAAATGTTAATTGGTTTGATTAGAGATACAAACGATGAAGCTAGTAGCAACATTTTGGCTTCCAAGGCCTCACACATAGCCTGGCTGTCAATAATAGAGTGATGCCAGGCGTGGACAGGCCGCTAGGTCAATGAACAAACTGCAGAGCATACATGCTAAAGTGATCGCCGTTTTCTTGCTTTCTTGGCCAAACTAAGCCATTTTGAGGATTTACTTCACTGTGCAGCTACTGCTTTTGACCAGTGCCATTCAACAACTAGCCTTTACAATACACAATTTAACAAAACATGTTAGCCAAAAATCTACCTGGGTTATTAGTTTGTCACTAAAGGAATTAATTTCCATTTGCAAGTGTTGGCCACTTTTTCCTTGGAGGAGGCAAGCCATTTTTATCACCCAGTCCATTCTTGAGTGATTCTACAAATAACGTTGTCTTAATGTAGCCATTAACAACTTTACATACTAAAGTAATATGCATCTATAGTATGGTAGTGGAGCGGATGGACAGATGGGTGATGTAACTCATTGTTTCATTAAACAGGTGATTGCCAGTTGGGCTGGTGAGACTACAGTAATGTTGGAATGATATGTGTATTAATTAATTTAATGTACTCGGTGGGGACCTGAGAACAAACAGTCCTATGTACTTGTGCATCAAATTTACCATCATATGTGGAACAGAATGAGCAGACATGCTGTTCTAAAATCATTTCGAAGACTAATACTTTGTTATGGGGGGGAGGGGAGAATCCTTCAGCTACATAAGCATGACTCAAATTCTTCAGACACCAATGTTTTCCTATAATGTTGGCATCAATTGGCAATTTCGACATTGCCAGCAAGTTGATATATAGTCCGTTTCACTGGGTTGGGGTACAGTTATGTCATCTTCACTGCCACCACCTTGCATCAGGAGTTCTTCGATTTGTCTTGCTGCTATTTCTTCATCTCTATACTCTGATTCAAACATAAAGCTCCCCATCCATAATAAACCGGAAAGTGTCCGGGTAATCCGACTTGTCTCATTTTCAGTAATGGTAAAAACAAAAGGCGTTTCATTCATTTGCTTGCAAGACAAACAGACGACCGCATCCCACCTTTTAACCCATTCGCAGAGGACTATCACCCTCCAGAACCCATAGCTCATTTGCATTTACTAGACTTGTAGAGTGCTTTCGCCAAAGCGCTTGACAACAGATACATTACAATGATAAAAAGGCAAAACAACAGAAGCTGAAGTGTGAGTGAGAGACGAGACGAGGTGGGTTTTTAACCGAGTACTGAAGATATGAAAAGGAAGGCAAGCATGGATGGGCAATGATAGGGTATTCCAATGCTTAAGAGCAAGAAAGTGAGAGGGGGCACATGGAGGAAAGGAGAGAAGAAAAGGGAATGAGAACGAAGAGAGCGAGTAGGAGTATACAAAGAAACAGGGGAGAAAGACCACGCATCATTTTATACACAATGGTAAGAAGGGAAAGAAGTGGAGCAGAAAGAAGTGAGGGAGTCACAGAGGAACAAGGAGGTCATTGAAAAAGTGCCTGGATAGTTGAGTTGAAGAGCAGCAGATGAGCAGGTGGATGAAAGGTTTAGTAGCCCAGAAAGAAAGAACAGGACTAACACAGCGGAGATTATGAAGATGAAAACGGGCAGTGTTGGAGATGTGAAGGAAGAAGGAAAGCGAAGGGTTAAAGATTACACCAAGATTACGAGCAGAAGGAGAGAAGGGAAGGATAGGATGGGGAAAATCGAGAGGAGAGGGGGATGCAGGTGGAAAATAAAGAACCTCAGTTTTTGAGGGGTTCAGGTGGCGAAAGCAGGAAGCCATCCAGGAATTAACTGCCGAGCGACAAGAGTAGACCATAGTGTGAAGAGATGGAGTGAAAGAAGAAAAGAAAAAGAACCTTTGTGTAGCAGCATAGAAGTGACACGATAGAGTAAAAGTTCTGATGAGGACAGAGAGAGGAATATTCTTAACTCAGGAGGATAGCTCCGGGCAAGCGGACTTGGAGCAACACAGGTTCGATCCCCTAGTCTGTGCTTAGAAACCTCTGGGTATTAAGTGCATTATAAATAACCAATTATAATAGAGAGAGAAAAGGATGGGACTGAGAACAGAACCCAGTGGCATGCCACAGAGAAGTGAGAAACAGGGAATGTGTATATAGACGATTGGCCAATCTCAAATGTTCGAGAAGGGTTGGTTTAGGTCTTCCAGCATGGTATTCACAGCTCCTGCCTTACACAGAGGGAGCATTCATAAGAGTTTGTTCTACTTCATTAATAGTGCCAACAATGATGTATGACAATAATACTTCCAATACAACATGGCAATACAACATGATTGTCTCTAAAGACTTCTGGTCTCACCTACTCAGACGTGGAGCATTCCACCGCCAGTCCTGCAGAATGGGCCCATCTGGCCTGTACCAATGTGATCCACTGCCCTTGGTCCAATGGCCGTGTCCCAGTAACCCGAGAAGGGGTAAAGGATCAGCATGCACAGTCCAGTTCACATAGGACAATACTTGTCCACTGCGTATAGGGTAATGGTTTCTCTCCTAACCAAAGTCTGCTATAAGAAAAGAAAAATAATAAAGCACTAGGAACCAGGCTCATGTCATAGGGCAAAGATGGCAGAACAATCCATAGAAAGATACTACTTAAATATGCACTCCCTCCCTCCAGTTTCCCTGCTGTTTCTTTAATTGTGAGGTCTGGGGACTGTACAATACCACATAAAAGTGGAGGCTGAAAATAATTTGGTAGTGGGGCCTACTTATGTGAAATACTATAGATAAACATGAATTGGCGGAAGGATGAGAACTCATTCATCAATGGAAATCAATGTTGTAAAAATAAATCGAGGAAGATATTGACATCCTGCTTATCTCACAGTTTGTTTCTGCAATGCGTATTATTATACAATGTTCTAACTATTTTTTTTAACTCACATTGCCGGAGAATGCTTGGTCAAATGGAGATACACCAACTGCATATCCTTTTGTAGTTTTGTTGAAAAGAGAGTTGGGTACTGTTGCTTTCTATTTCAGGCATTTATGACGGCCATTACCTACAGGATGAGTTTAAGCTCTCTCAGACTTAAGCCAACCGCCAAATCAACCGCGGGGGCCCTCAAGTTTTTCTTGGCTTGCTGAGGTTGTGCCCTTTTCTAGTCCCTACTTTTAAGAACCTCAGTTTTGAGGTCCATGGTAATCTCTGACTCATCCCTTTGATCAATTCTGTTTCCTCCTTCTGCTATCAGCGTACCCAATCTTTTGTGACCAATCTGTCCCTTTTTGGGGCAGGAGGCCCATATCTGAGCAGGTTCTTTCCCTTTAACTGTCTTGTTTGGACTATGCCAATTTCTGCTTGTTCAGGTGTCCTGCCTATAATCTCAATTGCCTGCTGCTGCTCACTTGATATCTGCTCTCTACAGCACCACATTTTTTGGGTAGACTTCACCCCCTATCAAACAAAGTCCAGTGTAAGGTGCTTTGCGACATCTACCACTGCCTCTTTTCCACTGGTACCTATTTCCTGACCACTAGGCTTACTCTATTTTACATGCACAATCTCTTAAATCCTGTAGTCTTGGCCTTCTATTTGTACCTATGCTTCACTGAGAGCGCATAGGGGCATGCTCTTTCTTAATATTGCCACCCTCCCAGTGAAGCTCTCTGCCCATCAGCCTTTGATACACCTCCTCCTATTCTGATGTAAATTAGATACCTGACTTCTCGCTGTTGCATTAATCAAGTATCATTATTTCCTTCTACTTCGGGGCTAGTGCCAAGAAAATGCTCTGTAGCGGGTGGGGGGGGGGGCATCTGCTTTTATAATGCACAATTGAAATAGAGTAGCTAGTCCTGTGTCTGGCCTGCTCAGTGCATCATACTTCACCTGCTGGAAGTATTCAGCCCACATTAACAAGGAGAATAAGTAATGTAACCTTGTAGAAAATGATCTTAGAAATAATAACTGGATGTTTGGAAATAATACATACATTTGGGCACAATTATCTTTACCAAGGAGAGATGTGGCTCACAGGGACATAGGGGACCCTCTGCCACCCTTTGTTTTGTTACTAGTTGGTGCTTTCAACAAACCGCATTTTACTGTAAGAGGTGGCAACTGTTGTTCTGTTCAACACACATGGGTAATATGGCCAGCGGGTGATCAAAATGGTACTACCTCTGCCGCAACATTCACCTGTCCTGTGAAATAGATACATTCAGATGCTGCCTCCTGCATAGTGCTGAAATGTGTTCGCTGTTTGTTGACATCCATAAAGGATGTCTTTGGACCATGGACCACAGTCATCAAGTCAGAAAATATTCTGATTTTGTAGTCCTAAAACACAATCACCCTGATTTTAGAAAGGGCAGCTGTTCTTTTGTGGGCAGGTAGAATTGTCAACAAAGTGCAGAAACCCAGATGGAAGCTAAAAACAAGCAAAGTGGGGGGAATCCTAAAGCCAGACGACAGGGATCAGTAATCCCAGCCCTGCAGATTCGCTTGATTTATCCAGGCTGTGCTAACTTTTCACTCACTAGGAAAATACCAGCACAGTTTCCCGAAAACTAAGGCCCCATGACTGAAACTATGTTTGTGACTGCAACCACCATTACAGATCTTTGTTGATCATCAGAATAAGGGTGGAACAGCTCTACTGCACAGAAGGTTTCACCCTCATTTCTGCTGCAAAAAGTCCAAAAGGTTTAGTTGTCTGTCCTTTGTTAGAAAAGATTCACAGTCACTGCAATTGAAGATGCAAGTTATGAGGGACCTGGGTGGCACACCAGGATTAGGTGACAATTATCGATGAGCTACTATGACGTATATAAACCAGTCCATTTTACGCAAACTTCCTTTAGCAGCTTTTCACCCAATGCCTTTATGTTTGATTTCCCTGTGTCTTCTGGTATACCCAGCATTTGAAGATTATTGCATCTGGATCTTCCCTCCAGTTTGTTTGCATTGCCTTAAGGTCCTCCAGAATACTGGCCGCTGTGCTAGGGATCGCTGCCACTGAGTTGTTGAGTAATCAATTCACAGTTTCAATTCACTGAACATTGTTGTGACTTTCTTAGCGGGAGGGTACTGCAATGCAGGCTTATTTGGCATTACCCACCCAGCCTTTGTCATTGTGGGTGTCAGTTTGCGATTCCGCTGGCAAAAATGTTCCTTCTTACCATCCCTGGCCACTAAAATATTTGTGTGACGTAAATGTGATGAGTCAAGTCAAATCAGCATTCCTAAGTGCACTGTTGCAGGCTTATCACACACTTGTGTATGGGTGTGATGTGAGAGTTTGACTGTATAGACCATAGGAAGCGCTTTCTAGTTACTCAGTTGTTTACTTAGTTGTTTCATAGGGACTCTTATGCCCAAACATACGCACATTGTTGCTGTAAGCTATGAACAAGGTTTATTCACTGATTAAACAGAAGAATCAGCCAAACGCGTGGCCACTTTGAAACTGCTTTAAAACAACCATGATAAAAAGTCACTAGGGAATCATTGGAACTGATAAGAAACACAATCCCATCAGAAAGGAATGGTAAACACGAAGCCTGAGGCCATGACCAATAGCAATGATGCAATTATATGGCTTGGTACCCAATTGGGAAAGGGGCTGGGGTGAGCTCATGCGAGTCTCACCAAATGGCAGGATGACAATAGCCAGAGGAGTGACCACCAGTAAGCCTGTGTAGATCTCCAGCAGTTATACTCTGTAGGTTCATATTATGTCCCAGAAAAACAGAAGAATGATTAAAGTCGGTGTGGAGTCAAAAAAAGTGCTTACGCACACTATTTTCTCACACTGCTATGTTGCTGGGTTCTAATAGGAAAAAGGGCCTGTCATTCCCCTCCAGTCTCGTATGGGGCAGTTTTCTTTAGGCATTTGGCCTCCCATTTCGTTCACAGGGCTGGGAGGGCATAGGCCTACTCGAAAGAAAAGTGACCCTCCCATACGCCAGGCACTGCCTTCTCCAGCACAGTGGCTGGCGTCAAGAAGTCTAGCAGGCAGGGACCACTCACAGGGCCACACCGCTTTCCCAGGGGGGTAAGAAGAACCATGGAACAGCTCCAGAGTGCTGTTGCCATCCCCTCGAATCAGGCTCTGGTCCATAAGTGAGCCCAAGTCGAGATCCCGCGCTTCTTTCGCCAGGCCATTGAACATCCTTGCAAACACGAGTGGTCTCTGGAGGAGGAAGGAGTCCAAAACGGCGAGCTGATCTGCTGTGTATGTATTCTTGCTCACACAATAAGCTGTTCCAAGAAGGATGACCTCCTTGACAGTCCCACACCCTGCAGTGGGATCCATGGATATTTCACCACACAAGGCTCAGGCCTGAAAAGACTGCTCCTTGTCAGTGCTGCCACAGCATTTGATTCTTCACTCTTTGGAAACTATTAGACGAGAATCCTTTGGCTATTGGCTCTCATTGTTGGTTTGCACACAGATTCATGGACCTATTGGGCTCTGTGACACAGGACTCTGCTCGAGGAAGTTCAACATAGATGATTGTATAAAGGCCATGCTGTGTCTGTGTACCCCTCTATCAATGTGTATATGGCTGGCTTTCCTAAAGCTTTGATGCAATTGTGCAAAATGTCTTCAAAGGTCAGTGACTAATGGAAGTGCCTAACTGCTGACATTCTGTTAATGAACTGTGTTATTATAGATTTTTTAGACCTACAAAGGAATGTTAAAGATCTGGAACACAATCTGCAAACACAGAGAGCTTTGGGTAAATTGATTATTATGGTCTTTTGGAGACATGGTTTTGTTCAGTTGCTCTACAAATATTGGTATTTGGGTGTTTCATCCACCTCGAAGTATATCAGGTGGCTGGAAGCAACAACACTCAAAGCCAAGTCTGTTATTAGAGGATTGATGCTTTCTCAAAATAAATATGGGGGCTTTCCTTACGGAGCTCATATTTGGGGGAACATGCACAGTGCTGCAGTGTATGGATGCGGATCCATGCAAATATCACCTACAATAGAAAAGGCCTGCCTAATGGGCGAAACTAAAATCCTTCATACTAAAAAAAAGGCACCGGGATCCTTGGCAAGGGGGTAAGTACGGTGCAAAATATCCTTAAATCTTGGAGTGTGCAAAAGGAATTGGCTGGTAGCAGGACAACCAAGTAGTGTCAGGCTGTCCAGTTTGAGGTACTATGCAAATTGTTGAATTAGGCAGGGAACAGAGGGTGGTCAGTCAAAATGTCGAGAAAAAAAAAGTCGAATGACAAAAATGTAGAGAAAAAAAAATCGAAAAAAAAGTCGAATGTATTATTTTTTATTTATATGTATTTTTTGGGTTCGGTAAGTCAAAAACAAGTTTTAAAATAAAAATAAAATAGAAAAAAAGGGGGTGGGGGAACCCCCCATTTAAAAAAAAATCTTATTGAAAAAGAAATTCGACTTTCTTTTTCAACATTTTTTTTTCTACATTTTGACTTTCGACATTTTTGTTTTCGACCAAATGATTATAAACCGGAACAGAGTGGTACTTGATTGAATCACCTCTGCCCCGCTACTTTGCAGAACTCCTGAAGTTCCAGTACAAGGACTACACAGGATTTGCTATGTATGTTAAAGGTTCCTATAACGCACACTGTTGCCACCTGTGTGGTTTCCTGGTGCTCTGGTGGATCTGTAAGGCAAGGGGGTGGGGGTAAGTTAGTAGGAGTGAGTGGGAGAAATTGCAAGAGAGCTGTGATCTGCTGTTGGCAGCTTCAGTTCGGTTGACACTGTTCACTGAGCGTAGGCGTGTTTTGTGGTGTGGTGAAGTGTGTGCGGTTTGTTATGCTGTAGAGGTATGGTTGTGTTTAGTTCAGAGTTTGAGAGGTGTATGCAGAAGGGTGAGTTTTTAGTAGGGCATGGGGATTTTGGCAAAAATACGAAGGGTTGAACAGGTGTTGTCCACACACCACAAATAATAGAATGCATACGCTTTTATTGATAAAACAAAGTAGGTTTTAATGCTTATGTAAGAAATAGAGGATACTTTGCAGACTGAAAGCCATGGGCATCTGCATAGGGTGGTATGACCTTGGATGTATGGATATAGTAAAACACAATGCAAGCAATAGCATATTTGATGATGAAACTGTTGTTGCTAAACACATGTAACATGTATGCCCTCCCTAGATCTGCACACCCCTTTTCCACTGTCTCTCTTCTCCTTCCACTCCACAGAACAGCATGCTCTTGATGGCCGTGCCTTCGCTGTTCTGGCTGCACATCTCTGGAACTCTCCTGAACCAAGCAAGAGTCTGCTCTTGGCAATTGTGTAAAAGGGCAGGTTATCCTGGATGTTCTTGATGCCTTAATTAAGATGAATCAAAAACAAGCATAGGCCCCTGTTATCATGTGCCCCCTTTTTTTTGTATCTGAAGAAACACAAACACTTGTTTTCGAATTCAAGCAATACATTGTTTTGCTAAACACTCTTTATTTACACAACAAGGTAAAATAGAAACTAATATGCCACAGATGTGCTGTTCTTTCATAGTATGCAGTGTTGTAATTCCAACATGTTGCACGCCCCATGACTGAACATCTCGGACTTCTCCCATGGGTGTGGTTCCTCCTCATGGGGCGACAGTGTAGTGGCATTGGGGTCACCTAAATATGCATGTATGGGAAAGAAAGGTCAGTAGAGGGCGGCTACTGAAAGACACAACTTCATTGATGATAATTATGGAATCTCTTTGGTTATATATTGACTTTTACCTCTGGAGTTCATGATTGAACGCCGCGAGTGGAACCTCTGCGCCAACCGGCAAAGATCGGACCAGTGCATGAAAACCACCGCTGAGGTTGAGGATGAAAGCAACCCTCTCTTCAAAGCAGTCAAATACTGCATCCATTCACTACCACCTCCTATCATCTGGCATTCTGTTGAAAAATCCACCATCTACTACTTCTTCATCGACAGGTAAACAGAACTCGCCCCATCAACATCAGTAAAGCAAATTCCGAACAGACCCACCCCTGTAGTATCCGACACACTGTACAGTTTCAAAACACTTACCTCACACCATTCTCTTGTCGTAATAGCCGCTTCGTATGATGATGACATGTTGAAAATCCAGTCCATTTGCAGAGTAACATGTTTAAATAAAGATAATACCTACCTAGAACAAGGTTTATCTTCACATAGAAAAGCTACCCAGTACCTAGTCCTAGTTGTACCCCATTGTCCAAGAAATCCCACAATAAAGACAGTCCATGCACCAATCAACCAACTACCTATGTGGTCACGAGTATTTAGTGTACAAAGAGTGGAAACTGACCGAATATGAGCACCTGCAGTATTTAAAATGCACACACTGCCTGCTTCTAGCTCTAAAGACAAATAGTAAAAAAAATAGGATTTCTACCTCTTGTCAGTGAATGCATGCAGCATTTTACCACCAGCCGCCACACTCTAGTTGGGTGTCAGCGGACCATGCATGGTCATTAACTGCAGCGTCTTGATGGTAAATACGAGTGTAGTATACAGTAAGGTGTACAAGAGGATTGCCAAAGCCATCTGGTCCATAAGGGCACTCAGCTCACGCTTTGGAGAAAATACAACCTGTAGTTCTAGGCACCACTCCCAACCTGCATGTCCCTGCCTAGTGAGGCTCCATAAAGATACAGAATGCATAATTGCCTAATCGCGTGATCTCAGAACTGTGCACCTGCCCCTTCTGGATGGCTTCTGGGGGTACGTACTTGCCTCCAACATGGGCCTTAAAAGATTGATAAATGGGTACTCTCAAATTGGGAAATAATTGCAGGTAATATTACAGCGCTTGAAAGTAGGAGGAATCGGTCAAGAAGTGCTATATAAAAATGTGGTTTATGTATTATTATTATTACCACTAAAGTCAGAAATCCAGGGAATAGGAGAATATTGTGGGAAATGTACGGTATATAACGCATGTACAGATGTGTGCAATTCTAACCGAATCAGTCACAATGCTTTCAGTTGGCCTGCTACCCTCATCATGGAGACTTTGGAGAAGTTACTGAAAGCAGGAAATGTGCCCACATATACTCCTGCCAGCCTTTGCATCACCAGCCATGCAGAATCTTTGTTACTCAATGCCAAACAACCCAAAATAGGCGCACCTTCTGATGCTCATGCACTTGATGCACTTTTCATCTGTTTATTGAATTGCAATTTTAATTCGAGTGATGGCTTTTAAATAGTTCTGTTTACCCACACTTTTTTTTAAAAGTTTTTTATTGATTTATTCAAACAACAATACAAACCAAACATGCAGTGCATATACCAACAGTTCAATTATTCATCATTTAATACTAATCACTGCTCCCCATATCCCACCGCCCATTACGAGCTTATTTATTCCAAACGCTCCGTGTCCGCGTGGTGGGGTCTCACTTTCTGTGGATTCAGACAGATCTTGTGTTATTCAAAACAATTCTGCTATTAATAATTTCCATGCCATCAGGGTTCCCGCCTCCTCCTCTCCCCCTACATTACTCGCCTCTTGCCATACCGTGGATTCTGCCTCCGCCCATTTCTGCAATTCCTTCCACCACACCTCTACCCTTGGCCTATGGCATGTCTTCCACCCCATGGCAATCCTCCTTTTTGCAAGCACATATGCTAGATCCTTCAATTTACTTACATGTTTAAGTTTCTGTGCTCTGGGGAACCCCCCTAGCAAGCAGGCCCAGGCCGTATTTATGACAATAGTGATCCCTTTTTCCGCCAGTATCTGTGCTACTTCACCCCAGAAACGCTCAATCACTGGGCATGACCAAAACATGTGTACCATGTCAGCATTTTCCTCATCACATTTGGGACATGCCTGTCGTCCGGCGTTATCAAACTTTGATAATCTTTGAGGTATCATATATGCCCTATGCGTAATATACAGTTGTATCTGTTGCAATCTGGCGTTCCTTGAAACCTTCTTGTGGTATCCCAGGGCCCGCTCCCACATCCCATCCTCCATCGAAGCCCCCACTTCCTCCTCCCAGTCTAGTCTCAATTGCGTTCATTCTTCCCCGACCTTTGACATTATCATCTCATACAGTCTAGAAATCTCATGTCCCCCTTCTGTTATATATATTACATCCATAATAACGTCTGGTTCTTCTTCCAACACTGTTTCAGGCCATATTTTCCTAATTTTCTGCACCATTCTGTGATATGTGATATATTGGCCCGTATATAATCCCGTCTCCTCTCCAAGTTCTTCAAAATCCCTAATAGTCCCCTCTTGCCAGATATCTCCCATCGTTACCACCCCTGCCGATTCCCAGTGGGTCCTTATTGTCATTCTCAATTGCTTATCTCCCCCTGCCAGTGTAGCCAATGGTATCTGCGGAGAGCATTGGAGTGAGTCCCCCTTCATCCGGCACGCCTGACGCCACATCTTCCAACCATGCCTCATCATTTCGGGGCGCTCTCTCATTTCCGTCTTTGGCAGCCAAATCATTTCTCTTAAATAAAATGGGGCACAATCATGACCAAACAACCTGTTTTCAGGGGTCACTTCGTCTGAGAGCCATTTAGCAACGTATTGCAGCTTGCTCGCTACATAATAAACCTCATAGTTAGGCAATCTTAGCCCCCCTTTTTCGTAAAAGTTCTGCAACTTCCATAGCGCCACCCTGGTCCGGGTACCATGCCATAGGAAGACCCTACACAAGCTGTTCAGTTTAGTGAAAAACTTCTTGGGTATCAGATATGGAATGTTCCCAAAAATGTTTGCAGGAGCCTGGGTAGGACTACCATCTTTAGCATTGCCCCTCGTCCCATCATCGCTAGGGGCAGCTTCACCCAGAATTTCATACACGTCTCAATTTTTCCAATTGCTACCTCAGTATTGTTACCACATAAGGGATAAGTACTCAAAAGGCATCATGGGGACAAATGAGTAGCAGAACTAGCACACAAAGGGGAGTCCCCCAGACGAACCATTTACCAAATAGTTCAAAGACCCAGTTTTTTCTACGACTGGGCCCTATTCCATGGGTTATTAAATTACCTCAAAGAACAGCACACACAGAGAATAGTATTTTTATATATTAAAAATTCTATAATTTATTGCGTAGGCCATATGTCCTACGATAGCAATCTTTAAAAAAAAGCCCAGTTAGATCTGTTTGTAATTATGTAAATTAATCAATACATAAATACATGAACCAGTGTAGAAAATGCATGCATAAATACATCAACATTTTAAGAATTAATCAGTTAAAACTTAAGTGACATAATATAATAATCCAATTCGAGGAAGCACAGGGAAACCCTACTTTACTAGCCCTGTCTGTCTAATAAATCACAGACATCCTCGATTAGCCAGTGTCACTTAGTTTGCATTCTAAAAATCATTGTTCATGACCAAAAGCACATCCCAGGTCTACGTCCTTGGTATCGTTGTTAAACCGTACAGCATAACTTGATGGCGCAGGTTATGCAGAGGACGTTTCGGCAGAACATCAGTTATACTGCCTTCATCAGGACCCCAAGGTAAATGGAGCTCTGTGGATGTGATAGATTACATATTTACTGCCATGTAGAAAATCCATTAAAAATGCAATGAAAAAAAGGGAGTTCCACATAAGTAAAAAATGATCAAATGTGTGGAAAAACCTCCACCAAAGACACCAACACTCTGTGTGTGTGTAATCAAAAATGGGCTATTACACCCATAATGTGTGACCTCACCGAAATTAGAGTCCACCACCCTAGCAACAAATCCAATTTGCCCAGCCGTGCACACAACAATTATTTGTAAGGCAGGGAAAAGAAAAAGGAAAAAGGGGAGGGAAAAAGGGGGGAAAATAGGTTGTGTGGTCCCCATGTGGTCGTGCGGTAAAGGGTGGAGCACTAGCATCATCATGCAGCTCGCCGCTAGGGCCGGGCCCAAGAAGTCCACAGCGTGAAACGTCCACATAGTAATAACATTCAACTTACTATATGGGCTAGCTGGAAGCTCCCAAACAAGTTGTCACTACAATATTATCAGCACCATACATGTGCTCCTATCTTTAATGCATAGATCCACTGCTAAAGATGTCACTATCAAAGGAACAAAAGGGAAAAGTGGAAAAGGGAGGGTCAAAAAAACAAAGATGCATTACATCACTCATAGATTAGAATATATTCATCTAATTTGTTAGTAAGGTTTCAATCACCTTCCAAAGGGCCGAGATGGTGCTCACCTGAATTAGAGATACGGGCATGTTTATAAATATCCTCCTATTCAAGATGTCCATAGGTGGGAACCAAACTCTCATGTAGAAAAGCTCGATCTTGATGCAGTTTGAGTAGTCACAGATCAGATATACCAAACTGGAAAAGAATGAGATGGAAGCATAATTATATGGTATGTATGACCTGTAAATTCCATAATACCATCCCTAGCCTCATGATAGGCCGCGGGCCAAGAGAATATTAGAGAACAAAAAAGTTCAAAAATAGCCCAAAATGACAGCCTCAATTGTGTGACAATACAAACTCCGATATGCTATAAGTGAATACCCTAGTAGGCACATCAACAGTGACCCTCTTCTACAAACTCTAACATGCCAGGGTTGGCGCCGGCTGCTCCAAAAATCACATATAGTTGGACGGAAGCCGATCCACCTTAATTGAGATACACAATAATACTAAGAGCCATGTGGGTGTGGCAAACAACCACCAGCCTCCTACCTGCGGATAATCGCAGCATATCCCGCATGGACCGCCAGAGTAGTAAGGGTGCTGAGGGCCGCGGAGACGTCTGCACACCCGATATATGCGCCAACGGCTCGATTGGATCCACCCACTGCCAGCCAACTAGTAAAAATAAAGATTGGACACAGGAACACCTAAAATGCCCTCACGTAGGCTTCTAGGCTAGGTCAATCATAGAGAAAGAAATAGGACTGACATACCTCCCAACTATGTACACTAGCCCGTAAGTCGAGAAATGCTGCACATTTTACTGTTCGCTGGTATCAGGAGAACTAATTAGATTAGTGCATGCAGAGAGAGGTGGGACTGGATGCCCTATTGCTGCAGACGGCCCAAAAGAGGGAAAGAACAAAACTATCGCCTCTTAGATCAGGGCAGCAGGATCAGGTAGTTATGACACCACATAATATGTGGTATAAAAGATGACACTTACCACTGTTGGGGATTGCTTTAAAACCCTGTTCTATGGTGTCCAAATGGTGTATCCACCTAGCTTCTGCGAGATTCAGACTATAGGGAGTAATTATCTTCCTAGGTAAAGCTTCCAAAATCCACCAACTCAGATCTTCCGATGTGTGACCAAATTCCATGTAATGGGAGACCAGAGGCGCATTGATATTTTTGCACCTAATACGAGGCCTGTGTTCAACATTCCGTATATGGGCTGGTCTGGAGGTCTGGCCTACATATTTAAGGCCACATCGACATTCCACACAATATATGGCATTAGGTGTTTTGAAGTTAGTATGGGCTCGAATATTCCATTTTCTGCCTCTCACTTGAAACTCCTTTATTTTCTTCGTATATCTGCAGAATGAGCAGCCTCCACAAGGGAAGTGTCCTACTAGTGGACGTAAATCCCAATCCGTGGTTCTATTTCTAGAAACCTGTGGTTTGGAATGCACAAACAGGTCCCTCAAATTGTTCTGTCTCGTCATGGCAAACAAAGGCAAAGGTTCATCGGTGAGCTCCAATTTGACAAGGGGCCAAAATTTCTTAATCACCTTCTTTACCGCATAAGTATGCGTAGTATACAGCAATACACAGACCAGCTTTTCTTCTGTATGGGGTTCTTTCGAAGTAACAAGGGTTTCCCTGGGTGTAAATCTCGCTCTTTTAGTCGCCTTAGAAACCAATTTACTTGGATACCCTCTTGCAACCAATCGTGTTTTAAGGTTGTCAGCGTGAGTTGCATAGTCTGTGATGAAGGTGCAGTTTCTACGCAGTCGCAGAAATTGACCATACGGGAGATTCTCCTTGACACCCCTAAGGTGAAAACTAGAGAAATGGAGTAATGTATTTCTATCCGTAGGTTTTCTGAAGAGCGAACACTCTATACCTCCATCCCTCACGTATATATTAAGATCCAAAAAATTGATCTCTTTGATACTGGTGCTAATCGTAAATTTAATCTGCGTATGCTGCAGATTAAGCCAAAGAAAGAATTCTTGGAGAGCCTCAGTATTGTGCCTATGTTCTTCCTCAACTGAATGGTACACATCTATCCCAAGGTACCGAAAGGTTCTCACCGCCCATAGTATTTGTAACACCGGCAATCGCCCTTCAGGGTTCCCCATATAACTACCTAACGGGAACAGACTAGATTTTTGAGGGTTCACCGCTATCCCAGACAGCCCCGCAAATCTCTCCATCACCTCCAGGATATATTGAAGATTTTCTTCTGGGTACCTCAAGTACAATAGCAAATCATCCGCATATGAGGAGATCAAGTGTCATTCCCCTCCCACCTCAATACCTATAGTGTCGTATTGCTGTCTCAGGTATATTGCTAGGGGCTCTAGGGCTAGTATATAGAGCATTGGGGACCACGGGCATCCCTGTCTGGTGCCTCTGCTGAGTTGCCATCTTTCAGATATCACTGCCCCTGTTCTAACCCTAGCCAGGGTTCACTGTATAGCATTTTCGCCCATTTTACATAACCTGGTCCCATTCCGTAACCCTACAGGGCTGCCAGCAGCCATGGCCACTTGACCGAATCAAAAGCCTTAACCTCATCTAGTGATACAATCGCCATCTCACTGTCTTGCTTACTACCCCATTCGACAACTCGATGGAGTCGTCTGTGGTTATGTGTTATATTTCTGTTCGGACATAGCCCGTCTGATCGGGGTGTATAAGTTTGTCAATGACTCTCCGCAGTCTGTTTGCCAAGACCGCCGTCAATATCTTGCTGTCCTGGTTCAACATCGACAGCGGTCTGTAAGAGCCACAGCTATTCCCCGGCTTGTTAGGCTTGGGGAGCAGTATTATGACCGCTTCCCTTAGTGACTCCAGCAACCGTCCTACCTCAAACACCTCATTTAGCATTTCCAACATTGAGGGGAGCACTTCTGCCATATAAACTTTTTAAAACTCACTCGGGAATCCGTCCGCCCCCGGGTTTTACTCATAGGCAACTGCTTCACCACCTCTTCTAATTCTTCCAAAGTGATTGGTGCATCCAGCTCTTCTCTTTCCTCAGCACTTATTCTAGGCAGTCCTATGTCGTCTAATGTTCCTATTATCTCTTCTTGACTACTTCCCTTCTCATCACCATATAGTAATGTATAATAATCCGCAAACACCTGATTAACTCCCTCTTGCGTGTCTGCTAAAGTACCATCCTCCCTAGTTATCGTCCTGATCATGGGTCTGGGAGTTTCACTTTTATATAACCATGCCAAAAGCCTTCCTGTTTTATCACCTCCCGCATGCTGTCTCTCTCTATATTTTTTATAGTTAAGGTTGCACAGCCTTTCCCATTGTTCCGCACATTTCTGTTGCAATTTAAGTATCAACTCCGTATCTCCACCCCCTTTATTCAATGCCCTTTCTAGTTCCCTTTCTGTGTCTTGTAGTTCGGCCACAATCCCCCTTTGCAGGCCTTTTGATTTACCTATGGCTACCCCTCTCATCACTACCTTGAAGGCTTCCCATAATGTGCTCGCCGAGTCAACGCTACCCATATTTTCTCCAAAGTAATTTATAATCTCCTCCCGTATACACTCCCTGAACACCGGATCCTTAAGCGCCTCCGCCTGGAGGCGCCATGTCGGAACCCTTGCTCTCGGAGGGCAATATTGCCACCTGAGAACCAGAGGCGAGTGGTCCGAGAGGACCCTCGCTTTATATTCTGCCTGAGTAATCTCCATTAATACCTCCGCCATGGCAAAACATAGTCCAGCCTCGTATGTAGCTGCTGCGGGGCAGAATAATTTGACTATTGCCTTTATTTGGGGTGTTTCGTTCTCCATACATCTGCCAGACCAAAGTCGTCTAGCAGTGTCTGCAGTGCTTTTGCCGCTGGAGTGGGTCTCTCAAACTTGCCATCCAACCTATCCACCCTGGGGTTCAATACACAATTAAAGTCCCCTCCCCAAACCACTGCACTACCCATGCACATGCTAAGGTTGTTACATAAAGTCCTGAAATACGCTGCGGTATTTTGATTGGGGGCATATGTATTTATAATACTGATCTCTTTATTCTCCAATAGTCCCCACAATATTACCATCCTCCCATCCATTTCAGCCACTTCCTGCAACAGTTGAAACGGGACGTGCAGTGCCACCCAGATAAGTACCCCTCTAGCGTAAGCAGAGTATGTTGAGCCCCCCACAACCCCTTTCCATTTCTTCGCAATCGTTTCCATTTTTTCCTGTGTCAAGTGAGTTTCCTGCAACAGTGCTATATCTATCTTTTGCCTGAGCAAGTACAACATCACCTTGTTTCTTTTCAGATAACTGTTAAGTCCCCTGACATTCCACGTGATTATTTTAAGCTCACCCATGGTCTATGAATGTTCCCCTTCCCCTCCCACCATTACAATCCAGATCCCACTTCCGTCTCAGACTATCTAGGCTCGTTCCCCAATTCAAACTTCCTAAACCTACAAACACTTCAAACTTCCCCTCCCTTCCCCCCGGCTTCCCTTTCCTCAACTGCAACAAACCACTGCACACATCCCCTTCCCTCCGCCGTCACCACCCACCCCGGAAAATGCCCAGCTCCATCCCTGGATCTCAGGCTCCCCTGCGTTTGGCCCTACCCTGGAACCCCAGGCCAAGACCCCAGCAGGGTGTCACCACACTATTGGTGATCTAACTAATCTCTACATGGGGGTGTACAGACTAGCTCTGTCAGGCTCCCTTATAAAGCAATAATCACAGTGCTCATGTCTTATTTTCTATTCCAAACTAGTTTTACAGGCCGACGGGCCACATTACTAACTATAGTCAAGTCCCATAGTTCCATGCAGCACTCATTTCAGGTGCCCCCACTACGCATTACTTATCTCCTCCATCTCCTCCTTTCGTCTGGATGTCCGGCTCCTCTGGGCAACCTTGCGTATCAAGCCATCCCATGGCGTCCTCCGGTGTTTCAAAAAATAAAGTTCTGTTTTTGTGGAAGACTTTCAATTTCGCCGGGTAAAGCAACATATACTTATGGCCCGCTTCTCTCAATCTCTTCTTAACCGCCCCAAAGTTCATTCGACTTCGCTGCACCATCAAGGTATAGTTCGGGTAGGCTGTTATGCTTGTCGCTCCTCTCCGGATTGTTCCACCTTTGCGGAAGTGCTCCAGTATCCTTTCCCGATCCCGGTAATTAAGGATTTTGGCGATCACTGGCCTAGGCGGGTTACCCGGTGGCGGCCTCCTCATCAGAGCCCTATGCGCCCTTTCCACCGCGAACCCCTGAGACAAAGCCCCTCCAGGTATCACCTGCAGCAACATGGACTCGATAAACTCTGTGGGGTTGTGGCCCTCTGCTCCTTCCGGCAAGCCCACAATGCGAATGTTATTTCTCCGGGCACGTCCTTCCGCTTCCTCCGCCCTATTCTCCAAATTGCCCACTCGCTGCACCAGGGCGTGTAGTTCCAACTTGTGTGAAGCACAGTCTGCTGTATTCGGGCTCACCTCTTTCTCGAGGTTCCTGGTGCGCTCCGCCAGTGACCTGACATCCTGCCGGAGAAGGTTCACCTCTTCCTGCACCTCTCCAACCTTGCGGTCCAGTGCTGTTTTTAATTCAGTTACAGCCAATTCAAGTTTGGCTTACCAGGCCAACTTCAGGTCTGCAATCGCAGCTAGGACCTCCTGGTTCGTGCCCATGGCAGCCATGCTACCCGCAGGGGGCCTGCCCTTGCTCCTGGCTCCTTCTTGGCCGGGCGACGTCCTGGCGTATTCGTCCAGCGTAGACTGCTTCCCCTTGAGTCTTGGAGGTTTGTTAGACATGGCGCTACCGCTATTGGTCGTGGGCAGCCCCGCCAATTGTGGTCTGTAGTTCCAACGGGGACAATCCACTACAGTCTTTTGTGTTCGAGGAGGCTGCCTCAGAGGTGTTCCAAGTCCAGCTCTTATTCGCCACAATGGATTGTGCTCTCCCACGTAATCCTATGGGCCCTCTCTACAACTCCTTTATACTTCCACGTAGATGCCCCATGACTCGTGTCCCAATCAGTGGCGGATGACTACTACAATTGCAGGCCCCAGTTTCAGTTGTCGGCCGCACACATGGGCCTTGCAGCCTTCATCCGCATCCTGAGTACACCATGCATCAGGTTTGCTGGTCGTCTAGCGCGCAGCCTTATGATCATGGGTCCGATGTCTGTTGTCTTTTACTTGGGCTACGCGCCCATTTAAACCATTGTATCCTCGATGACCAGCCGATCTGGTCCCCCCCCCCTCCCTCCTCACTGCTGGGGCAGCGCCAGGATGCTATCAATAGTCATGCATCTGACATCGGTATTTGCACCATTAAATGTATTGTAGGTGTGCCACGAGGTATTGTGGTACAGTGCAGGTTGTTGTGATACATTTTCGGACCCAATGCTGGCCTTCTAGCTACTGCTCAATAGAGTTATTGAATGCAAGCGTGCTCATTTATTGTCATGCTCCACAGCTCATCTGGCCGGATACCTTCTCCCTTCCATTCTCTTTGTGGGGCACTATCCAGGTACTCGTTTGCGCCTCACTCGCAGGCTCCGCATCCTCCAGCTGGGCCGATGCCCGTCACGGCCCCCTTCACAGTTCGAACCTCGGCACTCATGCCGGAGGGAACTCGCGGGTGGGTGTCTATGTCCCAGCGCCGCGGTCCCGGCTCGCCGCAGTCTGCTCTGGGTTGGGGGCCCGCCTCTCCCCCTCGTCCACCAGATGTTTCACGGCACCCGTCTTGCTCGTGCCGCGGGGACTTCTTTGTTTAACTCAACTCTGGCGCGGTCCTAGCGCCAGCAGTCCCTTCATTTCACACTGTATTCAGGGGTTTCTCTCCCGATTCCAGGCAGCTCAGAGCACCTGTGCACACCTGTGGCAAGCCTTGGGGTGTACGTTTCCACGGTTCCACCCGCCCCAGAGTCCATCCAACAGTAAGCGGCTTTATCGATCCGCTAATTTCTTCATCGTTATCTCGGAGGGGTCAACATCTTTTATTTTTCCGGTCCACAACTCCTCCAGACCTCACGCACCTCGATCAGTCATTCCGAATGTCCTGCGGGCTCCAAACTAGCACCGGGTGTTCACGTTGTTTTCATAAGCTGTTGCTTATGTTTTCATGCTCGCCAGTCCAGTGCAACTGCACGTTTTCCAAGGATAATTGTCGGATCACCAGGAGCCCCACTACAAGCACGTCCATTCACATGGCCTTGTAGCCACGCCCCCCTCTGTTTACCCACATTTAATACTATTTATGTTATTCAAAATTGCTGCCAGATCCCCACTGTTGCCGGTTGCTAAATACCTCGTGAGCCCCCCACCTCCGGACACAGACACAAAGACACGGTGTTGCTGGTGCGGGCTCTTCCGGTGGCTCTGATGCCGCCGGGAACACCCCATTTATTTATACCAGCACGTGACGGAGTGATACATCACTGCGTCATGTGCTTGTGCCCTTAAAGGGGCAGCGCCACACTCCTCCTTTTCCATAACAACAAACAACTGAAAAGGAAGAACTAACTACCAAACATCACAGCACACAATATCAACAGGTCCCCGAAAGCCCCTTTAATGATACCCACCCTGGGGCCCCAGGTGGCATTAGACTCTGTGGGCTCTGGGATGTACCCCATAAACAGCTCTCACTCAGTCCATGACATAGGCTGTAAAACGGGCAGCTTTCCCTCACCCTGTCCTCAGGGGGTACCTCCTGCCAGTCTCTCTGGTCGGTGTTCCTTCGCCATGCTCGTTGTGGTTCAGATATCCCGCCTAGACAGATGGTCCGCCGCCCTCGTCTGGCACCTCCTCCAGGTCCGTGCCGCCATAGTCTCTGCCCTGTGCTCACCCAGTTTCTTAAAGAAGCTGGCATTTCTGGTGACAGATGCTGTTCCATTGGACGCGGTTACCATTGACCCCTTCACTGCCACCACGTCCAGCGGTGCCGGCTGATAGGTGAGGGATAGCTTGCCCTGAGGGTGTCAATTTCTCACCAGGACCTCATCCCCTGGGGCCAATCTTGGTGCTCTTAGACCCCTCCGGGCCTTCTCCATCTCTGTCCGTGCCCTTCCCTCCTCTTGCACCTGTTCATTGTCAATGACAGCAAGTTCTCGCTCACCCACCTCCGGTATGATGTCCCTCGGACAGCGCTGAAAGAACGCCTCTGCCGGCGCCACCCACGTGGATGAATGCGGAGTGGCCCTGTATCCTCTCAGGAACACATACAGTGCCCTTTGCAGACACTCTCCTTTGCCCAGGGTGATCCGGAAGACCTTTTTCAGTGTGCGCATCATCCTCTATGATTCTCTGTTAGCTCAGGCCATAGTGCAGTGACCTTCTTGTGTTGTATGCCATACCCTTTCATGAGGTCAGCAAAGCTCTCGCCCTGAAATGGGGCCCAGTTGTCGTAGCATAGCACCCTGGGCAGTCCGTGGGTGGCAACGATTTTCTCCAATGCTACCACCACCCTCTCTAACGCCACGGACTCCACAAACTCCACCTCCGGATATCGGGACCACTCATCGACAACCACCTGGAAGTGGGTGCCCCTGGTCGTCGACCCAAAGTCCGTGTGCACCACCTCCAACGGCCGGTTTCGATGGTTGGCTCACGCAGCGCAGGTGACGCTGCCTGGCACCATACACAGGAGGCCACAAATTCCTCCACCCTCCTTTCTAACTCCGGGAACCACACTTTCTGACGGAGGCGGGCCTTCATCTTTGGCACCCCTTGGTGCCCTTGGTGTGCAAATGCGATGATTTGATGCACCTTGGCCTGTGGGATCACTATCCTGCCCCATCTTAACAGCAGTCCAGAGTCTGAGAACGCCAGTTCTTCGCGTACACACCAGAGCTGTTCCAAATCCACCTTTGCCTCCTGTGTCCTACGGGCCAGGAACTCCATCACAGTCTTCCAGGCCTTGTGTTCCATGGCCGCCTTCAGGATTCCAAAACACTCATCAGCCTGCAAGTTCTGTTCCAGCTCTTCTACCGGCACTGAGTTGGGCGTTGCCGCTTCGACCACCAGCCATATGTACTCATCCGCCTCCTCCGCGCACGTAGACTGCTGGTTGCCCTCCCTTGGGTGCCTGGAAAGATAGTCCGTAGTGTTGTTGCTGCCTGGGCGATATACCAGCGATACTCCGTATTCCAGGAGCACCAACATCCACCGTTCTATCCGCACGGGAGGTTTGGAGGATGAGCCCGCTAGAATGGGGAGTAGGGTCTTATGGTCCGTGACCACCGTCACCGGCCTTCCTAGTACATACAGTCTAAAGTGCCTACAACCCCACAGCACAGCCAATTTGTGAGTAATGTTGCTCAGTGTCCGACAGCGCTTTGCTGGCATACGCTATCGGGCAGACTTCCTGATCAGCTCCCACTTGAGTGAGGACCGCTCCGAGACCACAGGGGCTGGCATCCATGATGATCTCCGTCTGTAGAGCCGGGTCAAAGAATGCCATTGTATCCTCGGCAGTGAGAGCAGCCTTGATGTCATCAAAAGCATCCTGTTCCAATGGCCCCACTTCCAGGTGACATCTTTCCTTGTTAGTGTCTGCAGCTGCTCTGACCGGGATGCCAAGTTCCGGATGAACCAGCCACAGTACGTGACCATGCCCAAGAAACTCCTCGCCTCAGCCACGTTCTCCGGCGGCCTGGCTTCTTGAATGTCTCTCACTTTGCACGGGTCAGGGGATACACCATCCGCCTTGAAGACAAAGCTGAAGAACTCTATGGTGGTCTTGAGAAATTCACACTTATCTCGGTGTAGAGTAAGTCCCAGGGAACTTAGGCTTTCAAATGTCTTTGCCAGACGGGCCAGGTGCTCTGCCTCGGACCTTGCGAATACTAGGATATCGTCACTGATATTAAGCACCCCTTCCAGGTCTGCGAGGGCCCCTCTAATGATATTTTGAAAAACCTCTGCTGCTGAAGACACCCCACAACTGAGCCTTTGTATCTGTACAGCCCCCGGTGTGTGGTGAAGGTGGTGATATATCGTGACTCTGGATGTAGCACCACCTGATGGTATCCGGCCCGGAGATCCCGCTTAGAGAAAAACCTAGCACCCTGTAGCTCAGTTATAATGTCATTGATGATGGGCGTTAGGTGCCTCTCCTGTTTTATCGCCTTATTGGGCAGGCACATGTCCACACAAATCCTGACTGACTCAGGCTGCTTGAGCTTCCGGGCAATCACAATCGGGGAATCCCACCCGATAATGTCCAGCTTGACCAGGTTATCTAGCTCTTGATTCACCCACTCTCTGAGGTGGAACGGCACCCGCCGATGTTTCAGCGCAACAGGCTGGATAGAGTCATCAATGTGTAGCCGGGCAGGTTGACCAGCCATCTGCCCTATGCCCTCAAACAGAGATGAGTGTTTACCCAGCAGCACCTGGATGTCATCTACGTACACCGAGTACGTGAAGGTTATGATGCCTAGGGCCTCTGCCGCTGCACAGCATAGTAAGGTGTTGTTGCTCACTGGCATGACATAGAACCTTGCCCAGATTTTGGCCCCACCATACCTCACATCTGCAATGAACGCACCGTCCAGCGGGATCGGCTGTGCTCCTCGAAGTTAAAGATGGGCGCCTTTGGCGTAGACAGGCCAGGCGGGATTACATGGCATCATAATGTTCCCGGGCTATTACGTTCACAGACGCGCCAGTGTCCACCAACATCGGCACAGAGTCTTCATTTACCAGTACGTTGCATCGGGCTGTCACTTGGAGTTGGAGTGCAAGACACCCACACTCGACGTGAAGAATACATGTTCTTCTTCTTCCTCTTCAGACCATTTCTGTCGTCTCCCTGGTCCACCTGAGCCACATTTGACAATCGCTGTTGACGGAAGAAGCTGGCCCGGTCCAGCCCTCTTGGAACAATTGTCGGTGTCAGGGCCTTGCACATGCGAGCATAGTGATCAGCTAGCCCACAGCGGCCACACGATTTTCCGATGGCTGGGCACTCCGCAGGATGTGGGAGGTGAAACCCGCACTTCATGCACGATTTGACTGATGATTTCCCCCTCTCCTTTTGGTTGCCTGCTGGGTGTCTCATCCATCTGCCTCTGCTGATGGCACAGATGTCCTCCACCTTGTTAGGGCGTACTCCTGCCTCCATGCGGGACGCCCGCAGCTCAAAGACCTCGTGGCACCTCCCCAGTTCCAGGATGCGAGGGAGAGTGATATCATGTTCCCTCAGGATTTGGCGGTGTAGCTTACCAGACACACACCCCTGGATGAGTTGGTTCCTTATCATTGTGTCAGGGTCATTCCAGGCACAGGGGCACGCCAGCCTGTGCAGTCTCCCATAAAATCTCATCGTCCTTTTGGCGCGCAGCACCCATGAGGAAGCGTTCGTAATCCGCATTTGCCATGGGCAGAAAATGATTGTGGGGAGCGTCCTTTGACACTGCATATGAACCATCCTGAGGTTGGAGGGACAGGAACACCTCATGTACCGCAGGGCCATCACAGTACAAAAGGGTAGCCACCTTACTGTCGTCATTGGTCTCCATGGTGGCTCTAAAGTACATTTCTAACCTGTCCATCCACATATTCCACCTTGGCCCCAGACTTTATGGTGCGCCTGAGATATCAAACTCAGGCATTGGCTGCAGGGCTCCCGGTGGTCTCAGCAGTGGTCTCGGTGGTAATGCTGGTGGTGGCTGTTGGACTGCTGGTGGAGGGGCTTGCTGCTGGTCTTTAGGTTGGCCGGCCTCCATGATGGCGAGCGCACAGGCCCCCCTGATCTGATGAAAAAGGGGCCACAACTCACCACTTTGCCTCCTTCACCGATGGACCTAGAGAGGCCCTTGAAGATTCACTGGCACCAGTTGTAGCCAATTGCCTCCATGGATCAGAGGTTCCCCACAGTCATAATGCCCCTAAACAAAACAGGGCATATGCCAGGCAGTTCAGAGGTCCCAAAAATTGAGCATATACACACAATAGCAGGCCTTCCCTGGCTCCACACTCAATACTCAACGGAAAGTAGTGAAAATACGTGAAAATCACTTCAAAATGCACATTCAGTGCACAATGTGACTGTCTGCCACATGAATTTCCAAAAATTCTGCCTGGATGGCTCACTGCGCTTTCAACGAAGCTGCAACCTTCCAGGGCCCGAAACCTAAGATGGCCGCCGGCCGCGCGGATCCTGTCCCCCTCTGCGGCATGTTTCACTTGGTGCGCTTTATGTCGGACCCATCAAAGAAACACCAATGAAAGTTACCACCTTGCCCGGGATGTCCTCCCGACCCGTCGCCACTGTTGCCGGTTGTCACATACCCCGTGAAACCCCCACCTCCGGACACAGACACAAGGACACAGTGTTGCTGGTGCGGGCTCCCCGGTGGCTCTGATGGCGCCGGGAGTGCTGCATTTATTTATACCAGCATGCGACAGAGTGATACGTCACTCCGTCGCGTGCGAGCGCCCTCAAAGGGGCAGCGCCACTTCCACCTTACTTTTAGTGACTTTCCCTGCTGCTAACTTTTTGGGAACTTTGGCCCGGTGGCACACACTACTTCCCTCTTGTTAGTCAATATGGTTTTGGGAACTACAGTTCCCTAGGGCCTTTGCGTGTTGCTCTACGCACACACACGTCATTTTCAGTCACCTCGCAAAGCCTTGAGCGGTGGATGTTTTCCTGCTTTAGGGTGAGTGCACTCTCCTCCCTTGCTTCCACTGAACTGCTGCTGCTTGGTTTTTACTGGTTCCTTCTTTTTTTTAATATGTGGACTACACTAAAAATATTTTGATATCCCTTAATGACAAATGCCACTCAATTAACCATAGCTCTTTAGCCAAAATCAGAATGTGTAATATACAATCCACCCTTTTGCGATTCTTTTATTTCAAATGCTATTCCCATAAAAGCTGCTTCTGGTGCCATTCGCTCTGCATTAATGCTTGCTAGGTTGTCCGCAAGGAATGCAGAAGCTGTGGCTGATTTTATTGGGCAGAAGGAAGTAGATGCCCTTGTTTGTTATGCTCCATAGGCCGCATTCGCTCCTTTGGAATAGAAGGAGATGTGCCGGACAGGTATCCTGTCATTCCCCAAAGATTGCGCCTTTGAGCTCTTGAAGTATTGCAGTCTATTCGGCTCTCCCGGCTCTGGCTCTGCCCATGCAGCTCAGAGGAGGGAGTTATCTAGGACCGCAAACACAGAGGCTATGCGTCGCTACTCTTTACAGCGTGCACTCCGTAAGCTTGCAAAGCTTCTTGTTACTATTGTGTGCACATCATTGACTTCCAATCCCTGAATTCTCTGTCTTTCACAGAATTCTGTCTCCTCCCTGCAAACTCACCCTCTGCGTTCTGTAGCAGACTTTCCCCAGATTCCTCCGACGTGACCCTGTCTCCTAGAAAGAGAGCGTTCAACAGTACTATTCAGTTCTCTCTGGGTTCTAACTTAAATCCTGTCTGCTATACTTACTAAACACTCCTATCCTTCAGGTCACATCATTAGCAGATACTCCTCCGGTGTTCGATCGCAGGATCTGTTACCGAATCCAGAATTCAACCGGCACAGAGGTAGGTCTCTGCCTCACCCATCCCTTGCAGCTGTATTTCTGTTTCTCTTTCACTTTCTTACTTTCCCTGTACCCGCAGACGTACAGTTCTCGATCTACTGCCTTGGCTCTTCATTATCCAGAGGGGGAACCTCCAGCTCCGGTTATAGTAGTTCTAAGCCATACCCAGGGTAATCCTTCCTTCTTATAAGGCATAGTGGGTACATCAGAGGGGGAATCCTTACTTATCTGTGCTTTTCTGTTCCAGCTTCATCCTCCGAACACCTCAGCCAGCGAATTAGACAGCATCTGTTCTCAGGAGAAGGAGGAGAGGGTTATCGCGCCTACAGCACCAGGGTTTTATTCCCCAGAGGGTTTCAATGGGGGTTCCGGTCTTCCTGTTTCTTTTAAGCAGGAAGGGAGGCACACAGCAACTGGGGAAATTCTTCAGTGCGGCCTTCGCCAATACTGATTCCGGTCAGTGCAAAAGAAATATTCTGTCTTGTTGTATTAAGAATTCAATTGTCACATTGTTATTATAGGTATAACAACAAAAATTAGGGGTGGAAGGTTTTGAATAAATCTGAACCACTGGCATTGCTCTGGGCAACCTTCCACAACACTGTTTCTTAGCCCGCCTGCGCCATTGCAAAAGGGATCTGACCATATGCAAATCAGTCAGGAACTGCCACCAATGGAAGCAACTAACCCCCGAACAGCTAGGCCAGGTCCTCTCTGCACAGAAACACAAGCAACCCCAGACATGTTTCGGCCTTGTTGGGCCTCCTCAGTGAGGTGCAGCTTGGTGCCTGTGGTTATGATTCATTCAAAACCTTCCAGCCATCACCTTTTTGTTTTGCTAAAGTCACCCCGAGTGGGACGGGTATGCCCAGACGTGGGTCCTGAGTCTGCTGGGCCTACAGACCCAAGCTACTCCTCACTGATGATTGATGATGCCCAACAAGGCTGAAACATGTCTGGGGATGCTTGTGGTCTCGTGCAGAAGGGGTGTGACCTAGCAGTTCAGGCTGGACTGCCCCTTTTGTGGTAGGACCAAGACTGTTCTGCATATGGTTTTCCCCCTTCTGTAATGGCTTTGCAGGCTGAAAAACGATGGTCTGGAAGGTTGATTAATTCAAAACCTTCCAGCCATCACCTTTTTGTTTTGTCATTGTTATTATAGGAACATGCTTTACTGATGCATGTCCCTACATATTTCATTCATTGCTCCCCCATTGCTATTTTATTTAGTTGGTTAATCTAACAACCTGCACAGGAGATGGAAATGCAGTTATTTACAAGTCAGTCCTGTTGGGCTGTATGTCATTTTGATGTCCAGCTTTGGGGTGTGTTGTACACAGATTTGTATGTTTAATGTCTTTTTTTTCCCAGCCTCATTTAAAATCCCTTTATGTTATCCTTCTTCAGGTTCTGCCAATAGGTTTCTTGTCAATGTAAATCAATTTCAGTCTACTAAAATGTGTAGATATCCCGTGATTCTATCCCTTTGTGATTTTAATCCCGGCTATGATATATAAGATGTTTTGGTTTCAGCCAAATGAGTTCAGTTGAGATCATTTACAGTCATGCTCCCTGGTTTTATCCCCCTATCATCGATGGGGCCATTGCCTCAATTGAATTCATGCCCAAGGCTCTGGAACTGTTTTTTTGGATACTATCCTTGTGTCTTGGTCAGACCATTTTGCCAGTTTTGTATTTGAACTTGACCAGACATTGGGCCTCATCACGAGTTGGGCTGTATTCCCGGCTGTAATATCGCCGACTGTAATAGCCCTAGCACCGATCGGCCCGGTGGTATTACCACCGGATCACGGGTTGAGCCTTAACGGTAAATCCCCATTCCTGATTGGGTCCATTGGATCCAATGGGGAATTTTCGGTGCTAATACTGCGGGCTAATACAGCCGGCTGTAAAACAGCCGATTTAGCGCCCAACTCGTGATAGGACCAGCCCTTAAATGCAGCAGTAATACCGTTACCACCACATTTAAGGGCTACAGCCCAACTCATGATGAGGCCCATGGTCTTCTCACCCTGTTCATTCGCCAGTTTTCTCCTTATGGAGGAGTAAATGAGCCATAAGGAGGATCTCAAATGAAGACCTTGCCTTCTTTAAAGCCGTACGAAACTGGATGTACAATGTGAGCAATACCTTTTGTCCTGTATTGGCGGGCTACAGTCAATTTATAACCATATGTTCCTTTTCAGACTAGACAACCTAGACAAACACTCCAACCCATTCTATACCCCATCTTGCAGACTCTAAAGCAGTATCATGGTAAGAAAGACAAAATGTGGAGGAAATTTGGGGATGCTCTCATCTCTTCAGTCTTTAAAGATGGCCTTAAAGGCAATTCTCACTGCCCAATCTACTTTACTGCACAACCATAACAATCTGAAGCGTATTCATTTGATGCTTTTCAATGCTCTTAACAAACACAAATACGTTTTTTACATTATAAATATAATTTTTAAACCTCGCAGCCTATCATCCTGTCTTGTCACTTCGCACATTTTGGCAAATGACTTTAACATTAAATCAATTCAGGATGGCATTAATTAAAAACTTACTTGCTTGACCCAGTTCCATACAGAACTAGCATCCGATTGATGGATTGACCTGGCCAGCAAAACATTTGGAGAAGGTGGTAACCTCTCAATCACAGGATAATGTGATTATAAATACTTTTCAGTCTAGTTTCAGTCCACTCCATTGAACAGAACTGCTCTTGTTGCCATTTTAGATGCTTCCTGACATTGTAGGTATGTCTGAGCAGGCTTTGATCTGGTTTTGCCCTTTTTTGAAGGGCAACACCCAAAATGTTAAATTAGGGAGTTCTACTGATTCCACCTTCATTTCATGTGGGGTTTCCCAAGGTATCTCCGCTACAGTTCAACATTCATATTCAGCCCTTTATGCACATCTTTTCTAAATCTAATCTTCAATACCCCTCCTATGCAGACGATATGCATATTTAAGTGCATGTCAAAGAGTCTGCAGACCCCTTCCAAAATGTTCAGTGTACTAGTGAATTGAAACGCTGGATGATCTCTAATGATCCTGCAAAACACAATGATCCTTTTTGTGCCTAACCATTTGCTTGCTGATACAATACAAATTCCACATTCTCCTTTCTGTGTATAGTTTGGGCCATGTATGGCAGTTTCATTTTGGCTGTGAACAACAAGTTGGAGATCTAGTTAAGATCTATTTTGTGTAGACTTCAGGTCTCTTACCATGCTCTCCATTTTATCTCTGCAGCCGACCATCGAGCAGTGGTTGGCACTCTGGTAAACCCAAACCTTGACTACGCTAATGCTATACTGGCAGGTATCCCATGAAATCAACTTACTCTGCTTCAGGTTGCTTATAATGCTGCTGTCAGAATTACCCTTCAAGTGACAATGTGCCTCTTTCTTTCCCTGTCGAAGACCTTGACATTTGTTGCGAGTCATGCAGAAAATTCAGTTCACACTATTCTGCTTGGTTTTTAAACGTGTCATTGGAGTGGCGCAATCATATTAATCAGAAAATATGAAACCTTCTCATCCATCTCCCCTGGTCTGTGAATCGACATCTGTTGGTGGTGACAACAGCCTATTGTCATCACCAGAGTATATAGGTCGTTTTCTTAAAGAAAGGGTAGTTCTTTCCTATTTCTAATAAGGAAATTACCTCTGTAATCTTATTTCGGAAAACTCTCCTGACTTCTTAACTGAATCCTTTTCTCTCTTTGTTGATCTGGTTTATAAATGACAACAGAGCCATCTTTGCCCAGATGCAGTTTGTTCTGTCTGGTAGGCACAATATAAATCTACAAATCAAAGTCATTGGTTTGTTGGACCCCTGCTATGTGGCATACATTTGCATTGTATACCCTTCAAATAATGCAGATCCAAAAGCTAGGAAGCGACGGAGTATCAGATACACCAGCTCCTCATTCTGTATTGCCTCAAATAACCTCTCCTTTTCACCAAACACTTGCAAGCAAACACTTCACACAGATCTACTGCACTGAACATACTCCTACTCTCCCCATCTTTTTTCAACAACCAACTTGTTCTCAACTTCCAATTTCCCAAATCCAATATTCAATTGACACTTCACAATTCGGCACCTGCCCTTATGACCCACCACAAAGAGTTTTCATATCAGCACGTAGGCAATGATTGAATCCGACCTGCACTCCTCAACAACACTGTTTTTCTGCATCGGCCTTCTCAATATCAGGCTAACCTCCCCTACCGACCTTCTTTACATGGCCATGCACAGAAAGGCCATCATTGAAAGATGGGCATGATGTAAGATAATGAACCTGCACCTGCAAAGTCTGACACCAAGACTAAGCCACTGACCATAGTCCAGAAAACACTTTTCATGGGACCGATTGACATAAAATCAGCCCCCTCATAAGTATGCACTGGATTTAATAAAGCAGGAAACTAGCTGTGCTGCACCGCTGATCAAAGCCAAGTCTGTTTGCATTTTTCAGATACCCAATCCATAGTAATGTGTGAGCCAACAAGGTTACCGGAAAGGTGATCTACTTCTGTACATATTCTGTAAGTGGTCAATTTCTGTCTGACATAAAATGGATACAATTGAGAGTGGGTAGTTTCCAACAATTGTGCATCCTCCAGCATAGGTTGCAGTTGGCCACTATGTATCTCATTACCTTTGTTAGTAAACACAGGTTTTAAGTGTGTCACAATAAGGAGCAATAAAAGGAACCCAATGGAGGGCTTTGGAGGACAGGTAGTAGTGACAGGCCAAAGGTTCAGATTCTAAAATAGCTTTTTTGGGCCTCACCTTCAAGTCTGACCTAAGGTTTTTAATATTCTCTCTAATTATAAATAAACTTTCACAACTGATGTGTCTTACTATTTATAGCGGATGAGGGTCAAATTCATCAATCAACACACACATCAAATGCCATTTGCTCTGTGCATCAGTGATCTGATTTAACAGTTCATCATAAAAACACAGAACAGAAGTCACTTGAGGAAACACTTGTAGAAAGGAATTGCATTACTGTCCATGCCAAAGGAAGCAATACTGGCCACCGTTTCTTGATAAAAAAGGATCATTTTATGCAAAAATGCTACTGAATTTCATACTACCAACTAAAGCTGTTAACCTCTCAAAGAAAATAAGCGGTCAATATAATCTGGACCAGTTGGAATGAAAGGATTTGATATATTGGCAAGATCAGATCACTTCCATATTCACTGGGTTTCTCCCCTATGCTGATCACAGTCTCCAGACCTTTTGGTTTATAACGTTGAGACCATCTGTGAACTCCCTATCCCAAATGGTTTGTAGTGTTTTATGGGCATACGCTCACTGAGAGCAAGACCTTTATAACTCTCTGCCAACTAGACTCCCCCCTTTGCTTTTAACCAGTATTCCAAGTAGCTTCGACTCACTCTGAAATGATCGGATAGGCTCCAAAAGAACATCTCGGTTAATAAGAGGACTCAATGCAGTCAGTGTTACCCTTTGACTATACTAGGCGGTCAGTGGGTCATTCTTTGTACAGCACATTTCAACCCTCCTCTGGCACATGATGCACTCCGCTTATAATCTGTGTTGATTCCCTTGTTTGAAAACACATCTTAAAATCCACTTCCTCACAATGCTTTCCACAAATGGCAAACTCCTTTCCATTGGGAAAATTCAGGTTGAAATCCCCCCTGAGGTTGTCGAGACAAAAAAGAACAGTACTTGTTTCAAAAGCAATATTCAAATGTAATCAGCCTCTTTTAAAAATTGAAAATGCCATAGAGGGAAATCAATGATGAGTAATTAGTTACCAGACAGACTCTGACCATTGGAAGAATTTACGGATACAAAGCTGCTTTAATCCTAATTCTGTATTGTTGATATTGTACAAAAGCAACACATACTTTGTCTTTAAAACATGTACTATTGTCTCCACCGTGAACGGAATTCTGGGTGAAATTTTTAGAGACAAGAATTAATTAATCAATCTTTATTATGTGACATTCGCAAACAAAATGTAACATGTTTAAAAACAAACCAGTCTGTGTTTTTTATGCAGGAAGGGATTGAATTAAAATAAGTCCTGATTATGTTACAGTATACATCACAATCTCTTTGGAACTAGCAAGTGCAATTGCTCACATATTGATCTTATAAGAGGGAGGAAATTGCACAAAAATAGTTTCTAGAAACACAATTTTTTTAGGGCTACCCCATGCTCATCTTAATCTCTGTAGGCAGCTATGATTCTGCAGCCATTGTTGGAACAAAGGTTGTCCATCTAGCCTCTTTAATACAGAGTGTACACCTATACAAAGCATTTAGAGACGTGTGAGCATGAATGCTTTACTTACACTATTAAATAAAATAAATCTTTTAAATTCGTTTTTATTTTTTTTACATTTTCCACTGCTAATCAGGGATAAAGCATGTGACACTGTACCGCCATCACAACAGAAGATAACTTACTACACTGTTAAGAAAAATTCCATCAGACAATAAAATGATCCTTTGTCACTTCCAAAATGCTGCGGTCCTCATTGTACCAGATGAAGATTTTATTATTAAAACTCCTCTAAAATGTGCAGATTCCTGGTGGAACCGCCAGTTAAAAGGTCACTGATGGAAAACGGAAAACAAACTCACAAGCGCACCTAAGTTTTGTATTTCACAAATTACTTATTAGCCAGTTTGTTGCAAATATACAAGCATGTTCTTCATTCACATCCAGCTAAATAACAGTATATTGTTCATATTTTATTACAGCGCATAACAAAAATTGAGGAAACAAGTACAGTATATTTTATATTCTGGAGAGTCAGCAAAATTCAGAACCAACATGCAGATTTATAATGTGGTCTGTACCCTAAAAGTTAGCATTGTTCATTAACTTTACTTACATCAAAACAGCTCTTTGAGTTTTGTTGTTTATAAGCATTATATTAACACGAGAGCTTTACTCATGGAACATTTCTAATGACTTATTACAGATTTCCCTTGGTGGGGAACATAAAATCAGATGTACTGTATGTAGTATGTTTACTTCTGGTTTTTCATAATTTTGGAATATGGTCTAAGAAATATGCCGGGATTAGAAATCGCCCACTGTGTTTAAAAATGTGACAGCCATAACATATCTTTATTTGTTTTGCAAAAGAAGCACAATTTGCACTGCACAGAGCATCCTGAATCAGTTGTACATTTGTAAGTATGCATTGCTTTTATATACCTGCACATTTGCATTTAAGACTAATCATTGTTTCTGATCCAATGCAAAGAGAAATGAAACACACGGTGAGTGTGGAGGTTGACAGCAAAAATGAAGAACATCACAATGGAATCCACATTAGGTGGCCCTTTGTTCTTTTGCATCCGAAATGCGGATCATGGCTTTGGTAACAAGGAGTTCTAATGGACGGAGGAGTAAAGCTAGAAGGAGAAGCTGATCTTCTGTGACAATATGCAAAGTAGTTTCGCCTGGCATCAGCGCTGTACACTCAACTCTTTCCAGGGTGTCATGGGATAGAGAGTCAGCAAATGTATATGTAATTCTCATCTAACAAACTTACCCTCTCCTAAAAGAGAAGGGTCACCTAGCGTATGGAGAAGATGGTTAGAGGTGGTGGGTCAACTCCTGAGATCTGAAAGTCACAGGCTCAAAGTCCAAATTGCTTCTAATGCTTCTGAAGGCAATCACATTGGTGCTGTTGGCTTGGGGAAGTAATAGCCATGATTTTTGTGACAAGGAATCGGCACAAACTACAGAATGGACTAATGTTTAAGCTTTTTGTTTGTCTAAAGGCTCACCAAAAAGTCTAACATAGTGTTAGCATCTGTGCTCTTCTTTATATTTAGCCCATGCATAACATTCCGTGGAACCTCTGCCGATTAGTTGGTACCCGCCCTAGCACACATTGGGCCACCACTTTTAATTAAGACAATCAAAGTTGCCAAGAGCCCATAAACATGGCTGAAGGGCACGGAACATGGAGAGGAGTTTTGAGAACTACACCACATTAATCCACACCTGCTCAAGAATGCTCAATAACATTTGCGTCACGACAACTTTCCTGGCCAATCCCCACGCTTGGTTTGGTTGAACCACCTGTTGAATGTAACAACCCAATGGTTGGCAGTCAAAACCGGATTCCGCTTTCAAAGCATGCACCCAACCCTTTTTGCAGAGCTTTGATACTCCAAGCTTTCACGTAAACTATACGTGAATGCTATGACATGACTTAGAGCTGCCGTCGCTGCTTAGGGCACCGTTGAGCCCGGTATAATTCATAGGGAAATAAGGCCAGGCTATTGTTTCTACTTATTTGGCTGCTGCTTTTATTAGAACTCACATCTGACTCAATATTCTAAATTAATGTATTCTCTAAAGAAGGTGAAGTGGCTTACATTTAACTACATTGCTGCAATGTTCAACTAGTTTCCTGCCAGTGCCTTTCTGAAGGCTTCTTACAGTATAAGTATCAGGTGCTATATAGCATCTGAGCCTGGATAAACTGAAGAAGGGCCAAGATACTTTTACTTCAAGTGTGCCAGAGGTCTTGCAAAAAGGGTGCACAATATTGCTTCAGCCTAATCTCGGTAATGAATTCATGTTTTGCAGTCCACTGAGGCTTTAGCTTTTGCTGTCTTTTTATAATGAGCCGCAAATTACCGTGACCACACTACTTTTGTAAGTTAACTAGCATTTTGCCTTTTCGGATGAAGTATGTAATTTAATTTCGCATTTAATGGTAATAAGGGACCAACAGATTAATTTGCAACCAATTTACTGCATAAGTAGACATCAAATCTGTCCACAGAGTGCACGCCTCAAAGTGGACTGCTTTTATGTATCCTCCAGTCCCTTGTAACAAACATAATTTAAGAATCTCAGACATCTAATAAGGCCCCCCTAATTCCCACCGTTAAGAAAAAAAAAGTGGTCACCCCCCCCCCCACATTCCACTAGAAACTTTTAGTCGTTAAGATGGTTTATGAGAGGTTGTTAAAACAGAAGCTGTGATCCAGTCCAGTTCAGTATTATGGTCAACTATGAATGATTGCAACAAACTGAAGGGTTGCAGGGCATATAAGAAGTAATTGGGGAAAACAACAGCTTTTAGATTGTATCTGCAATTGATCCAAGAGAATTTGGTTGTGATTAACTGCAGTTGCATGCCCGCTATCATTAATCATATTTATGTTTTCAGCAACTATGCAACCGAAAAAGATCTTTGATAACTTGTTCTTTTTTTAATGTCTACGTACCAGTTCAAACCCTAAACTCCCGCTGTAATCTCCCTCCTGTATTGCAATTTTGCAAATCATTGGCGTCCCTATATGACAATGTGAGTCTTATACAAAACAAATATCTGCCGGGTTAAAGTCTTAACGAACTACGAGGGAATAGAAAAGTCTATTTATTTTTCAAATATTTGTTTTACTCGGTACTTTATTAGTTTCATGGGTTACCAATAAAAACAAATAGTTCTGTAAGTTTGGCTGTACCAGTAGCACTACACTTTGGAAAATGTTGAGACCAAAGAAATAGAAGTCTTATGCAGGCCAACATCTGACCTGGCAATGAACATACATGTCACTGGAATTACAAATACAGCTTCATATCTAATGCTTAGCAGTGCTAGAGTGTAGCTTCCAAGTAACACACAGAAGCCGCCTGTGATCCAAGATTCTATTAACACGTACTGCAAGATAACCATTGTACTGCGGCCTCAACACGCACTATAGAATTAAAGCCGGACAGTCCCACTTTTTTTTGCTCCGTTCCCATTGCACCACTCTGCTACAACATAAACATGCGCCATTTCAACCTTGTTTGTATTCCTAAACATTCCCTCACCTTCGTGCTTTTTCTGATTTTTTAAAATCTGTACCATCAGTTCTGGTCTTCTTGTATCTGGAAAAGGCTTACAGTTCCTCCTACCAGTACTACGCAACTTACCGTCACCTGGAGTTGAGTGGGAGTGTGTTTTGTTAGTGACGTTCATATTGACATTTTCTTCTCATTCCTTAGCATAGGCATCTCCTATCCGATTTGACAACCTCTTCTGAGGAGTGCACTACATTTGGTACAAATCCACTCTTTACCCCTTCCCAACCTTCCTGGATACCAATGTCTCCCTTCCTAACAAGTTCGTATATATCTCGGGTCAGTTCAGTGAAGGCCTTCTCCACGTTAATGGCATCCCGGGCCGATGTCTCAATATACTTCATCCCGTATGCTGCAGCCAGTTTTTCCGCTTCGTGTCTGGTTACTTGCCGTTGTGTGTCAAGGTCACACTTGTGACCCACCAAGACAAAAACAATCTGATAGGGTTGGACATGAACTTTGGCCTCTTCCAGCCACTCGTGGACATTCTGGAAAGATCTGCGGTTTGTGATGTCAAAGAGGAGGAGTCCACCTACTGAATTTCTGTAGTAGGCCCGGGTTATAGACCTGCAAAAATAAATTGTACATATTAAAGGATACTGAGGTAAGCAGGACAATGAGAATATTACATATACAGTTGCAATGCAATACACTAATGTATACCACCATTTCAAAGAAGAATGCTGCCTAATACATTCTTTAAGCAAGTAACAAGATGGCATTCATCAATGCGTGCTTTAGATCAGGCACTATCCCAGCCAGCCTCAAAGGGGCATGGGTCTGCCCCCTCCTAAAAAAAAACACCCTCGACCCGCTACAACCCAACAACCACAGACCAATAACCACAGTGCCATTCCTCCTGAAATTATTGGACAAAGCTGCACATTGCCAAATCCAACACTTTCTGGAAACCCATCCCATCCTTGGGACTAGGCAATCAGGCTTCCGAAAAGGACACGGCACCGAAACAGCCCTGGTGGATCTGAAGAATCAGATTACCCAAATCATGGATAAGGGAAAGCCAGCCCTACTGCTCCTCCTAGATCTCTAAGCTGCATTCGATCTGGTTGATCACAAGACCCTCACCTCACACACTCAGCCAATTTCTCTAAAGAATCAGCTCGCTGGATCACTTCCTGCCTCGAGGGTAGAGCCATGAAAGTCTTCTCGGACACTGCTAACGCCACACCGACAACAATCTATTGCGGGGTCCCTCAAGGATACTGCACTGCACCCACACTTTACAACCTGTTCACTAAGCCCCTCTTTGACAAGCTTGACTCACATGGCATCACATACACGAACTACGCGGACGACACACAAGTACTTCTACCTCTCTCAGGCTCATACCACGAAGACGCCAAGGCACTTCAGTCTATCTACTCCATCATTCAGGCTTGGATGGCAGTCAATGGCCTCTGCCTTAATGGAGACAAGACTGAAATCATGATACTAGGACAACAGAGCACCCTAGACAAACTGGACAAACTGTACGGCAACTTTTCCATTGACAACTCCATCATGCCCGTATCTGCAGCTGTCAAAACACTGGGGGTATACCTAGACTCCTCACTATCTATGACCAGACAAGTCAGCGCAATCACTTCCTCATCTGCGCACACTACCAAACTTATAAACGCCATTAAGCCATACCTCTCTAAACCTAATTGCCTTACAATAGCCAGAGCAACCATTGGAGCCAAACTGGACTACTGCAATGCCCTCCTAGCAGGCACATTGGCAAAAAACCTAAACAGACTACAAGTCACACAGAATAATGCTCTCCGGGCCGCTCTTAGCATCCCAAGAAGAGAGCACATCACCCACACCACACACTCAGCCCAATGGCTCCCGGTTAAAGAGCGAATCACACTCAAAATCCTCACTCTCACACACAAATGCCTCTCTCTTTCCGCCCGACCTACCTATCAGAGACCATCTCCAAACCCTCTTCCTCACGTCCCACCAGGACGCTATACACCAACCTACTCGGTATCCCACGCATCAATAAAGCCAAAGCCGGTGGCCTAAGCTTCCCCTACATTGCTGCCTAGTCCTGGAACGCTCTACCTGCTGACATTAGAGCGGAGAACTCACTCCCGATTTTTCGTAGAAAACTGAAGACCTCCTTCCTTGCACAATAACTTGTCACACTCGCTAACTTTAGAAATATACTGCACTGTAAATATGTACAATTCTCATACTTGCTCCTGTAAATTATATATCGCTCATGTATATGCAACTAAGATATGTCTGTAACTAGCGCCACGAAGCCCCCGGGCTGATGTGCGCTCTACAAATCCAAATAAATAAATAAATAAATAAATAAGAGGTTCCAGCACCTAACCTGAGATTAGACAATCTGCTCCCCACTGTTTCCTCCCTAGGGTGCCTGTAGATCCTGTGCTACCAAATGCCTGCCCACCCTCTCCTTTGTTGTTGTCTCCCCACTTCCTTGTATTGATCCCTTGCAATCAGGTTCCTTTGTCGTGTACTTCTCCTTATGCCTTGTTTTTTAAATAATTTATTTAGGTTTTCATTTCATTATAACATTAAAGCATAAATAGTATTTAGCAGTGATGTAAAACAACATTAGGATCATATATCCAAAGGGAAAAATAAATCTATTGCTTAACATCCTTCATGTGTATATAGTCCGCTCCGTCTTCATGCTATCCTTACCATATTAGAGGGCGATATGAGATGTGTATTAGCCGTGTGTGAAGGTAATAACGGGACCAAAAATATGTCTCCATTACTCCACTTATCATCGTGTTAGATTTGTGTTGCATAAGAAATTAATGTTAGGACATTCACTCAGGCGCCAGTGTACATTATCAGCAGTGTTTTGGATCTTCTCACCATGTTGAGTTAAAGATACCACATCTTTCTTGTTTAAGGACATATTTTAAAAAAAAACGACCAGTAATCTTTAGGGCGTGAACCTGTGGCAGCCAGTTCCCTGTACGTATCCTCATGCGTGGTGCAACAAATTAAGTCTCCAAGCCAGTTGTCAGTGGAAGGTACTGACAGAGCCCACCTATTGGTGGCTACTTGGTGCATGGCAAGTAGCAAGGCCAGGCCTAGGAATCTGCACATTCTTTTAGGGAAGTCATAGACAAACCATAATAAATATTAAATCGTATTAAATGGGAAGTCATTTTCAATTATTTCTTCAAGCTTGGTAATTACCTTCTTCCAATATAATGTAACGCTCAGACAGGACCATGCTTTATGCACAAAATATGCATCTGTTTGTTTATGCCTGAGGCCCACTCCTGATACCGTAGAGTTACATTTGTGAACTTTCTTAGGGGTATAATATGTTGTGTGTGTGAAGTTTAATTGCAGTATGTCTATCATTCATCTACACTCTCTTTCTCTGTTTTCAAATATATGGCCATTTCTTTTGATTTTTTAAAAATTGTTTTATAGTTCAAAAATTTACTTTTAAGAAATATATAAATCGCAAATAATAAAAACATCGCAACTACATTATAAGCATCAAACATACACTTCTATAGCAGATAAAATTAATAGTTAAAAAAAGGATTAAAAAATACAATCTGTCATTCAATCTGAACAAAAAAATCCACAAATCAATTTAATTCGTCATCGACAAAATTATAAGAGTCAACATTACATTAGTCAGACTTATACTGTACCAAGATCTAGTTTCTAAAGAGACCATACTCTTCCACTTTACCCCGATGATGAATGCACACAATACACTTCCAACCTCAAACCTTTAAGGAAGTTACTAACAGAAATGACTGTAGATGTAGTGTGACCCGACAGACATAACGACCATACATGTTCCTCATCTCCTAACTCAGGGGATTGCAATTTTTTTTTTAGATGATTCCACCGCAAACGTCTAATTTCAGGGCAAACAACGAGTAAATGTTTAAGGGTTTCTTTCACACTATGTATCACACTTACAGTAGCAACATCCCTTTTTCTCCTGTTCTAGCTTACCAAATGTAATCATTATTTGTTTGGTCAGATATAAATTTAAACGAAAGTGAAGAAATGCCAGCCTTATATGCTTTGCTGGATAGATTGCCAGAAATGGGACCAAGGTTCCCAATTCCTTATGGTCCCCATGTAAATGGGACATTGACGGGTATGCGTGTACATTTTCAACCGTACACGACCGATCACATTCAAATAAAATGTTTCTTAACCCTACAAAGGTTATCCCTCAGCTCATCACAGAGCTACAATTCTCACACAGACACTGCAATAATCACATGCCACCTTCAACCACTTGCATGATCACATTTCAACAATTATCTTAAAGTCCTCAAAAAGCAAACCTACCAATAGATAAAGAATCTTTCTCATCAGAGAGAGAATTTTTCCGCTCTGCCCTCGCCATCAGAGACGTAATGCCTAGCTCATATCGGATTGCGTGGATTGGAACAGAATTGGGAACGTGCCCAAGACCCTCCTCCAGATGAAGGCCTCCAGAGTGGGCAACACGCATAGTAGAATAGGATAAATGGCCGTGCCATATAGGATTTTGGGGACGATTTTTCCTTCATAATATTTGAAACTCGGTTTCAGTGTATACCTACTACAACGAAGGTCTACCCTCTGCAGTTGATTAATCAATGGCAGGGTTCACCTTCAACCACTCTTGCCAGAGTACAATCAAAAATAAGAAAGTCATCCGCGTAGGACAACCATATGGGTCTTAATTGATGGATGCTCAGAGAAATAAATTCAGCAGTAGTTTTTATATGATCCCCTATGTCTGATAGGTAAAGATTAAACAGGCAGGGTGTGATAACACAGCCCTGCCTGACACCACGAAACGTGGGAATCGTATGTGAGAGAGCACCTTGATGGTTTAAGCGAACTTGAAGGTTGCACTGTGAATACAGGACAATTATAAGCCTCAAAGGGTTCCCGAGAACACCCCACTGGTCGAGTTTAGACCATAAATAATTGTGATTCAAAGCATCAAATGCTGCAGCTAAATCAATAGAGGCAATGAAGACTTATTTATACCTGTAATTGGTTATTTATAACACGCTTAATACCGAGAGGTTTCTAAGTGCAGACCTGGGGATCGAACCTGTGTTGTTCCACGTCGTCTTGCTTCTAAGATGAGCGCGTTGCCCTTGAACTATCCTCCTGAGCCTCATCCCGAAACTTCCCATCCCATGCCAAATGCTGGACAGTTTTAACTATCAAGCCATTCAATGAAGTTCCCGAGTTGGCACAGAATCCAATTTGCCATTTCTCCAATCAGCCCACCTCTAGGGCCCAGGTCACCAGATCAGAAAAGATTGAGGCACAAATCTTGCTGTCCGCATCTAGAACAGCGATTGTTGATCATTTACAGGGCTTGTTCTGGCGCCCCACTTATAAATGGGAACAATGTGCGCCAGAGACCATGAGCTGGGGAAATTATCAAAACTCACCACACTCTCAAACAAAATGTTGAGTGTTGTGGCCCATTCTTCCGGATCACTTCAAACAAAATGTTTGATAGTCTATTTGGTCCTGGGATATATGCCCATTTATCATCTTCGATTGGTGTTCCTAGCATTGACACTCATTTAATAATAGAGTGCCTAATCTCCAATTTGTGACCATTCTATACATAAGTAATACCACTTTTTCTGCGAGATGGCTGTGCTAATATAGTTCAACAGAAGGTCTTCAGAATGTGATTCAGTAAAGGCTGGGAGGCTCACCCTCAATTCATTGTTTGGTTTATAGTACATAATTGTTTGCCTCTGTGATGTCCTCCCATGCCTTTAAACATCTCTGCCTTGATGCACTTACCATCCCTGAATAAATCAACCAGTCTAACAATACCCAACTTAGCCAGTTCCTTACATGTCCCTTTGTCAAAGATAGATGTTACCCTCCACATTTTTTCCAGTAGCATAGGGAAGGGCGGGGAATAGTTGTATTTCTTAAACAGCCAGAGTAGGGTATGGATTCCCACATGAACCATATTAATGGAATCTCAGGCTGTGGACTATATAGCAGAAAGTGCTAAAGTTAACTTAATATGAGCTATAATGGCTCTCTGAAGTGCTTCATACTGTGCATGTAATGTATGACTGTACCATGCAACCATATGGCATATTTGGGATATTAGATGGTAGGTACCATAATCTTGTACCGACAATACACCATCTTCTTATGAGAGTGTCAATAATTCCCAAGCAACGCTAAGTGCTCTGTCCTTCCAAATCAGCCTTATTAACAATAAGTTCCGTTTCTGAGAGGGATACTGATTGGGATACTTATAAATACATATAGTAGTTTTGGCAGGTATACCATTTTAATGTGGGAGATTCTAGCAAGCACTAAGATTGGCAATTTCACCCATGTATCTTCTTTCTTTTCCATTAGGTAAGTACTATCAAAAAGGGTATTACCCAAATTGGTTGTTTCAAATTGACCTTATGGTACAACTGGCAGAATTTGGCCAGTACCATTTGGGTAATCACTACCAAACACGAGGAGCCGCAGTTGTGGGGGTGTCCCCCGCTCCCCATGTTTGGTAGTGATTGTCTTTGGGGGTAGAAGGGGTGTCCCCCCACTTCTGGAGGTCTGGAGATGGGGGAACAAAAAAAAAAGAAAGAAAAAAAAAGCAGACCCTGGTGCATCGGATCCGACCCGCTTAGGAGAGACGGATCCAACGCTGTATGGTAACAACATGCATAGAGGGCGGAAAGGTAAGTATGGGGTGGGTGTTTTTTTTTTGTCGGGGTGGGTAGGGTCTTTTAATTAGGGCGGCATTGGCTGCAGCAAAATTGGCTTCCCGGCAGAATTGACCATGGTCAATTTGACTGCGAAAAATTGTGCCATGGCCAAAACGTATACATTCGCAAAAAGTTGCTTTAATATAATAACTTCATGTCTCTTGATAATTTAACTCTGAGAAATGTGGCTTCTTGGGGACACCATCTAAATCGCCAAATATCGCCTGTTCTCATTGTACCAGGGGTCAGATGAAGCAGCTCACATTTGGTCCAGCTTATACAAAGCCCTGAGTAGTTGCCGAGGTCAGTAGTTTCATCTATTTATGGAGCAATATTGGGTTGAATATGTATAACAGTAGATCCTCTGCATAAAGGGAGATTAACACATTCTGTGTGCAAAATTGCAGCCACTATCAATATGTTCAGAATACTGGCCAACGGCTCCATCAGAAGGGCAAATAGCAGTGCGGAAAGCAGACACCCCCGCAGAGACACTCCACTTTCACATCTACCTGGCCAAATTGTACACGCAGACGAACAGGGCCCGATAAGAGATGACAGCATCAGCGCAGGGCCTTGGAGGCACAGCAGGAAGATGAGCTGAGCAGAGTATCCACGACACTATAAATAATTCATCACCATCGGTCAGCTGAGGACTGCCTGGGAATCTTTCAACCCCATTGAGCAACGGTTTACTCTCAAAATCAGAGTATTAACAATTTCCCCTCACAATAGGTGTTATACCCCCAGCATACTACACCCTTAGGAGGCAAGGGGTGGTTAAGGGTAGAAATGTTCTCTGAAACTCAAATATGTGAACTTTTAATTAAGCAAAGTTTAAGTACAATTCTGTTTTACATGAATGTTCTAAAAGTTTGGTTGATTGTTACAGTTTCATGGGAATGGAGAGATATACCCGAAACACACTGAAACCTTACATTTCAATTAGGAGAGTCCTAATTAAGACCACAAATACCGCTAACGCTGATGAGAATTATGAGGAGAGACAATTTTGAAATAGTCTACTTGCTAATGGAGAACAGATGGGATCTATACTGAGGGTGAAGGGTCTAACATTTGCTTCCATATTTGGATTGGGCATAGCAGTAGACCGTGATACTCTAACATCACCTATTAACATCACCTATGTCTGTTAAGAGAATCTCTCTTAATACACAGGGACTTAACTCTCCCGTTAAGAGGAAAGCATTGATGCATAGGCTTGCTGATCAAGACACAGATTTCATAATGCTCCAGGAAACTCATCTGAAAAGGCTGATGAAAGGTGCCTTTACTCTTTCAGATTCCCTCTTCAATTGTTTGCCTCTGCCGGCTGCACACAGAGGGGGTGGCAATATTAATCAATGTGAAAACACCTTTTACTAAAAGGCATGTTCTCCAAGAAACTGATGAGAGCTATATAGGCCTCTCTGGAACACTCGCAGGCAAGACCATCGGGCCTCATTAGGAGTTTGGAGGTAACCATGGCGCTATTAGCGCCATGGCTGCCTCCAAATCCATACCGACTCCGCCCTAATGAATGGAGCTATTACCGCCCCACTCCAAGGTTGGCGGGGCGGTAGTTCCCCATTCATCAGGGCCCTTCCCCATTCCCATTTGAGCCCCCATAGGGCTCAATGGGAATGGGGAAGGCGCTAATAACGGTACTGCAAATTGTGGTACCGTTATTAGCACCAAAGTCCCTTTGCGGGTCCCGTCCTTAACGCCTGGTAAAACCAGGCGTTAAGGGAGGACCCGCAAAGGGAACTCGTAGTAGGGCGGTAAGGGATTACTGGTACCGGTGCCCTTACCGGTACCAGTAATCCCTTACTGCCCGGGTCGCAATGAGGCCCCATAACTCTCTTTTCAGTTTACGGCCCTAACGATCGCCTATCAGACTTTTTCGACCACTTCTTCCCAATGATCACCCAGTTTGCAGAAGTGGAACTGTATTAGGGAGAGGATTTTAACACTGTGGCTGATCCAACCAAGGACCGTTTTTCCCCCCCAGTCTACAATCATTCCTCGAAAACCCATACACAAGGCAGAATAGATAATGGGCTGATACTTGGGCTGATCCTTGGAGACACCTCCATCCGCGCGACAAACATTACACGTTTTATTCACATGATCACAATAGCCACTCCCCTGTCCACAATACATTCAATTCAAGAGGCAAGTATAGGAAATAAGGTCCATAAAGACCATGCCTCCATTACCATGACCATCTCCATAGATCAAGACCAAGCACCTAGTACTGCCACCTGGTGCTTTTATGAGATTAGGGACCCAGTCTTAACTGAGAAAATTAACTAGCATATTATCCAATATGTCCAATTTAATAATAATGGGAAAGTCTCTTTGGAATCATTATGGAAAGCCTTTAAGGTGGTACTCAGGGGTGAGTTAATAAAACTAGAAGCCACAAAGCATAGACTATTACTCTTCTCAGATAAATGGGCTTGAAACCTGTATTACAGCCTTAGAGCTGGAACACAAACAAACAGGGTCATGAAAAGTCTATCGCAAGATGCATGATGCTCCAGGGTTGCTGGAGACATTATTAACTGAGGAAGCAACAAAGACCTTGTTATGTACCAAGCAATTTTACTATTCTAAAGTAATAAGGCCATCACAATGCTGGCCTTTAAACTGTGATGACATCAAACAAGGAATCCTATACAACAACTAAAAGACCCTAATGGAGAAGTTAAATTCGATAAGCCCTCAAAGCTAAAGATCTTTTCAGATTATTATGCCTCCTTATTTAAAGCTAAGAATCTAGCTATTGTACAGCAACAGCTTTATCTTGATAAGGTGCCACTCCCCATTCTTACAGAAGAAGATGGAATGCAATAGGAAAGTCCTATTGAAGCGGAGGAGGTCTTAAAGGGTATATTATCACTCCCCTTGGGCAAATCCCCAGGCCCAGATGCCTTTTCCATAGCATTCTATAAAACATTCTCTGGCCAGCTAGTAGGTTCATTAGCATGCCTCTTTAACCATCTTCCAACAACAGAAGGCGTAACTCCACCCATAGCAGGATCCATCCTCACCCTCATACCTAAGCCTGGCAAAGGCCTCACAGATTCCTCACTGTAACATCCCATGGCCACCCTTAATTATGATGGCTGCATATTTATTTATTTTACATTTATAAAGCGCACAAACAGCCCTTGGGCATCACAGCGCTGTTACAGAAAGCTTACTTAGTTACATAAGTGCTTACAGGAGACATAAATGGTGCCTAACCCGCAGAAGCAGGACAGCAGCAGCATACACGTGCAAAAGTCAATTAGGCGGCAGATACATGGTGCCTAACCCCATGTTGCAGGGTGGCAGCAGCATACAAATGCAAAAGTAAAATAGGTGGCAGATACATGGTGCCTGACCCCATGTTGCAGGGTGGCAGCAGCATACAAATGCAAAAGTTAATTAGGCGGTAGATACATGGTGCCTAACCCCAGGTTGCAGGGCGGCAGCATCATACAAATGCAAAAGTCAATTAGGTGGCAGATACTTGGTGCCTAACCCATGTTGCAGGGCGGCCGAAGCATACAAATGAAAAAGTCAATTAGGCGGCAGATTCATGGTGCCTAACCCCATGTTGCAGGGTGGCAGTAGCATACAAATGCAAAAGTCAATTAGGCGGGCACTATCAGAGGACGGTGGTGGGTGGCACACACCAGCGTCACGGGGACATGGAGGGAGTGGGGGGCATGCACCAGCATCACAGGGGCCATGGGGGAACACACCAGCATCACGGGGGACATGGGTGTGTGGGGGGGCACACACCAGCATCACGGGGGACATGTGGGGTTGGGGGGGCACACACCAGCATCACAGGGGACATAAGGGGCACACACCAACATCACAGGGGCATATACTAGCCAGACTCACGATTATATCTGCAGAGTGATTGATGTAGTCGACTGGTGCAATAGAAAGAAAATACCCCTAGCCCTATTAACGCTGAATGCTATTAAATCTTTTGACAGCATATGCTGAACACATTTGTCCAAGGTCCTCACTGCTTGCAATCTTGTGCCAAACTTCATAAAATGAATCCTTGCAAATGTTAGCCCACTCCATACATCTATTAGAATTAATAGAAGACGTTCGGACCCAGTCTCTATATAATGAGGAATGCTTAAAGGTTTTCCCTTATCCCTAGTGTTGTTCGCTTTAGCTCTTGAACCCTTTGCTAACAAAATAAGACACCATCCACAAATGACATGGATTGGAACAGACCAGACCGCACACAAACTTGCTTTATTTGCTGGTGGTGATATAATTTTTATGATGACAAACCCCCAATCTACACTGCCAATGATAGTTAAAGAAATAGATTGCTTTAGGCAAGTCTCAGGCTATGCTATTAACTACTCCAAATCCTCCACCCTAGACGTAATGATGCCCCACTCCACTTTCTTGCATGATCATTCTCTTTCAAATGGGAGAGAGAGAAGATAAAATACCTTGGAATCTTCCTCAAACGTCCACATGACGCTGTTTTACGGAATAGTTTTCCTGGCCTTTTCCAAGAACTATCCTAAGATCTTGACTGCTGGAAACAAGTCAAAATGTCATGGTTTGGCAGATGCACAGCAATCAAAATGAACCTACTTCTGCATCTATTATATGCATACCAAGCCTTCCCAGTGTGTGTGGCAGCGAAGTCGCCTAGAAAGCTGCAATATAAAATATGGTATTTCATATGGCAAGAAAAAAAACCTTGGGTATCCAGGAAGGCTTTAACCCGCACCAAACAACAAGGCAGAATAGCAATGCCAAATATACATGACAACTTGATAGCGGCACAGATCTCGATGATACTCGACCTGACGTGTACGCAACTACATAAAAGATGGAAGGAGTTGGCTAGTCAGACTTGGCCATTCTTTTATCCTCCCACCCATGGCTATCACCCAATAGCCAGCCGCCAAAGCATACTATGCAACACTATACTTCAATAAGCTTATCTTACTGGGACATGGCCGTGCACAAGTATAAACTTTCCTCTGACCCCTCATCTTTGACACCAATTTTCCAAAACCCTAACATTACACCAGGAATTGGGATCTCATGGATTCACAAAATGGAGGGAAGGTGGATTCCAAACGCTTAACTAGCTATATGAAAATGGCATCCTCCTAATGTTTGAGCAATGCAATACAACACTCGTCCTTCCTGAATCAAAGAGATTTCAATATATACAATTGCGGCACTGCACATCCCAACCTGATGTTAGAAATGGTGGCATTAAGTATCTCCCACCCTTTGAGAAGTTGATATATTTTAACTTATTGCTACAGAAGATCTTTATAATATATAAAATATTACCACAGGAGGATCTGGATGCTACAGTGAGGCATATGGAACGGTGGGAGGAAGAAATAGGAAACCCTATTTCACTTACATCATGGGATACTATATGGGAAATAGTAGCCAAAATATCTATATGCACCACAATCACTGAAAACATCTTTATTGTTGGTACCTTCCCTAGACAAATGCACCCCAAGCTCTCCCCACTTTGCTGGAGTAGGTGTGGGGTGGGTACCTCCATGGCTCGCATCTGGTGACAATGCCCCAAGATTAAACCCTTTATTTTTTTAGTTTGAAATGTTTTATTTTAGACAGAAATATACAAGGCAAATATGAGTTACACTGAAATTTTGTAAAGTACAATTATAGTTTAACTATCACCTATCATGGGTGAGAGATGAGAGTGTACAAAGGCCATGTAAGAATATGGAACCTATATACCGGAAACCTTTTGTTGAAAGAAAAAGAAATAATAAGAGAAGGACTATAATGCACATTGAAAAAAAAACTAAGCAAAACACGTACACAGGGGAGGGAAGGGGGAAGAGTTGTATGAAAGCAACATGCAGATTATTGATGTAATAGTTCCAAGTTAGATGGAGGGTGTAGTAGCTAGGACATCCAGGCAAGACTGCCCTTTCAACTAGTATCTACAGAGTAAATGCAGGTTAGAGGCATTACATATTTCCAATCTATTGATGTTACATATCGTATTCCACCACACTTTATAATGATGTCGATCAAAGTTCTTCCAATTAGACGTTATGGTTTGGATGGCTACTCAGAGAAGGAGATCAAACAGGTATCTACCATTCTTATTTATGGCCTTTTGTAACATTGCACTACCCATGAAAAGAAACTGAGGTCATGTTGGAAGTTAAAAATAATCTTCAAGGTATACCACACACTTAACAAAATGTTTTCCACAAAATGGCATTCAATCAACATATGTTTAAAGGTACCCTGAGCATGAAGGCAGCTCCAACACCTATCACTCTGTGCAGCATCATATTTGAAAAGTAGAAGAGGAGTAATGAAAACTCTATGATGAAAAAAGTATAGAGTCTGAAGTAGACTGGCAGACGTGGTAACTTTGGAGATATGATTCCCAACATGAGACCAGTGTAGTTGAGTATCCAGTAGAGTGCAATCTTGCTGCCAAGCACGATTACAATCCCACACACCTTATGAGGAAGAGGCTTGTTGAAATGTTTTATAAAACGATGAGGCAGATATATTGGAATTTATATATGATGCAGTCTCTCGGAGTTGGGAGCAGTAGATTTACATATCAGAGTATCATAGTTTTCCATAATCGCATCAATAACAGTCATATATTGTTGCAAGCAAGAGGCCGTAAAGTGGAATCTGATAGAAAATTCATTCATGGTAATTGGAGCACACTGTACAAATAACTGGTGAAGGTGTTTAATACCACGAGAGAGCCATGGCCTCCAACAAATAGACCTTTTATTAAATTATAATTAGTCAATTAAACCAGATATATGGTGAAATAAACTGAGATGTTTTTGAAATAGACGGGAATAGATAGGTTCTAGGATGGCGAGCGGATAATTTAATGCTTATAGAATTTATGAATCTATTTTCCCTTTTGTTGAGGTAACAATCAGCAAGGGTTAGAGGGGAAACCATTGCTCTCTCTAGGTGTAAACATTGGGGTACATTTGTATTAGATTGTTCATGAGTAAACCATAACTGTATTTGCTTCAGTGCAAAGGCCATGTGGTATTTCCTGAAGTCAGGAAATCCTACTCCACCGTACACACGTGATGTTTTAAGTTTGCATATGGAAATCCTGCGTCTCTTTTTAGGAATTGAAGTAAACAGGAATCAAAAAAGGAAGAGGGAAAGGAAATTGGCAACATATAGAGAGAGTACAGAATAATTGGGGAGATCATCATTTTAATAGACTCTAGTCTGCCCCACCAGGCCAAGTAAAGAGGGGGACCAAGAATTGGTTAGGGCTTTAATTTTTGAAAATAAAGTTGTAGCGTTTTGTTTGATAATGTCTTTTATGTAAGCTGAGATGTGAACACCTAGATATTTGATGCCATTAGGACACCATCTCATGCCCAGATTTTGGATGTGATGTTTAGTACAATGTATATTAAGGGGTAAGATGTCTGATTTGTCTGCATTTAACTTACGCCAGAAGCTAAAGAGAACAGTGAAATAATGCCCATAAGGTGAGGTATAATAATATCTGGGTTTTCATAAACAGTAATATGTCATCAGCATAAGCCGCTGTTTTAATCTGTATTCCTCCACACTGAATCCCTGATATATCACTTATTTCTAATGGTTCTAAGAAAGGTATACCACTATTTTTTTAATGGCTTCTAAGAAATGTCCCAAGGATAAAATAAAAAGGAGTGGCGAAAGTGGACAACCTTGGCAAGTGTGTCTAAATAAGGGGAAGTATGCAGACAATTGTCCATTAACAAAACATTTTAAGGTTGGAATAAAGTACTTCTATCATGAAGTGAAAGTGGGGTGCCATTTGAGAGCCTCAGAAATGTAGTCCCATTCATCTCTATTGAATGCTTTCTCTGCATCAAGGGCTACAGCTGCACAAGGATCACTGGAACCGTGATGTTGCCTAAAGTTTTTTAAAAATTACGTAATGTTGGATGAGGATTATCTGCCATTGACGTATCCCTCCTGATCACTTTTAAATAAAGTAGGAAGAAAGGAAAGGATTCTATTCACTAACAACTTTGAACAAATCTTACAATCTGTGTTAAAAAAGCAAATAGGTCTATCGTTTTGGGTAGTTCAGGGTCTTTATTAAGTTTAGGAAAGACTATTAGCATGGCTTCTAAAAATGAGCACTGTGCCTTATTTTCTTTGACAAAATAGGTAAAAGGTTTGTTGAGTTTAGTAGTCAATAGATTATTGAAGTGGGCAAAGAATTCTACGGTAAAATCATCAGGAACTGCGGCTTTAGCTTTTTTAAAGTCCCAGGTCCTGGTCTCTGTGAAGTTCGCCAGGAAAGATTGGAGCATTCAATGATTGTAGATTAGCACTTGGGTATCTATCATGAGGAACTTGCCGAAGAAATTGTTGAACATGAGTATTATTAGAAGGAGTTTCAGATGTGTATTATTTCTGGTAGAATTTAGAAAAGACATAATTTCTTTATCCGAAAAGGTTCTCCTGTTTGGCCCCTGATAACTGCCATTCTGGCTTATTCTTTTTTAAATTTCAGGTATGAGGTCAGTGACTTACTAGATTTGTTAGAGAATTCATATATTTTCGCTTTATATTTTAAGAGATAGGAACATGAATATTTTGTAACAATTTTATTATATTGCAATTTAACCTCAATAGTTTCATTAAGAATAGATGCAGAATTAGTACGCATATACAGAGATTCAAGGAATTTGAGTTGTTTGAGTAAGTTATCCATTTTTTTTATAGCAGTCCCAATTATTGTCAACAGACCTGTCTAAACTATTGTTTTCCAAGAAGAAATTGTTATGCTGTTGAGTCATTTAGGAGAGTTGAGCTGAATCTCCTTCTGTTGGATTTACTGATAATTTGAGCTGACATTAGTTGAATATGGACAGGTGCATGGTCTGAAAGTGCAATACAATCAATTCGAGCATCTAGAAGAGAACTGGCCATGGATATGGAAATTAATATATAATCCAATCTCGAGAGGGAGTTGTGGGGTTTAGAGAATAATGTAAAATCCACATCAGATGGGTGAATTATACGCCAAGTATCAATAATTCCTAATTGTGATACAAAATTTGTGAATTGTGTGTGAGATCTGGTATTCTTAAAATGTACACTAGATTTCCTGTCCAAGAACGGATCCATAATTTCATTGAAATCTCCACATATAATTATATTATCAGGATTGGACTGGAGGACATGGTTTCTTAATTGTAACCAAAAGGAGGGGTCTGGAGATGGTGGACCATAGAATTTCAGAATTGTATATTCAATGGATTCTACCAGCAGTTTAACTAATACCCATCTACCAATGTCATCAGATTAATTTGCTATAACTTTGCATTTGAAAGCCTTGTTGATAAGAGTGAAACCACCATTCTTCTTACCATTGGCTGCACTAGAATAAACCTGAACTACCCAGAGACGCTTGAGTTTAGCAGCTTCAGCCTGTGAAAGATGAGTTTCTTGGATACAGGCAATCAATGGTTTAGTTCTATTGAGGTGAGAACCCTTTAACATTCCATGAGGTTATATATTAAAGACATGAATTAGGGTAAGGCAGCAAGCTAGTCAAAGTAGCTAAAATTATACATTTATTTGCTGTGATAAAGATAGGTATGACAGTATAAGCCAAAAAATTGTTAGCAATCTAGTACACAAGGATTGATCAATCTGCATAAGTGGTAAAAACAAAGAAGGAGAGAAACAGAAGGGAAAGAGTAAAACAAAAAAAATCAACATGGATATTTGTATAATCCAACTAATATGAAGAGGTCTGGGGAGAAATGTGGCTAACAGGATACACCCACTGTCATCCATGTTGAGCAATAGGAAAAAGAGAGAGTGGAGAGCCTTGGAGAGATGGCCAGACTCACACCCCCTCTGGCGACAAATATTATATAAGTAGACTGTTGAAGTCATCCTTTGAAAATACAATCCAAATCGAGTAGGTGGTGTTGATGTTTCCATTTCATCGCTTTTATAATTTTTATTAAAATGTCTCAAATCTGTAGGATCCTGAAAAGTAGAGGTGTGGCCATTAAGAGTGACTTTAAGAAAGGCTGGATGTACGATGCCATATCTTGCCTTTAGTTGTATTAGCACTAGTCTGAAGGCAAGTTGTTCTTTTCTTCTAGCAGCAGTGGCATTGGATACATCTTGGGATATAGAAATCTTCTTACCATTCCATGAGAGCTGCTTTATTAACTTTGCTTTATCCAGTATGAGTAGTAGATGCGTATATTCAAGTAGTGCAAAGAGGAGAGTTCTGGAGAGATTGTTAGGAGAGCAAACTGAGTTGATGGCACATACTTGATGAGCTCTTTGGGTGTTTGGTTGTACAGACGTTGGTAGGTCCAGGAGTTTAGGGATTAAAGTATTTAAGAACAGAATAGGATTTTCTCCCTCAATCCACTCAGGGTGGCCCACAATACATAGGGTTTCTTCTGTTTCGATTTTCTAAGTTCTCTGATTGTTTTTGTAGAGATTTGACTGTGTTTTCCAAAACTTGTACTCTACCAGTAGTATCTTCAGCATTGCTTATCCGTCTCCCAACCTCACTAATTCTTGACTCAAAGGCAGACCACTTATCATCAAGATGTTGTAGTTTAACATTGGTGGCTTCCATAAAAGGTTTCAGAGCTCTAATTTCTGTGAGGATAGTTTGCATGGCCGGGTCCAGGGTATCATCTTTAGCCGTAGGTGATTCACTTTTCTGTATTTTGAGGGTACCCGAGGGAGACGAAGGAACATGCTTGATTGAACTTCTTTTAGATGCCATAATGAGCCAGAATGTGCAATTGGATCGATGTAACCAATTACCAATGAGATGATAGAGTGCATTGCCTGCGTATGGTAGATTTATAGGGTGAGCTGAAAGACCTTAGAGCTTTGTTTTGTGAATAACTGTTACAGAAATAGGTGAGGAAGCGAGGCTAAAGGGGTTAAGGGAGCAGCGTAAATACAGGTCAATGCATCTTAAATTGTATAGTAGTCGCAAAAGACTTTCTGAATTTTTTATTTAGCAGTCAGATATTATGCAGCTTTCCCACAGATATATTGTTACTGTGGATTAATGTTGGCCTGTATCCAATAGTCTTTGTCAGGTTAAATTGAAAGGTAAGAATTCAAAGTAGCACTTAAATTGACTTTCCCAGTTGTCAATAATTAATTTGGAATAAAATATTATTGTAGTTCCTCCACAAAGTATCCTTTATTTGCTAAGTGTTAGGTTTGAGCTAATATTCCTTTGTATATCCAATAAAAAATAATAGTGCAGCTTAGTAAGTACTTAAAATGCATTTAAAAGTACCGTTTTCTTGAAAAACCAAAGTTTCTGGGCTTTATTCATATGCAGCTCCAATGTTGTAGAAGAAACGCATTACCGGCTTAAAGCAGCATATATTCCGACACGCCGCGTCCGCTCAGCTGACAGGAGCCGGTGGCTGCAAGGAGTCACGGGACCTCAGTGCTTCAGGCCCTGCCAATATACAATTCATAGAGCCTTCGGCGAACAGGTCTCATGGAGAGACAACACCAGGGACATTAAAAGGATGGCGGACCCCAACTTCTACATAGGTGTGCGAAAAGGATGTGGAAACGTTCGCCGGAGCGGGAGTTCAGGAATTAAGCTGCCATCTCTTGAGGCGGTAAGCCATGCCCCTGATCAAACCCTTTATGATAGATATATTTAACTTGATCCAAACAATTCTCGGTATCCATCTTCCCTTAGATCCATTAGTAATAGATGTTTAAGGATGTTTATTCGGGATCTTCACAATAAAAGATGAGCTTGGCAAATAAAGCCAGATTATAGGGTACACTGGGGTCTTGGGGAATTTGGCGGTAGGGCCGTCCCCCCTCTTTGTCTCTCTCTCTCTCCCCCTCGCCCTTCCCCTTTCCTTCCCCCTCTCTCTCGCGACTTCCTCATCCATGTCCCTCCTCTGTAGCCCAGGCGGCTTTAACGGCTGTTGGTAATCCTGCCAAGTGACCCAAACTGTTTGTTGTTTTTCCTAGGTATAATGCTGTTCTCCCGTAGACAATGGCTTACTAACGCCATAGGGGCCTTCTAATTGTCCCTTGCCTGGCCCTGCTTAGTTTTCTAGGGACTTTAAAGATGGTGCCTCCTTCCACCCAGTTCCATAACCCATCACTCATGCCTGGCTTCACCCGACCCTGTACTACACTGGGTCCCAAGACGCAAGATTTTATCATCATCATCTCAATTCTATACCTCTCGTTCTTACACTCCTTCCTAACTCCACACTTTGATTTTCCTTCTTTGCTCTTGCTCTACACTACCACACTCTACTACCACTACTTCTTACGACTGTGACTACCTCTCCTCCCCCTACTATCCCACTATTCCCACTACCACTACCTCCAGACTCAATTATTACTACCTCCTCTTACTCCTACCCTACACGTCTTTCACACTCTCCTCTGCTGGGCTCTCAGACGTCCTCCTCCACCTCCTGTCCTCACCCAACTAACCCACAATGTAAAACTCCCAAACTCCTTCTTAAATACCCCTTTCAGGATTGTTCAACTTACCCTGACCAATTGACTTACCTGACTCCAGGGGGTGCGTCGCGGGAAGGGCTTGGGTAGGGTTTGGGTAGAGCTTAAAAGGATCAGTAAGCCTACCCTGTTTCCACTGATTGTCCAACTGCATTTCTAACATGGGTCACTGTTAGTGAGACCATCTTGTTGATACCGTCTGCTGGAGCTCCACGTTGCTCTCAGCTGCTGTGTTTGCTTTACTGCCACGCAGCAGCGGTTTCCTCTGTGCTGGCTCTGCCTTCTAGTCATCTGTCAGTGGTGGTGGTGGCTCCTATGCACTGGGCATCTGGTGCCCTGGGGGCTGTGGTGCGGAGCTGCCCTGTTCAGCTTCCCGTGGTGTCAGAACCCCTGGCCTTGCCAGTGTTGTGATGCCAGACACAACCGCCGTCATCCTGCAGGTGGCATTCACGCCGACTCGATGTGTGTGGCCAGCCCTCTCCTCTCCAGTGCCTCCTCGTAGGGCCCCCACCTGCTACTCTACGGCACATTGCTGCCATGGCCAGAGGTAAGGAAGGACTGGGAGCGGGTCTGTGCTCCATTCCGGCACCCGAAAATGGTGTTGGATATCCAGTGTTTACCTGAAGCTCAGTCCCTACTCCTTACCAACAACACTGAACAATCTGACATCCAGACCGGTCTCTGTGCTATGCACCTTGAGGGCTTTAAACCCGAGCTGGCCACCTGCACCCTTGGGTTTAACATTTACAGACACTTCTCCATCAAATAGCACATAGCAAGAAAGATGCAAACAGTGTGGTACCAACTTTTGCTCTTGTGGAAAATCAATCCCTTCATTCCAGAAAATAACTTCAGATCTGCTGTCCAAGGGTCCTCCCCCACCTGAATGGTGGCAACGCCCTTTCTGGAGGGCTTCCAGTGATTACTCTAGCACCTCTGAGATGTGTCCTGCATGCTGCAGCACAATGCATTAAAGGACTCTGCCCATAAAACCACATTAATCCGATCCTCATCGAACTGCACTTGATCCCGCTATAAAACCGTATCATCCTCAAATCCTGCTGCATCATCTAAAAGGCTGTCACCCTGAAGTCCCCAAGCTACCTAACCGAGATAATCAGCATCTCTTGAGGCCTATAATCCACCAGAAGTAAGAACTTTTGCAGAGTTGAACTCTGTTGGTGCAGGATGGAAAGAACAAGAAGACTCTGGAACCATCTCCCAGTCAACATCAGACTCACACCTCACCTTTACAATTCAGGAATGAGCTCAAGACACTCCTCTCCTAATACCTAGGTCCACCCAGCCGCCACTCCCCACCCCAACTGAGACTGTGTGATTGATCCCCATGGTTTCCTCCCCGGTTGCTTACAGATACCCAACGTCCCTCTCCCCTATTGTTTGCTCCCTTGGTCTCTGCTCCCCTCACCATGTTTTTCACTGTAGGATTGTAAAGCGCTCCCTTGCTTCTCAAAGCTAGGTCGGCGCTCAATAAATACCCAAATAATAAAATAATAATTACATAAAAGATGCCACTGAGCAAGGGTCTGCAAACTTTGGCTTTTCAAATATTTCGGACTACAACTCCCATCAGCCCCAGCCAGCATAACCAATGTTGATGGGGCCCTGGGGGTCATAGTGCAAAACATCTGGAGAGCCACACGTTACAGACCCCCACTCTAATGTATTAAACACACAGTAGAATGGAACAGACACCAGAAACCTGGAACAGTGTTCTCTTTTAATACTTGTTGTGCAGCCATCCGCCCATCTTTTAACACAAGCCAAACCACACTACAAGTCTCTTTGGACTCCTCTTTTAAACACCACTCCATCTTCCCTCTCATACCATCCTACCCTCCTTTTCCCCCACAAACATGTGCCACTTTCCTTCCCATCAATTTCTGACCTCTCCACCCATTACATTTTGTTCATTCTCCGAAATAACATTTATTTTGACTAGTTTAGCTCAGGTACTGTTATAGAAACAATTATCCATTGTTTGCAATCTGTGGTCTCTGTCAAACCTCGGTTTTCCTCTTGGAGTTGGCATGCACTATGTATAAGTAATAGCTTTTGTTGTACTCTGCTGGAATGTGATGCCCTTAATGAGTGATACCACTGAATGGAGGCATGGCACCTTGGATGTGTGGCCTGTGTGTGAACAATTCCATTCTCTGTGAGTTGTGAATGAGAGAGAGTAGTGAGGATGACTGGCGGATAGCTATTTCTAATACTTGTAAGCAGAGCCTAATGCAACTAAGAAAAAAAACCTGGCTCCAGCGTGCTTATTCGACCAGAGATGTGAACATAACATTGGTGATAAGGTAACAAACTGCTGCTGAGGACGGTGTGGCCTGCAATCGGCATCCCCCTGCCCCCAAGGACAATCCTACCACCTTGGACACACCCAGGGTTCCATACATCCATTCACAGACGGTTTTGGTCTACTTGGTCGAAAATATTTGACCTTTTCCAATTTTACCTATTTTATTTTGGTTGTTTTTTTTTCACGAAAATGCTTGGGAGACCCCCCACAACCCTCCCGCCCACTTTTGCCCACCTTAACCTATTCCCTTACCCCTCCCCATATATTTATTTAATTTAATTTGACCGAAAAAACAATCCAAAAAAGTCGAATCGAATAGGTCAAATGCTTTTCTCATCAATCATACAGGCCCTTATGTCCAGGCAGAATACAATATAAAATAATAAATATATATCACAGGGCAGCGCTATCCGCCCTATGGTTAAGGTGAAACCTGTCCTCCATATGTAATGTTTGATACGTTTGATCCGTTGGATAGATCAGCACGGCATTTGACATTACTACTCTGAGGCCCATGCCTTCCAGAACTGGAAACTTTAGTGCAAATGTGTGTTTCCAGTTTAAAAGATAAAAGGCTAGAAAAAAAGGGGTGTTTTTCACTTTTCCGTTCGTTTTCCCAGAATGAACATTTTACATTTTTGCTCACGTGCACAGCCCAAAATGCTGGACAGTTTAATTAATCCTTTGTTGGTTTGGCGTAAATCAATCCAGTAGCTTTTTTTAATTTAGCGTACAGCACAGTGCCTTTGTACCCAAAAAGTTAGTTAGATCTCCCACGATGCATTGCTGGTGCCAAGCTTTTTTATTTCTGAAATCCGCCATTAGAATCAAGTTCTCGCATTGATTTTGGAAAGTGCCCTAAAATGTTATATGGGGTGCAAATAGGGCAGTGTTGAGGTTAGGGAGCATGTAGGTAGGTCAGGAAAGGATGAGGTGCGGAGGTTTTGGGCTTGGGCAAGTTGTCGTTTTCTTTATTATTTTTCATCCTTTTTGTCTGAGAACGAGAATCGGTCCGAACAGCAAAAAAAGTGTAATTCCTTCAAAACTGTAATATATTGAGATGTAGCAATCACTGTGTTAGGGGAAGAGGAGTATAATTTAATTTAGGAAGCAATATTCTTAATATAACATTAAACTGCTTCTTAAATTAACTTAACATTTGTGAGAGGGAGGTATTAGGGGGCTAAAAGATTTTTGGGGCTGCTAACTGTACTAATTAAGCTTACATTTGCTTAATTAGTGTAATAAAAAGTGGGCAATGAAACACCAGAGGAAGCTGATGCTTGTTTACTATATCCTTTGTTGTGATTGAACAAGCTTTTCATGTGACTTAACTATGAAGATCGCGATTCATGCCTGATGTCAGGCAAGAAGATATCTACATGATCGTACCTCCCTCGCCACAGTACCCCAATAACTCCCCCTCACTCTTCCTTGTTGCTCACTAACTCCACCTCACTCTTCCTCGTCGTAGTACCCCACTAACTCCACCTCACTCTTCCTTCCTTGTCACAGCACCTCACTACCCCACCTCACTCTTCCTCATCACAGTCCCCCACTACTCCACCTCACTTTTCCTTGTTGCTGTACCTCACTACCACCACCTCAGTCTTCACTGTTACAGTCCCCCACTAACTCCACCTCACTCTTCCAGGTTGCAGTACCTCACTATCCCACCTCACTCTTCGTCGTTGCAGTAAACCACTACCACACCTCACTCTTACTCGTCAAGGTCCCACATTACTCCACCTCACTCTTCCTCATCACAGTCCTCCATTAACTCCACCTCTCTTCCTTGTCACATTTTTATTTTGTAATTGTTTTCTTTTTATAACACGCTTAATACTTGAGTTTGGTTTCTAAGCGCAGATCCGGGATTGAAATCTCTGTTGGTCTGTGTGGTCTTGCTTCCAACACCAGCATGTTGCCCTTGTGCTATCCTCCGTTCACAACTGTGTCAGGCATTCCCCAACTACCCAACCTCAATCCTCCTTGTCACAGTCCCCCACTAACTCCACCTCACTCTTCCTCATTGCAGTACCCCACTACCACCACTTCACTCTTCCTCATCACAGTCCCCAACTACCCCATTTCATTCTTCCTTAACACAGTCCTAAACTACCTTATCTCACTCTTCTTCGTCACAGTTCCCAACTACCCCACCTCACTCTTCCTCATCACAGTCCCCAACTAACCCATCTAACTCTTCCTCATCACAGTACCCCAATACCACCACCTCACTCTTCCTCGTCACAGTTACCAACTACTCCACCTCACTCTTCCTCCTCACGGTCCCCAACTACACAATGTCAATCTTCCTTGTCACAGTCCCCCACTAACCCCACCTCACGCTTCCTCTTCACTGTCCCCTATTACCACCACCTTACTCTTCCTCATCACAGTCCTGAACTACCACCAACTCACTGTTCCTCATCACAGTTCCCCACTCCCACAATCTAATTCTTCCTTGTCACACTCACCCACTACCACCACATCACACTTTCTCGTGACAATACACCACTATCACCAACTCACTCTTCCTTGTGACAGTAGCCCACTACCACCAACTCACTCTTCCTCATTACAGTCCTCAACTACTGTGCCTCACGCTTCCTCATGACTGTTCCCAACTACCCCACCTCACTCTTCCTCGTCAGAGTACCCAACTACACAACTTCAGTCTTCCTCATCACAGTCACCCACTAACTCCACCTCTCTCTTCAGACAAAATAAAAAGATGAATGACCTGATAATCCCAATGTTTTGTAGCTCAAGATCAAATATTGATAACAAATGATATGACATCAGGTATGTTATGAGAAAAAAAGACAGCAGTACAGCTGGTGGCAGGTACAGTGTAACAAAACCCTTGAAATTCAGTGAAAAAACATTAGTTGAATCAGTGTTAAGGTGAAACAATCTGATGCAATGAAACCCTTGAAATTCAGTGAAAAAACAATGTTTAAACAATGTTAAGGTGCCGTTTGAATGCCACAAAACCCCTGAAATTCATCAGGTGCTGTAAGATATGCCACCTTAACTATGAGGCCCGCATTGCGCAATCCGTAAGCACCCTCATGACATCACAAATGACATTACTGATGAAATGACACATAACATCAGTTATGGCATCACTAGTGTAGCAGCTCAAACCTGCAATAGAGATGCAATATTTAAAAAGCGTGTTTCTGCAAATAAGGGTGGATTCAGGTGTAAAGCTTGGTTGGAGTTTTAAAAAACTGTCCATTTACAACCATGGTATTCTTACACATTAGAGTTACTCTGTATTGATTCAGCATTCACCATGAGACACTCAAATGCCTTTATCACTCTGTTATCACTCTATTCTAAAAAGAGTCCCCTATGCAAACAAGACATTTGATTACTCCAATTATTACTTTTCATCTGTCCACCAAAGAATAAAACAAACAGAATAAGGGGCAGTTGCCAAAGTTAACGTATCTACATTTGGCACACAACTTACTATCATTATAGCAAATCACATGGCAGGCTAGGGCGGGTGGCCTGCAAGGGTCAATAATGTTAAAGACACTTTCATGTTGTAAGGACACATAGTAATCAGGACCAGCGTAGCTAATGCACTGGATGGACAAAAGACGTAATTGGTTTAGTGCCGGGGTTTGAAGCCAGTTTCCACTACACAATTTGGACTGAGGGTCTCATTACGACCCCGGTGGTAGCTGTGCTTATAAAAACGGCACGTCTGCTGCTGGAGTCATGTTTTTTCCTGGCGCCTGGCAATGGGGAATCAATGGGCTATTACAGTCCCGGCGGTCCCTGAAGCCAGGCGCCGGAAAAAGTAACTCCCCATTCCCATTGAGTCCTATAGGACTCAATGGGAATGGGGAGGACGGATGCACCAGCACTGTGTGCAACAGTGCCGGTGCATCCGTCAAAGTCTGCGGGCAGGTGCTGTTCCGCCTGCCAGGTCAGACCTGGCAGGTGGGAGAGCACCCGGCCTGCAAACTTGTACTCTGCCGGGCCGGTAACAATGGTGCCGGTAAGCTACCGGCACCGTTGTTATTGGACCGGCAGGGTTGTAATTACCCCCTATGACTCCCATTTGTTCTTACCATTGCCACTTGGGTAGGGCTAGTGGAAGATGCAATTAAGTAATATGCCCCAAGCCGTGGGGGCATTACTGAGTTAGGTAATGCCCCTGGGCATTACCTGCCTCAGTAATGCGCCCACGGCGAGGGGCATATTGCTATTAGTACCCAGCCCGCAAGACCGGGGTACTAATAGCATTATTTTCTGTTCCAAAATGCTGCGTTGTTTTGGAACAGAAAAGAAAAACAAGTGTGAAAGGAAATGGCCGCCTGGAAAGGGAAAGCAGAGTCCATTTTCTCTTTCCATGGCCATCAGCAGCAGACTCACTGGGAACAGAAGTGTTGTTCCCAGTGCGTCCTCTCCCGAAAAGGAGAAATACGAAGGTAAGTGGGGTTGGGAGGAGGGCGGGGAGGGGAGGGGATTGTGTGCAGGGGAAGGGGGGAGAAACAAAAAAAACAAAAAAAACGTACCTTAATCCCCAGCGGGGGACGATGGAAGCCCCCAGCCATGTGGAGGCTTATAACGGGGACGGCCCCAATTCGAGCCTCCACTTTGGCTGAGGGGCTGCTACACCCGCCGCTGGGGACAAAGGAGTGGAATCCCGGGCGGTTAAAGACCCGGCGAGGGCCAATCAGAATGGTTGTTACATTCTGATTCACCCTCGCCGGGGTTCTAATGTTAAATATCTGGAGATCCAAAGCTTGCAGACTTTCCCTATATTGAATCTAAATTGTCAATTGCTATGTGCAAGTGCGACTTTCTGTAGTTTCCCAACTATTATTTACAATGTTTAAGAAATGTTTTCAGATCCTCAGAGAAGATATGGCATAGTGCATCTGTGCTATTTATTTATTTATTGGACATTTGTATGGCGCCTGTACACAAGTGTTTCCAGGCACCACAAGACAAGTTGGTGGGAGGAGGGAACATATGAAAGAAGTAGAAGAAAAAACAGTTTATTGGCCTCGTGACAATCCTACCGTGCAAGTGCAAGACAAGGTGGTAAGTGCAGGGGGAGAGTATTGAAGGGAGAAGTCCAGTAGTGGGGTGCCCAAGGCAAGGGGGTGGACAAGAGCTGGGGGCCAAGAAGGCAAGTGCCAGGGGGAATAGAGGGGGAAGGGAGGATGAGTGCAGTGGACAAAGAGGACCAGGTTAGGGCTAGTCCAGGGAAAGGGCCATGCGGGCCAGTGCTGGCAAAGGATGCTGGGGGGACTGCTAGGGTGGTAGTTTGGCCCCCTGTGTGACTCTGAAGGGACCAGGCTCCAGTAACAGCGGCAGAGGGAAAGTTAGCATGGGAGGGGGAGAGGAAAGGAAGAGGAGAAAGGAAAGTCTTGTGAAGTTTCTGGAATTTAAGAAGATCTGGCTCAAGTCTGAGGGGGGCAGAGAGGCTGTGCCAGAAGGAAGAAACAGCCGAGGAAAGGGATCTACATCCACTCTCTGCTTGGAGAAACTTGTGACACTGGCAAGGAGATATTCTGGGAGGGAAAGTTGGATGTAGAGAGGTCCCAGGCCCAGACGGCCTTGTGGATGATGCAAAGGAACTTGAATTTTATCCTTGCGGTCAGATGGAGAGATGCAGCCCCTGTGCTTGAGGCCAAGGATAAGTTTCACAGTCCTATTTTGGATTAGTTGAAGGGGGCAAAGGGAGGAAAGAGGCAGATTGAGGAAGAGGCTGTTGCAGTAGTCCAGCTTAGAGAGAAGCAGGGTTGTGGAGGCGTTGAGCTTCTGGGGGAATGTGAGGAAAGGTAGAATGCCCCTGAGGAGGTGGAGCTGAAAGTTGGACTTCTTGGCAAGGTCCATGATGTGTGGAGAGAAGGAGAGAGAGGAGTCATAGATGATCCCAAGGTTGAGGTGAGGGGAGGGGACCCAAGGAGGCTGGCCAGAGAGTGGGAGTGGGAGACAGGGAGCAAGCGTCCCAATGAGAAGGATCTCTGTCTTACTTGTATTAAGACACAGATCATTGGTAGAGCACCAGGCCTGAGTAGCAGTTAGGCAGTCAGGTATGAGGGAGGAGGCGGAGGAGGTAGAGGATGGCAGCTTCAAGGAGAGCTGTGTGTCGTCTGCATAACACTAGAAGTGAGGGGGAAAGGTGGGGATCAGGTGGGCCAGATGGGACCAGGTGGATGTTGAAAAGCCATGGCATTAGCATACAGTCCTGAGGGACGCCACAGGTAGTGAGTGAGGTGGAGGAGAGAAAATAACCCATTTGTACTTGGGAGGGTCTGTTCGAAAGGAAGGAGGTCACCCACACCAGTGCCCTACCTGTGATGCCTAAGGTATCATGGAGGCAGTTTATGAGGATGGAGTGGTTGACTGTGTGAAAGGCAGAAGAAAGATTAAGGAGAATCAGAGCAGAGGGAGTGTTTGAGTCCAGGTTAGAGAGCAGGTCTTCACAGGTGTTCAGGAGAGCAGTGCCTGTGCGTCTGAATGCCCTGAAACCAGACTGGTGGTCTTGGAGGCAGCCAGCCATTTCAGTGTGGAGGGTCAGTTGCGGGATGAACAGCTTCTCCATGAGTTTGCCCAGAAAATGGGTGATAGAGATAGGGCGATCGTTAGAAGGGACAGCAGACAGCTTATTTAGGAGAGGGTGCACAAGAGAGTACCTAAGGGACTGTGGGAAGAAGCCAGTGGCTAAGGAGTGGTTGCAGAGGTCAGCCAAGGCTGGGGCAAGAGATGCAATGTTGTCCTTCATGGTTCTGTGGGAGCAGGGGTCACCTGTTTAGAGGAAACTTTCATGGAGTGGACAACTCTAGAGATCTTGTCTGGTGGAATGTGAGAGAAGGAGGTGGGTATGGGGGGGCAGAGGGGAGCCAAGGGAGGCAAGAGAAGTGGGAGGGCTGGGAGCAGATGACAGAGAGGACAGGATGTCCAGAGTTTTGGAGAAGGGGGTGGCTAGTGCAGTGCAGAGGGCTTCAGAGGGAGGAAGAGAGGAGGAGACTGCAGTAGGATTGGCAAGTTCCTTACAGATTTTAAAGAGATCAGACATGTTATTGGTGGCTCCAGAGATGCAGGCTTGGACATGAGCCCTCTTTTTGGAGCAGATGGTGAGACGGTATTGTCTTTGGAGTAGGCGGCAGGCCAGTTTGTCAGAGGATGAGCTAGATGCCTGCCACCTCCGCCATGCAACTTTGCACTTGCGCTTCAAAGCTGTCAAGTTGGAATCATACCAAGAGTTGCATTTGGAGGCAGGCTTCATCAGATCCTCATTATGGGGGCAAGGATGTCCACGGTGTTAGAGATAGAGAGATGGAAGTTAGCTAGAACAGAATCATAAGGAGAGTCCAAAGAAGGGGGAAGAGGGGATGAACGAGAGGCAAATGCAGCAACTGACATACGCTTCATCGGTCGAATGACGGAGAAGGAGACTGGTAGTCTGGGCGGAGGCATCATCAGGAGACAGGGGATTCCAAGGTGGGAAGAGAGGAGAGAGTGGTCAGACCAGGAGAGAGGGGTTGTAAGAGGGTTGGAGAGTGGGATGTTTGTTGAGATGAGAGCATCCAAGGTGTGTCTGTCAAAGTGCGTTGGACCAGAGGGAAGCATACTGAGGGAAAAGAGTGTTGCAGCAATCGCTAAAAGAGTACAGAAGCCACATCCAGAGAGTCGAGATAGTTGTTAAAGTTATCAAGGAAAATAAGTTTAGGGGAGGAGGCAAGAAGAGAGGAGGTCAGGTCCGCCCATTCAGAGAGGAAGAGGGATGTTGGTCTGGGGGCCAGTAGATGGTAGCAAGAGTATGAGAAAAGTGGGCGAGACAGATAGCCTGCAAACTAGGCTTTCAAAGGAGCAGTAGGTTTGAGTGGGGATGATGGAGGAAAGAACCCACTCAGGGATAGATCAGAGCAACTCTGCCACCAGTCTGGGAGGGGCTGGGATTGGACAGGATTCTGTAGCCCTCGGGGAGAAGAGCGTCAAAAGCAGTGACGAAGCTGGCATTGAACCACACCTCGGTCAGAGCCAGGATGTCAAGCTCAACATCTTCAAAGAGGAGACAGATGTCGGAGGAGTGTTTGATAGCAGAGCAAGAGTTGAGGTTAGCTAAGTGAAGCTGGTTGCACTCTTTAAATGATTTGTGGGAGAGGGCACAGGGGTAGGGTGCCACCACTGGTGGGAAGGGAATGAGCAGGAGGGGTTGTGACAGGGGGGTGTTGAAGAGAGATGGCAGACGCCTGTCAAGAAGGAGGAGGTTGGGCTGGGAGCTCGGCCATGATAGTGCGATTGTGATAGACATTAATGGGCATTTGGAAGATGCAAAGTGAGTCAAGAGCACTTCCCATCTAGTGCCGCCAGTAATGGGAGAGGAAGAGAAAGGGCAGAGGATAGAAACCATATGGGGAGTCCAAAGGTCAGAGGAAAGAACAGAAAAGAGAATGTCAGTGACAGTCTGTGTGGAGGAAGCACTGATGTAGGTGTCTGCGATGGGCAGACCGGGGTTGGAACTCAGGAGTGCCTTTTTAAATGTCTTCCTTGCAGACTTCGTGAGACAGGGGTGATAGGTGATGGAGAAGCTATTAGAATAGATAGGAGAGATGGGGAGCACCATGAGGTCAGAGACAAGGTGGGGGGGAGCAGGTGAGCACTGCGCGACAGTAGAAACTCACAAGGTGGCCAAGCAGACAAAATCAATGAGCACACTAGAGATGTCCAGATTAAAAGATCATTAACAATTGGAAAGCACACCTAAATTCTAATTTGCCAGAAAGCACTAAAAAGCAATACAAAATGGGTGATGCACAGTTGGAAGCACACCTAAATACGATTTTAGCCAAGACGCACTCAAAAGCAGTACAACATGGTGGATGTGCACTTGGAAGCACACCAGAGAACATAAAAATAGTTATACATTATTTGTTTTCTATTTTCTTTTGAAGCAGGCGTTTAAGAGAGCAGTAGAGAAGCAATCCATATGAGCCACATCACGATGCAGAGTGCTGTTGGTGCAGAGATTAGAGGTTACAGATTAGGCTGGTAGGAAAAGGAGTAGGCAGCAATTTGAGCAGTCGTAATGTCCAAAGGAAGGTGAGTGAGATGAGATCCATAATTGCTTTCCAGGGCAATTGAAGTCAAGTTTAAGTTTGTGTTCAGGGCTTGTGGGGGATCAAGACTCTATGAATCAATTGGGAGTGATGCAGAGTAGCTGCAGAGAGAGGTGCTCTCTCCAGCTCCAGACAGGGGGCCTCAATCAGTGGGCCGGCTCTCACCTGCCAGCTCACCAATAGGTTCACTGGAGCACTCCTGTGCCTGAAAGTGGTGTCGGCTATCTTGGAGACGTTTGAGGCCTTGTGTAGTGAACAGCCCCACTGGGCAAAAGGATATTTTCAGGATAAAAGCCCCTCTTCTCAAAAGGTGGAAAACACACAACCAGTCATAAATGCCCAACCAGGCAATTAAGGCTCACTGGTGCATGCGATCGCTAAGTAGATAGAATATTGACCAGTAATCAAGCAATCATGCTATATGTTTAAATGCAGTTTAAAAAAGTGTGATCTGCTGTACTTGTCATGTCATATGTGATATCACCAGTGATGTTATTTGTAATGTCATGAGGATGCTTATGGGCTGTGTAACGCAGGCTTCATAGTTTTGTGGCATTAAATCGGCCCCTTAATGTTACTTCAACTAAACATTTTAACCAAATTTCAATGTTTTCTTTGTATTAGATTGTTTCCCATTAACATGATGATACCTAATAAGGGTTAAACCAGGTATCTAGTTGTCCTGACAGACTTGTAAACCTAATAAGGGTTAAACCAGGTATCTAGTTGTTCTGACAGACTTGTAAAATGTCTTGGGTTCATTTAGCTATATACAAAAGTAAACAAAAAATAGTCCGTAGGCGCCCCTCTGCGAGAACAAACACGACCCATTCACCTGTTCTTTGGGAAGGTTGCCACTCGAGAGTCCGCAGCCACACTTTAGCTCACTGTACCTTTCACAGATGGGAAATACCCCTTTGCATATCAGTCTTTGTCCCGCCTACATGGGCCGTCCAGCACCGAAATGCTATGGACATTCCCTTCTGAACAAAAGTACCAACAGCAACCCCATAAACGTGTTTCAGCCTTGTTGGGCCTCATCAGTGAAGTAGAGCTATGCCTCTCTGAGCACAGTGAGCAAGGGGTCCACGTCTAGATGACCCTAGGAAACTTAGTGTGGCTAAACTTAAGTCCCTTAAACAATCAAAAAATAGTCCATTGGCACCCCTCTGCGAGAACGAACACGGCCTATTGGCCTGTTCTTTGGGAAGGTACCCACTCGAGAGTCCGCCGCCACACTTAAGCTCACTGTACCTTTCACAGATGGGAAATACCATTTGCATATCAGTCTTTGTCCCGCCCACATGGGCCGTCCAGCACCAAAATGCTATGGACATTCCCGTCTCAACAAAAGTACCAACAGCAACCCGATAAACGTGTTTCAGCCTTGTTGGGCCTCATCAGTGAGGTAGAGCTATGCCCCTCTGAGCACAGGGAACAAGTGGTCCACGTCTGGATGACCCTAGGAAACTTAGGGTGACTAAACTTAAGTCCCTTAAACAATCAAAAAATAGTCCATTGGCGCCCCTCTGCAAGAACGAACACAGCCCATTGACCTGTTCTTTGGGAAGGTATCCACTCGAGAGTCTGCAGCCACACTTTAGCTCACTGTACCTTTCACAGATGGGAAATAACCATTTGCATATCAGTCTTTGTCCCACCCACATGGGCAGTCCAGCACCAAAATGCCATGGCAATTCCCTTCTGAACAAGAGTACGAACAGCAACCCCATACACATGTTTCAGCCTTGTTGGGCATGATCAGTGAGGTGGAGCTGAGCCTCTCTGAGTACACTGAGCAAGGGGTCCACGTCTGGATGACCCTGGGAAATGTAGGGTGACTAGACCTAAGGCCCTTGAAATAATCAAAATGTAGTCATAAGTGCCCATCTGCGAGATCGAACATGACCATTGACCTGTTCTTTGGGAAGATACCCACTCGAGAGTCCGCAGCCACACTTTAGATCACTGCACCTTTCACAGATGGGAAATATTAATTTTCATATCAGTCTTTGTCCCGCCCACATGGGCAGTCCAGCACCGAAATTCTATGGCAATACCCTTCTGAACAAGAGTACCACTAGCAACCCCATTCACGTGTTTCAGCATTGATGGGCATCATCGGTGAGGTGGAAATGTGCCTCTCTGAGCACATTGAGCAAGGGGTCCACGTCTGGATGACCCTGGGAAATGTAGGGTTAATAGACCTAAGGCCCTTGAAATAATAAACATGTAGTCATAGGCGCACCTTTGCGAGAACGAACACGGCCCATTGACCTATTCTTTGGGAAGGTACCCACTCGAGAGTCCGCAGCCACACTTTAGCTCACTGTACCTTTCACAGATGGGAAATAACCATTTGCATATCAGTCTTTGTCCCACCCACATGGGCAGTCCAGCACCAAAATGCTATGGCAATTCCCTTCTGAACAAGAGTACCAACAGCAACCCCATACACATGTTTTATCCTTGTTCGGCATCATCAGTGAGGAGGAGCTGTGCCTCCCTGAGCACAGTGAGTAAGGGGTCCACGTCTGGATGACCCTGGGAAACTTAGGGTGACCAGACCTAAGGCCATTGAAATGATAAAAATGTTGTCATACGTGCTCCTCTGCGAGAACAAACACGGCCCATTGCTCTGTTCTTCTGGAACATACCCACTCGAGAGTCTGCAGCCACACTTTAGCTCACTGTACCATTCACAGATGGAAAATATCCATTTGCGTATCAGTCTTTGTCCCGCCCACATGGGCAGTCCAGCACCGAAATGCCATGGCCATTCCCTTCTGAACGAGAGTGCTGATGTGCTCGCGAGAATACGTCCACACTTCGCGACCAGGTTTGTGTTACGCGAACAGTTCACAACTGCATTTTCTGCTGATCTAGGAACTTTGAAGCTCAAAATGTACCCTTGCACAGCTCCTACACCGATATTACTCATTATCCATTAACAATCTAGCACACAGCACATACTTGGAAGAATATTAGGAAAACTGCTATTTATCTTAAAAATGGCATCAGCTATTGCCATCCCTCCTCCCCAAAAGCCACCACCACCAGCTGGAGGACCTACACAATAAAAGAAGCGCAATACTTCAAAAGATACTCAAGAAGACCACACTCGATGAGGTAGAAGAGGTGCCTACCTCTAACACCCAGAGTGAATCATGGGTGTGGCAGTTCTTTACCACTGTTCAAAATGTACCAAAGGCTAAAGCTACCAAAGTGAAATGCTGTTGTACTCAGTCGCAAACAACCTGGGCATTACTCCTACGGGGCCACCTCCATGCGCCGCCATACCAGATCCAACCACTGCAATGCTCTCAGAAAGGCAGTTCCTTTCTTAGGAAGTAGTAGGCTGTCTTCCTCTACCTCATCCTACTCAACCAATGCTGTAACCACACTGCCTACTTCTGTGGGACACAAAATACAACCATCTACCTTGCAAGTGCTAAAAGAGGCTGTTGATCCATATCTTTCGAAAACAACAGTACTCTGTATATACTGCAACACACCACTCTGCAGGGGAGAGCAGTTTCGAAGTACTTTTGAAGCTGTAATCAAGGAACATGTGAAACACTGCCCTCCATATGCTAGGTTCATGCTCCTTCCCTCATTTCCCTCCCCAAATTACTTTCTGGCCTCTCCTGCAAAAAAACAAAATAAAAAAGAACATTGAAAAAGGTTCCTTTAGGAACCACCTTGTACAGTTCAAAAATAGAACAAAAAAAATAAGCTTATAGACCCCATCTACTTTACATTTTTCAGGAAAATAGTTAGAATCAATATGATTCTCCAACATTCCCATTAGCGTTTTCTACTAGATATAATGGACAATTGTAAACTAGAGAAAAAGATAAAAGCACAGATAGAAATGTCTGTCTCTGCATTCCCTTGTCTAGTCCATGCTTTATTAGAAAACTTGGATTGCACATGCTCACCATCACACAAAACAGCCCTTCTACTCTTTTTACTGTGTTGTTTGTAACACTCCCTCATTGCCTGCTTTAAACCATTCACACATATATCCACCAGTCACGTAAAACAACTCTACATATAGCCAATCAACATATTAAACTTCCACGCACCCAATGTCACTTAACAATGTTCTACAAATCTTTTGCATCTACATTTCCCATACGTATAACAAAGAATTGTACATAGTGCTCCTATAAATGCACATATTCACTGTGCGATGACAGATGTGCAGTGCTGAAGGCCAGGTCCTCTGCCCAGGGCAGAAAAGTTATATCACTATTTTTTGTACTTACATTTCGACAATTTCAAAAAATGTAAAACACAGGACCGATTTCCAAAAGCATCCTTTCAGGTCCTTGCTGATGCTCCTCGCACAGTGTTGCTGCAATCCCGTCCAGCATTCTGGGCTGCAGTCGCAAGCCGATTTCTTTTCCCATTTAAAATTACAGCTTCTTCGGCCATGCCGCATCCCCCAATAAGTAAATCAAAGTAGACATTTGTTCTTGCTGAGTGCCAGGCCTTTTGTCCATGAAGCAAACTTATATTACTATTTTTTGTGCCACTGCCCACAACAGAAACGTTATATCACTATTGTTTGTACTCGCGTTTCCAGAATTTCCCCAAAAAGAAAACAGAATAGATTTGCAAAAGCATCCTTTTAAATCCTTGCTGATTCTCCTCCTGCAAGTTTGCTACGATCCCCTCCAGCACTCCGGACTGTAGTCGCAATCAGAATTTCTTTTCCCATTTCAACCTAGAGCTTCAGCCATGCCGCATGCACCAACAAGTAACTCGGAGTAGGCATTCGTCCTTGCCGAGGGCCAAAGCCAATGTCCATGCACCAAACTTATATCACAATTTGTGCTTACATTTGGACACTTTGGAAAAATAAAACACAATAAAACAGATTTGCAAAACCATGCTTTCAGGTCCATACTGATGCTCCTCGTGCAAATTTGTTGTCATTCAGTACAGCCCTTTAGGCTGTAGCCGTAAGCAAAATATTTCTTCCCATTCAAACATAGGGTTCTGCCATGCTGCATGCACCAACAATAAGTAATTGCAAGGCGGTAGAATGGGTAGATCACTGCACTTGATCTAGTACTTTAATCAGATTACCCTGCTGCTGGTGATGGGGTTCTTTTGTGAAGGTGCTCTTCCTTATTCAAGTGCTACGTTTTGAATAGGAGAGTTATACCTGTTCACCGCAGCACTGGGTTATTCAATAAGTAACTGTTGTCGTAATGAAGCAGTCTTCAAAAAACCATGCTTGATGCTATATTTCTTGTTAGAACTCAGCCGACACTTAATTCGACTCTCTAGCGTCTATGAGTCCAGCATCCAATCCCAATATCTTCTCCCACTATGGTCGCAAATAAGGGTGGGTAATGATTTCAAGGGGTGGCCTGGTGGCCACGTGGGCACCTGAATTGGCGTGCTTGGTAATTATCTGATGATTAGCATTGTCTCGGAGTCTATACAGCGATAGTCACAGCAATCTGTTGATGAAATCCTGTGCAGCATTTCGGGCTGTAGCCACAGACAGAATTCCGACATGGGCAGAATATATTTTCCCATTCAAACCTATCCCACTTTTCAAAAACTTCATCACATAGCCAGTCCCTGGTGGCCATGCCCACTTTCACCACATTGCCAGTCTCTTGTGGTCATGGCCTCTGGCCATGACTCGGACAATCTGACCACTGCCCATGGCCACAGGCCATGCTCAGACAATGTGGCCATTGCCCATGGCCACTGGCTATATCTCAGTCACCAATGGTATATCACTATTTTTTGAACCTACATTATGACACTTTTCAAAAAATAAGACACGGGCACATTTGCAAAACCATGCTTTCAAGTCCTTGCCAATGCTCCTTGCACAACTTTCCTGCAAATCCAGCCATATTTTATTTTTTGAAAATTGTCAAAATGTACATACATAAAATAGTCATATAATTTAGCTCCCAGTGGCCAAATTCAGACTTTGCAGAAAAATTCAAGGTTGGGTCTATAATCTTTCTAAAATCTTTTGTGCGCATTCGTCAAACGGCAATAACCCATTTAAAAATGTTAAAATCCCCCTCTAATTTTGCCCCCCTCTTCACAAAATCCCACCATACTTTTGCAACAAAAACAAAACAACACCAAATTATAAGCCTTTCAAATATTTTGGGACCCCCCCTCTAATTTTGTTCCCTTTTGGCAAAACAGCACCATTCAAGTTCATGTCTAGAATGATATACAGAATTTCATACAGTTTCATTGAGTGGCGCTAAGGTTATACACCATCCAAAAACTGCTTTTCACCAACACTGTAATGCAAAGATATGTATGGATGCCCCTGAACATCTGAGATGTTCGCAAACATTACAGGGCTGTCCCCGCAACGTTCCCGGACATCGGAGATGAAATACCACCTGTTTCTTTGTCTTTTTATGGCTATATCCCATCCCATCCTCATCATCCCTCACATCCCCAGAGATTGTTTCATTAGTTTGATAAGTGCAATCTTTTTTTTTTATATGGTTTTACGGCAATGCTCGCGAACAGCAGGTGCTGTCCGCGAATACAACATGGAGAGCGTTTCCCAAAAATATGACACACCTCATGCTTTTCACCATCCAATTAGCGGGCACGTCCGATGTCTGCAGACTACACACCATCCTCTGGACAATCGGAAGCCCGTCCGCAGAATGAAGTGAGTCTGTGAACTGAATAGGGAAGTGAGTCAGCGGACCGAACCCAGATATCACTAATATTTTTAATCTACTTTTTGGCCATTTAAAAAAGACGAGTGTGTGGATTTAAACCAAATTTACAAAAGCACTCTTTCCGGACCAAGCAGCCACGCCTGGCGCAAATCTGGTGAAAATCCGTCCAGCGGTTTGGGATGTATGCTAGAATGATGCATCCAAGCCAATAATCTTTGAATTATGCAAATAGTATTTGTGGGTTGTTTCACATTCAGTAGTTCAATAATCAACAATTAGTGCATGCCCTGACGCGGGCTGTAGGAAGATGGCAATTGTATAGAAATATTGGTATCTCTCATGATTGTTTTTGTACAATGCATTTACTTGAAAATCAAGTCAGACACTTCACAGTATGCGAAGAACCAATTGTGTAGGAACATTGCTCATACACATATTTTTGGTGTCTTTTTCATATGGCACTATTGGTCAATTTAAGAGTAGCTGAGTACTACTTCAGAGTCAGCGTGGAACACAGTGCCCAATGGTGGTTATCACATTATCTGTCTCAAACTATCACCAAGTTTAATAAATGTTGACACTGTTCTTCACAAAACCTTTTTCGTTCAAAAATCAGTTTGTCTGCCAATATATGTGAGGGTTTCTTTAGCGCGGGTTGGGAAATCCACTCCTAAAGCTTGTGGATTGGGGGACCCACTATTCCCTATATACCGCTGCTGTAACCCACATCAAATGCAGTTGCATCTTCACTCTCTTGGGCTCTAGCGCACAACCAAATAGGTACCCCATTTTGCGTTCCTCATGCTCCAACTTTACCCAACGCAAGAATGAATGTGGAGGCACATACTGGGATAGAAGAGGCCAGAGCAATATCAGTGCAGGTGTGTGCCCAGCAGAAATTATTTGGTATATTTTTCAGTGCTGCTTTTGTAATGGAGATTAAGCTAACAACCAGAGACTCTCCGACTCGCATTCAAGATGTTTTGCCCAGAAGCGCTAGGAGGCGACACCACATTGAAACAGGCATAGCTAGTTTGATAGGATGACTGTACAGCTCCAAGTTCATATATGCCACCTAAGGGTTAATCGATCATCCCTGATAATGACTACCATCTGCTACTCTGTCAACACATCCTTGAGGAGCGTATCTAAAAGATCATGATGATCCTTTTGATCCTCAAGTTGAGCACTGCACATACACCTGAAGCGGTGTTCACTGCTTATTAGCAATAGAACCCCTATCCCCTTCAGTTTATTTCATTTCGGTGGGAAGGACATTGCACACTATAGTTTTGACGAGTTATTGTCCCTCCTTTGAAGGCTGGTGTAGACCCTGCATGACCTACTCTGAGGTTGAGATTCTCGTGCAAGCCCAACAAAAGTAAAATTAACATTTTAGGGGGTAACTTGCTACACTCTTCTGCAACATGGACATGTATTTAAAGGGTAAAACTAAAATAGGCTGTGCCACCCAGAATATTATGTCATCCTTTAGGTCACATAGCAACCTAAAATGATTATAAGATGATAGTAGCAGGTTGGCCAAGAGGTCTGGGGGCCTTGGACCTGCAGGCCTAACCTTGACATCCTTGACACGTGCTACACAGCCGACTGTGTCTTCAAATATAACCATCCTATTAAATGCTCACCAACTCAGAAAGGACACCCTGTGATTTAGCAGCATCCAGATGGACAAGGTATCCTTGGATGTTACTGCCCAAAGTTGAAGAAAAGCCCTTCTCTAAGTCTGGGCACGAATGTCAGGTGGAGAGGTGAAGTGCCTGAAACCTGGGATAAAGGAATTCTGACCCTAATTGAGGACAAAAGAAACATTGTTATGAGCATTGTTTGCCAGATACCAAGACGGGAGCCATGGGGGCTCTTCATAATAGAATCCTAGCCTAGTTGAGCCAACCAGTTGGCCCTGGAGATATCCGGTGCAGCAATTTGAAAAGACTAATGAAAGCCTGTATTACTGAATGGAATCGAGAAACTGACTGCATCATTACTGGCTTCAGGCAGCATAGTAACTTGCCTGAATATCTCCAGAGGGACAACAAGCTCAGAAAGAAGAGTCACCCCCTTAACATGATTGCAAGGTTTCCCAACCGCGCTACAGCTAGGCAGCTGCTATAGTCACTGTCGCTCCTAAAGGACACTATCTTGATTAGTATGTTCATCTGATTTGGAAATTGCTTTTCTGTTATTATATCAATTGTTTGTCTATATATTCTTTTACTCTTTGTAATACAATTACACGATACACAATGTGCAACTCTCTCTTGATTATGCAGTGCTGAGAATTATGAATTTACTTTTGTTAATTCAGAAGCGCCTAATGATACCAGACCAAAAATATAGTGATTCTTTTAAACTCTTATTTAATCATAGTTTGTGTCAGATATTTCAGTATATATGGAACTTTGTTATTCAGCTCAGAGTTATTAGTACAGTAAATAGCAGGATCTATAGTGGTCCTCCTGTGTTAATGAAACCGGCACTTTGGCCCGTGTACACAAGCCTGTACACTAATACAAAATAATGGGCGTGAAAGCAGTATATTACATTTTCAAAGTCTGCAGATCAACAACCGGTTTTGCCTTGTCCTACCAATTTCTGCTTCTTCTGATAAATTGCTCCACTTGGCTTTTTATTCTTAGCCAAAGTAGTGCAAACCCCAAACAATATTATACTTTTTTCAAGGATAATTAAGTTTTCCTATAGCCTACAGTGGACACCATTGCAGCAGCTGTTTCTTTGATTTTTTTTCTGAAGAATAGGTGGACATCTTAAGTTCATGAAGCCACTGTTAAGGTTGTTAAAGGATGGCCTCAAACCCAGACCCAAGGACGGCATGGGCACACGTCTCGATGCTTCAACATATTGTATTAATTTAACAGCCTGCCTCTTCCTCTCTTGAGGCCTCTCCCTCTTCCTTCTTCATCACAGTCCCTCTTAAAGGGCACTCACACATTCCCTCGCAACACCTCCCCCTCACATATCTCCTTACATCCATCTCACATTTCTTCAATCATTCGGCACGGCTTCTTGATGGAGTTCCGGGTCAGCTTCTGCTCCTCCCTCGGCTGGCAGGGGCAGCTCCTGTGTGCTGACATGTTCTCTCGTCTGCGGTCCCCTCTGTAATTGGTCCTGGTCGTTAGCCGCATCATGATCACTGTCAGGTATGCAGTGCTTGAAGAAGGATGCGTTCCTGGTGACCTCCTTCTGTGGATTGGCAGCCATGACCACCGTCCCTTTTACTCCTGTCACTTTGAGGGGGATATCTGATGAGGCAGTCTGCCCAGCATGTTGTGTTGTTATAGAGGATTTGGTCCATCTCTTATTGTTCTGTCCTGCTTATACCAACATCTGGCGGTCTACTATACTGCCAGTGCTCAGGTCAGCCAATATCCGTACCTATAGCCCAGTGGTTATTTATCACCTGATAGCAGATTCTGTTCTGACTGTGTGGGCACTACTTGTTTTTCTGAAAAGAGCCATGTACCGAAGAAAGGGGCTGCCCATGCACCCGCAATAAAAATAGGGCAACTTTAGAATAATTTAAATGAGTATTGTTCCAAATGCATTGGGAGATTTTTATGGCTTCCCTTCTCCCTTTTTATTAACTATTTCTCGATGTCAAGCGTGACGATTTGTTGATTACGTATTTTATTGGATCGAATTTGCTTTGGTATCTACACCTTTGTTTGTATGTTATGTGATTTTATCGACTTTCACAGACCGCTGTGTTTGATTGGCCTCCTTTTTTGGAAAATAGGGTTTCATATATACTGTCAGCAGCAATTTTAAGTTATCAAGTATTGTGTTGTTGCATTTTATATCTGTTTTATGGATCATTTTGATTCGAAAAAAGATAAAAACCAACCATATCTGGCGTCTGTCTTCCGCTGCACTCGCTGTTTTACGAGTACCCCGTCTCCTTCCTCGAACTCTTTAATCCACGCCTTTCGAGCCCAATCAGTTTTAGCTTTGACTGCACCTTTCATGTGGGCATCTCTATCTCTCACCTCTGCTTCTAAGAGCGCTCTCTCTTCTGGCTGGTACTCAGGGTTTTCTGCCCCTTGTGGGATTCGTATCCTGGCGTGGTATGCTCTCATCAAGTCGTCGGGTGGCACCCCTATCACCGGCTTGTTTCGATAGTCGTGAAGCATGCAGCACAGGGCCTGTTGTGTTGGTATCCCTTTGATCTTTGCCTTTTGGATAGTTCTCTTGATGGATCACATAAACCTTTCCGCCATGCCGTTCTCCTGAGGTCATAGCAGGGTTATTCTCTGGTGCGTGAACCCCAGGTTCCTAGCCAGTTTGTGGAAGTCTTGACCATTAAATGGCAGTCCATTGTCTGTTTTCATGTTTTGGGAATCCCCCACTCGCTGAAGACCTCATCCTCAAATCCTGCTACTTGGCTGAATGCCGTTGATGATATCTGTTTCACGATTGGGAATCTTGATAATTCATCTATGATGACCAAAAGGTGGTCGCCGGACTCCAAGGCACCATAAAAGTCCATTGCAACTCCTTGCCACACGTTGTCTGGGATTCTGAATGGTTGTAGGGGGATTGGCGGATCGTTTCTGGCTGTACATTGGCATGGCCGGCAGCTCTGGAATGCTGCCTGTACCATGACGTTCATGAGTGGGAACCAGGTTGTTTGCCTCAACAGTCTTTTGGTTGTCTCTATTCCCTGGTGTCCCTCGTGTGCGGTCTTCACCAGCCCCCTCCTCAAGGCCGATGGAATCACAATGCAACACCCCCTCAGCAATATCCCTTGCTCTGAGATGGCTAGTTCTCTGCTGTCTTTTGCCAGTTACTCTGGTTCCCTCCTGTTCACGCTGCCATGTTTGTATAGGAACCTTTTGTAGTGTCTCCACTTGTTGGATAGTGTCAGTTCCTTGGCCCATCTGATGGAAGGATTGTCCTCTGTTGCTTGCACCAGGTCTTAAATGGTTAGGGCCGGGGGGCATGGCCTGTCTGACATAACAAAGGTAGTCCGCGTTCCCCTTACGCCGTGACTGTGTCGTGGGGTATGGGTGTTGTGAAATGTGGTGTGTAGCGTTGCTGTCCCCTCAGGCATGTGCGTGATTACATAGTCATAATCCTGGAGGCAGATGCCCCACCTTTCTATCATCTGCAGCATTTAGTCCTCGGGTTCCCGAACAGTGATAGTAGGGCCTGATGGTCAGTCACAAGGGCGAATCTCTTGTTGATCACGAAAGGATGGAAGTATTCACAGGCCCATACTGCAGTCAAACTCTCCTTCTCCGCCTGTGAGTATGCCCTCTCTGTCGAGGACAGGGATCTGCTTGCGTATGCCACAACATAGCTGGCCGGTGCTCCCGGTTCTTCACGTTGTGCCAGGTTTTCAATGGTTGGGTCTGGGGGCATGGCCTGTTCAGTCAAATAACAAAGGTAGTCCACGTCCTGTAGTGCCAGTTGATCTTGTACATTTTTACCTTGCTGGTAAAAATGGAGATTTGACTAACGCTTCCTCGAGCGAAGGAACTATTCCTGGGAGTGTTAAATGTGGGTCAAGCTGCACTACCCTTGAAAAAGTATCTTGGGTGCTACATTAACTATCACTCTATTGCCATTGTTAACATTTGTAGACAAAAATATGTAAGGAATTCTACTTCAACAAATTGCCAAATACATCACATTCTGCTGGCTGAACCCCAGTGGGGTGCTGTACTGGCTGCAGTACCTCAAGGATGACCTTGTTGGAGGAAGATGATTGAAACCTGGAAGCGTGCCTGGCTATTGGTAGTGTTGTCTCTGCTATTGGTGTTGATAATGGGTCATTGATTAACATGTTGAAAATCTGAATGAGAATCCTGGATAAGGTTGCATGCCAGGTTGTTCTGGTTGTTATCTAATAGTTTACTGTGGGGCACAATTGGCACAGCCAACCTTCAGTAATCCCCAAATTCAATTTGATCACCCTTGCAGTTGACAATTTATAACCAGGCATCCTGGGGTATGATCACAGTGTCACTGTGAGGCACAAAGCAGATGAAACCCAGCATTCCACTCTGATGTTATCGAATAAGACAGTTGAGGACCTAATTCGGAGGAACTCAAATACTGTGGCTGGCTATTTTAAATTTGACATTTGCGCACTATACTAATGAAAAATCCACTCTTGCTGTCCACCTGATACTACGGAACTGGCAAAAGATGGGCTCAGGTGCTAAGGGGCTCATTACGAGGTGGGTGGCATGCAGTAAAAGTGGCAGCAATGGAGTTAAGTGGGTGGCATGTAGTAAAAGTGGCAGCAATGGAATAACCGTCTCTTTTACCACACCGCTGAATAGGGGGAGCCTGGAAATCAGCACTAATTCTGCCGGAGGAATCAGCGCTGGCGGAATTTCCACTGGCATATTGCGGAATAAGCGCTGATTGCAAAATGGTATTAACGCCATATTACATGCAGAAATACCACCTAAAACGGGTGGTCATTCTACCAAAAGCACAGTGCAGATACCTCCACCTAAGAGGTAAAGTTAAATGCGTACAGGTGATGGAAATCAAGTTAAAGGTGCACCCAATCCACTCAGAAAGGGTACATAAGGCCTACAACTGACCCAAACACACTTTCCAACACTCTGCTGCTACTAGCAGTTGCAAACTGGGATATGCAGCACCTCCTGCTCTACATTGAGGTGCAGGGACAATGAGGAGACACCATGCAAGGCAAATACCCATTTCCCGGGTCATTTCAATGCTGTGGGAATTGACTGATGTCCAGCTGATAACCCTGTACCGGCTGACCAGGGAAACTATTGCAGAGCTACTATCCCTGATCCATGACGACATCCAGAGCAGGATCAACATCAGAACTGCATTACCCCCACTGCTGAAGCTTGTGTCTGTTCTTCATTTCCTAGCAAGTGGCACCACTTCTCTACATCCAGCGCCGGAGCAGGAGCTCCTTCCGAGCTGGACCCGCCACTGCAGGAGCAGTCGGCGTCCCTGCTCCAAGCCCAGCTGATTTGCAGTGCTTATGAATGCGTGCGGTAAGCGTTGTGCCTATCCTTCATATTGCATGCCGAAACTGCACGCCGCTTACACCCCCCCCTCCTACGACAGGGGAATCGGAATAATCCACCAACGAGCGATACAACAAAGAATGTTGCATCCGATCGCAGCTTTCGCCATTAAGGTACATGAGGTACCTTTCCATTCCAAGATAGCCGCCCGCCTATACTAGGGCTCCTCCAGAGCCTAAACAGGCCCATCAGCCTCCGCCCCATTGGCCCACCTGCTTATTGCCCTGATTGGTGGCTGGCAGGCATAGCCGGCCCACCACTGACAAAGGCCCACCTGATCAAGGCCCTCGCCTGTTTGCAGCCTGTTTCTGCCGAGGCTGCCATCTGCCAGTCCCCCTGGCCCTGCATCGCTGCCTCGTCACTAAGGTAACTCAGCACTCCGCTCCTTGCATAAGCACGATCAATGCCCACGACTCTCGCCTTCCCACAGTACATCAAAATAACTACCTGTGGCACAAACGTCTTCGGGTCCCTCCGGGCTAAGTAATCCCGGCCACAGCCACCAGTACATCATCCGCAACCTAGTGCAAACCATTAACTACCATTCTACTGTTGCACTGGCAACGCACGCACGGGCCGCCCATCCATGCACTCATAGTGCCACAAGTCATCGACGCTACACCACAAGCAGACTTGCCTCATCTGTTCCATCCTCAATCATACGTGCTAATGCTTTAAGCGGCCTGGCACAGCTCCACCCTGATCTCAACTATGTTTGTAATTTGTGAGCCCCGCGTTGCAACCCTCACTAAATGTGCCCAGTCTCGGTTTGCATTACTTCCTCTTCTTCGAACCGAGCTGTGCCTACACACGCTCGTGTGTGAACACGCTATCACTGCAATAGATCTCTAATATGCTTAATGATAGCATGCGATTCTGCAACTATTTGTATAATGTGCACGCTCTAATCCCTCACCGCAATAACCAAACCTGCCTACTTGTCCTTCTATGACCAGAATTCTGAAATAAGAGCCTATCGACCCCATTGTTTTTGAATATCTTTGTACCTTATACCTATGTGCTGCCCCCTGATCTTGGGTCAGCTACTCTCACGTGCTGTCCCGCATCCTAGCGAACTGTGCTGCCCGAATGCCTTCTGAGTCAACGGTACCTATGTGCGGCCCCACTGCACCTCAGTCAGTTGCCCCCATTGTAAACCTAGTTGTTGCCCTTTATATATGAGTGAATTATTTTGGAGTCCCTCTGCACCGTGCACTTACGTGCTGTCCACTATTCTCTGAATCATATGCATTTCCTATCGCATTGTCTAGTCAGTTGTTACCTTTCTCAAATCTAGGTGTTGCCTCCTGAATTAATTGCCCCCACTGCTTTGAGACACTTTATGTTGCCTACTGCTTTTTGAGTCATATATTGCCTACTGCCTACTGCTTTTGAGTCATACGTTTCCTACTGCCTGCTGCCTACTGCTTTTGAGTCAAATGCTGTCCACTATTCTCTGAATCATATGTACTGCCTATCACATTGTTTAGTCAGTTGTTACCTTTCTCAAATCTAGGTGTTGCCTCCTGAATCAATTGCCCCCATTGCTTTGAGACACATTATGTTGCCTACTGCTTTTTGAGTCATATGTTGCCTACTGCCTACTGCTCTTGAGTCAAATGCACTGTCCATTGCATTTTTAGTCAGCTGCTACTATCCCAAACCTAGGGGCCGCCTACTATTTGCCTACCCCTCCACGGTAACGCCACAAGATGCAAATCTCACAAGCCATACTTGCCCTTCTCATATTAACAACACTCATAGTCTACAGAATTAGTCTCGCGCCCACCACTGAATACACTACCCCTCAACACTCAGCCCACTACCCCGCCATGACACAGACTCAAACCCAGCTACTGTTGAGTCGTAATAACCAAACTGAAGTACCTCATAAAGGTTGGACCTTTGAATCCAAACCATGCAACACCACATCTAGAAACTCTAGACTCCGAGCCAGACTGGCCAAACTTTACGAACCACGCGCCAGAACACTGACCTCATCTAACCGTAGCAAACCTACACATACTAGGGGCACAGAAAAACCACACAGTCTAAACTTGAGGACACAGAATGCATGTATGCACACCTCTATCACGTCCCAAGAAAAGATATGTACACCGCCATCCACTCTCCCCCACCTAAAAGGTGCACTAATTAACGCTAGGTCCATGATTGCTCACGCCACAGAGATTGCTGACCTTATCCAGACTGAAAACCTTGACTTCCTGGCCATTACGGAATCCTGGTTACATGCCGCGGCAGGACCAGCTATTATGTTAGCTATCCCAAACGACTACACCATCCTAAGAGCAGACAGAAGCGAAGCCCGCGGTGGAGGCATAGCCCTTATTGTTAAAACCAACCTATCCACCAGGCTAGTTTCCTCTAATGACTCTAAATCTTGCGAAAGCCTAACAGCCAAATTTGCTATTAACAATACCCAAACCATCACCATCCACCTCATTTATAGACCTCCAGGCCCTATTGGTACCTTCGAGGAGGACATCTCCACCATTCTTTAGCATGACCTAAAACAAACTTCACAAGTCCTCCTACTAGGGGATCTAAACTTGGGCTTCAATGATCAAAACGACCCACTAGCAAGCAGAGTGGCTAACTTACTCTCTGAACTAGGCTTTTCACAAAAAGTACTCCACCCTACCCACAACAAGGGTAGAATACTTGACTGGGTGGCAGACCACAATTGCAATGCCTCCGTCCTATCGATCTCCCCACTAATCAGGACAGACCACCACCTTATAACATTTCTTCTAGTAACAGACCAACCTACTCCTACCTTAGCCCAGCTAGCACCAGCCATTCCGACCAGGAATAAGAAAAACATCACCCCAGATAACCTACTCCTGCTTATCCTCCCTACTCTCAACTCATTACCAGATAACCTGGACCCTGAAACTCTAGTGAATGAGTATGACAAAATTATGTCATCTGCTCTGGACGTAATTGCTCCACTGAAAGTGAGACGAAGAAAACCTACAGCCCTCCTCAACTCGTGGTACACCCCCTACCTAAAAACGCTTCGCACCAAAAAAAGACAATGCGAGGTCGCATGGAAATTGCAACCATCAGAAGAAAATAAGAGCACCCTGAGAGACATCTCCACCCTTTACAAAAAGGGAATACTGTCTGCAAAACGGGAAACCTACAACACTAGAATAGCCCAAGCCAACTCTAGCATGAAAGAACTCTTCATTATCCTAAAGGAAATAGAATCTCCCATCCCAGTGCCGGACAACCTTGTCAAAGATAAAACATGGTGCACCAACATTCAGCAAGCCCTAGCTAACAAAGTGACAACTCTCCAATCTAAAATTGCCATGAAAAAATCATCGCTCAGTCTGGATACTAAACCCAAAATAACTACCACCCCTCCCATAAATAACATCGACATTCCTCGTTTCAAGTTCTCTAAAGTATCTATTATTGAGACTGAAAAAATCATACTGTCACTCAAACCATCTAATTGTCAGGGGGATCAATGTCCAGCACAACTGATTAAGGACGCAGCTAGAGACCTGGCCCTCTTTATCTCAAAACTCATTAACGCCTCATTCGCAACAGGGTCCATACCCAGTAACCTAAAAGAATCTTGGGTACTCCCATTGCTTAAAAAACAGACGCTAGATCCAGCCATACCTACGAACTACCGCCCAATCACCACTGTGCCATTCCTCTTAAAAATTATAGATAAAGTGGCGTACTCTCAAATACAGAAACACCTTGAAACCAACAATTTACTAGGAGTACGGCAGTCTGGCTTCCGCCCCCAGCACGGGACCGAAACTGCCCTCTTAGACCTCAAGGCGCAAAATGATGAGCTTAGGGATCAAGGCAAACCAGCCTTACTCCTCCTCCTGGACTTATCAGCTGCATTCGACCTTGTTGACCATAAGGTCCTTTGCAGACACTTGGACATGGCTGCGCACTTCTCAGAAGAAGCCATAAATTGGATCCAATCCTTCCTCAACAATAGGACTATGAGAGTCTTCTCCACCACTGCGGCAGCAGACTCCATCCCCATCACATGTGGTGTGCCTCAGGGATCTTGTGTTTCTCCCACACTTTACAACATCTTCACTAAGCCCCTTTTCGATGATCTGGACCATCTTGGTATCACTTACACTAATTACGCAGATGATACTCAGATTCTCCTACCTCTTACCGGTGATTACGACAAGGATTTGGCCTTGGTGAACAAAGTGTATCTCATCATCCAGGCATGGATGGCCACTCACGGACTATGCCTGAATGATGACAAAACTAAAATCATTATCCTGGGCACACCCCCTACCCTCAAAAAACTGGGCCCTGACTACTCTTCCTTTAATATTGACAACAACCAAATTACAACTGCCCACGAGGTTAAAACTCTGGGCTTCTACCTGGACTCCACCCTCTCTTTCAATAAACAAGTCAACACAATGGCCTCCGCAACTGCCTACACTTGTAAATTGATAAGAGCAGGCAAACCCTTCCTATCAACCAACAGCTGCATCACACTTGCGAGAGCGCTTGTGTTATCAAATTTGGACTACTGCAATTCACTCTACATTGGTGCTAATAAGGAAGTTGTCAAAAGAATTCAAACTCTGAAGAACAATGCGCTTAGAGCAGCGCTAGGTATTCCCAGGAGAGCCCACAGCACCGAACTTAGACGAGCCAATAACTGGCTCTCCAGTCAGGAGAAAATCCAACTAAAAGTTGCCTCGCTGGTCCACAAATGTCTTAATAACGCCGCATCACTTTACCTCTCCGCAAGATTCACGAAAACAAAACCCACAAGAATCACCAGATCCGCTAACTCCAACAATATATCCATTCCCAGAGTTAAACTGACTAGAGTCGGTGGATGTAGCTTTCAGGTGAAAGCAGCTCAACTCTGGAACTCCCTACCATCCACCTTGAAGACCGACCAACCCTACCTCACTTTCCGACATAACCTCATAACGTGGATCAAAAATACAGACATAGAATAATTCACCCATTGCCTGGACTTATTTATCCATAGTAGTTTCTGATCAGGACTGTAAATACATGCAACCTCTTTTGCCAATTATATAGTTTTGTACATGTCTGTTGTATATTACTATATATTTCCTTGTTTTGCTTCTCTATTTTTGCCATTTGCTCCTGTAACTAAACTTCAAGTTGTCTTATAAAATGTGCCCGGTTACCCCCGGGTCTGCTGCGCAATACAAGTAATAAAAACAAACAAACAAACCTAGCAGCACACTGTGGGCATTTTGCATGGCATTCTCAGCCCACATTTCTAGTTGTGCTTGGATAGGTGTGGGAAGCACTCCTGTGCCAAGCACCCTAGCACATCTGCCTGCCCATCAACTGGCACAGTTAAATGCCACTATGGCATGCTTTTACTCTGCAGCCCACCTGCCCAACGTAATTGCCACTCTGGACTGCATCCATGTGGCACTGGTTGCCCCCCGGGCAGCAGAAGAGGCTTGCCACAACAGGAAGCAGCATCATTCTATGAATATACAGGTGCCCTGCGATGCTGACCTCAGAATCACACACTTTTGCACCCAGTTTCCTGGTTCCACCCATGCCACCATGGTCCTGCCGAACAGCACACTTCCTGCGTACAGGGAGAGCCACAGAGGCCAAAAACATGGATTCTGGGTAAGTGCAAGTGCCATCCCACGTAATAATCTTGCATCATAAGTGAAATGCTGTGTGGGGGGGGGCATTACAACTACCAATCAATGCATGCCCTGTCCATGCATGACCTGCTCTCACTCCTCACACATCATCCACTAGCTCACAGGACTATGCCCTGCAGGACAATGCATTTGAATGTCAGTAATGCATATTGCTCAAACGTGTTAAATATTCCACAAACAGAGGACTACAGGAACCACAATGCCTAGGGAACACATAACTACACAGCCAATTGCAGAGGTCAACACTGTACAGTGATGATGCAACACTGCCAGACAGTGATGGCATGTAAGCTGTAAACCATGTATGTGAACCCATTACAGTAGGAACGCAGCAACCTCAAACAAGCACAAAAACAACAACTAAACACCCATCAGTGTACAGGCATGACAGCACTGCACAGGGTTAGTGCAAATCCTATTACAGGCCATGTGTGTAACAAATGGTGGGTGTGAGCTGTGTGCACAGGGTTTCTGAAAGTGACAATGTATATGTACCCCCGTATGGTATAACACTTCATCCAATTGCTGGAATGGAAAAGCATGTTTTACAACAATGCTCCATAACTGAATTAAGAGAGTGTCCATCATTATGCCATGGAAAATGCCACACAACCGCAATACGCTGTGACTGACACTTGTGACCTTTACCCTTGCAGGTGACTATGGATACCCCCAGCTCCCATGGCTATTGACACCTGTGCCCAATCTACGTACGCCACAGGAGATGGACTACTATGAGGCCCACGTCAGGACCAGGCTTTGCATCGGCAGACCTTTGGCTTACTGAAGGAACATTTCCAGTGTTGCCACTGGACCAGAGGGGACCTGATATACAAGCCGGAGAAGGTTGGGCAAATCTTTGTCGTCTGTGCCATGCTGCACAACATCTGCCTCAGGCAAAATGTCACCCGCGCCCTGATGACATGCTTCCCAGAGAGAATGATGACTCACTTTCTGCAGGTGAAGTGCCGCCATACAGTGAGCGTGAGGAAGGCAGCACCAACTGATAGACAATTTTGTGTAGACATTTCTTTTCACCTTCTGCACACTTTTGTTCAAAGTCACATATTAAAAATTTCACGTTCCCCCAAAAAGCATTGTCCTTGCATGTGTTCAAGTGAACATGCATTCTTCTGAGAACTGTGCAAAACACAATTCCCACCTATCTCCACCCACCCCAACACCCATTACCACCCACCTCCATCCACCCCAACAACCATGTTCCGACCCGCCTCCATCCATCCCCAACACCCATTCTCGCCCACCTCATTCCATCCCCAACTATTCATACCCACCCAACATCCATTTACACCCACCTCCCTCATCCCCAACACCCATTCCCACCTCCCTCC